>NW_026775575.1:83506802-84706802 GCF_030987335.1 Cornus florida
AGATGCCCAACAAAAGTTTGACTCTGTCCGAGAAAATTTCAAGTTGATGGGAAGAAAATTGGACATAACAGGTTAATTAATTAATTAATTTGTCCACTTGATATGGATTAGTCGTCTTAACTTATGTTAAGAGTGTGTTTGGTGTGAAGAATGAAAAAAATGACCTTTTAAAAAAAAAATGAAAAAAAAATGAAGAGATGAAAAAGGAAGAATATCTTGAATGATTGTTTAGATTGAAATAAGAATTGAAAAGAAAATTTAGAGTTTGTTTGGGAATCATAGTTACTTCGTATTTTTATTTTAATACGAAATAAAAGTAATGTTTCTGTATTCAATATTATTCTAAAGTATATTTGATAATGTATATTTGTTACTAGATAAAATGGTTATTTAAAAAGCTCATTTTAGATTTTTTTTGTTTTTGTTTTTGTTTTTTGGACTCTTCATTACTATAGTGATTTTTCGTACTTTTACTTTGATACAAAATAAAAAGGTATTAGATGCCCAACAAAAGTTTGACTCTGTTCAAGAAAATTTCAAGTTGATGGGAAGAAAATTGGACATAACAGGTTAATTAATTAATTAATTTGCCTGCAGAATTGAAAAGAAAATTTAGAGTTTGTTTGAGAATCACATTTACTTCGTACTTTTACTTTGATACGAAATAAAAGTAATGTTTCTGTGTTCAATATTATTCTAAAGTATATTTGGTAATGTATATTTGTTACCAGATAAGATGGTTATTTAAAAAGCTCATTTTAGATTTTTTTTTTTTTTGGACTCTTCATTACTATAGTGATTTTGCTACAATGACGAAACAACTATGGTGCTTCCGATTTTGACATCTTTTTTGAAAACGCTTTGGTACTATTAAAATTGTAACAAACGTTATTAAATACTATCCGTATTTTTGCTTCACTATAGTACACTGTACTCCGAAACAAAAAAAATTGGAAATAGAAGCGATTATCAAATATGCCCTTAGAAAAGATTTATCTTTTTCAAAAAAATCTCTCTAATTCTCCTTTTCTTTTACTTCTTACCTTCTTCTTTCTCTTTATTTTTTTAGCTTTAATATTTTCCAATAAATTTGTATTCCATTTCTAAAATCAAATCTTAATTTTTTTTCTTCTAAAGATGTTTCAATCTCAAAACTTCCTACGGAGTATAAGATACGGGAGCGTGTAAATCTAAAGATGCCATTTAGAATGTAAGACACGTGTCTTTTAATTTTATTTATTTATTTTGGGCAAACAAATTCATTTACCAAGTCCACTCAGCTTGCATGTATATGTGCTTCCTCCATGGACCTGTGCATATATTTCTATATGACGAGAAAATTTAATTTTTTTTTTCTCATAGTAGAAAATTGAATCTCTGTTGCACATATTATATGTAATAGAATAATTTTTTTTATTGTTTAATTTTTTTTTCAGAGTAGAAAATTTGATTGTTGTTGTAAAATATGTGCAGCTATCAAGAACAAAGTCAGTGAGCTTGCTTTAAATTCTCAAAGTGAATGAGTTTGCTTGAAGAAACAAAATCCGTGCCAGAGTGGTGGTGATGGGTTGATTGTGATTTTGGGTTTGGGTGTGGTTTTAGTTTTCGTTGAGAGAGAAAGCTAAAAGTATTAGAGATAGAGAGGGGGATGAAGATAGGGGTGGGCAAAAAATCCGCTAATCCACGAACCCGATTCGATCCGATCTGATCTGTACGCAAAAAATTCGTCAATCCGCGAACCCGATCCGATCCGTACGGATCGGATCGGATTACCCGGTTTGAGGAGATTCATGGAGATTATTATGCTATCCCTTTTTTTTAACTGCACTGCTAGTCTGCTACTTCCTTTTTTTTATTTTTTTTTTCACTTCACTACTACTTTTGGACCTTTGGTTATGTAATATTTGCCTATTTGGTTCACTGCTACTGTTGGACCTTTGGTTATGTAATATTTGGCATATGGATCTGCTATCTCTTTTTTTATTTCACTTCACTGTTACTGTTATATAATATTGGCATAGTCCTACTATTTTTTTGGATAATTTGGATAACTACTGTCCTCTTGGTTATGCAATATTTTACAGTTTGATTATTCTTGTTATTATGCATTTAAATTGGGTTAATCTATGTTCTATTTTACACTTCTATAATTAGATATGAAATTGCTAAAAAATTAAAAATAGACTAATTTAGAAAATTTAGTCCGCGGATTGGATCCGATCCGATCCGTCATTTCACGGATCTGATCCGTGGACTAACGGATTGGTGGCGGATTCAACATTCTTCAATCCGTTATGAGCGGATCAGATTAGGAATGATGCCTAATCCGATCCGATCCGTGGCCACCCCTAGATGAAGAGTAGGAAGAAGATAGGGATATTTTTGTAATTTTAAAATAATAATTATAGTTTTAATTTAACATTTAATAATAGTAAGGTCAGATTTGTCATTTTACAACCCGGTTAATGGGTCATATACGAATATTGAGAGCAATGTGATCACTTTCTATAATATGAGGGGTTTTTCTAAAATAGCTTAGAATTTATGATCAAAATTTGAAAGGGATGAGGTTTTTGTGATAATAGCCCTATTAATAATCAATATAATGACCAGTAGTTTGTATTGGTTATATATAGTTATACATGTAATTAAACAAGAGATCATTAAAAATTACATCTAATTAAGGCAATCATTGACATGAATCAACCAAGCCCTAACCAAGTCAAAATACAAACCTAGGGTAGGCCCAAATATCAGCACAAATGGAGTCCCAAGGCCCGAAATCAGGGGAATTCTGAAGCCCTATAATAAGGATGGTGTTTATGCATTGGTCCTGGACCTCGTAACTTTTTGGATAGACCCATGGGCTAGTTGACAATTAAAATTTAAAAGTAACCCGTGACGGGTTTGGATTTAAGCAGAAATTGGGCCTCAAATCCCTAGGCCTAAATAGAACCGTGTCTTCTAGATAGACTGAGATCAACTATGGGTTTCCTGGCCAACTCTTTCGCGTGGTCGTGTCCCACGAATATGTGTATTTTGTTTTCTCAAGGAAATGTGGGTTAATGTCAAAACAAAAAGAAATTAGTACAGTCTCCCTAATTACAATTATTAAGTATGCACCAACTGAAAAAAGGGGCGACCGTCGATTAGCATGAAGTTAACATTATCTGCGAAAATAACTATGGTAATGTTCATCTGTTTACTACGCGTCAAACCTGCATGCGCCGGTATCCACCCGTTTATCACGCGTCAGACATGCAGTTTCTAAGCGCAGATTCATGACACGTTTCGTATCTCCATCTCGAAAGGAAAACACCTTATATTATCCAGAAAGAATGGCCATGGCCAATTATATCCAATTGTGAGCGCTTGATTTTATCGTTGCTAACAATGGGGATTCGGGTCTTTGCCGTTCCGGAGGACATCCCTTTGTGTTTTTGTGAAATGGTATTTTCATCATTTTTGGTTGATCATGATTTAAGTAAGTGATTTTAATTATTAATTGTCCATTTCTTCATCTTTAATTCTCTGATAATAGGTATACTTGTTGAGAGGAAGAAAAGACTTTGGAATAAGTAAAGCCGGAAAAGTGGTCGGTATGTTTCAATACATTCTCAACTTATTATTAATTAATTAATTATTATTTTTTCTCTATTAAAGACTTTCCCATCACCTTAGCTTTTGGTTGCTATGTGTTTAACTGTATTTAGTCGGCATCTATATAGTTTTTGAATTGTGGTAGATTAACCGACTGCCCTTGAGACTACTCATGCACTGTTTTTCTTTTTTTTTTTTTGAATGTTCAGTTTATTTTCAAGTAAAAAAGCTGCTATTACTTATCTATTTCTTATTGTTTTAAGTAGCTATAAAATTCATTAACAGAATTCCTTTTGGATGTGTATTTTTGTTTTCTTTGGATTTTGCAGTACTCCTTTTGGGATTTATGCATGCGGATTCCCTCACAATTGCACTCAAGTCCCAATTACAATAAGTAGTCATCTTCTTTAACGTGATTTAGAGAGGGAGAGTGATAGAACAGATCCTGATGCTGATGATTTGTTTGGAATCAAACCAAACACTGGAGGGGATACTGGACATGGGTATCTGTTCATCCGAATGTAGCAAGTGCTTGGCAAGTTTTAAGTTAGTTAATTGTGTAAGATCAGAAATTGTATCATTACTAATTGTGTAAGATCAGAAATTGTATCATTACTAATTGTGTAAGATCAGAAACAGATGTAGCAAATTGTATCATTACTGAGCTAAATAAGTGCAACAAAATATATTTTGATCAGGAATAAAGTTAGTATATGGTTACTTTTTAAAACTTGTGTTGAAATGTCTTTACTCTTTGATCCTTCTTCTAACTAAAGAAATGTTGGCCTGATTCATTATAATAAGTGATGTTTATTGTGCTGTTTTTTTTTTTTTGTTTTGTTTTTTGTTTTAAAATATTGCAAAAAAAAAAAAAAAAAAAAGTCAAGATAAATGTGAGCTTGCAATTTTTCACAGATTGAGTTTGGAATGAATGTTCAAAGAATTCAACTTCTCAATTTTTTTTCCTCCATGACTAACATTGGATGTAACGAAGCACTGAGCAAAAGGATTTTTTACCCATGCACTTTGTCAGGTCTATTTTTTCTCTTTTTGTTTCTTGATTAAATTTCTTAATTTTCTTCATGCAACTACTTAAATGACCACAATACCATAATAGAAGATACAATCTCAAGTATATTGACATTCAAGTCCTTTCTGTCCGTAGAAAATTGTATCATCTTTTTGATGATTACATTGTTAGTTTTTTCATATTTAATTTGAACTCTTAGGTAAAACTAAAACTTTTCTTTTTCCACAAATAGGTTATTATTTCATATCTAGATATTGAAGAATTCTTAAAATGGATTACTTATATATGTGAGATATAATTTTTGTAATTGGCAAATTTCGATGTTAAAATAAGTCTGATCGAGTTATAATTCTCAAGTTACCGTATTATGATTGAGATCAGTTGTGAAATTGGAAGGTTGTTCAAGTTTGATAAACTTTGATTTACGAAAAAGGTATGAACAACACTTTTGCCCCTGCATTTTTTAATCCGAAGGGCATTACTTTGTAACAGTAGGTCCCACGTTTGGTGATGAAAGTAGTCTTCTTTTCATCCGGAGGGTTCATCGGGATCTGGTTGTAACCTGAGTAAGCATAAAGGAAAGTTAGTTTTTCATACCTGGTCGTAGCGTCTACCATCTGATCGATCTTGGGGAGTGGGAAGCTATCTTTTGGGCATCCTTTGTTCAGGTTGGTGAAATCAATGCATACTCTCCATTTGCCATTCTTTTTCTAGACAACCACCACGTTTGACAACCATTGAGGGTACTGGACTTCTCTGATGAATCCTGCTTCTAAAAGTCAATTGACTTCCTCAGCAATGATTATATTTCTTTCGGGGGCAAACCTTCTCTACTTTTGTTTCACCGGATGGTGGCTAGGGTCCACGTTTAAGCTATAACAGGCTGTCTGTAGGTCAATTCCCGGCATGTCCCAGGGATTCCAAGCGAAGATGTCAGCATTCCGCCTCAGGATTTCTGTCAGCTCCTCCTTTTCCTGAATTGACTGGAGAGTCCTTATGTAATTTAACTTTTACTCGTCCCCTGTGACTATCTGCATGGCTTTTAGGGTTCCTCGGTAAGATGTTCTTCTTCTGGTTGCCCTTATCAGAGGGATAAATCGTCATGTGGTAGTACTTCTTTGCTGTTACTTGGTCCCCCCAGATATCGATGACCTCCTGATCGTTCGGGCTCACGTATCTCATGACTTGGTACAGGGTTGATGGGACTCCTTCCATGCGGTGGATCCATCCTCGGCCCATTAGCAAATTGTACGTAGGATGAATATCCATAATCACGAAGTTCTCTTTCAGAAATCTTTTAGCAGCAGTGACTGACAGTGTGATTACACCTATAGGCTCCACTATTCTTCCATCGAATCCTACCAAAGGGCTTCTAGTGGGGCGAATCTTATTTGTGGCCAATTTTAACTGATCGAACGTCCACTTTGTTATGATATTGGCACTACTGCCAGCATCAATCAGTACTCGTCTGACCAGGCAATTGACCATTAGTAGGCTAACTACTAATGGGTTTTCGTGCGGGTGTTGTACCCTTCTAAGATCTCCTTTATGAAAAGAAACTTGTGCTGGATTGGGTTTGTAGTCAACTACATTGATTTCACCAATCTTCCGCAGCTTATGGGCTTGTTTGAGTTGGATCTTGTAGGAATTTCCGGATTGCTCGTCCTCCTCCGGACAACCATGAATTGTGTTGATTACTCGGATATGATGGTTTTCTACCGTGGCCTTTGGAATTACCCGGGTTCGATCTTGCTGCCTTTGTTGTCCTGGGGTAATCAGGTAATCAGTCAATTCACCCTTGGTTATTAACGCCTCCACTTGTCTTCTCAAGCTCCTGCAATCATTGGTTCAGTGGCCAAAATTACTGTGGAATGCACAGTGCTTACTTTGGTCTCTCTGTTCCATTGGCTGTCTGATTGGTGGTGGGATCTGGAAGATGTTTCTTGCCTTGGTCTCTTGGTTTAGTCTGGCCAGCGTTACTTTGAGAGGTATGATTCTTTCAACCATTCGGGAGTTCTTCTTAGGGGCTCGTCCCTCAATGGCCGGGGGTTCCCGATAGACCCTCGAGGTGTTCGATCGTTCCTTCGGTCGGTTTTCCACTGTAACCAGGGTCACTCTCTGCTGTCTAGTTACTTTGTTTTCTTTGAGTCTGATGTAGTTTTGTGCCCGCGAATTCAACTCTGACATGTTAGTTGGGGTCTTCTTCACCAAAAAAGAGTGGAAATGTGAGCCTTGCACCATAGCTATCTTAAATGCTTCTATGGCTGTGTTTTGATTACAATCTGGAATGCCCGAAGACTCCATGTTGAATCGGGTGAGGAAGGTTTGCAGGCCTTCTCCCTTCATTTGTCGAATCGTAAAGAGACTGGCAATGGTTTTTTTTTTTTTCCTGCTTCTTATTTCCACAGTACTGGCTAAGAACGCAACGCACAGTGACTCGAAGTTTGGGATTGACTTGCACGGGCAATTCTTGAACCATTCTGGTGCCACTCCCGTCAGACTGGATGGAAATATTTTGCACATGAATAGATCGTTGTGCGCCTCTAGTGTCATTTCCTGAGTATAGTGGTTCAAGTGTTGGAGGGGATCTCTAGTCCTATTGAATTTGATGAACTTTAGCATTGTGAATTTCTTGGGTCTTGCGACCTGTTCTATCTCATCTGTGAAAGGGGTCTTCACTATTGACACAGTGAATTCTCTTGCTATGTCTTCAGGCGTTTGGGCTTTCAGCCCTTTGATTCGCTCGTCCATTTCCTTCCGGAGCCTGGTGATAAAGTCATTCCTTGAAGACGGTTAATCAGCTGCTGGGGTCCACACTTCTTTTCTACCCGAGTTCGCGTCATCTGATGGATGGGCTTTGGTGGCTCGAGGTCCCCTATTATTGGAGTTCCCTAGGGTGCAGGATTGACTTGTGGCATCATTGATGACCTCCAACGTTCCATTGAGCTGTTGGCGTGGAACCTTCTGCTAGTGAGGTAGATTATCAGTGCTTGGCTCCATAGGGGGATCTTCGTTCTGACGCTCAGGCCGAGGGCCGATCGACTGATCGTCTCGTCGAGCGTTGCCTTGAAGTCTTTAGTTTTCCCTGCGCATAGTGCTGATTTGAACCACGCTGGCTTCCTGAGCCTACCTTAGCATATTGATTTGCTCAGCGCTGGCTTTATTTGCTTGTTGAAAGATGTCAAGTTACACTTGCATTTCCTCACGTATTTTCTGCATGGTCTCCTGTTGCTGTGGTTGAACAACGTCTGGTTTTGTTGCCATTCTAGAGTGATGTCACACGCAAGAGGTAGAGAACGGACTTCTTGTATCGAAATTCCCACAGACGGTGTCAAAGTGTAGGTGCAATTTCTTGCACCCGAACACCTGAAGAGATAAATTATGGAGAACACATAGAACAATGAAGAAGAGAACAAATAAATCTTTGAGAGAGTAGTAGTATTGGGAATTCGATGCCTCTTCATTCTCATTCAGTCTTCATTTATAAGTTTTTCCTCAGAGATTTACATGGAGCCATTCTTGGCTTTTATTCCCAAATATGGGTAATTACACCTACTGATTGTGCATTCATCATTATGGCAAACGTTATGTAATTCGGGCCTTGTTAAGACTGGGCAGCCCATTTAGCCTTTATATTAAGTAAAACTTCCTTCACTTTAATTGGGCTGAACTGGTACGTGCGTAAGGCTTCTTCTGTTGGGCCTCCAACTGATTGTGGGCTTCTAGTTATCTTAATTTGGTTGTGGGCTTTTTTTGCCACCACGTGGTGTGTTGTAACTGGTGGGGTTTTTTCCCTCCACAGTGAGGAACAGATTTACACTCGATCCTAAGTTAAGGAGGGCTTTTTCTATCTCATTGTCTCCAATGACACACGAGATTGTCGGGGCACCCAGATCCTTAAACTTTAGAGGTGTATTATGCTAAATGATAGCACTTGCTTGCTCAATTAACCTTACCTTCTTTGGAATATTGCTCTTAGAAATGCATTTTTAAGTACACAAATCTTTAAGAAATTTTGCATAAGGTGGAATTTGCTTAATGGCGTTAAGGAGAGAAATGTTGATCTTTACTTGCTTAAAGACTTTAAACATATCCTGAATTTTATCGCCCTTTTTCCCAAAATGTGTGGACTCTATGAGGCGTTGAGGAAAAGGGGTCTTAGGCTTATAAGATGTCTCAATATTTTGGATTGGCGGATTTGGAATTTCTGGACTATCTTTCAGATTTTTGGTTGAAGAAGTTGAATCCTTGGGAGCAAGAATTTCAGCTTTTTCATCAACCTTGTTGTCCACAACTCTTCCACTCTGAATTGTGGTGATTACTTGAACTTGCTTAAGATTTGATCCACTCGGAGGAGTGATCTCATCAATCATATATTGCCCTTTCGGGTTCACCACAGGTTGAGCTGGAAGTTTTCCTGTGTCTTTCTTGTGAAGCTGATTTATTGAATTAGCCATTTGTCCCGGTTGGGTTTCAATATTGGCTATTGATTGAGAGTGAGTATTAACAAATTGCACAATTGATTGCAAACCACTAAGAATAGCCATTATCTGCTTATTGGAAATTACTAGCTCATCCAATTGAGACCGTTGTAGAGGAACATGATCCTGATTGGAAAAATTTGCATTGTAGGAAGGAGGATGATAGCTTGAAGAAGCTTGAAATGGCCGGTTCATGGACTGAGAATTAGATTGATTTGATTGCCCATAACTTTGAAATGATGAATTTTGCGGGGCTTGTTGCCTCTACGAGAAATTTGGATGATCTCTCCAACTTAGATTGTATGTATTGGAATAAGGATTATTTCCAGGGCGAGAGAATATGGCATTTACCTGTTCTGGCATACCTTCAGAAAATTGCTCCGGTGTGGGGCAATCTTCTGCATTATGAAAAGTACTTGTGCAATATGCACACATAGCACTGGACGAAGAATTTTGAGAAGATGAGAGATGTGGTGCCACAAGCTGAAAAACTTTGTGAGCTATGGCATCCACTTGAGAAGATTCTTCCCTAAGAGTCCGTGATTGACACGGATTTGAGGGTTTAGCCACATTAGATGTAGAAACTTTACGAGAACCATGTTGTATAGAATTTTCGCTTATGTTCTCAAATAGAGTCCATGCATCATCTGGATTTTTGGACATAAACATGCCCCCACATGAAGAATCAATTAATTGCCTATGTGGTTCTATCAAACCATCATAGAAGGCTTGCACCAATTGCCATTTTGGAATTTGGTGGTGCGAACACTTCCTCAGAAAATCTTGAAGTCTCTCCCACGTCTCATAGAATATTTCCCTATCAATTTGGAAAAAACTAAGAATGGAACGACACATTTGATTGGTTTTACTCACAGGATAATACTTTTTAAGAAATTCTTGTTGCAATTGGACCCATGAAGTGATGGAATTAGAAACAAGAGAGTTTAACCAATATTTTGCTCTATCTTTCAAAGAGAATGGGAAGAGAAACATATGAAGTGTATCTTAGGGAAAATCCCTCATCTTAATGGTGGAGCAGATTTCTAAAAACTCATTAAGATGTTTATAAGGATCCTCATTATCAAACCTATGATATGTTGGAAGCATTTGAATTGTGGTAGATTTGATCTCATAATGATGAGCCTCAACATTAGGCATGACAATGCATGATAGAGATATGTATGTAGAGGGTACAAAATGGCCCCTAAGAGTCATTGGTGCTAAATTTTCATTTTCAGCATTATGATTTCTGAGATTATCATGTTCATTAGCCATTTTATCTACTTCAATTTCAAGTTCTCTTAAAATTTCAAGATCCCTAAGGTTCCTTCTTTGCTGCCTAAGAGTTCTTTTAAGTAAAGTGATATTAATTGGTTCCTCAAGATGTGGTAAAGACAATGATCTACGACTTACTATCAACCATCAAACACAACAATCACAACAACCCTTCACTAATATATCCACATATATTGATCCCTTTCTCCTCAATTCAACAATAATTAAAACAAATTAAATTGGCCACGACATGGACCTATGCTCTGAATAACATAATAAATTTGCAATAGCCTCGACAAGGGCTCGACAAAATATAACTAGGAACTTCAAAAACTTACCCAAAGCCCTTAAGATTTCAAATTTTGTAATTAAATCTTCTAGAAAGTCTTTAGTCCCTACAAACACAAACATCAAAAACATGAAAAGATATATACAATTAAATAATGAAGCAATTTTTAAATTCTGATTACAAAACCGTATGTAATCCCCAGCAACGGTGCCAAAAAGTTGATGCGCATAAATGTGTACCACTTAAAAATACCACTTATAACAATAGCACATTCATCATTGCAGATTAATACTAGAGTAGGGGGTTGTCGAATCATAAGGATTGCTAGTTTATGGCAAACAGAATCATAAAACTACTTCCTCTATTTAATAAAAGAAATGATAAATTAATTGGTTTGTCACTTAACCTGCGAATTTAACTTTCAAAAAACAGTAAATAATGTAAAAAGGATGGATTGAACTTATAAAGAAAAAGGCTAGGGAATTGACTTCACCTCAACCTCATAAACATGTAGAACTTGCACTCAACTTGGGGATTAACACTTATATATATATAATGATGTGTAAGAGCATAAAACTACCACAATATCGTCAGGAAGATCATACATTCATGACTAAGCATAACCTATCTTTGGTTAGCATGGTTCATCCACCTAAACTAGATTATGGTATGAACCATCTTCCCTAGGCATGGCCTATTAAGGTCCTTCAATAGTATGTTGCAACACATGAAATCAATTAAATATCATAGATTATCTTCAGTTGGTATGAACCATCTACCTAACTATATTAATCTAAGGGTGTAGTATGGTCCATCTTTCTTAGGTATAACCTATATAAATGCTTAATTTCATGCTAATATAACCATTCTATAAATTATTTCCCATCGTCACTATAGGAAATCAAGTGTAATACTTGTATCAATATGATTTCTAAGACAAGATAACAAATCAACACATATATATGTTCATATGATAAACACATACATTGATTTAATGTAAAGAACATCAAGCCAATGTAAATACTTCTAATTTATGAAACTAATATATACAGTAAAAATTCCCAAATTGAAATACAAATCAAACTATGTTTACTTGGTCTAGGTTACATCAACTCCCTAGAAAAGGGATTTAGCCTCTTATGAATATGGCTACACCCTCCAGGATTGAAGAAGAGAATATAATTCCTTCTTCCACCATCTTTGCGAGCCTCTTCCAAAAACCCTAAAAATCATTCTCTCTCTCTCTCTCTGTATCTTTTCCAAAACAAAAATGAGATAGACTCCTTCAGCCTTTTCCCCCTCTTTATCCTCCTGTCAATTCAAAATACAAAATCTCTTATTTAAAATTCGAAATTACATCTTAGGATAGGCAAAATCGGACTTAAAGAAAATGGGGGTCTGTGGTCTCGCGTCCGGACACGAGGCCCTGATGGTTTGGCGTCTAGAGGCCAAAATGGGCTTCCAGACGCGAGCTTCTGGAAGATGGTGTTTGGACGCCAGTTCTTGTGTCTGGACGCCAGGCATGCTGCTCTGACACAGACTTCCATCTTTAGCTCCGGTTACATCCATCTCCTCTTCATGTTATTTCTCTTTGATGATCACTTGAAATGTAGGCCTGATATGACTTGTGCTTTGAAACCCTTTAAAACTTTATTCTTATTCCTTTTTAGCAATAAGATCTGCAAAAACACAAAAACATAAAAATGTAGTTAAGCTATATAAACAGATCAAATAATGGGCTTAACTAATGCAATTAAGAGCGCTTAAATATGAAATATTTTACACTTATCAACATGTTACATATCTTAAACTTATGGTATGTGCTAAGTATTGAGCCAGATTTAGCATTAAACATTTATGCTAACTTGCGATAGGTTGTGAGCATACTAGTTACTACTTGCGCTGTTTGTTTTGATTTATATCTGCTTACTAAGTGACTGAGCATGTCGTGTGTGGATTGTTCGCTACTTGTATAAGAAGGTGATCTTGTTGTTATGGATATACCTATGTATATATGTGGATGCATTCTACGAGCTTAACTTGATTTTAGTAACAGCATGAGACGTAGTCTAGTAAGGTGTTTTATTTTGAGATTCTATCATGTGAGGCATATGATTTTGGTGGCTTTCTGTTTATTTCTTATCTCGTTTACCTTTTTGCATTGTTCATACTCGGTTAGGTGAGATTAATGCTAGGGCATTGTCTCTTGGAGTCCTTTTGGTTCATTTTTGGAAAACACGAGCTAGTGTTGTGTTCCTCTTGTTTTTGTTGTGGGATTTCATGTGAAAGAGTTATCACATTTTGTTCTGTCATGGGTTGTCCACTTCCTTAAGGTGAGAAGAATGCTCTATTTTTCGTGTTTGTTTTATCGACACTTGTGGGAGAGTAAGACTTTTCCTTTTTTTTCTTGGTTTGTGTTAGGAACTTTATAGGGAGTGAGTCTCATTTCTGCATTTCTTTGTGCATGGCTATGGGTTGATTGGTCCGCGAGGATCACCACTATTGTCTCGAATCCTTGGTGGGGATTTGATTGATTTTGGTCGACTTACTTCCATATAGGGGGTGAAGTCTTGATTTTTACGTCTTTTATTTCAGAGGTGGAGTTGGAGGTATCGATGTTTTTTGATTTTATGAAGTCCGATCCATTGGATTGAGGGCACAGATTCGATAGGCTTTGGATTCATGACTGGAGTTTTTGGTTTTGTGGTATTGAGGATTTGAGGCCTTAAGGGTGACAGTGCCTATGACATTGTTGTCAGAGTTTTGGGATTGGCCAAGATAGTCCGGCCGGACGACTTTGGACCGTACCCCATGTGATACCCTTGATTCTAGAGCCACGGGTGATCAAGTCCGAGTACAGATATGAGGGATACCAAATAATTAAAGTATTTAATTGAAAATAGAATACAAAAATGAATTAAGAATAAAGAATAAAAGCTGAAAGATACTAAATAATAAATCCACATTTATTTAATCCAATAATAAACCTCCAATAACTAAATCCTCTGATACTAGTAATTACTTAAAATTACAACTTGGGAATCTATCATGTGGACCTTTAATCCAAAATCCAACTAAAATGAATAAAAGAAATAAATCTAAAAACTGGAACATAAAGAGAATCCTACGTAGGATCAGAAGAATGATACCACTTGTGACCGCCCAAGTTTTATAAACCCGTTACGTTAGCGATGACCAAAAAGATGACCTGTTAACGGATCCGAAATACAGAAGTGAAAGATGTTTAAAACCAAAAGAAAAGAAGGGAAAGGCTCTGAGGTATGGATGAGCAACGCTTGTTTGGCACTCTCCAACACTGAGTGCTCGTTCGGCACTCTTACAATATCTGTCGTTCTAACCTACAGGGTCGGTCATTCTGACCTACATGGTCAGGCGTTCGGACTTACATGGTCAATCGTTCGGACTTACATGGTCCGGCATTCTGACCTATATGTTCAAGCGTTCGGACTTACATGGTTAAGCGTTCGGACTTACATAGTCTGGCGTTTTGACCTACATGGTCAAGCGTTCAGACTTACATGGTCAAACGTTCGGACTTACATGGTCCGACATTCTGACCTACATGGTTAAGCGTTCAGACTTACATGATCAAGCGTTCGAACTTACATGGTCAAGCGTTCGGACTTATATGGTAAGACGTTTTGACCTACATGGTTAGGCGTTATAATGAAAGGGTCAAGTGTTCGGACTTGTATATTCAGGCGTTCTGATCTACATGGTTAGGCATTCTGACTATCGAATGATGAAACAGAAGGAAACAATCAGCCAAATGACGAAACAGAAACAAGAAATCAGCTGAACGACGAAACAGAAGCAAGAAATCAGCCGAACGACGAAACAGAAACAAGTTTAAGGCTAACCTAAAGGCTATACATGCATTCCAAATGATCCGAAAAAAGTTAAAAAAACATAATTGTGAACTTTTAAAAGTAATGGCTCTTGGCCTCATGTTATATGTCATGCCCAGAATTTTCTGAATAAATTCCTCGATTTATTCAAATCAAAATACTTCATTATACACCAATGATCTCAAAAGAAATACTCTTTTATTGATACAAATCAATTTCCTCAAATAAATATACAAAATTCTCCAATTAATTAAATTAATCCTCAACACCAACTCTTCGACCTAAGCCCGCAACTAGCAATCCACGGTACCTGAAACTGGAAGTGGGTGAGACGGGGAAAGTCCTAGTAAGAAAAACCATAACAAGGATTTCAAGAAGTTTCATACAAAATTAGCTTCATAAAAATATACATATACTTTTAAACAAAATACATATATGCAATTTTAGCAAAATAACAGCCAATAGAATATTTAAAACAAAATCATTCAGGCCATTTAAGGTATAAAAAACCCTACATTGCAAATAAATCATCAGTGGAACATCAAAGCCACAAGTCCGGCCCTCTGTGCAGACTCTCGGCTCTCTATGTTTCCTCTATTTTGCTTTCTCTGTCTTTAATTTCATTATCTGTATCTTCACTTAGCAGTGCACAAAACACTTAATAAATAGGCAATTTGTACCGACGCTATGCAAACAGCTCACCAAACAAATATACAAATATCAAAAAAATCATCATCACAATTTCTCTCTCTTACTTTCGGCAGCCCACCTTATTACTTTTCCTCAATTCTAATCACTTCCATCATCAGATTCAAATAACCCACATGCAGAAAACAAAATCAAGCAAAAAAATGTATAAAAAAGTCCTTTAAGTGGGACCCGTCACCAAAATCATCACCATTTCAATTTCCATCTTCAATTTCGTACTTGTACATTCACATCTCTATTTTCTCATCAGATTGCATTATATATATATATATATGAAATCAATCCAAATCCCTTTAAGTAATACCAGTGGGACCCACACCAAAAATCACAATTCCATTCCCCAAATCTTGGCTGGGATCATCCCTCCTTGCATATGATACATTATATATATACATTATATATATAAATGTAAATTAAATAAAATAATCCATTGACATCACCTAGTGGGCCCCACGAAAATGTCATCACCATTGCATTTCTTCTCTAATTCGGCAGGCAGCCTTGCTCCAACAGATATTATATATATATATATATATATATATATATATATATATATATATTTATATATAATATGTAACAACAAAACACAAATCACAAGTCTCCAATTAAAATAATCAATCTCCAATTGATAAGCCTTCAATCATTATTAATCAATTTAATTATGACAACAAAAAATATAATAAAATAGAATAAATCTTAAAAAATTTGGATTGTCACATTCTCCACCACTTAAAAATAATTTCGTTCCAAAATTCAGATCCAACGGTCTCCGCATACCCGAGGACAACAAAAGTGGTAAAACAAAATCCAAAAATCCTTACCCAGGCGATGTGAAATACCGTGACATGAAAAACGTTGTGGTAGCTAACAGTGTTAGTTACCCGTCCACACAGTCCATAACCATTGTGGTAGCTAGTCGATGCCGTCACCCACTTACAAAAAACAAGACCAATAATAAACCAGACAATACATGCCTAAACACAATTATTGACCATCCCAGTAGCTGACAGTGAACGACACCCACCCACAACACCAGGTTATAAGTGGTAGCTTATCAAACTAAACACTCGCCCACTCACACCCGTCAAATACATTATCACTGCACTCACACTTCCGGTTGGGTACAGGCTCTGATACCATTTTGTCACGTCTCGAATTTTCTAAATAAATTTTTCGATTTATTCAAATCAAAATATTTTATTATACACCCATGATCTCAAAAGAAATACTCCTTTATTGATACAAATCAATTTCCTCAAATAAATATACAAAATTCTCCAATTAATTAAATTAATCCTCAACACCAACTCTTCCACCTAAGCCTGCAACTAGCAATCCACTGTACCTGAAACTGAAAAGGGGTGAGACGGGGAAAGTCCCAGTAGGAAAAACCATAACAAGGATTTCAAGAAGTTTCATGAAAAATTAGTTTCACAAAAATATACATATACTTTTAAACAAATTACATATATGCAATTTTAGCAAAATAATAGCCAATAAAATATTTAAAACAAAATCATTCAGGACATTCAAGGTATAAAAAACCCTATATTGCAAATAAATCATCAGTGGAACATCAAAGCCACAAGTCCGGCCCTCTGTGCAGACTCTCGGCTCTCTCTGTTTCCTCTATTTTGCTTTATCTGTCTCTAATTTCATTATCTGTATCTTCACTTAGTAGTGCACAAAACACTTAATAAGTAGGCAATTTGTACCGACGCTATGCAAATAGCTCACCAAACAAATATACAAATATAAAAAAAATCATCATCACAAATTTTCTCTTTTACTTTCGACAGCCCACCTTGTTACTTTTCCTCAATTCTGATCACTTCCATCATTAGATTCAAATAACCCATGTGCAGAAAACAAAATCAAGCAAAAAGATGTATAAAAAAGTCCTTTAAGTGGGACCCGTCACCAAAATCATCACCTTTCAATTTCTATCTT
The DNA here is from genome assembly GCF_030987335.1 of Cornus florida. NCBI lineage: Eukaryota > Viridiplantae > Streptophyta > Magnoliopsida > Cornales > Cornaceae > Cornus > Cornus florida. The sequence goes on from NW_026775575.1 coordinate 83,524,005, forward strand.
CAATTTTCGTACATGTTCATTCACATCTCTATCTTCTCATCAGATTGCATTATATATATATATATATATAAATGAAATCAATCCAAATCCCTTTTAATAATACCAGTGGGACCCACACCAAAAATCACAATTCCATTTCCCAAATTTTGGTTGGGATAATCCCTCCTTGCATCTGATACATTATATATATAAATGTAAATCAAATAAAACAATCCATTAACATCACCTAGTGGGCCCCACGAAAATGTCATCACCATTGCATTTCTTCTCTAATTCAGTAGGCAGCCTTGCTCAACAGATATTATATATATATATATATATATATATATATATATATATATAATATGCAACAACAAAACATAAACCACAAGTCTCCAATTAAAATAATCAATCTCCAATTGATAAGCCTTCAATAATAATTAATCAATTTAATTATGACAATAAAAAATATAATAAAACAGATTAAATCTTAAAAAATTCGAATTGTCACATTATACATCCAAAATAGGTATCTTCAAGTGTACTTAGATACATATTACATATTAAGGAAGTCATCTTAGCTTTTAAAATACCATACATCAATGGTATGCAAAAATATAACATCCAAAAGTAAAGCATGCTAAACAAGTGCATGTCAATATACAAAAATGTTCCAAATTGCTCATAAGCCACTAAGGATGATGAGCATCCTAGAATATAGTCTCTTTACCTGCAAAATAATTCAAACAATTAGGGTGAGTAATCAAGTTACTCGAAGGAAGAAGCATATGCGTATACCCTAAAGTTTCAATATCATTGCAAGATCAATATAGACGAATACAAGGGATCATTTCATTTAACGTCTATGTTCAAAGTGTTCTAAGGGATCATCTTAAGCTAACTTAAATGACTATTTAACAACATAATATCAACATCAATGTACTTAACAACATCAATTCGCTAATAGCAAAAATTACAAGTTACAATTAAACATTGGTTGTCAACTTAGAATTTAATACGAAATCAATTAGTGGAAAATTTGGACATCAAATCTCGGAGTACTGCCAAGACCTTAACGGTTATTTCGGGTATTAACCCGCTGGGAAGACCACCCTAGTGTGCACTATAAATGGGGAAAACTCATACCTTTCGCACTAGAGCCAAACTTTAGCCATGTCACGTGCAACAATGTCCCAAGAGAATCCAAAACCAGAATCAAATTCAAAACTCATACACTATAATTAAGACATATAAGCTACCTTCCATGCACAAGTATTTTGAAACCACACAAACCATATCTTAGGGTTCTAAGTCTAAAATGGCATACCAAATTACAAGTCCTCATCATGATATTATGTACAATACAATACTACCAACTTATCAATTTAATTCATACCTCAATAATAAGCTTTATATACTAAATCTTAACATTATAGTAATAAGCTTCTAAAATAATTACAATTAGTAATCCACAAAAGTATAGAATTATCATCACAATAAATATAGCAATTCAAGTCAATAAGAATTGTATATGACATCAATAATTCTACACAATATAAATACATAGTATACATGCTTAAATCAATAAATCCTAAGTCATATGTGAGGATTTCCTATAATATGCAAGACTACAATACTAAAAGTATGTACACAATATATATTAAACCCCAAAAGACTATAAAACACTTAAAGCATAAACATACTACCATCCCTACCTAAATAGAGAATTGAATCTCTATAATCCAAAGCAACCAAGCTTAAAATGGGAAACAAAACTAGGGTTTTATAGAGGAGAGTGAGAGGAAACTTTTACTTCCCAAGGTTAAAGGTCTAAGGTGAGTGGAAGGAGGCCAAAATGAAGTCAAAAGCTCTAAGCCAAGCTTTTCCTTCAATTGAGGCTAGGTTCGGGTATGAGAGCGAAAGAAATGAAGATGATAAGATACAAAGTGGTGAGTGGAGGATTTAGTATTCCTCCACTCACTAGGTGTTCTTACACTACCTCTCTCTCACACACACACAATGCAAGACTCAATTTGGTGTTTACACTTGTTACCAATCCATGGCTCCTTCCTAGGCTTAATCCTAAGTCTACACTTGTTAACCATCCAAGCCAACAAGTGCACCTATCTTAGGCCAACAAGTAGGTGAATCTCCACTCTCTACATGTCACAAGATAAAGCTTCCAAGTGACTCCACCCCAATGCCAACAAGTGGCTCTATGAGAGTGTGACACTTGTCACACTTTCCAAAAATTACAAAAAAGTCTTTTTCCAAAATATCTTCCAAATTAATTTGCAAAAATGGTCCCCAAGATGAAAAATAATTATTTTACATAATTACACTAAAACCCCAAAAATCAAGAATGTTTCAAGGAAACTATGCATCCATACCCTTTTACGAAAAAGTAAGAACTAGCATGCTTTTTTACGAAAGTAAAAATACAGATATCATGGAAATCAAATATTATGGATGCATGCAAAGCCGGAATCAAATTCGAGCAAAAAAAGTGAAGTTATGCAATGAAAAATGATAAATGGGAAAAAACACGAAACAGGAAATCACCGAAAGAGGAAAGGAAAGAAAATGACCGGGTCATTACAATAACTACATAGTCCATAAATATATATATATATATACACACTAAAAGGGCTCCCACTGGACTATAGGGCGGCCTCAACCTGAATAATAGGCAGTATGCAAAACGCACATATAGTGGGCATGAGTACGTAAACCTACTAGGGCATACTACAATCCAGTATATCCAGATAACCGCCCTATGCACTATACGCACCCTAACCACTGATCCTGAGACTCAAGCTCATATCACAGTACATATCCATATATATATAATCCATCTTGTCTAAGGCATAAAATAAAATCCAGTATGCCATCCAATTAATTTAGTGGCCTGACATGAAAATAAGTATGACTTAACTTTCTAGTTAATCCATTCCCTTACAAATCCGAATAAGTAGGACTTAACCTTTTTAGTTAATCCGTCCCTAGAATATCACGATCCCATATTGGTGCATTACATTCACACAATCCAATAATTGATGTAGCAAATAAAGTAATACATCAAATAATTCAGAATTGAACATAATAACAGAATATCATACTATCACCAAATAGGAATGACTTATAATTTATTTAAGCTTTCTACATCATGTATCCCACATAAACTGAATCTCAAACATGCTAATATTTTATTTCACAGTCAAGTAAGCATTCTCCAAATACAATTCATGCTAAACATTTAATTTCAATTGTTAGAATAATTTAAAAAGATTAAATCCATTCATTCTTTAAAGAAAATTCAAATAGCATGCATCGTTATGATCAAGTCTATTTAAAATTTATTTAAACTCACACCTAGTCCCTATTTAATGTTTGGAACCCCTCAAAATCAATTAAGGTCAATTTAAACGCTGTTTACGAAAATTCCCCAGGTAAGGCTCGAGTTTTTATCTTGATAGTTCGAGCTTTCTACCCATGGCTCGAGCTTTTCATCAATAGCTCGAGCTTTGCATCAATAGTTCAAGCTTTGTATCCAAGGCCTGAGCTTTTCACCCATGGCCCGAGCTTTGCTTCCAAGGCTCAAGCACTGTAACAACGGATCGAGCACTGTTACGGAATCAGCCCAGAAATCCAACTATAAGCTTGTTCTTCATTATTAAGGGTTCTAAGCATGTTACTAAGTCCCATCAACACACAGACATAAAATTACACAATTATAACATGTAGAAATCCATAAAGAAATCAGATTAAACCCATGAATTTATCAATTCATACAACAAGAACAAACATGAACATAATTCATAAAACCTATGTTTTAGATCAATTAAATTATAGATTCCAGTTTTAATTGTTCTTTAAACATCCCTAAAGTTATAGTAGAGATATATAGACCACAGATTTAAGGGAGAAGTGTAGAACGAGAACTTGCCTTAAACTTTTGGATCGAAAGTTAAACTCTTTCTTCCTTGATCTTCTTCTCTAATGGTTATTCTCCTCTTTCTTCCTCCTTCTCTTTCTAAACTCTCTGTCTTTTCCTCTAAAATATATTACGTGAATATTTCTAGCCCCGTTTTTTACAGACCTATATTTATATATTTATAGGATAAATAATAACCCTAATTCTTTTCCCAAACTAAGTCAACTTAATAAAGAAAAAAAAATTAAAATATTAAAAAGGTAACTAAAAATATGATACATATATAATCTATGTATATCCTTATTATATAAATATACATATACATATACATATACATTAGATTATTTATTATTAATACTAATGTGATAATGATATTAATTAATAAATTACTTTCCTTAGATATATATATACACATATACAACTATCCATGGGTAATTATCCGTACCCATTAAACCTCCTATCCAAGTAGTCCATGAGACTCAATTGGTTGGTCCATTACTACTAACCATATCCATAAAATAAAATAAAAATAAAAATAAAAATAAAATAAACATTTAATCATTTAATTTATAATTAATTACAAATTAACAAACACAACAATTAAATCAACTAATTCAAATAAAACATTTAAGCACATGATTTCAATTAATCATTTAATTCAAATAAAACATATAAGCAAATAAAATATTTAATTAATAAATTCAATTAAATACGTAATCAAATAGCCAAATAATTAAGTAAAACATTTAAAATAATACCGAAGCTAACCTTTTAAAATTAGGGGTATTACACCCCAACTCTCACAGAATGATTGGTTTCCATACTAATTTTGGTAATGTTTGTTTTGTGTCATTGATGTCATTTGTATCGAGAGGTTTCATGGGTTGACTTGGTGGGGGCATGGGTTGACTTGGTGGGGGCATGTTATGAACGAATGCTTTATACTGTCATGCTACCATACAAAATTGTGTGTTGTGGGCGAGTGTTAGTTGCCATCGATGCTATTTTACTGACGAGTAAGTGTGGGCGGGCACTAAACGCTGACGATGCTACCACGTATTTGAGTATGTTGTGGGTGGGTTTTGGTTACTGTTCGTATTGCCATGTCGCTTTTAGCTAAGTTCCTTGTTTCGATGTGTTATTGTCTTGGGGATTCGATTTGCGATTGACATTGGGTTGATATGTCGATTCATTTGGAAGGGTGTCTCACGGTTCGTGGTTTCGCGTTCTTTCATTCGATCTTAAGGCTTTTGGAGTTGTCTTTTAGCGTTTTATGATTTGTCTTTTGGTGTAACCTTGTGTTCGGTCCTTGTTTGGTCCTCCTCGGGATGTTCCTGATTTTAGGGACGAAATCTCTTTAAGGAGGGTAGGTTGTAATGACTCGGTCATTTTCCTTCCATTCTTTTTCCCTGTTTTTACGAATTTTCTTTTTCCATTGATATTTCTTTTTGAGTTTGGGTTTTGTCTTTATGGGTTCTTTTGAGTGCTCGGGAATAGTTCCTGAAACTCTTTCTTTTGGAGATTGGTGTCTCTCTCTATTTTTTATTTATTTTTTATTTTCGCGTAACCTTAGGGTTTTTGAGACCCGAGGTGGGATTTTGAGTTCGGTTTTTTGTACCGATTCGATTTTCGACTTCATTTGCATGCATTCCATTTGATATACTTAAAATGTGTAGTCTTACTTTTGTAGAAAAACATACTACTTGTTTACTTTTTTCGTAGGGGTATGGATGCATAATTTTTTTAGAAATATTTTTGTTTTATTTGGTGTTTTGCGTATTTAAAATTTCTAAGGATATTTGTCTTAGGGGCCATTTTGAAAATTAATTTATGAGATATTTTGGGGAGGGGCTTTTTTGCAATTTTCAAAAAGTGTGACAAGTGTCACACTCTCATTAGTCCACTTGTAGGCATTTTAATGGTGACACTTGGAAGCCTTAGATGATGACATGTGGAGGGTGAGGATTCACCAACTTGGTGGCCTAGGATTGGAACACTTGTTGGTTTGGATTGTTGATAAGTGTAGGCTTATGGTTAAGCCTTGAGAGGAGACTTAGGATGATGACAAGTGTAGGCTTAGGATGTGACCTTGTGAGGAAGCCTATGATCTTGACAAGTGTAGGGTGGAGACTCACCTATTTGTTAAATCTTGATTGGAGCACTTGTTAGCCTTTGATTTTGATAAATGTAAAACCTAAATTTAATCTTGTGAGGAGGCTTAACATAGTGACAAATGGAAGGCCTAGATTTGGTCTTACATTTATGTGTGAGAGAAGTAGTGTATGAGTGTGTGTTTTTGACTATCAATTGCCTTAGGTTAGTGGAATTTCTAGAGAAATTCCACTAAGTCTTCTCTAACCTCACACCTTGCCTCCATTGTTTCCTTGAAACCTTAGGCTTGTAAGCTCACATTCAAGCCTCTTTCCCGCACCTTTTGGCTTGGACCTTGGAAGATAAAAACCTTCCCCTCATCCTCTCTAGAACACCCTTGTTCGGTTTTGGTTGTCTTGGATTCTAGAGATTCTATTCTCTAGTGAGGTAGGAGTTATTGTATGTGTATCTTCTACGTGTTTTAATTGTTTTTGGGGTTTTCTATATGTTGTATACATGCTTGTTATGTTGTTGGATTGCATTTAGATGTAATTTCTATATACTTGAATTTAGTTTAATGATTCAAAGCATGTATAGTTTAGTTATCTTGTGTAGAGATGTTTTTTCACTTAGTAGATTACTAAATTCTAGAATTCATGTTTGTTGTAATGTGGAATTTTTATGGACTATTATTAGTTACCTTGTATGCTTATTACAATGTTGTTGTTAATTTAGTATTCAAGTTACTATGGTAATTTGATTTAATTGATATGTGATATTGTTGTTAGTGAAATGAACTACATATTGATGATTTGATATTTATATGCCTTGTATGTGTAACGAATCGCACATTGAAAATTCGACATTTTGAATGCCATGATAGTTGGAGACTATAGTGCATGACTTGTGTGAATCCATGTATGGTTGTGCATGGAAGGTGTTTAAATGTATTTTACTTAAAGTGTTTAAGTTATGCATTGATTGTTGATTTTGGAAACTTAGGGCATCGACCTTGAATTGGCTAGAGCATGGCTTTAGTATGAAAGGTACGAGTTATTCCTATATAGTGTGTACTTTGGTGGTTCCTAGTAGGTTAGTATCCAAAATAACTGCATTGCGTGGTTTGATCCACGAAGGCGTCCGAGTATTCCATTGTTTGATTTCATTTTTGTTTACAAGTTAACATTACTTTTGAAGTTGTAGCTTGTCGAGTTCGCTTGTAGTGAATGGCTTATATTATATTTCAATTTCGTTTAGTATACTTGTGCCTGGTATGCTAGTATATTGCGTATTTCATTCAATTGCTTGTGTAGCTTGTGTCACGATCCGAAAATTCAGATAAATTCCTCAATCTCATTAAATCAAAATACTTCATTATACACCCAGGATTATAAAAAAGAAAATATCCTTTTATTGATACAACAATCAATTTCCTCAATTAAATATATAAAATCCCTAAATAAATAAAATAAATTCGCAACACCAATTCTTCCACCTAAGCCCGAAACTAGCAATCTAAGTTCATCCTCGGTACCTAAAACTAGAAAGGGGTGAGACGGGGGAGTCCCAGTAGGAAAAAGCATAACAAGGATTTTAAGGAGTTTCATAAAAAATTAGCTTCATAAAAATATACATATGCTTTTGAACAAAATATATATATATGCAATTTTAGCAAAATAACAGTCAATAAAATATATGAAACAAAATCATCCAAGCCATTCAGGAATGGAGAACCCTACACTGAAAAATAATATCCTCACTGAAACATCAAAGCCATAAGTCTGGCTCTCTCTCTGTGCATCACGGCTCACTGTATGTGCTTCCTCTCATTTTTCTTTCTTTGATTGCATACTCACTCAGTGCACAACACATAATATATAATGCAAATCCACCAACACAATTCACACAACTGCACACCATCACGCCTCCATCAGACAAACATCATCACATTTGGCCATAAATATCAACTGGGTCCTGCCCCCCATTCATCCCTATCTTTACATTCTTATCACTTCATTCTCTTTCCTTACTTTATATATATCACTTTACAAGTAACTAAATTAGCCACGTACATAACTAAAGCCTAAAGAAAGTTGGTCAAAAAAATCTCCAAGTGGGACCTGCCCACAATAATTTCCTTTTTCTCTTTAATTTCGGTACCTGCCCATTCCTTCTTATCTCATCAGATGCAATATATATATATATATATATATATATATATATATATATATATATATATATATATATATATATGTCACAAAACTAATAAACCCATTGAATATCTTAGTGGGACTCGCAAAACCATTTCTCTTTGCCCTTTTTCTTATCATTTTGCTGCTCCCTTCTTTATCCCTTCATCAGATGCAATATATATATATAAATATATGCATAAACTTTATGATAAACATTAAACCACTTCAGTCAAATGAAACACATAGGACAAAAAACAACCAACCGGCAGTGAACAAAATCCGTAAAATTGAAATATAAAATCAAACCTTAAAAATCCGGGTTGTCACATCTTCACCACACAAAAAGAATTTCATCCTGAAATTCAGGTCCAACAGTTTTCGTATACCCAAAAACATCAAAAATCGCAAAACAAAATTAAAAAATCCTTACCCCAGGCAATGTGAGATACCGTGACATGTAAAACGTTGTGGTAGCTGACAATGCTAGTCACCCGCTGTAATACCCCTAGTTTCAAAAGGATAGTTCTGGTATTTAATTTATTATTTAAGTGCATTTTATTGATTTGTTTTGTTTTATTTTGTGTGAATTAATGGTTATTCTTTGACTTATTTGCATTATTTGGATTAAATTGTTTTTTTTTATTATTATTTTTAATGGAATTCTTTTAATTAGTTTATTATTATTTTTAATGGAATTATTTTAATTGGTTTATTTAAATTACTAATGGTATTAATTCTATTTTTCTGTTTTAAACGTAGGTAGTAATTACTATAATTCTTGTGGTGTTAAACATTAAGTTAGTATTCTTTTTAGGTTACAGTTATACCTTGGGATTACAATTCACGTATAGTTTCATAGGGCGATTAAGGATTGGACTTAGGGCTTAGTCTCTAATTGCACATGAACTAGGGTTATTATTTTCACCTATAAATATACGCAGTACTGTGTCTAGGGTTGTAGTAAAATAAACGTAAATTCTGTAGAATAGAGAAACAGAGAGGTATTGAGAGAAACAGAGGAAGATAAAGAGAGGAGGGCTAGGTTTTGGTCTAGACCAAGGTTGGACCAAGAGGAAGGAAGGAGAGGTTGTTCATGGGTGAAACCAAGAGTATCGGAGGTGGAACAACAGTCGGGAATATCGTCAAAAAATTCAGAGACGACAGGTTAGAGTTTCAAACTAAAACTCAAAGGTAAGTCTCTATTCTTCTCTTTCCTATGAATCTGTGTTCTGTGCATGCTTAGTTAGACTTTAGGAATTAAACTAAGTTTTAATTACATTATTTATACATGATAAATCAGTTTCTAGCATCATTGAATTAAATCTGTTGCCCTGTTGTTACAAGTTCAGTTTGTATATGGTGGTTGTTTGCTTTAAACACTGATGAATAATTAAATTCTTAATTGTATAACTCTGTCTTGTGATCAATCTGGGATGAGGATAGGACTTTAAAACCTGTAATAAACTATTTTCAAAGATTGGAACCACCGGAGTCGGAGAAGACACACGCAGAACAACCACGGCTCTTAGGGGTAAGAGCAGGCTCCAAAAAGGGAGGGAGCCTGCTCCCAAAACACTATAGCCGGCTCTCTAGGGTTGAGAGTCGGCTCTCACCCATCTAGAGCCAGCTCCCAAAGAAGGGGAGCCGGATCTCTTTGAATAGAGAAGGCTCTTTGAGTTTCAGAGCCTTCTCTTTCTCTTGTTATTGCGTATACTGAGTTTTTAATAGACTGTTTGGCTGAGACTGAGTTTCTGAAACTGTTTCAAGGCTACTGAATGATGTAATACATTGCTTAAGACTTATATAAGAATTGAGAAACAATCTTATATCTAGAAATTGAGGATGAAATTAGCCTAAGTTTCAAAGTAAACCTGTAGGAGAAAGGGTTGATATAAATTGGTAATGGCTTACTGTTTTAGGGATTTAAGTTTCTTTGCATGACTTAGAATTATGAATCATGTTTTGTAGCTGAGTTATAAGAATTTTTTTATTTAATTATATGTATGCTTAGTTGGGATTAATTGATAATTAAATCTGTTGTATATCTCATCTGTTACGACGCTGTTTGGAGGAGTTAATTGCATAGTTGGATTCTGTCAAATTAAAGGACTGGGATTTAGTTTCTAAATCTATTATTGGATGCATGATTCAGTTTTACACATATTAAATTGTATTTGTGCTTAGTTTGAAATGAATTTGATAATTATTTAACTATTTTTGTCAACTATGGTAAATGGAGGATTGTATGCACCGGTATGGGACGGTGGCATACTAGGTAGAGATTAGTTTAGACACTAAACCTACCTAATCTGGATTGAGGTTCAGATTAACAATAAAGGTTAAGTCTGACTTCTATTAGTGTCAGGTCAGTAAATAACTGAATGACATAATTGGATTTCTGGGATGAATTGTTATACAGATATTAAGCCACTATATCAGATGGATGATATTTTGTAATAGGAGGACACGAACTTTATATATTTATGTTATGATGCCATGGTATGAGCTTGAATCTCATGACCATGGTTAGGGTGTGTATATCGCTTAGGATGGATAGTTGGATAAAGGTGTTGTTCCCTGGTAGGTTTAGGTACACATGACCACGTAATGTGCAATTTGCATGGTATCTCTACTCAGGCTGAGACAGACCTATTGGACTAGTGAGTGTCCTATAGTATGTAATATATACATATATGGACTACTCTAGATATTGTTGAGTATATTTAAGATGTGTCTGCGTATTAGATTCCTGTTTGGATCGTAGTAGATCAAGACTTGCATGTGGGCCTGACCCACTCTTTTATTTTTCAGGTGCTTGTCAGTTCCTGGGTTAGAGCTTGGTCATGCAGAGTAGATACAGATTTTTATTCCACCGACTACGAAGGACTGCTTACTTATTAGCTTTGGATCATGCTTCAGTTATTTTGTTTTACAGTTGGGATTTTTATTAGGGGTCCACTAGATGGATTCCCGAGTTGTTAATTAATTGGAGGTTTTGGAGTTTGGATTTTTATAACATTATTTTGAGGATTTTTAATTAGAGTTCTTTTCAGCCATTTTTATTTACTTCTTATTATTTCATCTTGTATTCTGTGTTTGATTTTAAAATATTAATTGTTAGATATTCCGTCGGGTTTGGGCTTGGGCCTGATCAACTCGTATCTGGGATCCGAGGGGTATCACAGTTGGTATCAGAGCACTCCAGGTTCAAGTGTCTCTAGGATGTTTCGTATTAAGTCTTCCGCATAGCGTTTTCTCTTGATTAGAGCTTAAGTTTAGGATTCATTGTATTCCTTACTGTTCGTTTAGAAATGGTACTGATGTCTGTCTTTTCGTGTTAACAGATGGTTAACGCTAGAAACGGACAGAACATGTGAGGATCTAAAAAGGAAAGGAGAGCGGCACGTAGGCAACAATATCTCCTACGGCGTCAGCAAATAGAGGAAGAGCAGCAAAAGCTTGGGTTTCTGGATGATGATAGTTAGTTTTATGAGGAAGTTCAGTTGACTCGGGATTAGGGAGGAGATCCAGAGTTTCCTCCTCACCTCAATGACCTTATTGCTCGGGCTATAGAAGTAGGGGTAACCGCTGCACTTCGGAATCAGCCTCAGGTACAGCCAGCACCGTTACCAGCACTGTTACTAGCTTCGGTTGTTCAGACTGATACTTGGGAGAAGGCCCGGAGTTCTTTCACAAAGGGGAGTCCACCTGAGTTCACAGGCTCCACCGATGCGAGAACAGCTCACCAGTAGAAACAGGACATCGAGCGACATCTTAGCTTGGTTCAGTGCATGGAGGTTCAGAAGTAGATGCTTGTTACATTCAAGCTCGTTGGGGATGCACTACAGTGGTAGGAGTTTGTTACCACCACAGAGGAGATAATGACATTGACTTACGATCAGTTCAGTGCACGCTTTGATGAAAAGTACTTTCCTTATGTAGTCAGGGTAGCCATGAAGACTGAGTTTCTTAATCTGCAGCAGGGGAACATGACAGTAGCGGAGTATGAGCAGCAGTTCATACGCTTATCTTTCTTTGCACCGGAGAAGGTGGATACAGAGGAAAAGATGCTCAATAGTTTCATTAAGGGACTGATGTGGTCTATCAAGAGAGCTATTATAGGTAGTCCAGCCTATACTACCTATGCTCAGGTGGTAGATGCCGCTCTACAGCAGTATCAGTTGACCGTGGATTTCAGACAGGCCAAGGGTGTGAAACAGGGTGATAGAGACTCTGCTAATTAGTCAGCTGAGAAAGGGAATGGGAACGGACACCGACAGAATGACAAGGGCATATTCCAGGGACAGCAGCCTTGGAAGAAGCACAAGGGTGGTTTAGATGCTCCCAAAGAGGTGGCACCTATTCAGCGACAATAGAATGGGGGACCACAGGCAGGACAGGTTCAGCCAAAGGCTAATTGACAGAGGAGGTCATTTGGTACTTTTCAGGGTAGTTGCTATATGACGAGCAATGGCCGTTCCTTCACGCCAAATTAATGTAGTGAATGTGCGGTTCAAGAAAAGCCTTTGGGTTAAGTTTAAATTTATAAAAACCACTATCAACACTACTACTAAAGTAGCAAGAGTGAGTAGGGATTGTCCCAGGGGATTAGAGTCATACTTGAATGTGGAATCGCAATTAGGGTTAGTAGGTCGAGTGATCAAACAAATGGTTAGTTGGTTAATTAAACTAAAGAGCAACTAAATTAAACTAAGTAATTGAATGTAACAAAGAGTAAGTAAGAGAGAGAGAGAGATCTTGGGGTTTAGAGGTCACTACTAAGCAATACTTTTCTACACTTCCAATTAGTGACTAATGAGGGTAAAGTGTGTTGCAATATTTGTGTGTGTGTGTTTGGTTGATTCAATTAGCAAGGGTGACCAATTAAACATATATTGTCTAATCAACATGTGAAAAACACAATATATCTAGCAATTAAGTATATATTGTCTAAATAGCATGTGAAAAGCACAACATATTTAGCAAGTCATTAATCCTTTCATTAATCTCACAAGCCAAATACACCACAAGGTTAGAAACATATGCTACTTGCATTCAAAAGTATGGAATATCAAAGAACTAGCATGGATTGTCCTCTCATCTAACAACTATACTATCACTACACTACAATTAAACTAATGACATGAAATTAAACTAACTAAGTTAAGGGAGAGGCATAACCCATCAAAAAATGAGCATGGACCATCTAGAAAATCACAAGAGCATTCTTTTAAGCACAATGCTTTGACAATCCTTAAATCTATATCATTAATACATATAAACATGCATCAATTACACAAGAAATAAAGGTAAACACATGAACATCTATTCTATCATACATAGACATATGAATAGAATGAAATGATTGATTAGAAGCATTAAACCACATAAATCATTGAATAAACAAGATCTATATGTATAAAAGTGTCAAGACATTAATTACAACACTAATCCCTCAATAATACACAAGATTAAGATATAGAAAGCATGCTTGGAGCTAACTTTAGCCCCAAGAGGATATCTAGCCACTCATGGTGATGATGCTCCAACCCTCAAGGGCTAATTCCATGGTTGAAATCTGCTCCTTGGTGATGAAGAGTCTCCAATAGTGTCTCTAGCCCCCTCCTCTATGTTTCATCTCCAAGAGATGATATGAAAACAATCTTGGTCCCCCTTGTAAAAAACAATCCTTATCCTTATACAGGTAGGTTAAAATAACACTCAAAATGAGTTGGGGTCGTGCACACAATATTCCCTAATGATTGGATAAAGGACAACTTTCAATGAGATGGAAATTTAACTTTTTCGCACTGGAGGAAGTTCGATCGATCAAACCTTGGTCTTAGATCGATTGAACTGGCTGAGATCTATCGAACTTAGGCTGGATCAATCCAACTGGTTGAGCTTTTTAGGAAAAGACAAATCTGAGATATTTTGGGAGATATTTATGGGAAAAGGACAAAATTGGTTAGTGGGTGGTACAGTTGTGGATAGGATCAATCATTTGAATAAGGACAAAAGTGTTCGATCGATCGAAGGATGGTGTTGGATTGATCGAACTTTTGGACTTTATGCTTTTGGGCCAAGGCTTGGATCTATCTTAAAATGTTGAGATCGATCATTGTTCGATCGATCAAACCTTGAACTTGGATCGATCGAACTTTGATGCTTCCCACCTTTAGCTTCATTTGCTTTCTTCTTTTTCCACTTTGCTCCTTTCTTTGTTTAATCTCAGAATTGCTTCAATTAAGCTCTTATTTGGTTTAGTTGGCTTATTTTCGGGATAAGTGCTTGAAAATGGAAATAATATAAAATCAATCCAAAACGGTAAAGTAAGATAGATAAAGGTACTAGAATGCCTAAGCTTAAAGGGTTTAAATACGCACTTTTCAGCGCTCATCATATCCCCAAACTTAAATATTGCTAGTGCCTAGCAATAAACTAGAAAGTAAAAGAATGAAATAAACAACTATACAAGTATGAATCTAGAAAATAATAAATGGATAACGCCACTTTCGTAGGGAATACGATTGCACTTAGCATATGCAACAAGCCTTTTAAACCCCTAGGTTACCCCTAGTGGATGAGTGAAGTCTCGTGAGGGTTTCCAAAAATGGTACCCACAAACATTAAGCTCATTCTTTCAAAAGAGACACCAATATTACAAACAAGCATTGGAAGAAAACTACCTCAAGTATGCAACTTTTCAAACATTTCCAAGTAATCTCCCAAAATCTCAACATCAAGCAAACAGATATGGTCCTCCACACATCAAGAAAATGATCATGCAAATCAAAACAACTCTAGAGTCCTTTTGAGTGGATTGGCATCAAATGTGTTGCTATCTTAGCCAACTAAAAAATTAATCACATCCTTACCCTCAAACTAGCACACAAATCTAGTACCGATCATCAAGACAAAAAGTAGACCTTTTATTAAAGTTTCATTGTTCTAGGTGCGCTTATTCTTTTCACCCGATATTTTTTTTTTATTATTATTATTTTTTTCTGAGGATCAAAGATGGAAGTATGGTGCAATGTGTTGATCTATTAAGCTTTCTAGCGATTCATGAGGTCGAGCGTTAGGTTAATGACTCCCAAACCAAACGGCTTTAGGGCATTAGGCATTTAAATACCCCTACGGACTTACAAGCTCAAATCAACTAAGCTACAAATGAAGACAACAGCCATTTAATCATTTTTCACTTCTCACCTTTTGGGAGAAGTCCTCTCTTTTTATTACTTTTGCAATTTTTTTTTTTTTTGAATTCAATTATTAACCTAGAGTTTGGGCCTTCCACCTTTCGGCGCGAGAAATTCAGTGCTTGATGAGGCTAGAATCCCAGCTACTTAGTGAAAAGGGGTTGTTATCCACCTTTATCAAGAATGAAAGCTTTCAATGCACTACTAGCTCAATTGGGATATAACTAATTCAATAATCAACAAAGCATGTACCCCACAAATGAATGCTAGTATGCGCCTGTGCTAGTGTATAATTCTAGAATGAATCTCAAAACAATCACAAAATCAGGATGATGTGGAACACAAATGCAAGCAAGATATCAATATTTCGAAAAATTTACTCCTAAATGGCATCCACAAGGCATACAAGGAGTATTGGACTCTCAAGTCAAGCAATTTTTAAATTTTAAGCAATATAGTCCTCAAAAGATCGAAATCATAGCTAGATATGGACCAATCATAGAAATATCCCTCAAATACACAAGTCATGCTCAAAATTTTGAATTTAAAACTAACACTGTAAAACACCATTCCCCCCAAACTTAAATGGCACAATGTCCTCAATGTGCAAGAGAACAAAGGAAAGAGTATACCAGTGCAACTAAGCAAGAATGATCGGGACTGAAGTATCCGAAGTGGGTGGCATGACCCCCCCCAAACTTGGGATGAACTGTGATCCTGAAAATTGGCACTTGGATAAACTTATCAGATAACAACATGGGATAATCAGTGCACAGTGGACATGCAAGTGTAAATGGGATAAACAGATAAAGAAATGAGAGAGGTATAAGGGTGGTCCTGAAAATTGGGTTGGACTCTCTCACTGAAGTTACTAAGATGCACCTGATGGAATTAGAAGGACAGATGTATCAATAAAAACATACGACATCCATCATAGAGAAAAACAATAATAAAGGGTAATACATCCAGTGACAAAACCGACAGACCCGGTTGCAAAAATAATAGTATCACAAGTGTAGCAGACACATAATATAGATAGAGAGCATAAAAAGATAAAGAGACTGGGAGTCTCAGGCGGAGGGAGCTCCGCGGATCTCCCTGGCGAAGTCATCAATGGCAGTCAAGATCTCCGTACGGAGGCGAGAAATGTCAGCTCAAATGGCAACCATTATATTCAGATGAGGGGTACTAATGTCAGCTCTAAGGGTAACCAGCATATCCTCCAGACTCTGAAGGTGCTCCTCTAAGCGACATATCTGATCATGAGCCTCAGGTGTGGCTGAAGTGGAAGAACTGTCATTCTTAGTCATGGTCTGCAAAAAGGAAATCTTGCAATAGGATTAAGTGCTAGAATAATGAATTGAAGGCACAATATAAACATGTTTGTCAAATAGGATAGACAATATATATACGACATGAGTCTATGCAAGTGATAGGATGTGAAGTATGCTAAGCAATATAAGTATGAAATGTATCAAATGTGGAATATCACAGGCATTAGGCATAGATATGATAGCATGTAGTGAATACAAGATGAATGAAGTGTGTGTATGAGATTTGTGAAAGTCGATCGATCAGAAAAGAAAAGTGAGATTGATTACAAAAGTTAGATCGATCGAAGATTAGTGAGATCGATCTCACAACTTTGATTGATCTGAGACACAAGTTCAATTGATCAAACTGTGTTTTGTGAAAAACGAGAAATCACAGATCTGTGACTGTGGGAGCAAGGGACCCACAAGAACATGTTCGTAGGCCCATCACCACAACAATCATCAATCACAATCACCTAGAATGGCTCACACTCCCAAAAATCAAAGTAATTCATTACAATGGATATGGCATAAAGACGAAAATGGACATATAAACATGAAAAGCTTAAAACTTTATCCATGGCCAACCATCATCATGAATAGTGGAACAGATTAAACACTTAAAGCATACTCTTAACAAATCGAGGTGTGAAATCAATAATGGGGTCTCGGATCTTACCTTGAAGCAAAGAGAGGAGAGATAAAATGTGAAGAGGAATAAGATCCAAGAAGAGGGAGAGATCGACACCTGGTTTACTATGGAGATCTCGCAGGAGATGGAGGAGATGGGTGAGGTTACGACGGCATAGGAACTAGGGTTTGGAAATGGGGGAGAATGGGATCCTATCATCTATTTTTAAAAACTGTCGCACATGAATTCCTCGAACTAGAATCTCAGATCAATCGAACTTGGAATGATTTTTTTTTTTTTTTTTAATAAACAAGGAAATAAAAATAAAAATGAAAATATTTTTGAATTTTTAAAATTTGGAAAGTCAAAACAAAGTCAAACATTGAAATGGAGAATTGAGATCGATTAGAACAATCGATCAGACAGAGAGCAAAAATATGCAGGTTTTTGGCTCAGAAAATTGGCTAAGTGTTGGAACATGAGATCGATCGAACTTGGAAGTTAGATCGATCGAAGAAATTTCAGATCAATCTTGGAATGTTTTGAACGATCAGACAGAGAGGTGAAATATGTAGGTTGATGCAGGCTCAAAATTTTTCCAAGTGTTGAATCATGAAATCAATCGAACTTGGAAGTTGGATCGATCGAAGGTCTCCTGATCGATCTAAGAGTTAGTTTGAATGATAAGACAGAGAGGTGATTTGGATGCAGGTTTCTGCAGGTCGAAAAGTTTTCTAAGTGTTGGATGCAGAGTAGCGTTTGATCGATCGAACTCAGGTTTGAGATTGATCGAACTATGCAGAATGCTCAATAATGACATGAAAGCTCATGCAATCCTCACCAAAGTTCCTTTCAATGCATATGAGAACCAAAAACAAGTATCTAGACTTTGCATGAAATGAAACGAAAGATAGAAATGAGGTAGGAATAGGGTTTTGACACCCTACGAATGCCTTTGCTAGTCTTTAACATCTCTAGCAAGATGTTGGGCTCTTTTAGCCCGGATCAAAGATTTTGTTATGCATCCCCTCCTTATTGGGGTGATGAATGGTTCTTTGAACTTTTCCCAACAAATGGTTCTTTGAAGAACTTGTTGGTTTAAGCTCAAAAGGAGCTCTTGGTTCCTTGTCAATGCAATCTTCTATATGCTCATACACCGGGTCAACTAGATGTGCAGCTTCAAAATGTCTTTGAAAGGTTCGTTCTTTATAGATTTTGGCATTATCATAAACATTGTGTCTCAACTCTTCTAACTCACTCAATTGAAGTAACCTATTCTCTATGGCTTTATCAAGGTCAAAATTGAGCTTTTTAACTGCCCATAAGGCTTTATGCTCTATCTCAACCGGAAGATGGCAAGGTTTTCCATATACAAGTTTATAAGGAGACATGCCAATGGGAGTTTTGTATGCCATCCGATAAGCCCACAAATCATCATTTAGCTTTCTTGATCAATCCTTCCGAGTGATGTTAACCGTTTTCTCAAGAATATGCTTAATTTCCCGGTTAGACACTTTAACTTGCCCGCTTGTTTGAGGATGGTAGGGAGTGGCTACCTTATGAGTGACGGAGTACTTAAGAAATAAGTGCCCCAAAAATTGATTGCAAAAATATTTTCCTCCATCACTTATTATAGCCCTTGGCATACCAAAATGAGCAAAGATATTGAATTTGATGAATTGAATGACCACGAAGTGGTCATTCGTTTTGGTAGCACATGCTTCCACCCACTTGGAAACATAATCAACGGCAAGAAGAATGTATTGAAAACCGTAGGATATAGGAAATGGACCCATAAAATCAATGCTCCATATATCAAAGATCTCAACAACAAGTATATTAGTCAAGGGCATCATATCTCTTCTAGACATTGTTCCTATCTTTTGACATCTCTCACATGATTTGCAAAAATTGTAGGCATCTCTATGAATAGTGGGCCAAAAGAGCCCACTTTGAAGAATTTTTAAGGCGGTCTTCTTTGTACTAAAATGCCCACCACATGCAAGAGTGTGTCAAAACACTAGGACACTTGGAATTTCACTCTCTGGAATGCATCTTCTCACAATTTGATCCGGACAATATCGGTATAAGACAGGGTCTTCCTAATAGTAATTCTAGATGTTGGCAAAGAAACGATTCTTTTCGTTCTTCAACCAAGAAGTTGGTAGCTTGCCTACTGCCAAATAATTCACAATGTCGGCAAACCAAGGCATTTTTCCATTAGAAATTTGAAAGAGTTGTTCATCCGGAAAAGAGTCACAGATTGGTAGACTGGGGAAAGGCTCTATCGATAACCTAGAAAGATGATCGGCAACCACATTTTCGGTTCCTTTCTTGTCCTTGATTTCAAAATCGAATTCCTAAAGAAGCAAAATCCATCTAATTAGCCTAGGTTTTGTTTCCTTTTTTGTCAATCGATGCCTCAAGGCGGCATGATCAGAATGAACGATAACCTTGGACCTTAAGAGATAGGAACAAAATTTATCAAGAGCATATACTACGGCAAGTAATTCTTTCTCGGTAGTAGAGTAATTCAATTGAGCTCCCGAGAAAGTTTTACTTGCATAGTATATGGTACAAGGAAGCTTACCCACTCTTTGTCCCAAAACTGTCCCCATGGCATAATCAGAAGCATCACACATGATTTCAAATGGCAATGACTAATTGGGAGGTTGCATGATAGGAGCAGATGATAATAATTCACGCAATTTATGAAAAGCATCTAAGCATGCTTGGTCAAAGGCTTCCTTGGCAAGAAGATTGCACATGGGTCGAACAATTTTGCTAAAGTCTTTGATAAAACGGCGGTAAAAACCAGCATGACCTAGAAAGGAGCGAACTTCTCTCACCGTTGAAGGTGGAGGCAATTCAGAAATAAGCTCGACCTTCGCTTTGTCAAACTCTATTCCTCTCATTGAGATAACGTGACCTAAAACAATACCCTCTTGAACCATAAAATGGCTCTTTTCCCAGCTAAGTGCAAGGTTGGTTTTACGACATCTCTTAAGCACTAAATCTAAGTTTTTGAGGCATGCATCAAATAAGGACCCAAAGACAGAAAAATCATCCATGAAGACCTCTAGATACTCTTCTACTATATCTGAGAAAATTAACATCATACACCTTTGGAATGTGGCGGGTGCATTGCATAAACCAAAAGGTATCCGTTTATAAGCAAATGTGCCGAATGGACATGTAAATGTGATTTTCTCTTGGTTTAATGGGTCGAGGGCTACTTAATTGTACCCTGAATAGCCATTAAGGAAACAATAATATTGTTGCCTGGCCAATCTCTCTAGAATTTGATCAAGGAATGGCAAAGGAAAGTGATCCTTTCTATTGGCGGCATTCAATTTGCGGTAATCAATGCATACATGACATGAATTGGCGGTACGCTTAGAGATTTCCTCACCCTTTGCATTCTCAACCACCGTAATCCCCAATTTTTTGGGAACTACTTGAGTTGGACTCACCCATTTGCTATCGGAGATTGGGTAAATGATTTCGGCATCCAAGAGTTTGACAACTTCCTTCTTAACTACTTCCTTCATGTTTGGATTAAGTCTCCTTTGGGCATCCCTAAAGGGTTTTATATCATCTTCCATAAGTATGCGATGCATACAAATAGAAGGGTCAATTCCCTTAAGATCCGCCATACTCTATCCTACGGCTTCCTCATTTTCTTTAAGCATACTTAAGAGAGCATTTTCTTGGTTTTTTTCAAGACTCGAAGAAATGATAACCGGAAGAGTCTATTTTGGTCCTAAGAATGCACACTTAAGATTGGAAGGTAGAGTTATAAGCTCAAGAATTGGTGGAGAGACTAAAAATGAGACTGGTGGAGTGTTAGAGAGTAGATGAAAAGGTTCTATTAGAGTCTTCCAAGATGAAAAATCTAAGCTTGCAACAGATTTCATGAGATTGCTTACTTTATTCATTGAATTTTCATCATCAAATCCACAACTTCCATACATTTCAAGAAGGCAAGAGGCTAGAGGATCATCGGATAAAAGAGATGAAAGACTATCCTCAATTGGTTGTTTCATTAGCATCATTGGAATCGATTCCTCAACAACCTCATCTAACACATCTACAAGGCAACACTCATCTTCATTTATGGGATGTCGACTTGTATGGAAAACATTAAGTTTGATCATCATATTGCCGAAAGAGAGGTCCATAATCCCGGATCTACAATTAATAGTTGCATTTGCTGTGGCAAGGAATGGTCTTCCCAAGATGATTGGGATGTGGTTAGAGGGATTAGCAACCGGTTCGGTATCAAGAACTAGAAAATCAACCGGAAAGCAGAATTTATCCACCTTGACAAGAATGTCCTTAACCATGCCTCTAGGTGTTTTGACGGATCTATCGGCCATTTGAAGCACCACCGAGGTTAGCTTCAATTCATTCCACCTTAATTGGACATATACAGAGTAAGGAACCAAATTGACACTCGCACCTAAGTCAAGAAGAGCTCTACGAATTTCATGAGTTCCAATTACACAAGAAATAGTCGGAGCACCGGGATCTTTGAACTTAAGTGGAGTGTTTTGTTGAAGAATGGAGCTCACTTGCTCCGTGAGGAACACTTTTTAGGGCTTGGTCCCTTGCTCTTCCTCTTTTGTGTGCAAAGATCTTTCAAGAATTTTGCATAAGGTGGAATTTGCTTAATGGCATCCAAAAGAGGAAGATTGATATTAACTTGCTTAAAAACTTCCATCATGTCATGTGTCTTCTCTTCTTACCTCTCATGAGGCGAAGTTTCTTTTAAAGCGTAAGGGAATGGAGCTTTTGGCTCACAAGAATTTGTAATTTGAGAGGATGATGGAGAAGATTGAGAATTCTGGTTAGGAACATTTTCATTCAAAGGAGTAGAAGTGGAACTGGGAATTGGATGGGTGACAACTTTAGGTTGCACCGATTCACTATCTTCCTTTGGTAGCTTGACTCTATTGTCCACTTGCTTACCATTTCTCAAGGTGGTGATGGCTCGCGCTTGAGCTTTGGAAGAATACCCCAATGTAGGGTTTGCTTCCACACAAAATTGGGCCTTTGGATTCTTCTTGGGTTGACTAGGCAATTTCCCAATTTCTCTTGCATTCAATGCATTAGCTATGGTCCCAATTTAGGATTCAAGCTTTTATATAGATTGAGAATGGGAATGCAACAAGTTCGTGTCCTTTTCTACGCTACCCAAGGCCATCAAAACCTTGTCTTCAAATGTGGAATTACTAGAAAGTGCTTGAGGATAATGGAAGCCAACTTGGGAATCATACATTCTTTGATTATGGAAAAAAGAAGAGTCAAACCCTTGAGAACCTCCATTTCTTTTATGAGGTGAAATGTATTTTCTTTGAAGATTTTTAGCTTGGTAAGGGCTTTCATTCCATAATGGAACATATGCTTTTGAATAAGGGTGAGCAAATGTGGCATTAACTTGTTCAAAGTGTCTATTAATGACATGTTTATGGGGACAATTGAAAGTAGTATGCAAAACACTTGAACATGTCATGCAAGGCTCACAAAGATGAGTTGTATGATGAAAAGGAGACACATTGGTAGCCGGTTTTTGATTCAACAAGAATTGATCAAGTTTTTGAGAAAGAGTTTTAACCTCGGCTACAATTTCCTTTGAATTTTCAATTTGACACACTGTTACACTTTTCTCCTTTTTAGTAAAACCATGGTCAAGCCGAGAAGTGTAATATTTGTGCAAAGAATTTTCACTCATTTTTTAAGGAGGTGCCAAATGTCATCTTCATGTTTTCCAAAATATGAATCTCCACATGAGGTATCAACTATGTCCTTTTGCATGTCGGATAGGCTTTCATAGAAGTATTGGACAACTTGCCATTTTGGAATACCATAGTGTGGACACTTTCTTAGCAAGTCATTTAATCTCTCCCAAGCCTCATGCAACAACTCTCCTTCCCTTTGAGAAAATTCTCTAATTGAAGCACACATTACATTGGTCAAACTTACGGGGTAAATTTTTTTTAAAAACTCATTTTGCATTTGTACCCAAAATGCTATTGAATTCACCCCTAAAGTATTGAACCAATGCTTTACTTTATTTTTAAGTGTGAAAGGGAAGATGAGTAATTTAAGAACTTCCTCCAGGACATCCATGTACCTCACGGTGGAACATAGTTCAAGAAATTCATTAAGATGCCTATATGGTTCCTCTTCATCTAGGCCATAAAAGAGTGGACACATTTGAATGGTCTCAGGCTTGATTTCATATTGATTAGCCTCAAAATTAGGCAACACAATGCAAGTAGGTGTATGGTATGCATGAAGATTATAATGATTATGAAGGACCATTGGAGGACTTAGGGCTTGAACTCCGGGGTCATGTTGATTAAGAGGTAGGTTTTGCATGAAGCGTGGGCCTAAGTAGCTAAGATTACCCTATAGATTTTCCATATGAATGCCTAAAATGTATGACAGGACAAGGTCTATGCAAGACTACAAATGACACACAAATCACCACAAAACAAGCAAGCACTCCTTCTTTGCAACAAACCAACAATCAACAAGCTTCCTCCACATACAATGTTCCCATACTCCTATGCTTTGATAACAATGCAAAGAAAAGTAAATTGCCTCCACGCGGGTTCACGATTTATCTAAGAATTCAAAAACAAGCCTCCACGCGGGCCGACGATTTAACTAAGGATTGAGTAAGAGAGTCTCACAAAGGTCCTTTAACACTTCAACTCCAAACTTAAAGCTTAGCGTAGCAATTTTTTTTATTTTTAGCACTTTTCCTTGCTTGCTTAGCTCCTTTACTTGATGGCTCATTTGCTTGCTTCCTAGCTTAATGCTCCTTGTCAAAGATGAACAAACACAATAAGTAATCTAAAGAAAAATAAAAAACAAAGTAAAGACACGATCAAAAGAGTATTAAATTCCTAATTGATTCCACAAATATGACGTTGCCTAATCCCCGGCAACGGCGCCAAAATTTGACGGGCAATGGCCGTTCCTTCACGCTAAATTGATGTAGTGAATGTGTGGTTCAAGAAAAGCCTTTGGGTCAAGTTTAAATTTATAAAAACCACTACCAACACTACTACTAAAGTAGCAAGAGTGAGTAGAGATCGTCCCAAGGGATTGGAGTCGTACTTGAATGTGGAATCGCAATTAGGGTTAGTAGGCCGAGTGATCAAACAAATGGTTGGTTGGTTAATTAAACTAGAGAGTAACTAAATTAAACTAAGTAATTGAATGTAACAAAGAGTAAGCAAGAGAGAGAGAGAGATCTTGGGGTTTAGAGGTCACTACCAAGCAATGCTTTTCTACACTTCCAACTAGTGACTAATGAGGGTAAAGTGTGTTGCAATATTTGTGTGTGTGTGTTTGGTTGATTCAATTAGCAAGGGTGACCAATTAAGCATACATTGTCTAATCAACATGTGAAAAACACAATATATCTAGCAATTAAGTATATATTGTCTAAATAGCATGTAAAAAGCACAACATATCTAGCAAGTCATTAATCCTTTCATTAAGCTCACAAGCCAAATACACCACAAGGTTAGAGACATATGCTACTTGCATTCAAAAGTATGGAACATCAAACAACTAGCATGGATTGTCCTCTCATCTAACAACTATGCTATCATTACACTACAATTAAACTAATGACATGAAATTAAACTAACTAAGCTAAGGGAGAGGCATAATCCATCAAGAAATGAGCATAGACCATCTTGAAAATCACAAGAACATTCTTTTAAGCACAATGTTTTGACAATCCCTAAATCCGTAGTATTAATACACATAGACATGCATCAATTACACAAGAAATAAAGGTAAACACATGAACATCTATTCTAGCATACATATACATATGAATAGAATGAAATGATTGATTGGAAGCATTAAACCACATAAATCATTGAATAAACAAGATCTATATGTATAAAAGTGTTAAGACATTAATTACAACACTAATCCCTCAATAATACACAAGATTAAGATATAGAAAGCATGCTTGGGGCTAACTCTAGCCCCAAGAGGATGTGTAGCCACTCATGGTGATGATGCTCCAACCCTAAAGGGCTAATTCCATGGTTGAAATCTGCTCCTTGGTGATGAAGAGTCTCCAATGGTGTCTCTAGCCTCCTCCTCTATGCTTCATCTCCAAGAGATGATATGAAAACAATCTTGGCCCCCCTTGTAAAAAGCAATCCTTATCCTTATATAGGTAGGTCAAAATGACACCCAAAATGAGTTGGGGTCGTGCACACAATATTCCCTAATGATTGGATAACGAACAACTTTCAATGAGATGGAAATTTAACTTTTTCGCACTGGAGGAAGTTTGATCGATCAAACCTTGGTCTTGGATCGATCGAACTGGCTGAGATCTATCGAACTTAGGCCGGATCAATCCAACTGGTTGATTTTTTTGGGAAAAGACAAATCTGAGATATTTTGGGAGATATTTATGGGAAAAGGACAAAAGTGGTTAATGGGTGGTACAACTGTCAATAGGATCAATCATTTGAATAAGGACAAAAGTGTTCGATCGATTGAAGGATGGTGTTGGATTGATCGAACTTTTGGACTTTATGCTTTTGGGCCAAGGCTTGGATCTATCTTGAAGTGCTGAGATCGATCATTGTTCGATCGATCAAACCTTGAACTTGGATCGATCGAACTTTGTTGCTTCCCACCTTTGACTTCATTTGCTTTCTTCTTTTTCCACTTTTCTCATTTCTTTGTTTAATCCCAGAATTGCTTCAATTAAGATCTTATTTGGTTGAGTTGGCTTATTTTCGGGATAAGTGCCTGAAAATGGAAATAATACGAAATCAATCTAAAATGGTAAAGAAAGATAGATAAGTTACTAGAATGCCTAAGCTTAAAGGGTTTAAAAATGCACTTTTCACCACTCATCACTATACTTGTGGAGAGTATGGTCACACTTCCAAGTAATGTCCTACAACAAGGCAGGGACAGGGACAGAGACAGCATGTGCAGCAGGGGCAGAGGGTGCCAGTTTATTTACCAGCTCCACAGGTTCCACGGATTTAGGGATAGACATATCCGGCTTTACCAGCACCACCGTAGCCTTAGGGACAGGCACCGCAACAGCTACATTATGCAAGGTGTACAACCCCATGCCACAGGATATGCAGGTACCTCATGTTGTTGAGGGTAAGTTTCCTATTCATGGTTTACTTGGACGTGTGTTATTTGATGCGGGTGCTACACACTCGTTTGTAGCTAGATCATTTGTTGCTTTGTCTCGGATGATGACTCGGGTATGCAGTAGACCACAGGGTATTTTTACACTGTTAGGCGATACAACCATTCTTCATGAAAGTGATGGGCCTGTGATACTAGATATTGGTAGACTCAGATTTCTAACCAATCTTTTGGTCCTGGACATGCACACTTATGATGTGATACTTGGGATGGATTGGTTATTGCATTACTATGCTCAAGTTGATTGTTATGATAGGTCAGTTATTTTCACCATACCTGGTCAGGACATGTACGTCGTCGCTATGCCGCGTTCTAGCGGGGTCACTAGCATCTATTTGTTTCATATGGAGGAGGAAACGGAGGAGGGGACTACTGTATCATTGGATAACATACCAATTGTACAGGATTTCTCGGATGTATTTTAGGAGATTCCAGGGTTGCCGCTTAGCCACGAGATCGACTTTGTGATAGACTTAGCTCTAGGCACTATGCCTACTGCTAGGGCACCATATAGGATAGCACCAGTGGGATACGAGAGTTAAGGGATCAGATTCAGCAATTACTCAGCCAGGGTTTTATTCGTAGGAGTACTTCACCCTGGGGAGCACCATTTCTGTTTGTGAAGAAGAAGGATGGTTCACTTCGGCTGTGTATAGATTACAGGGAATTGAACAAGGTTTCATTCGTAATAAGTACCCTTTGCCCAGGATTAATGATCTTTTTGATCAGTTGAGGGGAGCTACTTATTTCTCTAAGATTGATCTGTGGTCTGGATGTCATTAACTTCGGGTTCGGGAGCAGGATGTTCCGAGGACAACGTTTTTTACTAGATATGGATCTTATGAGTTTCGTGTGATGCCATTTGGGTTGACTATTGCACCAGCAGTTTTCATGGATTTAATGAATAGAGTCTTCAGGACTTACTTGGATCAATTTGTCATTGTCTTCATAAATGACATTTTGATTTACTCGAGGTCAGAGGACGACCACGCTAGACATCTACGGATTGTGTTGCAGACCCTTCGTGAGCACCAGTTGTATGCCAAGTTCGAGAAGTGTGAATTTTGGCAACGGGAGGTGAAGTTTCTAGGTCATGTGGTGTCAGAAAGGGGAATAGTGGTAGATCTGGCCAAGGTTTCAGCTGTGGTTGAGTGGGGACAGCCTACTTCACCTATTGAGATACGGAGTTTCCTCGGTTTGGTAGGATATTATAGGAGGTTCATCCAGGGGTTCTCAAAGATAGCGGGATCACTCACTCATTTGACTAAGAAGGGTGTACAGTTCATGTGGGATGAACATTGTCAGAAAGCTTTTGATGAGCTGAAGACTAAGTTGACTTTTGCACCGGTTTTGTCTACCCCACAGAGCGGAATAGAGTATCTGGTTTACACGGATGCTTCTTTGCAGGGTCTTGGATGTGTTTTGATGCAGGAGGAGTGACCGATTTCATATGGATCTCGAAAGCTTAAGCCTCACGAGCTTAATTATCCAACACATGACTTTGAGTTGGCAGCTGTGGTCTTTGCTTTACGTATTTGGAGGCATTATTTGTTGGGTGAGTCCTTTAGATTATTCAGCGATCACAAGAGTCTGCAATATTTGTTCACTCACTGGGAGCTGAATATGAGACAGCGCAGGTGGTTGGAGTTTGTGAAAGACTATCACTTTTCTATACAGTATCATCCAGGGAAAACGAATGTGGTGGCGGATGCACTTAGTCGCCGACCTGTTGGTAGTCTTTTTGCTCTATTCACTATTAAGTTGAATGCATTAAAGAAGGTGGATGAATTGTCGGATGCTTTTATGGCTTGCATGGTAGTTACACCTTCTATCATTCACAAAGTTTTGAAGGCACAACTCACTGATCAGCAGTGCATTGACAAAGTTGTAGAGATAGCTTTCAGAGAGGTTCCATTCTACTATGTTGGGACTGATGGAGGTTTGAGGTACAATGGCCGTTTAGTGGTACCTTCTGCTGATGATTTGAGGAAGGATGTGATGACTGAGACTCACCACTCTGAGTTTTCTGTTCATCCAGGAGGAGACAAGATGTATCAGGATATGAAGCGGCAGTTTTGGTGGGCAGGTATGAAGAAGGACATTGCTCTTTTTGTTTCGCAGTGTAGTACCTGTCAGATGGTTAAGATTGATCACCAGAGGCCACCAGGAGCTCTACAGCCACTGCCGATACCGGAGTGGAAATGGGAGAGCATTTCAATGGATTTTGTAGAGGGATTGCCTAATTCCTTCAAGGATCACAATTCCATTTGGGTCATCGTGGACAGATTGACGAAATCAGCTCATTTTTTGCCTATTCGCATTAACTTCACCTTGGAGCAATTGGTGAGACTTTACATTTCAAATATTGTAAAGTTGCATGGCATTCTATTGTCTATTATATCGAATAGGGATTCGAGCTTTGTGTCAGGATTCTGGAAGAGTTTTAAACATGTTTTGGGTACAGAATTACACCTTAGTACTGCTTATCATCCTCAGACTGATGGACAGACTGAGAGGGTTAATCAGATCATGGAGGATATGCTTTGGTCGTGAGTTCTTGTCTTTATGGGCAATTGGGAGGATTATTTGCCACTTGTAGAGTTTGCATATAACAATAGTTTCCAGAAGACTATTGGGACACGGTCACCTGTTTGTTGGATGGAGGTTGGCGAGAGCAGATTCTTGGGTCCTGAGTTCATCAAGGATACTTCTAAAAAGATAACTCTTATTAGAGATCGCATGCGTACTGTCCAGAGTAGGCAGAAGAGCTATGCTGATCGTCACACTCGTGCTTTGGAGTTTCAGGTTGGGGATCAGGTTTTACTCAAAGTGTCTCCTATGAAAGGAGTCATGCGCTTTGGGAAGAAAGAGAAGTTGTCACCGCGATTTGTCGGTCCATTTATGATTACGAATCGCGTTGGAGCTGTCGCTTATCGGTTGGCACTTCTGGATAATTTGGATCGTGTACACAACGTATTCTATGTTTCCATATTGCAGAAATTTCTGCGAGATGAGGATCGGTATCAGCATATCGATGTTGGGGAGATTGAGTTACAGCCAGATGCAACTTATTTGGAGCCACCGTGTTGTATTGTCGACTGGTGGGATCAAATCCTTCGTAATAAGGTCATTCCATTAGTTCGTGTTTAGTGGAGTCATCACAATGAGGCTGAAGAAGGTAAGAGCGAAGTCTGAGGACGGAATTCCTTTTGTTAGGGGGAGAAGAATGTAATACTCCTAGTTTCAAAAGGATAGTTCTAGTATTTAATTTATTGTTTAAGTGCATTTTATTGATTTGTTTTGTTTTATTTTGTGTGAATTCAAGGTTATTCTTTGACTTATTTGCATTATTTGGATTAAATTATTATTATATTTTTTTTTTCTATTATTATTTTTAATGGAATTCTTTTAATTGGTTTATTATTTTTTTTTATGGAATTATTTTAATTGGTTTATTTAAATTACTAATGGTATTAATTGTATTTTTCTATTTTAAATGTAGGTAGTAATTATTATAATTCTTGTGGTGTTAAACATTAAGTTAGTATTCTTTTTAGGTTACAGTTATACCTTGGGATTACAATTCACGTACAGTTTCATGGGCCGATTAAGGATTGGACTTAGGGCTTAGTCTCTAATTGCACATGAACTAGGGTTATTATTTTCACCTATAAATATACGCAGTACTGTGTCTAGGGTTTTAGTAAAATAAACGTAAATTCTGTATAATAGAGATACAGAGAGGTATTGAGAGAAACAGAGGAAGATAAAGAGATGAGGGCTAGGTTTTGGTCTAGACCAAGGTTGGACCAAGAGGAAGGAAGGAAAGTTTATTCGTGGGTGAAACCAAGAGTATAGGAGCTGGAACAACAGTCGGGAATATCGTTGAAAAATTCAGAGACGACAGTTTAGAGTTTCAAACTGAAACTCAAAGGCCAGTCTCTGTCATTCTCTTTCCCATGAATCTGTGTTCTGTGCATGCTTAGTTAGACTTCAGGAATTAAACTAAGTTTTAATTATATTATTTATACAGGATAAATCAGTTTCTAGCATCATTGAATTAAATCTGTTGCCCTGTTGTTACAAGTTTAGTTTGTATATGGTGGTTGTTTGCTTTAAACATTGATGAGTAATTAAACTTTTAATTGTATAACTCTATCTTGTGATCAATTTGGGATGAGGATAGGACTTTAAAACTTGTAACAAAACTATTTGCAAAGACTGGAAACCACCGGAGTCAGAGAAGACACACGTAGAACAGCCACGGCTCTTAGGGGTAAGAGCAGGCTCGAAAAAGGGGGGGAACCTGCTCCTAAAACACTAAAGCTGGCTCTAGGGTTGAGAGTCGGCTCTCACCCATCTAGAGCGGGCTCCCAAAGAAGGGGAGCCGGCTCTTCTTGAATAGAGAAGGCTCTCTGAGTTTCAGAGCCTTCTATTTCTCTTGTAATTGCGTATACTAAGTTTTTAATGGACTGTTTGGCTGAGACTGAGTTTCTGAAACTATTTCAAGGCTACTGAATGATGTAATACACTGCTTAAGACTTATATAAGAATTTAGAAGCAAGCTTATATCTAGAAATTAAGGATGGAATTAGCCTAAGGTTCAAAGTAAACCTGTAGGAGAAAGGGTTGACATAAACTGGTAATGGCTTACTGTTTTTAGGGATTTAAGTTTCTCTGCATGACTTAGAATTATGAATCATGTTTTGCAGCTGAGTTATAAACATTCTGTTATTTAATAATATGTATGCTTAGTTGGGATTAATTGATAATTAAATCTGTTATATATCTCATCTGTTACGACGCTATTTGGAGGAGGTAATTGCGTAGTTGGATTCTGTCAAATTAAAATATCGGGATTTGGTTTCTAAATCTATTATTGGATGCATGATTTAGTTTTACACATGTTAAATTGTATTTGTGCTTAGTTTGAAATGAAGTTGATAACTATTTAACTATTTTTGTCAACTATGGTAAATGGAGGATTGTATGCACCGGTATGGGATGGTGGCATACTAGGTAGAGATTAGTTTAGACACTAAATCTACCTAATCTGGATTGAGGTTTAGATTAACAATAAATGTTAAGTCTAACTTCTATTAGTGTTAGGTCAGTAAAGAACTGAATGACATAATTGGATTTCTGGGATGAATTGTTATACAGATATCAAGCCAATATATCAGATGGATGATATTTTGTATTAGGAAGACACAGACTTTAAATATTTATGTTATGATGCCATGCTATGAGCTTGAGTCTCATGACCATGGTTATGGTGCGTATATCGCCTAGGATGGATAGCTGGACAGAGGTGTTATTCCCTAGTAGGTTTAAGTACATGTGACCACGTAATGTGCAATTTGCATGGTATCTCTACTCAGGCTGAGACAGACCTATTGGACTAGTGAGCGTCCTATAGTGTGTAATATATACATATATGGACTACTCTAGATATTGTTGAGTCTATCTAAGATGTATCTGCGTATCGGATTCCTGTTTGGATCGTAGTAGATCAAGACTTGCATGTGGGCCTGACCCATTCTTTTATTTTTAGGTGCTCGTCAGTTCCAGGGTTAGAGCTTAGTCGTGCAGAGCAGATACAGACTTCTATTCCACCGACTACGTAGGACTGCTTACTTATTAGCTTTGGATCGTACTTTAGTTATTTCATTTTACAGTTGGGATTTTTATTAGAAGTCCACTAGATGGATTCCCGAGTTGTTAATTAATTAGAGATTTTCGAGTTTGGATTTTTATAACATAATTTTGAGGATTTTCAATTAGAGTTCTTTTTAGCCATTTTTATTTACTTCTTATTTTTTCATCTTATATTATGTGTTCGATTTTAAAATATTAATTGTTAGATATTCCCTCGGCTTTGAGCTTGGGCCTAATTAACCTGTGTCTCGGATCCGAGGGGTATCATAGTTGGTATCAGAGCACTCCAGGTTCAAGTGTCTCTAGGATGTTTCGTATTAAGTCTTTCGCATAACGTTTTCTCTTGATTAGAGCTTAAGTTTAGGATTCATTGTATTCCTTACGGTTCGTTTAGAAATAGTACTGATGTCTATCTTTCCGTGTTAACAGATGGTTAACGTTAGAAACAGGCAGAACATGCGACGATCTAGAAAGGAAAGGAGAGCGGCACGTAGGCAACAATATCTCCTACGGTGTCAGCAAATAGAGGAAGAACAACAAAGGCTTGGGTTTCAAGATGATGATGGTCAGTTTCATGAGGAAGTTCTATTGAATCAGGATCGGGGAGGAGATCCAGAGTTTCCTTCTCATCGCAATGACCTTATTGCTCGGGATATAGAAGCAGGGGTAACCGCTGCACTTTAGAATCAGCCTCAGGTACAGTCGGCACCGTTACCAGTACCGTTACCAGCGCCGGTTGTTCAGACTGATACTTGGGAGAAGGCCATGAGTTCTTTCACAAAGGGGAGTCCACCTGAGTTCACAGGTTCCACCGATGCGAGAGCAGCTCACCAGTGGAAACAGGTCTGAGAGATATCTTTGCTTGGTTCAGTGCATGGAGGTTCAGAAGCAGATGCTTGCTACATTCAAGCTCGTTGGGGATGTACTACAGTTCTGGGAGTCAGTTACCACCACAAAGGAGAGGATAGCATTGACTTACGATCAGTTCAATGCACGCTTTGATGAAAAGTACTTTCCTTATACAGTCAGGGCAGCCATGAAGACTGAGTTTCTTAATCTGCAGCAGCGAACATGACAGTAGCGGAGTATGAGCAGCAGTTCACACGCTTATATCTCTTTGCACCAGAGGAGGTGGATAAAGAGGAGAAGAAGCGCAATAGCTTCGTTAAGGGACTGATGTGGTCTATCAAGAGAGCTATTACAGTTAGTCTAGCCTATACTACCTATGCTCAGGTGGTAGACGCCGCTTTACAGCAGTATCAATTGACTGTGGATTTCAGACAGGCCAAGGGTGAGAAGCGGGATGACAGAGACTCTGCTAATTAGTCAGCTGAGAAAGGGAATGGGAATGGACACCGACAGAATGACAAGGGCAAATTCCAGGGAAAATAGCCTTGGAAGAGGTACAGGGGTGGTTTAGATGCTCCCAGAGAGGTGGCACCTATTCAGCGACAGCAGAATGGGGGACCACAGGCAGGACAGGTTCAGCCACAGGCTAACCGACATAGGAAGCCATTTAGTACTTTCCAGGGTAGTTGCTATACTTGTGGAGAGTATGGTCACACTTCCAGGCAGTGTCCTACAGCAAGGCAGGGATAGAGACAGGGACAGGAACAGGGACAACATGTGCAGTAGGGGCAGAGGGCGCTAGTGTGTTTACCAGCTCCACAGGTTTCACAGATTCAGGGACAGACATATTCGGCTTTACCAGCACCGCCGCAGCCTCAGGGACAAGCACTGCAGCAACTACATTATGGTAGGATGTACAACCCCATGCTACAGGATATGCAGGCACCTTAGGCTGTTAAGGGTAAGTTTCCTATTCATGGTTTACTTGGACGTGTGTTATTTGATACAGCTGCTACACACTCGTTTGTAGCTAGATCATTTGTTGCTTTGTCTGGAATGATGACTCGGGTATGCAGTAGACCACAGGGTATTTCTACACCGTTAGGCGATACATCCATTCTTCATGAGAGTGATGGGCCTATGACACTAGATATTGGTAGACTCAGATTTCTAGCCAATCTTTTGGTCCTGGACATGCACACTTATAATGTGATAGTTGGGATGGATTGGTTAGCGCATTACCATGCTCAAGTTGATTGTCATGATAGGTCAGTTGTGTAATACCCCTAATTTTCAAAAGGATAGTCTCGGTAATTTGTTTAATTGTTTTTGGTTCATTGTTTTGAATTATGTTTTAATTGACTTTTTAATGATTTGATTTACTTGACTTATTTGTGTTATTTGAATTAATTAGTTAGTTTATTTGTTTTTTTGGTTTAAGTAATTATTTGAATTATTTACATTAATTGTGATAATTGTGATTATTTATTTTCTGTAAATTGTATGTTATTTTCTGTTTTACGTTAACTTGGAATTTTATTGTTTCTTTAATTGAATTAATAATTACATGTTTTAATTTATGACTAGGTATAAAAGTGTGTTAGGGTTTTAGTTCTGTTTAGGTTTAATTTAATGCGCCGACAGGGTTTATAAACTAGGTTGTGTTTATGGGCCGCGTTTCAGACTTTAGATATAATCGGACTTAGGGTTTTGGTTGCCTATAAATATATAAGATAAGTCTGCTTAGGAAAATAAATAATAAAACCAAAACACGTCTGTGGAATTAGAAACGCAGAACAGAGGAAGCTGTAGGAGGAATCGCCGGAGATCGTAGAAGACAACGTAGAGATTTTTAACAAAAATCTCAAAAGGCAAGTTCTAACCTTATTCTCTCCCTTATACTCGTGTTCTTTGCATACTCAATAGTTCCAGGATGAATTACATGTTTAAAAAAAAATAAAAACGTTAGCTGTTTCATGTTCAGAGTTTCACTGAAACTGAATTTGTTTTAAAATTGTAAACTGTTTAAACTTTGAACTTTCTTGTTTAATTCTTGGTTTAATCCATATTAGTAGCATAATAAGGACTGAATTAAGGGTTGGAATCTTCTGGGATTAAGTTAAACTCTCTGAAAACCTATACTGTGAAGTATCGGAGGCGTAAACGGCGACCGGAGACGAGAACACGAAGAAGAGGAGGGAGAGAGCCGGCTCCTATTGGATTGGAGCCGGCTCTCCTTGGACTGGAGGCTGCTCCAATGGTCTAGGAGCCGGCTCCAGGGCCATTGGAGGCGGCTCCAATATTCTGGAGCCGGCTCCAGGTTGTTTGTTCGTGGGTTTTTGGTTCTGTTGGTTGTTTTTCCACTTTTCAGTGATTAGGCTTCCTAGTGATTGTTTTAATATGTTTTAGTGGAGAATGAATACTATAATGGATGGTTTAGGAGTGGTCTAAGGTAAACATAAATATGCAAAGACCAGATTAACATAGAATTGGACACAAAACATTAATCATTAGGATTACATGGAGTTAATTACGAATGTCTTGTAGACTGTGTGGATTTGGAGTTTCTAATTTCTTAATTATATTAGAAATTTTCTATGAGAGCTTGTCCACTCGAATTATATGTTCATGGAAATAGAAATTATGCTAAAAATTAATATTTCACTGAAAATTAGTTGATGATTAAATTTAACGGTTAGTGCGTCAAGTTGTTGGACAGGAAACTATAAGTATAATAGATTACTTATATTTATTTTGCATGCTATAGATTTGAGTGGGAAAATATCTATTTAGGCTCTGTTAATTCTATGGAAACTGGGAATAGGTCATAATTACAAATAAAGCCCTGTATGATCAAATTATGGATTCTGAATTGGCTTACTTAAGCATGGTTGTTAATCTGTTCTAACATGTTTAGTTTGGAACTGTTGGTATTGACATTTATATGGTCATTATTTTATCAACTGTGAATGTAAATAAGCATGTTGATTATCTATTTCAATATGCATAGTAAGGAGTAGTTGACATTGATATTTATATTTTCAATGTGAATCAATTATTGGTATTTTTAAGAATGGTTGCTAATGCATTCTATTATGTTTAGTATGGAATTGTTGATATTGTTGTTATTATTATCGATGCTTTATCAACTATTGGACGGATTGGATTGTATGTACCGGTATGGGACGGTGACATACTAGGTTTGGATTAGCTCAAATTGCTAAGTCCTACCTATTTTGGAGTAAGGGCACGGGTTATAAAATACAATCCTCCTTATATATATAAGTCGGTACGGTTGAATACGCCGAGTGACTTACTGGATTTCCTGTGGATGGATAGAAACGGAGTTTAGATATATTTTTTATGTTACCGTGTCATGAGCTTGAGTCTCAGTGTCGACGGTTAGGGTGCGTATATGTAGTTGGATGTGTAGCTGACTGTGAAGGTTGAGGTATACCCTGTTTAGGTTTAGGTACTCATGCCCACTCAGGTGCGTATTGTGTGATGCCTTCTATCCAGGTTGAGACCCCCTTCATGGCCTAGCGAGAGTCCAGTAGTGTGGATATATTTATGTACGGATTATTAGTTATTGTTGAACTATTTAGTATGCACATGCGTATCGAGTCTCTGCTTGGATTGTAGTAGGTTAGAACTTGTTCGTGGGCCTGACCCACTCCTATTTTTCAGGTGTACGTCAGTTCCAGGCTTGAGCTTGTTCGTGCTGAGCAGAGACGATCTTCCATTCTACCGACGATGTAGGGTTTCTTTCCAGATCTTGGATTTGGATTTTATCTTTCATTTTACTTTCATTCAGTGTGAGATTTTTATTAGGGGTCCACTAGAGATGGATTCCCGAGTTGTTTAAATTATGGATATTTGGTTTATCAGATTTAAGTATTTAATTATTTAAGGATTATCTTTTAGTTCTCTTTTCAGCTTTAAACTTTCATTTCTTAATTCATTTTGTATTCCGTGTTCGTTATAAAATATTAATTGTTTGATATTCCCTCGGGTTTGGGCCTGGGCCTGATCAACCCGTGTCTCGGATCCGAGGGGTATCACAAGTTGTTTTCACCATACCTGGTCAGGACGTGTACGTCGTCGCTATGCCGCGTTCTAGCGGGGTCACTAGCACCTATTTGTTTCATATGGAGGAGGAAACGGAGGAGGGGACTAATGTATCATTGGATAACATACCAATTGTACAGGATTTCCCAGATGTATTTCAGGAGATTCCAGGGTTGCTTCCTAGTCGCGAGATCGACTTTGTGATAGACTTAGCTCTAGGCACTACGACTATTGTTAGGGCACCATAGAGGATGGCACAAGTGGAGATACGAGAGCTGAGTGATCAAATTCAGCAATTCCTTAGCCAGGGTTTTATTCGTAGGAGTACTTCACCCTGGGGAACACCAGTGAGGTTATGTAAGGAAAATGATAAATGGGAAGAAGACGAAACAGGAAAAAGAAAGAAAAAAGAAATCACCGAAATGAGAAAGGAAGGAAAATGACCGGGTCATTACAACCTACCCTCCTTAATAGGATTTTATCCCCAAAATGAATTCATACCTAAAAGAGAGAACAAATTAGGATACCGAGAGCGAACCTCTTGTTCGAGTTCCCAGGTAGCCTCCTCAACGCCGTGATATTTCCACAAGACCTTAACTAATGGAATGGTTTTGGTGTCCAAGACTTGTTCCCGTGAATTAAGAATCTGGACTAGACCCTCCTCGTAGGTCACGTCCTCATCAACAACATCTGTCCACCGTAAAACATGCGATTGATCTGGCTTGTACTTTCTTAACATAAAGATATGAAAGACGTCGTGAACCCAATCCAGGTCTGGCGGCAAAGCCAAATGATAAGCAACTTCACCGACGCATTTCAAAATCTGAAATGGTCCAATGAACCTTGGAGACAACTTGCCCATCTGCAGAAATCTTAGAAGTCCCTTTCGTGGAGAAATCTTGAGAAAGACGTGGTCCCCTACCTCAAAAAACAAGGATCTTCTCCTCTTATCAGCATAACTCTTCTGCCTACTCTGAGCTGTAGCCAATCACTGCTGAATCAACTTAATCTTCTCTATAGTCTCAAAAACAATATCAGGACCTAAGGCGACTACATCATCCACCTCAGTCCAATAAACTGGAGATCTGCAAGGTCTGCCATACAACGTCTCAAAAGGTACTATGCCAATACTGTTCTAGTAACTGTTGTTGTAGGCAAACTCAACCAAGGGTAAGTAGTCTTCCTAACTACCCCCAAAATCTAAGATGCAAGCCCGTAACATATCCTTCAATATTTGAATGGTACGCTTCGACTGACCATCTGTCTGAGGATGGAATGCCGTACTGAAATGAAGCCCCGTGTCAAGAGCCTCTTGAAAACTTTGTCAAAAGTGAGATATGAATCTAGGATCCCTATCCGAAATAATGGATACTGGAACTCCGTGAAGCCTGACAATCTGCCCCACATACAATCCACTAAGTCTCTCTGCGTCATCTGTCACTGCTATAGGCAAAAAGTGAGCCGTCTTAGTCAATCTGTCAACAATGACCCAAACAATATCATTCCCTGCCTTGGATCTCGGAAGTCCCGTCACAAAATCCATAGTTATGTGCTCCTTCTTCCACTCTGCCATTGGTAGTGGTTGCAACAAACCTGCCGGTCTCTGATGCTCTGCTTTCACTTGATGACAAGTAAGGCATTTAGCCATGAACTGAGAAACATCCCGTTTCATGCCTTTCCACCAAAACTGTCTCTGTAAATTATGATACATCTTCGTACCACCAGGATGAACTGCGAGTCGAGAATGGTGAAAATCCTGAAGAACAACGTCACGACAAGATAAAAGAACAAACATCTTTCCTCTGTACCTGAGATCACTGTCTGAATGCAAGGTTTAACCTTCTACATTTTCGCCGCCTGAAATCCTATCGTGGATGGACTTCATCTCCCCATCCTCCTGTTGTGCCTCAATAACTCTGCTAATAAGAGCCGGTTGAGCCACAAGGCTAAACAAGATAGCCGGTGAAACATCCTCATAAGATTGTAATCCAAGATCTTAAAGCTCTTCTAGCATCTTCCATCTGTGGACGGAAATACTAGCAAGAGTACTCCGTGACTTCCTACTCAATGTATCAGCCACCATATTGGCCTTTCCCAGATGATACTACAACTCAAAGCCGTAGTCCTCCATGAACTTGACCCATCTGCGCTGTCTCAAATTCAAATCCTTCTGAGAGAAGAGATATTTGAGACTCTTGTGATCGTAGAAAACCTTGAACTTCTTCCCGTACAAATAATGTCTCCACCCTTTCAAGGCAAAGATAACTACTGCCAACTCCAAATTATGTGTCAGATAGTTCAACTCGTGAGTCTTTAATTATCGAGACCCATAAGCTATCACCAGTTCAGTCTACATCAAAACACACCTTAAACCTTCTCGCGAAGCATCACAATAGACCACGTAACCCAAACCATGTTTAGGTATGATCAAAATTGGAGCTGATGTCAATCTGATCTTCAACTCTTGAAAAGCAAAATTACAAGTCCTCATTCCATATGAACTTGACTCCCTTGCGAGTAAGTTGAGTCATAGGTGCCACTAGATGAGAAAAATCCCGAACAAATCTCCTGTAGTAGCCAACTAGGCCAAGAAAGTTCCGAACCTCAAACACTATCTTCGGATGCTCCCAATCTATCACAGACTCAATCTTTGACGGATCCATTGCAATACCGCCCCTTGACATGACATGTCCAAGGAACTTCACCTCCGGTAGCTAAAATTTACATTTCTCGAACTTGGCTTACAATCGGTTATCCCTAAGGATCTGTAACACTGTCCTCAAATGATACTCATGCTCTTCCCTCGAAGCCGAGTACACGAGAATGTCATCAACGAACACCACCATATGTTAAGATAGTCATTGAATACACGGTTCATCAAGTTTATAAAAGCTACTGGATCATTGGTCAAACCAAATGGCATTACCAGAAACTCATAATGGCCATATCGTGTACGAAAAGCGATCTTGGATATATCCTTATCCTTAACCCTCAACTGATAGTAACTCGATCTCAAATCAATCTTTGAAAAACATGTTGCTCCCTTCAATTGATCAAACAAGTCATCAATCCTAGGCAAATGACACATGTTCTTAATCGTAGCGTGATTCAACTTGCGATAATCGATGCAAAGTCTCAAAGACCCATCCTTCTTCTTCACAAAAAGAACCGTTGCTCCCTATAGTGAAACACTAGGACGAATAAAGCCTTTAGCTTTGAAATCATCCAACTGAACTTTCAGTTTATGAAGCTCTGTCGGTGCCATACGGTACGGTGCATAAAGATGGGTGTTGTACCGAGAATGACATCAATGTCAAAAATAACTTCCCTTAAAGGAGGTAACTCTGTCAGTTCCCCTGGAAAGGCATTAACAAAATCCTCAACAACTGTTGGAAGAACACGACCTGTACTGCTATCCTCGTCAACTAGCAAGCTAGCCAAAAAGGATCTGTGGCGATTCCAGTCACCAATGCTGAAAACCATCACCGGACACCCTCCCGCGGAAGTAATTAATTGTAGCCTGAAATAATGACAACCAATCCATCCTGAGAATGACATCAAAGCCTGTTATGTTGAAAACAACGAAATCGAACTCTAAGGTTTGCCCAGCTATCTCAATAGCACAACCCTGACAAACACGATCCAAAGACACTGGACCCTAACTGGCATTTCAATACAGAGAAAACTGTCCCGAAGTGTGACCTCCAGACCCAATGAATGTGCAAATGATGCAGAAATAAAAGAATGAGTTGCACTTGTGTTAATAAGAACTCGTGCCCAAGAGCTAAAAACTGAAAAGATACCTCGAACTGAAGAAGTCCCTGTGGAAGCATCCGCCTGTGGAAGAGCGTAGACTCGTCCCTGAGCCCCTGACCTTGCTGTGAACTACCATGATAGCCTGACTGATGTGTAGAAGCAGTAGGTGTAGAGTCCCTGGCTGGATAAGTGCCAATTGGTGCCATTGGCTATGGTGCTTGAGGAACTCTGAAACCAGACTGAACCACTGCAGACTATGCCGGTACCATCTGTGAATCTGTGCCACTACATGACTTATTCAACAACCTTGGACAATCCTTCTTGAGATGACCTGGTTGCTTGCAATAGAAGCAAGTTCCCTACCCTGTTTTAATAGAAACTGATGTCTGATTGGCCTGTGGTCGAAGCTGCGAGCAGCAAGGCTTGATGTGCCTCGGCTGCTGACAATGGTCACAAACCATACCCTGGGCTGATCATGAAGATACAGGAATTGTATGTGCAGAACGAATCTGCTGCGGTGCCCCCTGCGAATGTGTATTGTTCCTTGCCTTGGCCTTCTTCCACTGACTCCCGGAAGATGATGGATTGTCTTCGCGAGGCTGCTTATGTGAACCCTTGATCCGTGACTGATCCCATTCCTCTGCCTCAACTAGCATAGCCCTCTGGACCACCTCTCTGTAAGTCCTCAAATCAAGAATTGAGAACCGTGGCCTGATGTTAAGACGTAACCCATCATAAAACTTCATTGCCCTGGCCTCATCTGTCGCCACCATATCCTCGGCATAACGAGAGAGAGATGCAAATCGTGTCTTATACTCAATGACACTCATAGTGCCCTGATAAAGACCTGTGAACTATATCCTCATCTCCCACCTCATAGCCCTAGGAAAGAAACGCTCAAAGAACAATTCTCTGAACTCATTCCAAGTCATCAACTCAGCATTGTGGATATTGGTCATAGACCTCCACCAGATATCTACATCTCCCATGAACATAGAGGCAGTCAAAGAAATCCTTAACCTGTCCGTGGGTACCGCCATACTGTCCAACTTGCGAACCATAAGGTCTAACTAAGCTTCTGAGACTAGCAGATTTGAACTCCCTGCAAATAGATCAATTTTAACCCTCTATAGTCTCATGAAGTACTCCATTGCCTCATTGACTATAGGTGCCGGTGCTAGTGCCGAAATCTGTATCCCTGCCATCTGCCTACGCATCAATTCCTGTAGGGACTCAGCAATCCCTTGATTGATTCCTTGAGCCA
The DNA here is from genome assembly GCF_030987335.1 of Cornus florida. Lineage (NCBI taxonomy): Eukaryota > Viridiplantae > Streptophyta > Magnoliopsida > Cornales > Cornaceae > Cornus > Cornus florida. The sequence continues at coordinate 83,566,164 of NW_026775575.1, forward strand.
CTCACTCCTTATAAGTTAGTGCCCGTGGTGGATTAGTATCCACGCTACGAACTGGAATCCTAGGCCTTCCCGGACCCCTCGTGAACTCGGTGTCAGCCACATGCTCCTTAGTGCCCTGGCGTGAAGACTCTTAATGCGTGACAACCATGATGCTAAACATACGTAAGGAAAGAGGTCAATAATAACATAAGTTATTATGACCGAGTGCAACTCGTACTATGAATGCACAAAACACAAAGCAAGACAAGGTATGCAACATACGGTCATACTAAAGCAATCAGAGAAAGTCCTTTAAACAGTTAAGCATTTAAACAATTAAGCATACATGTCAAATAAGGATGCTTCTTAAGCCCATAAGCAAATAAGTATAGAGACATGTCATAATACCAAGAGTGTTATCAAGAAACATGTAAACATGCTACAACGCCAAAACATGTTATCAAAGGCATGTGAATATATTAAAGTAGATTAATAAAAACATGATATGTACCCAAAACCCGTCATCCTAAGGAATTAAAACCTAGGACCTCTGATACCACTTGTGACAGCCTAAGTTTTATCGGTGCGTCAGCGATGACTAAAAGATGACCCATTAACGGATCTGAAATGCGGAAGCAAAAGATGTTTAAAACAAAAAGAAAAGAAGGGAAAGGCTATGAGGCATAGACGAGCAGCGCTCGTTTGGCACTCTCCAACACAGAGTGCTCGTTCGGCGCTCTTCAACACTAAGTGCTCGTTCGACACTCTTACAAGGTCGGTCGTTCTGTCCTATATAGTCAGACGTTCGGACTTACTTGGTCAAGCATTCGGACTTACATGGTCCGGCGTTCTGACTTACATGGTCAAACGTTCGGACTTACATAGTTAAGCGTTCGGACTTACATGGTCCAGCGTTTTGACCTACATGGTCAAGCGTTCGGACTTACATGATCAAGCGTTCGGATTGAGAGCAAAGGGAATGAAGATGAGATAAAATAAAATGTGGTGGATGGAGGATCTAATATTCCTCCACTCACTAGATGTTCTTACACTACCTCACACACACACACAATGCAAGACTTAATTTGGTGCCTACACTTATTACCAATCCATGGCTCCTTCCTAGGCTTAATTCTGAGCCTATACTTGTCAACCATCTAAGCCAACAAGTGCACCTATCCTAGGGCGATAAGTGGGTGAATCTCCACCCCAATGCCAACAAGTGGCTCCATAAGAGTGTGACACTTGTCACACTTTCCAAAAATTACAAAAAAGTCCTTTTCCAAAATATCTTCCAAATTAATTTTCAAAATGGTCCCCAAGATGAAAAATAATTATTTTACATAATTACACTAAAACCCTAAAAGTCAAGAACGTTTTCCAAGAAAGTATGCATCCATACCCTTTACGAAAAAGAAAGCAACTAGCATGTTTTTCTACGAAAGTAAAAATACAAATATCATGGAAATCAAATATCATGGATGCATACAAAGGTAGAATCAAATCCGAGCACAAAAAGTGAGGTTATGTAAGGAAAATGATAAACGGGAATAAAATGAAACAGGAATAATGACGAAAAAAGAAATCACCGAAAAGGGAAAGGAAGGAAAATGACCGGGTCATTACAACACACGTGTGTAATATACCTATTTCGACATGCGACAATGGTTCACGACCTCGAAAAACACTCTATGCTAAAAACAACATGTCAAACCTTTAATATTCAAGAATTTGCCTAAAAACGTAAAATATGGCGACTTTGAGCATACATGAGTTCGGAAAGTTGTTTGGCCCTTTGCCACACCTCAAACTTAATAAATGGACTTCAAAAGTAAATTTGTAACCTCAAAAATACATCCCGATGCAAAAATGGCATATAAAAACCTTGAGTTTAACAACTTTGCCTTTAAAAGTAATTTTCCATACATAGTGCATAAATGTAATTCCAAATGTAAATTGACCCTTGGCCACATGTCTTATATACAAAATAAGCAACAAAAGTGTATTTAGGTACACATTACATGCTTCAAAGCAAAAAGAGCATTTTAAATCAAAATGAAACTACATGCTGACACTTGCATGTTTTCTAAAATACATCAAAATGCTTTAAGGCATCAAAGCAACTTAAGGATGTGATGCATCCAAAAATAAAGTTTCTTTAGCTGCAAAATATCCTAAACAACGAGAGTGAGTAAACAAGTTACTCATAGGATGTGGTGCATGCGTATACATTATAGTTTTAAATATAATGCAAGCTAAACATAGATCATTACAAAGGTGCATACCACCTAACGTCTATGTTTTCAAGGTACTCTAAGGAATCATCTCAAGCTATGCAAGTATTTGAAATGATAAACGTATGGCATCCAAGTATACATATACAAGTACACTAACCATATTGAAACTTAAGCACTAAATCATAAGCTGCAAGAAATCCATGATTTACAACTTGGAATTGAATGCGAAATCAAATAATGGAAAGACTAGGATATGTGGCCACAAGACCATACAAGTTGTTCCGGGCAATTACGACCCAGAAGGTACTACCTAGTGCGCACTATGACTTAGGAGAATTCTTATTCCCCATACTAGAGCCGAACTGTGACGGCCCTGATTTTTTAAGCTAGTGCGTCTTGTTATGGACCGAAATTTGACCCGATAACGGATCTGAATGCGGAAGTGAAAATGAAAATTAAGTCTCTAGAGCTGCAGGATGCCAAAGGGACCTTCTGCGAAACAACGGAACTCAACGAGAACAATGCGGATGAAAAAGATCAGAAAAAGACCCAAATAAGCCCCCAAGGGCAAAATAGTCGTTTTACATGGAAGAACGTCTTTAGAAATGTACATCATCCCTAAGACACAAACGTGATTTCCTATGAAGTCACGGAAAAAGAAAGCAAGCGGAAGCAATTTAAAAAGAAAACTGGACAAGTTTAGCCCTAAACTTGTCCGTTTTTAAAACGTCACTTCCGCTTGTTTCCCTTTTGTTTCCGTGGCTTCATAAGAAGTCATGATTATGTCTTAGGAATGGTGTACATTTCTAGAGACATTGTTTCCATGTAAAAAGACCATTTTTCCCTTGAGGGCTTATTTGGTCTCTTTCTTTTATTTTTTTATTTTTATTTTTTAATTTTTTTTCGATCTTTTTTTCTGCATTAGTTCTCGTTGAGTTCTGTGGTCTCATGGATGGTCACTTTGGTGTCTTAGAGATGTATTGTGTCTCTAGAGACTTTGTTTTTTGCTTTTGCTTTCGCATTCAGATCCGTTATCGGGTTAAACTTCGGTTCATCATAGGACGCTTTGGTTTGAAAAACCAGGGCCGTCACATGAACCCTAGCCATTACATAATTTATATCCTTAGAAGTTTCAAAAAATCAACAAGTTCATGACATCTATATAATATACAATGCATGAAACTACCTACCAAGCACAAGTAGGGTGAAACCACACAAACCATGCCCTAAGGTTACATGTCTAAAGTGGCATACACCATGTCGAATCTTCAATGTGCGATTCGTTACACTTTCAGTGAACATCAAATGTTGAATCTTTAATGTGCGATTCGTTTCACTTTCAGTGAATGTCAAATGTCGAATCTTCAATGTGCGATTCGTTACACGCAATTTAATGATACTGCACATTACACAAAATCAATTCACTATCAATGTAGGCCACAATCACTAATCCACACAATATAGTAATTTACCTACATAGTAAATACAAGTGCAATTTACAAGATTTTCATACTAAACCTTCAATGAAATCTCTATTACTTAACAATATAAGTACAACCCCTAAGATATTCATAACAAACCCTCAATGAAATCTCTAGTATTAGGCAAGTCATTAAGCAATAACTTACATATTCAATGTAATTATATATATACATGCTTTAATTCACAATTTCTAAGTCAAACATATAAAATCTTTATTTATATGCAAATACAAGAATTAAAAAGGCATGTAATCAATATATATAAAGCTCCAATATATATAAAACCCAAAGAGGATAAATATACAACCACTCCTACCTTAATACAGAATTGAATCTCTATAATCCAAAGCAACCAAGCTTAGAATGGAAAACCAAACTAGGGTTTTGTAGAGGGGAGTGATAGGAAGCTTTTGTCTTCTAAGGACCTAGCCCAAATGTGTATGGAAGAAGGTTAATTTCAAGGTCTCAAGCTTATAGTTAAGGCTTAACAATGGTGGCTAGAGAGGATTTTGTGAAGAAGAAGCAAGTTAATGGAGAAATGTGTATTTCTCCACTAACTAAAGAGTTGTTGGCCCAACACACACACACACACACACACACACACACACACACACTACTTCTCACACACACACACATAATGCAAGATTATATTTGGAGTCTACACTTGTCATAATCTTAAGCATCCATCCAAGGTTTAATCTTAAGCATACACTAGTTAACCATCCAAGCCAACAAGTACACCTATCCTAGGTCAACAAGTGGGTGAATCCTCACCTTCCACATGTCATCATCCAAGGCTCCCAAGGATAACCAATGAGATGCCTACAAGTGGACCAATGAGAGTGTGACATTTGTCACACTTTTTCAAAAATTACAAAAAGGTCCCTCCCCAAAATATCTTGAAAATTAAATTACAAAATGGTCCCTAAGATGAAAAATAATTATAAAAAATAATTACATAATTACCCCCAAAAATAAGAAAGTTTCCGAAGAAACTATGCACCCATACCCTTTACAAGAAAAGTAAACATCTAACATTCTTTTTTACAAAAGTAAAGATAAGTATTTCGTAGAAATCAAATATCATAGATGCATTCAAAGTCAGAATCAAATCCGAGCACAAAAAATGAGGTCACACGAACGAAAACGAAAACTGGGAAAAAGATGAAAATGAAAAAGAAAGAAAGAAAGAAAAATGCCGGAAAAAGAAAGGAAGGAAAATACCGAGTCATTACATAATGAGGCCAAGGGACATTTACTTTTATGTAATGGAATGTATGCAAATTTTCAGCTTGTTTTAACTTCTATGACATAGTTTTTGCTGGGGGCATTTATTATTATCCAACTTTGGTTTGAATCATGGTTGATCAAAAAATATGATTTTAGGGGAGGTTACTTCACAAACTTTTTCCAAAAAAATTCATTTGAGAGTTAAAAATTGCATTTTCCAGTAGCTTAAATCTTGTTTAGGTCACAACCGGACGATCGATTTTCCATTCCGGACGACTGAAGCACTTGGCTTCATTTCAGCTGAGTCTTCTTCTCATTTTGGTTTGCTGAAGTGATTGGATTCATTTTGGTCCACCGAAATGCCTTAGACTCTGTATCAGCTTTGTTGCACAGATTTCGAACTGCCATATCTCCTTAATTTATAAAGCAAATGGGGTCATTCTTGAGCCTAAATTCAAGGATTTTGAGTCCACTTTCCAATAGTACCAATTCCATTCTCAAATTCAAATCGTAGTGGGAGTTATTCTTGTTTTAGTGAAATAGGGTCGGATTTCACTTAAATTGAGAGCGGGTGTTTTGCGGGATTCTTAGCCAAAGTTCTCAGAACCTCATGGAATATTGTTTAATGATTAGATTAGGTTGTATGGACCTCATTTGACTTGATTGGTGTCAAAGTTTTCTCTTTATTTGTGAAACGACCATTTTTACCTTTGATGAATGGATTTTGCCCGTTTTGACCTTTGTTTCCGTTTAGTTTCTCTCGAGTTTCGTGGCTTTGTTGAAGTCCACTTTGGGTCTTAGGGTTGGTATCAATTCCTAGTGACCATTTTCTTTTCATTGCTTCCGCGTTTCGGATCCCTTTTCGGATCACTCGCCGATACACCGAGTTTTGTAAAACTTAGGCCATCACAGCTCCGCTAGTCATTCAAGGAGGACACACAAATGAGTTGGAATTTGAATTCATAGCCAAGTAAAACGCACTTTAAGAAATTGAAGGGGAACTAGCTGGAGAGGTTTGCCCCTCAAGATTATGTAGGGACGGAGTAAGGTCAGCATATTAAATATGATAAAATATTTTTTTATTAGCTAACGGTGCACAAAGACGACAAGCCGAGAAATATTAGTGCAATAATGGTGTCGTATTCTAAATTCATATTGTATACAACACTCTTAATTCAAAAAACAACTGAGGTAACATTCGAGCATAAATTTGGACATTGAGGATTTTCTTGGCAACAAATTCTATTTTGCATTTTCGACTTAATATGAAATAGATATATAAAAATATATTTTTGTGATGTGATTTATTGTGAAACAAAAACATATTTGGTGACTAACTTGTTGTACAGTGTTTCATGAAAATATGTGAGTTATTTTAAAAAATGATGCATACATTATATTAGTTTTTTTAAAATAAAAAAAAAATCATTACATTTGTTTAACTACAATAAAAAAAACAAATGAAGAAAAAAATAAAAAGAAGAAGAAAATAAAAAGAAAAAAATGAGAAAACTTTGAAGGGAAAAAATAAAGGATTGACTGAATAAAGGGAATACAAAATTTTTAAAGAGAATCAATAAAAAATAAAAAAAAAAAAAAAAAAATGAATCTTCTCTTTATACTGACCCTTTGTATGTTACCTTCTTAAGTAAACAACTCTTATACTTTAAAAAGGTGCATCATCTGCCTAGGTTGATATGACTTTACCAACTAAGTGTACTTTCTCTATTTTTATTATTTATAGTCGCTAATATCTAATGTTTCCCTTTGATGTTTTTTATTTATTTTTCAACACTCCACTCCATACAAATTTTTTTTTTTTGGGTTATAATTTATTTGATATTCGTTTGTTATAAAGGACACCACAACCTAGCCTCTATTTTGTCCACTTGGCTTCAATCCTACTTAGTGCATCACATCTATCTCCCCAATCTTCTAACTAAAATTTTACCAAGGTCATGTGAATTGGATGTTGCAAAACTTGGAGTTGTATCACCTGCTACTTCAACTAATCTCATGGAATGAGATCACAGCTTAGGAAACTTAGTTAAAAAGGAATTGACATGATCATCTTTCCTTTGGTTTTGATATTTGATCAAAATGCATAATCAGTATTTAGAGGCATTCAATAACAGAGTACTTTTTCTTAATCAACTAAATCGTTTATGACTGTGTATATGTGCTTATATATAAATTTGTATATATGTTTGCATCATTTTCTTCTAAGGAATTTTTATGTGGCAGGACTGATGAATCATACTCTCTTCAAACAAAACTAGCAAAAGTCGCAATGATTGAAGTCTCAAGGATAATAACCTCAATCCAAACGTACATCTGAAAAAAGAAACTGACATAACAATATGAATTGAATAATTTTATAATTTTTAATTGTGAGGCCCATCAGATAAATCAAATAAGTGTTTATTTATCAATAAACAATACACTGCGTTTGTCAACATTAATATCAGGCATTTAGCATGAATAGGAGAAAATAAAATAGCGACTCACGAAACAATTTTTGTTCAACCTTCCTTTGTAGTTTATTAGAACCAAGAAGATTAAGCTCTTCCCAGTGCAGGATTTACTCTGCCACAAGCAATTGGCTTAACATTTGTAATTTCGGACTTGGCAGGGCCTCCATTATGGGTCAGCTCAATGTCACCAAACTCCACATTTTCGCATGGCACGTCCTTGCTACAAAGAAGCTTGACAGCAGCCGGGGTTTTGGAGCTGCCTTTAATGTTTTTGAAGCTCACTTTGCTGATCTTAACTTTAGATGGAGGCTGAAATTAACATCGAAAATGATTAGCAAATCAATGAAATTGTTAAATTTCTTTGTTTGTTGAAAAAGAAAACAATATAAAAAAATAATAATAAAATTGATTGATTTTTAGTCCAAGTCTAAGTACCTTAGCTGGGCATTTAAATCTTGCATCGCAGTATTCTTGATCGATGATGATGGGGTTTGCAACATTGTCCATGGTAATACCGTCAAAACGAATATCAGAGGCGGTGCTAGGAGGGGATCCACGCCATGTTTTTATTCTTGCTCCATACATTGTCCTAGTGAGGGTGCAGTCCTTAACTGTAATTCCAGAAACAGGTTGTTCACTTGGGTACTTGCCGAGACTTCCAATGCTGATGCCATGACCAGGTCCACATTTCACCTTTTCAATGTGAATATTTTGGGCACCATCGCCAAATGATATGCAGTCATCCCCGGTTCCTATTTTTGAATCAAGGACTTTTATGTTGCTTGTACGTGCAATGTGGAGTCCATCAGTGTTCCTGCTATCTTCTGGTGCAACGATGGTAAGTCTTTGAAAAGTCACATTAGTGCCTCCGAAAACAGTAATATGAAACATTTTGGGGTCCTTGGAAGTTATGTCATTGATCATAGAATTGTTTACATAGTTGAACCGTACCCCCTGCATGTTATATATCATCCAGTCACAAAGACAACATACAACTCATTAAGGAAAATTACATATATGGAACAAAATTAAATAAAGTTTGAAATTTCGGAAGCAAATATTATATATATGTGTACAGATATAAATATTTATATGAATCTACTTACAGAAGGACGTGGAGGGCATTTTTTCTTTGGGACACAAGTTTTCCAAGCTTCGGCACCCATGCCATCGAAAGTTCCACCACCCGATAGACTTAAGCGGTCAACTTTCTGGAAAACAACCCAGGCATCAGCTTTGATTTGATTGAGAGGAGGGGCCTTCAGGATGCCTTTGAGCTCAATCCCAATAGGGGCACCACAAGGACCTTGAAGAAGTATCTGACTTAACGAAAATGTGGCTGCTGGAATTATAATTGTGCTTGCAGTTCTCGCTCCACATGCCATTCTCCAAGCAGTCAAAAGAGCCTAAAAATCAAGAATGAGTAATGAGTGATTGTAAACAAAATTATTTAAGTTCATAGGACTTGAACATCATATGTGTGTGTGTGTGTATGTATAGCACTCACCTGTCTAATATCTGCATTGGGCTTGGCACCAAATTTTGTGACGTCATAAACGGCTCCTTCTGCAACACGTGCTAGAATTAGCAGCAGAGAAATTGTCTTAAGACTTAATCTCAGACCCATCTTCTTTTTTTTTGAATTTGTTGAATAGAATGAATTTGGTGAAATTCCAATCTTCTTTGGAAGATATTTATAGTGTAAACTCGAAACTCATCACCACTAAAATCTTGAACCAATTTTTGCTAATTCGAGGTATGAATTTGGTTGTAATGTGCTGTAATTTCCTTTAATAATGGTGAGATGTGCTGATTCAAATTTCTAACATAAGAATTCTTTTTATACACCTTGGAACATATCCTCAACTTATTCAATTTGATTTATTTTATTTTATTTTTAAACTTTCTATCGAGTTATTTCTACATTTCTTAATAGAAAATATGAATACGGTTCTCGGAACTTAAAACCAACTCTTGATTGCATTGGCTTTAGTATTTGAGTACTGGATTAATTGGCGACAACTCACGTCTAGGCTGTGTCCGATTTTTATTGAGATTTGTGAACATTTTGAAGCCGAGTGATGTAGTGGTTGGAAAACAAAGAACAAATAAAATTTAATTACCTAAAAATAAAAAAATTATATCTATATCTATACTATTCTAAATGTGTAAGCCCCTTCAAAATTTCTTAACATTTAGAGTTCTGCTATTTGGTCGACAAATAAAAACCTTCTACTTCACCGAATCTATGTGGCTACCCATGTGTCAAATATAATGGAACTCATTATAAAATATAAGGTAATTGACTATTTAGAAAGTTGTAATTTTTTTGTGTATCTTAATCTAGTATCTTTGTTGGAGATTAAAGTTTTAACCACCATGTATATGTATATTTGTTTTATATTTCAAATTGCATCTCTGTAAGGACCATTGAGATACTTCAGATTTTGTTTTTGATCATTAATATTTATTTATTACTTTGATAGGAATATGTTAATTGCTATATTGATCAAAGTTAATGATCTATATAACTCTCAAAAACAATGACAAGAAGAGAAATTTTAAAAAAAAATTGTGAAAGCATGGAAAAATTATAAAATATTTCAGTTTTGACTCTAAATTTTGTACAAATCTAATTATTAAATTTGAGTACCTTGAAACTTAGTGTGAAAAATAAAATAAAAAGAAGATGATGATATGGCTATAGAAAACTAAAAAAATACCGGAAAGGGGCTATAGAAAACTGAAAATATAAGGAAAGGGAAGGGAGTATTTTATGGAAACAAACGAGAATAATAATGATGCCTATTTAAGTTGAAATTTGGAATAACCACGTCATATTTTTATATTTATCGATTTTAAGACGGGATATTAATGTCGTCAATAATATCATTTTCCTTTAATTTACCGAATATTTATTTTCTTTGGGTGTGAAAATAAAATGTTTAATTATAGAACATTTAATTAATTATGGTAACAACTTATTTTCTTTATTTTTGTATTTAAAAAAAGAAAAGCATATTTCCACTCTATTTTCCTAAATTGCACTCCAATATTAAAAGAAGTGACATTCTAACCTTATATGTAAATGATTATTTTTCTCAAATACCACATCTACACTTCGAAATTTGAAACAATCTTTTTGTGTCTATATTGCTTTGTGTCTTGTTTGTCAAACAAATCTGATTCTTCAGCCTCTCTATTCCTCTATTTCTTGTTCTCATTGCCATTATTATCCCTTTTGAGCCCTCAAATTGGTAAAAAGTTCCTAATTAGTTTTAACCAATTATATGAAAGTTAGTGAAGAAATTGGTAAAGACTAGCATACCAGTGAGTGTGACATACTTAAAAAGGGCTAATTTTTGCACAATTAGGAGCCACATCCAGAAAACCATTTTTCTTTAATTTATGCTCATGTCTGTCTGTTGTGCCACATTACGAACACAGTAGAGCTGGCCTCAAGTATGTTATTTCATTTTACTGAAAGAGTGTACTAGACACAATAGCATAATCAAGAAGTGTGAAAAAGTCATAATTTTATTTTGCTGCTTCTCGAACTCGTTTAAGTCTTTTAGCAATATATATTATTTCTAATGGATACTGTTCAAATAATAATTTACTCTTTTTTCCTAGCATGGTTATTATCATTTTTTCCCTTTATTTATCAACCAACCACAATAAGTAGTTAACACTAATTATCTCTTTCTATTTTCTTTCCTTTTGCGCCTAACTTATATTATCATTTTTTTTTCTTTTCAAAAATACCGAGAGAAATATTGAAAACCCAAAGAAAAATATTATGAGACAAAACTATACTGGCCACACACTACGTAGTACACCTCTCTGCTATTCATCCGAAGAGGACACACACATGAGTTGGAATTTGAATTCATATTTCATTGAACTGTTGTTTCCAGTAGTAAATATATTAAAACAGAATTTTCCGAGTTAATGAAAGAAGTTTTGATTTGCTCAAATGGCGGACCCACCAAAACCGCGCACCATCAACCAATGTTAATATTGTAGTTGACGTGTAAAATTCTAAGCCAAGTAAAGCGCACGTTAAGAAATTGAAGGGGAACTAGCTGGAGAGGTTTGCCCCCTCAAGATTTTGTAGGTACGGAATAAGGAATTCACCATATTAAACATGATAAAATATTTTTTTATTAGCTAACGGTGCACAAAGACGACCAGCCGAGAAATATTAGTGCAATAATGGTGTCGTATTCTAAATTCATATCGTATATAATACTCCTAAGAGCAACTCCACTGTCCTCTTATTGGGCTTTTCAAACTCAAAATATGAGAGTTGAATAAAAAAGAGCATTTCTAATGAACTCTTATTTGAGCTCTCAAAATTTGAGATTCTCAAATTTCTTCTCATATATAGCATCTCATTTTTCAAAACGGTACTATTTCTCACCAGTCATCACCCACTCGCATCTCTCAATGTATATATAATATATAATATGTTATATATATAATATAACATATATAAATTTCCAAAAAAAAAAAATTATATAAAAAAATTAATTCACAAATAGTGATAAAAAAATTATAAATTTTTTTTTTTGGTCCTTTTTTGACAAGATATTTTAGATTTGTACTTTTTTTTAATTAGGTTTAATTTTAATTTTTTTTTCTAATATCTACAATTTGACTTGGAATGTGCTTAATATTAATATTACTGATACAAATATGAATAGTGGGAATGGTAGTTGAAAAAGAATAGTGACGGTGTTAAAAAATAGTATTTTGCGTGAAATGTACCATTGGAACAGAATTGCTAAAATGTACCATTTTGCCACTGTAACACCTGTCAAAATATAAATTTAGCATGCGAAAATAAGTTTTAGAATTGGAGATGCTCTAATTCAAAAAATAAATGGGGTAACATTCAAAAGCATAAATTTGGACATTAAGGATTTTCTTGGCAACAAATTCTGTTTTGCATTTTCGACTTAATATGAAATAGATATATAAAAATATATTTTTGTGGTGTGATCTATTTTGAAAAAAAACATATTTGGTGACTAACTTTTTGTACAGTGTTTTATGAAAAAATGTTTGAGTTATTTTAAAAAATGATGCTTACATTATATTAGTTTTTTTAAAATTAAAAAAAAATTCATTACATTTGTTTAACTACAATAATAAAAACAAATGAAGAAAAAAATAAAAAAGAAAGAAAATAAAAAGAAGAAAAATGAGAAAACTATGAAGGGTAAAAATAAAGGATTGATTGAATAAAGGGAATATAAATTTTTTAAAGATAATCAATAAAAAAAAAAAAAAAAAATGAATCTTCTCTTTTTGTTGACCCTTTGTATGTTATCTTTTTAAGCAAACAACTCTTATACTTTTATAATTTTCAATTGTGAGGCCCATCAGATAAATCAAGTAAGTGTTTATTTACCAATAAACAATACACTGCTTTTGTCAACATTAATATCATGCATTTAGCATGAATAGGAGAAAATAAAATATCGACTCACTAAACAACTTTTGTTCAACCTTCCTTTGGAGTTGATTAGAACCAAGAAGATTAAGCTCTTCCCAGTGCAGGATTTACTCTGCCACAAGCAATTGGCTTAACATTTGTAATTTCGGACTTGGCAGGGCCTCCATTATGGGTCAGCTCAATGTCACCAAACTCCACATTTTCGCATGGCACGTCCTTGCTACAAAGAAGCTTGACAGCAGCCGGGGTTTTGGAGCTGCCTTTAATGTTTTTGAAGCTCACTTTGCTGATCTTAACTTTAGATGGAGGCTGAAATTAACATCGAAAATGATTAGCAAATCAATGAAATTGTTAAATTTCTTTGTTTGTTGAAAAAGAAAACAATATAAAAAAATAATAATAAAATTGATTGATTTTTAGTCCAAGTCTAAGTACCTTAGCTGGGCATTTAAATCTTGCATCGCAGTATTCTTGATCGATGATGATGGGGTTTGCAACATTGTCCATGGTAATACCGTCAAAACGAATATCAGAGGCGGTGCTAGGAGGGGATCCACGCCATGTTTTTATTCTTGCTCCATACATTGTCCTAGTGAGGGTGCAGTCCTTAACTGTAATTCCAGAAACAGGTTGTTCACTTGGGTACTTGCCGAGACTTCCAATGCTGATGCCATGACCAGGTCCACATTTCACCTTTTCAATGTGAATATTTTGGGCACCATCGCCAAATGATATGCAGTCATCCCCGGTTCCTATTTTTGAATCAAGGACTTTTATGTTGCTTGTACGTGCAATGTGGAGTCCATCAGTGTTCCTGCTATCTTCTGGTGCAACGATGGTAAGTCTTTGAAAAGTCACATTAGTGCCTCCGAAAACAGTAATATGAAACATTTTGGGGTCCTTGGAAGTTATGTCATTGATCATAGAATTGTTTACATAGTTGAACCGTACACCCTGCATGTTATATATCATCCAGTCACAAAGACGACATATAACTTATTAAGGAAAATTACATATATGGAACAAAATTAATTGAAGTTTGAAATTTCAGAAGCAAATATATTATATATATGTATACACGTATAAATATTTATATGAATCTACTTACAGAAGGACGTGGAGGGCATTTTTTCTTTGGGACACAAGTTTTCCAAGCTTCGGCACCCATGCCATCGAAAGTTCCACCACCTGATAGGCTTAAGCGGTCAACTTTCTGGAAAACAACCCAGGCATCAGCTTTGATTTGATTGAGAGGAGGGGCCTTCAGGATGCCTTTGAGCTCAATCCCAATAGGGGCACCACAAGGACCTTGAAGAAGTATCTGACTTAACGAAAATGTGGCTGCTGGAATTATAATTGTGCTTGCAGTTCTCGCTCCACATGCCATTCTCCAAGCAGTCAAAAGAGCCTAAAAATTAAGAATGAGTAATGAGTGATTGTAAACAAAATTATTTAAGTTCATAGGACTTGAACATCATATGTGTGTGTGTGTGTATGTATAGCACTCACCTGTCTAATATCTGCATTGGGCTTGGCACCAAATTTTGTTACATCATAAACGGCTCCTTCTGCAACACGTGCTAGAATTAGCAGCAGGGAAATTGTCTTAAGACTTAATCTCAAACCCATCTTCTTTTTTTGAATTTGTTGAATAGAATGAATTTGGTGAAATTCCAATCTTCTTTGGAAGATATTTATAGTGTAAACTCGAAGCTCATCACCACTAAAATCTTGAACCAATTTTTGCTAATTCGAGGTATGAATTTGGTTGTAATGTGCTGTAATTTCCTTCAATAATGGTGAGATGTGCTGATTCAAATTTCTAACATAAGAATTCTTTTTGTACACCTTGTAACACATCCCCAACTTATTCAATTTGATTTATTTTATTTTATTTTTAAACTTGCAATGGAGTTATTTCTACATTTCTTAATAGAAAATATGAATACGGTTCTCGGAACTTAAAACCAATTCTTGATTGCATTGGTTTTAGTATTTGAGTACTGCTGGATTAACCGGCGACAACTCACATCTAGGCTGTTCTAAATTTAATTGGGATTTGTGAACATTTTGAAGCCAAGTGATGTAATGGTTGGAAACAAAGAACAAATAAAATTTAATTATCTAAAAAAAAAATTATATCTATATCTATACTATTCTAAATGTGTAAGCCCCTTCAAAATTTCTTAACATTTAGAGTCCTGCTATTTGGCCCAACAAATATAAACCTTCTACTTCACCGAGTCTATGAGGCTGCCCATGTGTCAAATATAATTGTATCCATTATAAAATATAAGGTAATTGACTATTGAGAAAGTTGTAATTTTTTTTATAAATGTATCTTAATCTAGTATCGTTGTTGGAGATTAAAGTTTCAACCACCATGTATATTTATATTTGTTTTATATTTCAAATTGCATCTCTATAAGGACCATTGAGATACTTCAGATTTTGTTTTTGATTATTAACATTTATCTATTACTTTGATAGGAATTTATTAATTGCTATATTGATCAAAGTTAATGATCTATCTAACTCCCAAAAACAATGACAAGAACAGAAATTTAAAAAAAAAAAAATTGTGAAAGCATGGAAGAATTATAAAATATTTCAGTTTTTACTCTAGATTTTGTACAAATCTAATTATTAAATTTGAGTACCTTGAAACTTACTGTGAAAAATAAAATAAAAAGAAGATGATGATATGCCAGTAGAAAACTAAAAAGATACGGAAAGGGGCTATAGAAAACTGAAAATATAAGGAAAGGGAAGGGAGTATTTTATGGAAACAAACGAGAGTTATGATGGTGCCCATTTAAGTTGAAATTTGGAATAACCACGTCATATTTTTATATTTATCTATTTTAAGTCGGGGTATTAATGTCGTCAATAATATTATTTTCCTTTAATTTACCGAATATTTGTTTTCTTTGGGTGTGAAAATAAAATGTTTAATTATAGAACATTTAATTAATTATGGTAATAACTTATTTTCTTTATTTTTGTATTTAAAAAAAGAAAAGCATATTCCCACTCTATTTTCCTAAATTGCACTCCAATATTAAAAGAAGTGACATTCTAACCTTGACTCTATATGTAAATGATTATTTTTCTCAAATACCACATCTACACTTTGAAATTTGAAATAATCTTTTTGTGTCTATATTGCTTTGTGTCTTGTTTGTCAAACAAATCTGATTCTTCTGCCTCTCTATTCCTCTATTTCTTGTTCTCATTGCCATTATTATCCCTTTTGAGCCCTCAAATTGGTAAAAAGTTCCTAATTAGTTTTAACCAATTATATGAAAGTTAGTGAAGAAATTGGTAAAGACTAGCATACCAGTGAGCGTGACATACTTAAAAAGGGCTAATTTTTGCACAATTAGGAGCCACATCCAGAAAACCATTTTTCTTTAATTTATGCTCATGTCTTGTCTGTTGTTCATATTACTGAAAGAGTGTACTAGACACAATAGCATAATCAAGAAGTGTGGAAAAGTCATAATTTTATTTTGCCTCGTTTAAGTCTTTTAGCAGTATATATTATTTCTAAAGGATACTGTTCAGGTAATAATTTACTCTTTTTTCCTAGCATGGTTATTATCATTTTTTTTATTTATTTATCAACCAACTACGATATGTAGTTAACACTAATTATCTCCTTCTATTTTTTTTCCTTTCTCGCCTAACTAATATCATTATTATTTTTTTCTTTTAAAAAATACCGAGAGAAATATTGAAAACCCAAAGAAAAATATTTTGAGACAAAACTATACTGGCCACACACTATGTAGTACACCTCTCTGCTATTCATCCGAAGAGGACACACACATGAGTTGGAATTTGAATTCATATTTCATTGAACTGTTGTTTCTAGTAGTAAATATATTAAAACAGAAGAGGACACACACATGAGTTGGAATTTGAATTCGTATTTCATTGAACTGTTGTTTCTAGTAGTAAATATATTAAAACAAAATTTTCCGAGTTAATGAAAGAACTTTTGATTTGCTCAAATGGTGGACCCACCAAAACCACACACCATCAACCAATGTTAATATTATAGTTTACCACTGAAAAAAAAAAAAAAAAAAAAAAATGTTAATATTACAGTTGACGTGTAAAATTCTAAGCCAAGTAAAGCGCACGTTAAAATATTTTTTTATTAGCTAATGGTGCACAAAGACGACAAGCCGAGAAATATTAGTGCAATAATGGTATCGTATTCTAAATTCATATTGTTGTATATAATACCCATAATTCAAAAAATAGCTAGGTAACATTCAAAAGCATAAATTTGGACATTAATGATTTTCTTGGCAAAAAATTCTATTTTGCATTTTTGACTTAATATGAAATAGATATATAAAAATATATTTTTGTGGTGTGATGATTGTGATCTATTTTGAAACAAAAACATATTTGGTGACTAACTTGTTGTATAGTGTTTTATGAAAAAATGATTGAGTTATTTAAAAAAATGATGCTTACATTATATTAGTTTTTTTAAAATTAAAAAAAATTCATTACATTTGTTTAACTAGAATAATAAAAACAAATGAAGAAAAAAAATAAAAAGAAGAAGAAAATAAAAAGAAGAAAAATGAGAAAACTTTGAAGGGTAAAAATATAGGATTGATTGAATAAAGGGAATATAAATTTTTTAAAGATAATCAATAAAAAAAAAAAAAAAAATGAATCTTCACTTTTTGCTAACCCTTTGTATGTTACCTTCTTAAGCAAACTAATTCTTATACTTTTAGAAGGTGAATCATCTGGCGTTGATATATGACTTTACCACCTAAGTGTACTTTCTCTATTTTTATTATTTATAGTCGCTAATATCTAATGTTTCCCTTTGATATTTTTTATTTATTTTTAAACACTCCACTCCATACAATTTTTTTTTTGGTTATAATTTATTTGATATTCGTTTGTTATAAAGGACACCACAATAAAAATTGAATAATGTTATAATTTTCAATTGTGAGGCCCATCAGGTAAATCAAATCAGTGTTTATTTATCAATAAACAATACACTGCTTTTGTCGACATTAATATCATGCATTTAGCATGAATAGGAGAAAATAAAATAGCGACTCACGAAACAACTTTTGTTCAACCTTCCTTTGGAGTTGATTAGAACCAAGAAGATTAAGCTCTTCCCAGTGCAGGATTTACTCTGCCACAAGCAATTGGCTTAACATTTGTAATTTCGGACTTGGCAGGGCCTCCATTATGGGTCAGCTCAATGTCACCAAACTCCACATTTTCGCATGGCACATCCTTGCTACAAAGAAGCTTGACAGCAGCCGGGGTTTTGGAGCTGCCTTTAATGTTTTTGAAGCTCACTTTGCTGATCTTAACTTTAGATGGAGGCTGAAATTAAACATCGAAAATGATTAGCAAATCAATGAAATTGTTAAATTTCTTTGTTTGTTGAAAAAGAAAACAATATAAAAAAATAATAATAAAATTGATTGATTTTTAGTCCAAGTCTAAGTACCTTAGCTGGGCATTTAAATCTTGCATCGCAGTATTCTTGATCGATGATGATGGGGTTTGCAACATTGTCCATGGTAATGCCGTCAAAACGAATATCAGAGGCGGTGCTAGGAGGGGATCCACGCCATGTTTTTATTCTTGCTCCATACATTGTCCTAGTGAGGGTGCAGTCCTTAACTGTAATTCCAGAAACAGGTTGTTCACTTGGGTACTTGCCGAGACTTCCAATGCTGATGCCATGACCAGGTCCACATTTCACCTTTTCAATGTGAATATTTTGGGCACCATCGCCAAATGATATGCAGTCATCCCCGGTTCCTATTTTTGAATCAAGGACTTTTATGTTGCTTGTACGTGCAATGTGGAGTCCATCAGTGTTCCTGCTATCTTCTGGTGCAACGATGGTAAGTCTTTGAAAAGTCACATTAGTGCCTCCGAAAACAGTAATATGAAACATTTTGGGGTCCTTGGAAGTTATGTCATTGATCATAGAATTGTTTACATAGTTGAACCGTACACCCTGCATGTTATATATCATCCAGTCACAAAGACAACATACAACTCATTAAGGAAAATTACATATATGGAACAAAATTATTTAAAGTTTGAAATTTCGGAAGCAAATGTATTATATATATGTATACATATATAAATATTTATATGAATCTACTTACAGAAGGACGTGGAGGGCATTTTTTCTTTGGGACACAAGTTTTCCAAGCTTCGGCACCCATGCCATCGAAAGTTCCACCACCTGATAGGCTTAAGCGGTCAACTTTCTGGAAAACAACCCAGGCATCAGCTTTGATTTGATTGAGAGGAGGGGCCTTCAGGATGCCTTTGAGCTCAATCCCAATAGGGGCACCACAAGGACCTTGAAGAAGTATCTGACTTAACGAAAATGTGGCTGCTGGAATTATAATTGTGCTTGCAGTTCTCGTTCCACATGCCATTCTCCAAGCAGTCAAAAGAGCCTAAAAATCAAGAATGAGTAACGAGTGATTGTAAACAAAATTATTTAAGTTCATAGGACTTGAACATCATATATGTGTGTGTGTGTGTGTGTATAGCACTCACCTGTCTAATATCTGCATTGGGCTTGGCACCAAATTTTGTTACATCATAAACGGCTCCTTCTGCAACACGCGCTAGAATTAGCAGCAGAGAAATTGTCTTAAGACTTAATCTCAAACCCATCTTCTTTTTTTTAAATTGTTGAATAGAATGAATTTGGTGAAATTCCAATCTTCTTTGGAAGATATTTATAGTGTAAATTCGAAACTCCTCACCACTAAAATCTTGAACCAATTTTAACTAATTCGAGGTATGAATTTGGTTGTAATGTGCTGTAATTTCCTTTAATAATGGTGAGATGTGCTGATTCAAATTTCTAACATAAGAATTCTTTTTGTACACCTTGTAACACATCCTCAACTTATTCAATTTGATTTATTTTATTTTATTTTTAAACTTGCTATTGAGTTATTTCTACATTTCTTAATAGAAAATATGAATACGGTTCTCGGAACTTAAAACCAATTCTTGATTGCATTGGTTTTAGTTTTTGAGTTCTGTTGGATTAACCGGCGACAACTCACGTTTAGGTTGTTCCGATTTTTATTTGGATTTGTGATCATTTTGAAGCCGAGTGATGTAATGGTTGGAAAACAAAGAACAAATAAAATTTAATTACCTAAAAAAAAAAATTATATCTAAATCTTAATTATTCTTAGGGCTCGTTTGGCATAACTTTTGCTTCTGCTTTTAGGCAAAAGAGAAAGAGAAATAGAAGCTATTACTTTCATTTGGCTTATGTGTTAGTGTTTGGAAGCTATTTTAGGAGAGCTTTTAATACCAGAAGAGTTTTTCTAAATGTTTGGCAAAGTATTTGTTGAAGCTCTTATATTATTGAAATAACTATTTTGCCCTTATTGTTATTTTGGACTCTTTGGTAACCTAAAGTATTTAACTGTTTTTTCATACCCAACTCTTTTCTAAGCATAGACAAAAAAAACTTTCAATATAATCAAATTTAATTTCACATACCAACAGTATATTGTGCTAAAAAAAAAAATACCAATTCCATCTCATCACTAATATGACAAAATAAAATATTTACCTAGACATAATTTCATCATTAATATGACAAAATAAAATATTTATCTAGACATAAGTTCCGAATAACTCTCCAGTATTTTCTCAGTCAATCAAGTAGTATTTATCTACAAAATAATAAATTCACTGATAATAAAAAATTATTATCCATACCAAAAGCAACCTAACCTAATATTTGAAGTTAGAACATATGCTCACCTAGTAAGCATTTCTGTAGGTAAAAGCAACCTAACAAAAAATTGGGATTTGAGAAATTTTTTTATCCATGAAAAAAATTAGATTTTGATACCTAATCAGCAATATATTGAATAAGTAGAAAAATTAAAGAATGAAGTCAAATGGAGGGGGAAAAATGAAGTCAAATGGAGGGGGAAAGCCTGTTCAAGTGAAAAAAAAAATAATAATAATAAAATAAACACAAACAGATTCTTGCATTGTTAGAGGTCAAAGATGGAATGTTTAGTTCAAATTAGAGAGCCAAACTATGATAGAATATTAGACTTTTATCAAATTAAAATTACAGGACATCACTTTTTCATTATATATTTTAGAACACAAATGTCACAAAAGAGGATACCAAACAGCCACCAAGAACATCAAACAACCAAAAGGACCAAACCACTTATTTAAACACGTATATATTGACCCTCCGACCAATACAACAATGGTTTCTAAGCCATTTCACTTCCATCTCCTTCCGAAAAGACATTTCATAGTGCAAAACTCAAACAATGAAGTTTTTCTTCTATATGCTAATATCAATAACCAATGGTTCTTCGCTTTCCTGATTCCAAAAGAGGCCCTTTCTCCCGTAAATCAAAATATTCCCCTTCTTCATGCTTTCATACAGAAGGATGAGAAAACGGATGAAGATCGGCTTGGGGAGCTGACCTTGACAAAAGGAATCAACATATTTACCGAATATGATGATAAACTTTCATATCGCCCTGTGCTTGAGTTGTAAAAATTGTCCTTTGAGTTGTGTTAGGGTTTTGGAAGAAGACGCCTTTTTATAATGGCATATATTGTAATTTTATTTTCTCACTGCCTAAAGAGAAGGGTACGCTTGGAATATTGAAAGTTTCATTAAACTCATAAACAACTTCCAGTGTGTTTTAAAGAAGAGCGTTAAACGCTCTTCTAAGGTCCAAAAGTTCTTCTAAAAAATTAGGCAAACACCACTCAAAATAGCTTTCAAGTCTAAAAAGTCAAAAGCAGCGTTTGAAGAGCCAATCCAAACAGGCCCTAAATGTGTAAACCCCTTCCTAATTTCTTAACATTTAGAGTCCTGCTATTTGGCTCGACAAATAAAAACCTACTACTTCACCGAGTCTATGTGGCTACCTGTGTGTCAAATATAATGGGACCCATTATAAAATATAAGGTAATTGACTATTTAGAAAGTTGTAATTTTTTTTATAAGTGTATCCTAATCTAGTATCTTTGTTGGAGATTAAAGTTTCAATCACCATGTATACGTATAGTTGTTTTATATTTCGAATTGTATCTCTGTAAGGACCATTAAGATACTTCAGATTTTGTTTTTGATCATTAATATTTATCTATTACTTTGATAGGAATTTGTTAATTGCTATATTGATCAAGATTAATGATCTATCTAACTCCCAAAAACAAAGACAAGAAGAGAAATTTAAAAAAAAAAAATTGTGAAAGCATGGAAAAATTATAAAATATTTCAGTTTTTACTCTAAATTTTGTACAAATCTAATTATTAAATTTGAGTACCTTGAAACTTGTTGTGAAAAATAAATAAAAAGAAGATGATGATATGGCTATAGAAAACTAAAAAGATAAGGAAAGGGAAAGGAAGTATTACCAACAGGAGGTCAGAGGTTCAAATCTCAAAAGAGACAAGTGCGTGTGAGTACCAACTAGGAAAAAAAAAAAAAAAGGTTATATTTTATGGAAACAAACGAGAGTAGTAATGATGCCTATTTAAGTTGAAATTTGGAATAACCAGTCAATAATATCATTTTCCTTTAATTTAACAAATATTTGTTTTATTTGGGTGTGAAAATAGAATGTTTAATTATAGAACATTTAATTAATTGTGGTAATAACTTATTTTCTTTATTTTTGTATTTTAAAAAAGAAAAGCATATTGCCACTCTATTTTCCTAAATTGGACTCCAATATTAAAAGAAGCGACATTCTAACCTTGACTTTATAGGTAAATGATTATTTTTCTCAAATACCACATCTACACTTTGAAATTTGAAATAATCTTTTTGTGTCTTTATTATTCTGTGTCGTGTTTGGCAAACAAATCTGATTCTTCTGCCTCTTAATTCCTCTATTTCTTGTTCTCATTGTCATTAGTATCCCTTTTGAGCCCTTAAAAATGGTAAAAAATTCCTAATTAGTTTTAACCAATTATATGAAAATTAGTGAAGAAATTGGTAAAGCATACCTGTGAGTGTGAAATACTTATAAAAACGGCTAATTTTTGCACAATTAGGAGCCACTTCCAGAAAACCATTTTTCTTTAATTTATGCTCATGTCTGTCTGTTGTGCCACATTACAAACACAGTAGAGCTGGCCTCAAGTATGTTATTTCATATTACTGAAAGAGTGTACTTGACACAATAGCATAATCAAGAAGTGTGGAAAAGTGATAATTTTATTTTGCTGCTTCTCCAATCCGTTTAAGTCTTTTAGCAATATATATTATTTCTAATGGATACTGTTCAAGTAATAATTTACTCTTTTATCCTAACATGGTTATTATTATTTTATCAACCAACCACGATAAGTAATTAATACTAATTATCTCCTTCTATTTTCTTTCCTATCATTGAAAATCCAAAGAAAAATATTATGAGAAAAAACTATACTGGCCACACACTTTGTAGTACACCTCTCTGCTATTCATCCGAAGATGACACACATGAGTTGGAATTTGAATTCATATTTCATTGAACTGTTGTTTTTAATAGTAAATATATTAAAACAGAATTTTCCGAGTTAACGAAAGAAGTTTTGATTTGCTCAAATGGACCCACCAAAACCATGCACCATCAACCAAAGTTAAAATTATAGATGACGTGTAAAATTCTAAGCCAAGTAAAGCGCACGATAAGAAATTGAAGGTGAACTAGCTGGAGAGGTTTGCCCCTCAAGATTTTGTAGGGACGGAGTAAGGAATTCACCCTATTAAACATGATAAATAGCTAACGGGGCACAAAGACGACAAGTCGAGAAATATTAGTGCAATAATGGTGTCGTATTCTAAATTCATATTGTATATAATACTCCTAATTCAAAAAACAACTGAGGTAACATTCGAAAGCATAAATTTGGACATTAAGGATTTTCTTGGCAACAAATTCTATTTTGCATTTTCAACTTAATATGAAATAGATATATAAAAATATATTTTTGTGGTGTGATTTATTTTGAAATAAAAACATATTTGGTGACTAACTTGTTGTACAGTGTTTGATGAAAAAATGTTTGAGTTATTTTAAAAAATGATGCTTACATTATATTGGTTTTTTTAAAATTTTTAAAAAAATTCATTACATTTGATTAACTACAATAATAAAAACAAATGAAGAAAAAAATAAAAAGAAGAAGAAAATAAAAAGAAAAAAAATGAGAAAACTTTGAAGGGTAAAAATAAAGGATTGGTTGAATAAAGGGAATACAAACTTTTTAAAGAGAATCAATAAAAAAAAAAAAATGAATCTTCTCTTTTTCCTAACCCTTTGCATGTTACCTTCTTAAGCAAACAACTCTTAGGGCCGTCGCATGCGTTTTGCTTTTGGCTAAAACAGAAACAATGTTTTTACTATTAGAGTGTTTTGGCAAAAATCGGAAACACGTTTGGGAACGATGTTTTGTTATGAAAATGTTGGAAACAGAAACATGTAAAACATGTTTGGTAAGCCATGCGTTTTAAGAATTTTGAAAACAAAACATATTTGGTAACTCCAACTGCTGTAAAAAAAAAATAAAACAGAAATAAAAAACATGTTTGGTTATCACTGCTTTTAATTTATTTTTATAAATTTTAAATATATTTATAAATTTATTTCTATATAAATAGTCTATATATTTTTAATAAATATATTGAAATTTAAACACACAAACATGTGTATATATATATACAATGGCAAAAAAAGTATAGGCTCGGCCTATCTAAGCTATTTATTTCATTTGCCTTGTATATATATATACAATGGCAAAAAAAATCCTGTCCTCGCAATCTGGCATTATATAGAAACTGACTAAATAAATCCACTATGCAAACAGATTAGTATACCAAAACAAATAACCAAACACATAAAAAGTTAATGGCTTACTGCATATATTATATTCATCATTCTTCAAAAAATCCAGGAAACTTGAGGTTCTTATTGACAACAACAATTTATCCCCAAGTGATTTTCGAAAAAAAAAACAATTTATCCCCAAGTCCCAGTACATATCCACTTATGACAGAGTACAATATGTTAGACCAGAAAAAAAAATCACAATCCCAAATGTTTAATTAGATACTACTATTACAGTAAACAAGACTAGAAACCTTTCTCTAATTCCTGTCCGTCTAACTTTTTCCCAATGAACACAATCTTGTTTATTCTTGGTTCATCTGGACGACCGATCCGGTGAACCTTGGAATATATCATGAACTCCCTGTTACACAGACACACCAGGGATAGGAAAACAGATCATTAACCATCTATGGGCTATAGCATCATTTAAGTATTAAAAGGAACTCATATTCCTTGAACTAAATTTGCAGAAACAACATCAACAAGTAAGAAATTTGGCATGCCAAAACACAAATAAAAACTAGGTCATAATTTATTTAATACAGGCTCCCGTCTGGCATATAAGAGCATCCAATTTGTTTGGTCGCACAATTCTACTAGACAGCTAAAACTGGGGAGGACATATGTCAGTATTGACAAACATCGAGATTTTGACCAAGTTTGATATCTTGATACATAGACATAGATTGTGAGAGAGTGATTCCAAAGTGGTATTGAATGAACATGCCAATATCAAGAGAAAAATAGAACAAAAAACAAAGCAAATATTTTGGGTTAAATTTGTTAAAAATACATCAAGAGGATCATCTAAAGCCATTTGCATTTTACATAGCACAGAATTGGTAAGTACATTAGAAGTGAAGTGAAACTGGAAATAGTACTCCTCAATACTCAACTAAAAATTGAAACCTCAAATTCATTGATTGATCAACACAGTCTTCTATTTAACTACATAGCCTTGCTCAATTCACATGCTATGGTATCTTTCTTCTTTAATTCTACTTAATTGTTTCAGAATAACAGTAAAAAGTATATATGGTTATGCGGTATTCAAATTCAACCAATCACTTTAAACTAAAATATACACGCATAGGAAATATGTAATCTAGAGTTATGAATCCTAGAGAGGAAAACCACTTACAAGTTGCATCAAGTGATAAAGTTTGAGGTGTCAGTATACAACACCAATGCCTTCTCATAAACAGGTTTAATTTTGCCAGAAACTAGAAATATATGAGGGTCACTGCAACATTGAACCATAAAATGAAGTTTCATAATTACAAGTATACAAAAAGTGCAAGAATTTGTCTACTTTTTGAAAGCCTCTGAAGCTATAAACCAGCAAAGAGAACGGGAAAAATGCACCTCAACAACAATTTTAACACTAACGAATTCGATCAATGGATGAGGTTTTATGGCAAAATAATGTTTGAATTCGAGGGCAACCACATTATGCAAGAAATAATAAAAAAGACGGTAAAAAAATTCACCAAATAGGATTTAGTTTGCAAAACAAGAATTACAGAACTTGATTAATTGATTGCTTAAAAAAAATTAAAACACCCATACATACAAGTTAGCAGTTGCAGAGAGAGGGCTTGAGAGTTGAGAGACTACTCAATTTCCCAAAATTGAAAAATTGCCGTGCATATAAAATTATATCTATAATTAAAACAATGCGTATATGTTCTTTCTGGGGATTCCAATTCTCCAATCGAATTTCGTTATTTTTAGGAATTTTTCAAAAATAAAAATTAAATATGCGACGAAAATATAACCTAAATCATCACAACTTCAACCCTTTCTTGCAATCAAACTTAAATCGATCATAGACAACTTGAAAACCAACATAAATATGAGACAGACCCAATCTCCAACAGGCCAAGACAAGAGGTCCAACAGGCCAAGACAAGAGACATTTGGAAGCAACTTGATTGATTCATAAACAAATAAATAAGCATGATTTTGAAGAAAAATGAACCAAATCAAAGCTCAGAAAACTTGCATTTGTGGTCGTTTTTCAGAAGAAAAAAAAAAATAGGGTTTCAAATCAATGAACTTAAATGTTTAGGAAATAAAAAGGTAAAATTTGCTCAAACCTGCCTTGATCTTCGACGAAGACAACAAATGGAAAAGATCGATGGTCAGATTGAGCAAAAACACCACTGAAAGCAAGGATCGGTCATCGTTTTCAGCCAAACAAGCACATAGTGTAGAGTCGCCACAAAATCGCCACAATCGCTTATACGATGACCTATTTTCGAGCCATAATCGCTTTAGATTCTCCGATTCTTGCCTTGTTCTTCGACCAAGACAACAAAAGAGCAAAGATCGGTGGTCGGTTTGGTGGATTTTAGCCAAACAAGCACACAGCACAGTCGCCCCAAAATCGCCACCGCTCGAGCTCTCTAGAAACCCTAGAAAATGACTGAAATGTTTTAAGTTTGGTTTATGTACGTGTCGCAAGTCTAGTTTGAGTGGTGTTTTTACTTCTTCTGCTAAAGTGATTATTTGGGTCAATAGTACCCAAAACACAGTAAAACACCAAAATGGTGTTTTAATTTTTGGCCTAAAAATTGAATCTGTTTTGACACTATTGGCAACAAAGTAGACCGAACCAAACATATTTTGGGCTAAAAAATTACTATTGTAGCAGGCCTGCAACAAAAACACATGAAGCAAAACAGATACCAAACAGGCCCTGTACTTTTAAAAGTTGCATCATCTGGCCTGGGTTGATATGACTTTACCACCTAAATGTACTTTCTCTATTTTTAGTATTTATTTTAAAAAATGATGCTTACATTATATTGGTTTTTTTTTCAGATTAAAAAAAAAATTCATTACATTTGTTTAACTACAATAATAAAAACAAATGAAGAGAAAAATAAAAAGAAGAAGAAAATAAAAAGAAAAAAAAATGAGAAAACTTTTAAGGGTAAAAATAAAGGATTGATTGAATAAAGGGAATACAGAATTTTAAAATAAAAAAGAGAAAAAAAAAAAAAAAAAAAAATTGAATCTTCTATTTTTCCTGGCCTTTGTATGTTACCTTCTTAAGCAAACAACTCTTATACTTTTAAAAGGTGCATCATCTGGCCTTGGTTGATATGACTTTACCATCTAAGTGTACTTTCTCTATTTTTATTATTTATAGCCGCTAATATCTAATGTTACCATGTGATGTTTTTTATTTATTTTTCAATACTCCACTCCATACAATTTTTTTTTTGGTTATAATTTTTTTGGTATTCGTTTGTTATAAAGGACACCACAACCTAGCCTCTATTTTGTCCAGTTGGCTTCAATCCTACTTAGTACATCACCATCAATCTCCCCATCTTCTTTGTAATATTTTACCAAGGTCATGTTAATTGGATGTTGCAAAACTTGGAGGTGTATCACCAGCTACTTCAACTAATCTCAATGAATGAGATGGCAGCTTGGGAAACTTAGTTAAAAAGGAATTGACATGATCATATCTTTTCTTTGGGTTTAATATTTGATCAAAATGCATAATCAGTATTTAGAGACATTCAATAACAGAGTACATTTTCTTAGTCAACAAAATGGTTTATGACTAACTATATATATATGTGCTTATATATAAATTTGTATATACGTTTGCATCATTTTCTTTTAAGGAATTTTTATGTGGCAGGAATGATGAATCATATTCTCCTGAAGCATAACTAGCAAAAGTCGCAATGATGAAATCTCAAGGATAATAACCTCAATCCAAACGTACATCTGAAAAAAGAAACTGACATAACAATATGAATTGAATAATTTTATAATTTTCAATTGTGAGGCCCTTTTGATAAATCCAATAAGTGTTTATTTATCAATAAACAATACACTGCTTTTGTCAACATTAATATCATGCATTTAGCATGAATAGGAGAAAATAAAATAGCGACTCACGAAACAACTTTTGTTCAACCTTCCTTTGGAGTTGATTAGAACCAAGAAGATTAAGCTCTTCCCAGTGCAGGATTTACTCTGCCACAAGCAATTGGCTTAACATTTGTAATTTCGGACTTGGCAGGGCCTCCATTATGGGTCAGCTCAATGTCACCAAACTCCACATTTTCGCATGGCACATCCTTGCTACAAAGAAGCTTGACAGCAGCCGGGGTTTTGGAGCTGCCTTTAATGTTTTTGAAGCTCACTTTGCTGATCTTAACTTTAGATGGAGGCTGAAATTAAACATCGAAAATGATTAGCAAATCAATGAAATTGTTAAATTTCTTTGTTTGTTGAAAAAGAAAACAATATAAAAAAATAATAATAAAATTGATTGATTTTTAGTCCAAGTCTAAGTACCTTAGCTGGGCATTTAAATCTTGCATCGCAGTATTCTTGATCGATGATGATGGGGTTTGCAACATTGTCCATGGTAATACCGTCAAAACGAATATCAGAGGCGGTGCTAGGAGGGGATCCACGCCATGTTTTTATTCTTGCTCCATACATTGTCCTAGTGAGGGTGCAGTCCTTAACTGTAATTCCAGAAACAGGTTGTTCACTTGGGTACTTGCCGAGACTTCCAATGCTGATGCCATGACCAGGTCCACATTTCACCTTTTCAATGTGAATATTTTGGGCACCATCGCCAAATGATATGCAGTCATCCCCGGTTCCTATTTTTGAATCAAGGACTTTTATGTTGCTTGTACGTGCAATGTGGAGTCCATCAGTGTTCCTGCTATCTTCTGGTGCAACGATGGTAAGTCTTTGAAAAGTCACATTAGTGCCTCCGAAAACAGTAATATGAAACATTTTGGGGTCCTTGGAAGTTATGTCATTGATCATAGAATTGTTTACATAGTTGAACCGTACACCCTGCATGTTATATATCATCCAGTCACAAAGACGACATATAACTTATTAAGGAAAATTACATATATGGAACAAAATTAATTGAAGTTTGAAATTTCAGAAGCAAATATATTATATATATGTATACACGTATAAATATTTATATGAATCTACTTACAGAAGGACGTGGAGGGCATTTTTTCTTTGGGACACAAGTTTTCCAAGCTTCGGCACCCATGCCATCGAAAGTTCCACCACCTGATAGGCTTAAGCGGTCAACTTTCTGGAAAACAACCCAGGCATCAGCTTTGATTTGATTGAGAGGAGGGGCCTTCAGGATGCCTTTGAGCTCAATCCCAATAGGGGCACCACAAGGACCTTGAAGAAGTATCTGACTTAACGAAAATGTGGCTGCTGGAATTATAATTGTGCTTGCAGTTCTCGTTCCACATGCCATTCTCCAAGCAGTCAAAAGAGCCTAAAAATCAAGAATGAGTAACGAGTGATTGTAAACAAAATTATTTAAGTTCATAGGACTTGAACATCATATATGTGTGTGTGTGTGTGTGTATAGCACTCACCTGTCTAATATCTGCATTGGGCTTGGCACCAAATTTTGTTACATCATAAACGGCTCCTTCTGCAACACGTGCTAGAATTAGCAGCAGAGAAATTGTCTTAAGACTTAATCTCAAACCCATCTTCTTTTTTTGAATTTGTTGAATAGAATGAATTTGGTGAAATTCCAATCTTCTTTGGAAGATATTTATAGTGTTAAATCGATGCTCATCACCACTAAAATGTTGAACCAATTTTTGCTAATTCGAGGTATGAATTTAGTTGTAATGTGCTGTAATTTCCTTAAATAATGGTGAGATGTGCTAATTCAAATTTCTAACATAAGAATTCTTTTGGTACACCTTGTAACACATCCTCAACTTATTCAATTTGATTTTAAAACTTGCTATTGAATTATTTCTACATTTCTTAATATAAAATATGAATACCGTTCTCAGAACTTTAAACCAATTCTTGATTGCATTGGTTTTAGTTTTTGAGTACTGCTAGATTAACTGAGGACAACTCAAGTCTAGGCTGATCCAAATTTTATTGGGATTTGTGAACATTTTGATGCCAAGTGATGGAATGGTGGGAAAACAAAGAACAAATAAAATTTACTTACCTAAAAAAAAAATTATATCTATATCTATACTATTCTAAATGTGTAGGACCTTCCTAATTTCTTAACATTTAGAGTCCTACTATTTGGCACGACAAATAAAAACCTGCTACTTCACCGAGTCTATGTGGCTACCCATATGTCAAATATACCATTATAAAATACATGGTAATTGACTATTTGGAAAGTTGTTATTTATTTTTTTATAAGTTTATCTTAATCTAGTATCTTTTCAAATTGCATCTCTGTAAGGACCATTAAGATACTTCAATTGTGTTTTTGATGATTAATATTTATCTATTACTTTGATTGGAATTTGTTAATTGCTATATTGATTAAAGTTAATGATCTATCTAATTCCCAAAAACAAAGGCAAGAAGAAAAAAAATTTAAAAAAAAAAAAATTGCGAAAGTATTGAAAAAGTATAAAATATTACAGTTTTTACTCTAGATTTTGTACAAATCTAATTATTAAATTTGAGTACCTTGAAACTTACTTAGAAAAATAAAATAAAAAGAAGATATGGACAGGGGCTATAGAAAACTGAAAAGATATGGAAAGGGAAAGGGAAATGGAGTATTTTATGGAAACAAATGGAAGTAGTAATGATACTATTTAAGTTGAAATTTGGAATAACCACGTCATATTTTTATATTTGTCGATTTAATGTCGGGGTATTAAAGTCGTCAATAATATCATTTTCCTTTAGTTTACCAAATATTTGTTTTCTTTGGGTGTGAAAATAAAATGTTTAATTATAGGAAACTTAATTAATTATGGTAATAACTCTTAATTTCTTTATTTTTGTCTTTTAAAGAAGAAAAGCATATTCCCACTCTATTTTCCTAAAGTTCACTCCAATATTAAAAGATGTGACATTCTAACCTTAACTTTATAGGTAAATGATTATTTTTCTCAAATACCACATCTAGGCTTTGAAATTTGAAATAATCTTTTTGTGTTTATATTCCTATTTGTCTTGTTTGTCAAACAAATATGATTTTTTTGCCTCTCAATTCCTCTATTTTTTGTTCTCATTGCCATTGGTATCCCTTTTGAGCCATTAAATTGTGAAAAGTTCCTAATTAGTTTTAACCAATTAAATGAAAATTAGTGAAGAAAATGTGACACGCTTAAAAACAGCTAATTTTTGCACAATTAAGAGCCACATCTAGAAAATCATTTTTCTTTAATTTCTGCTCATGTCTGTCTATTGTGCCACATTACGAACACAGTAAAGCTGGCTTCAAGTATGTTATTTCATTTTACTGAGAGAGTGTACTAGACACAATAGCATAATCAAGAAATGTGGAAAAGTCATAATTTTATTTTGCTGTCTCTCTAACCCGTTTATGTTAGGAAACGTGTAAGTTTTAAAAACTTTTCGGGAGATTTTGACTCATAGATCTTGATTCATCACAAGTTTTATGCAAAAATAATAATATGATGTATCATTCAATTAATAGATTGAACACTTACATCAAATGTTTAAGTAAACCTTAGATCTCTCCGTGAATGTTTTTACTTATTGTAGATCCCTTTGCTAGATGCCTTCTCCTTAGATCTCCATCTTCTTGGTAATGGTCTTGCCTTTAGGAATTACCCATAAACTTCCATGAATGACCTTGAAAAATTAGACTTGTAGGAGCCTCCATTAGATGAGAAAGCAAACCTTAAAATTTAGAGAGAGAAAAAATATATTTCTTTTCTTTTCCAAAAGTCTCCCCTAAAATATACATGAACCCATGTATATATAGGCAACTTAAAAATCAGAAAAGTAAACCATAAATTGTTCTCCATCTCTAATTCACATATCTCAAATTTAATAGGATTCCAATATCTAGTTGGACTATGAGTGAGAATCCTATTCGGCTTATTATTTTCTTGGTTACAATGAATTAATAATTGGCCCGATCCATAGACCCAATTAAATTAATTCATTAATTAATTTCTATTCCACTAAAAGAAATTAATTGAACTCCAATTAAATAATAAATAACCTCTAAGTCAATGTTGTACTTTGACCCCTCTATGCATAATTAGTTATCGGATAAATAAAGCCATCAATCCGATTACTTAATTAATATATTTATTTTAGTACCTTTGATTATTTCTGACTCGATCACAACAAAACATTTGTTTGACAAAAATAATAATTAAAATAAATAAATATATAATAAATCATTTTGTCTAAAAACACACGAAGGCCTTCGAATTTACTTTGTGATCAACCATAACTATAATCAATACAAAATAAATACAAGTAACAATAATACAAATATTGAAAATATAACCCTCTAACTATTAATTACATAATTACCCAAATTATCGGTCTAAGGATTCCGAAGATTTCGCTAAACAAATCAAAGTAATTACTAATTAATAAAAGAGTCTATATTTCTCTCATGCTTAAGAGTCAAATGCCATGATAGTGATAGGGAGCAATTGGATATGACGGCTCTCACACTATATCTCAACTTAACGTGGATTTAGTTCAAGTTTTAATTAATTATGAGTCCATCCATAATTACCGACTATGAACAATTTATGATTACTATTTATATTTATATATTGATCGCCATCACATACATATATAAATAGCTCTTCTAATTAAGTGGACACTATCAATTCCATAATGAATCGAAATATAATACATTGAATTCACCAATTGTATAAAGCATAAATATTTCAGATACGTCAGGAACATATGTCACTTTAATCTAAACAAGAATTTGTTATGTCAAGGCATATAAATCCCAACAGTTTAAGCCTTTCAGCAATTTTATTTATTTCTAATGGATATTGTTGAAGTAATAATTTACTTTTTTTTCAAAACCTGATTATTATCATTTTTTTTCCCTTTATTTATCAGCCAACCACGATAAATAGTTAATACTAATTATCTCCTTCTATTTTCTTTCTTTTCTCACCTAACAAATGTAATATTTTTTTATTTCTTTTCAAAAATACCAAGAGTGTGACAGCCCTAGTTTTGCAACCCGCTGCGTCAGTGATGACCCAAAAGTTAACCCAGTAACGGATCCAAAATGCGGAAGCGAAAGATAAAACAAAAGATCTTTAGAGATATAAATCATCCCTAAGTCTCCAAAATGACTTTCCATGAATTCACGGAACACAAGGAGAACGAAGAGAAAATGAGTGTCAAAACGGGCAAAGATTCGTTAATCAAGGTCAAAATGGTCAATTCAAGAATGAAAAGTGAAATTTGACTCCAAGCAAGTCAAATGAGGTCCATACAACCTAAACTAATCATTTTACAACATTCCCAGAGGTTCTAATTAAGAATTTTGGCCAAGAATCCCATAAGATTCCTATTCCCGGTTTAAACAAAATTTGATAGTATCTCACTAAAATATGAATAACTCCCACTATGATTTGAATCTGAGAATGGAATTTATACCATTGGAAAACCAACTCAAAATCCTTGAGTTTAGGCTCAAGAATCACCCAATTTGGATCAGAAATGAAGGAGCTATAACCAATTGAAATCAGTGGAACAAAATTGATACAAAACTGAAGGGCAGCTGTATATGTGAGCTATTTAGGTCGGCCAAAATGGCCATTTCGGTTGGCTGAAATGAATCCAGAATCACCAAAAAATTGAATTCTGAGGAAAAGTCACTTTGGTCGACCGAAATGAAGAATCGGTCAATCGGTTGTGACCAAAACAGTTTGTAAGCTACTGAAAAATGACTTTTTACTGTTCAAATTAAATCCAAAAAGCTATCGGTCAATCGAAAAGGTGCTGAAAGACCTGCTATACATCAGAACTGATGACGCTTCACCCAAGCCTCAAACCCCAACATAAAATGGTCCAACAAACGTACTTTACATATAAAAATGTGTTACAATGGCCCATGGCCTTATTACATATCATTTATTCCAAATCACTTGCCAAACCTCCAAAGTTAGAAAAATTACATTTCAAAGGCAAAATTTGAAATTTAAATACATATACTTGAACTTTAAAGTTTGTGACCTTTGGCCTCATGTCATATATATCAAATAGGTTCCAAATAGTGCATCTAAGTACAATTTACATACCATAAGGAAAAAATGGCATATTGAACCTAGCTAAGCATTACATCTTTATAAACAAAACTTAAACATGCTAACACTTGCATGTGAACAAGAATACATTAAAAGTACTTTAATTTAACGAATCAACCTAGGGATGTTGTGCACCCCAAACCAAGGTATTCACACCTGAAAAATAACCTGATAACTTTGGGGTGAGTAAACAAGTTACTCGTTGGGAATGAACATGCATAAACCTAACGTTTTACAAATTTATCAAATTAATATAAATTAATCCATGTGGATCATTCCACCTAACGTCTATGTCAAAAGTGAGACTCAGGGATTATCCTAAGCTACTTTAAGCATTTCTAGCATGAACTACAAAATTTATGCAATTATGTAATATTGCAACATTCAACAAAACGCAATAAGATATAAATTCTCAAGACTATCAACTTGAAATTTATTATACGAAATCAATAAGGGTGGACATATAAAACAAAATTGGAACATCCGAAATTTTGCAACAAGGTATAAATTCTCAAAGTTATCAACTTAAAATTTAAAATGCGAAATCAACAAAAATGGAAATACTTGAACATCAAATTGGATCAGACCGACACGTAATGATTTTAGGGTTGTTAGTCCTCCGGTTACTAACCAAGTGCGCACGGGTGGGGAGAACTCATACCTCCCACATTAAAGCCTTACTCTAACCATAGTCAAGATAAACGACATCCCAAGTTTCCAAAATCAACAAATAGTGCAACAATTGTATATGCATATATACAAAAAGCACTTAACCAAATACCATGCACGTCAAAGTTATGAAAAATCACACAAGATATGCCCTATGCATTCAAGCTACAATGGCATATTAAATGTCAAATATAAAGTGTGTAATTCATTACACAAGACAACAATACATTCAATGCTCAAAACATAACCAAGTGAATATACAACAAGTTCAAATTCATGATTTAAATATAGAAACAACTTCTAAGATATAATTAAATCCATGGAACAAGTAGATAGAAATTAATTAAATAAAATAATTAAATTCTCTAGATTTCAAATCAATTCCAAATAGTCTCAAATTAATATCTGTTAAAGGACGTAGCATGGTTATCACATATATCACATCAAATATCTAATTAAGTGATTAAAAAGCTTATAATAAAATTAATTAAGCTAATTAGTTAATTTTCTTTAGATTTTTAAACAACTCCAAATGTCCTCAAGTTAACATAGGTTAAAGAACATACCAATGTCTATTTTAATATCACAATACAAGTTGACTTCATGCTAGTTACAACCATGTGAATTAAACTTTCATAAAAGAAAATTATTAAATAAAAGTTGCAATACTTATTCATATACTCTCAATTTAATATATGTTAATGAATATATTAAGGCCTAATTTAATAGCATGCCATAATTTAATTCCAAGTTATATATAACCATGTGAATTAAATTTTATACCAAGAAAATAATTAAATTAAATTGTAGAATTAATACAAAGGCATGTATACAAGTTGTATAAGCATAAAAAACATGCAATATACCAAAAATTGAATCCTATAACATCCCCTACCTCAATTTGAGATGAAAATCTCAAAAACCACCAAAAGGAAACCGCTCCGAATCCCACGATACTTCGGGGTTTTGTCGGGGACAACAAGGTGAATATTAAACCCTAAGTAGGTCACACCAAAATCCAAACTTGCCTTCAAACCCAAACTCAAAAAATGGCCGAAACCGGATTCTAATAAAGGGGAAATGACTGTCTTTCCATGACTTACGATAAACACTAAGGCACTACGGTATTTTACTAAAGGGAAGTGCCCGGAAAAGAAGGAAGAAGGGTGGCAGCCCCTTGGGCTGTTGGCCAAGAGAGGGGAAAAAGATGAGACGTTTTTGACTTTTCATTTTAGAAGCCCTTATTTATAGAAAAACCCTAAAATTGCCCTAAACGGTTCCCGCCGGGTCCAAAAAAGTGGAATTTGTGCAAACACACTCAAATGGTAAAACACAGTGAACAAAAAAGAACTGAAATGAAAAAAAAATGAACAACGAAAGAATGGCGCTGAAAACTGAGTCCCGAACAGAAAAATATGCCCCGAACAAGTTTGGCGGCAACTGGGGTCAAAACCCTAAAACTGGGGAAAACGACTAGAAGACAGTTCTAAGAGTGTGCGACTCGACGAAAACTAAAAATGAATCATGTACAAGGATCTAGGCTCAAAGCGAGGTATCTTGCAATAACTTTTGTTAATTACACAATGGCTCTACAAAAAGGGATAACTGCAAAACTGTCCCAGAAAAGATATATTTTTTTAAAACCCCTGAAATAAAATATACTTAAAATATATTTATGAAAAACACTCCAAGAAAAGAAAACGTTTCCGAAGAAACTATGCATCCATGCCCCTATAGACACGGGGAGCAGCTGGAGTACTTTTCTACAAAAGTAAAGGTACGAATTTTGTGGAAACCACATAGAATGAAAGTACGTGAAGTCGAAAATCAATTTCAAGCACAATAAGTGAGGTTACACCAAAGAAGTGACAAATGGGGAAAAGGACGAAAAGTGAATAGTGTTGGAAAATGAAAATATGGAAATGACGCGGTCCTAATAAGAAAATTATCAATCCAAGGGAAAGACTCTCATAAATCATTCCCAAGCACTCAAGATGATACCAAGAGACAGAAACCGAACATAAAAAAGAAAAGATAACGGAAAAAAATTATCCGTAAAATTTGAGGAAAAAGGAAAGGAAGGAAAAAGACCGGAGGGAAAGATTCTCGAAAACCATTCCCAAGCACTTATCTGAACACAGAAAAGAAAAGACAACGGAAAAAAATTATCTGTAAAATTTGAAGAAAAAGGAAAGGAAGGACAATGACCGGGTCATTACAACCTTCCCACCTTAAAGGGATTTCGTCCCCGAAATCCGGCCCCGATAAAACAAAAAGTGAAACCAAGGTAACTACGGAGTACATCTCTGAGTATCCCACACAACATGCTATGAAAGCAATCCCAAAACTGAAAGACAACATACAAACCAATGCCATTCGTACCCACGTGCTCACGACAGGACAACCTCTTAAAAAAAAATTAACCATACAGCTACGCCACAAGTCAAAACTCACACACAGAACCCAAGGTCAGACAAAGGAACAGAACAACCATAAACATCCCTCCTGAAAAACCATCATACCGATCCAAAAATAACCACCAAAAGATCTACAAGATAATCCCATATCAAATTAAGGTACAGAACAAAGACTACGTGGCAGTACGAATAGCGACTAGAACCCGCCTACTACGTACTCAAATGTATGGTAGCAATGACAGTGCCTAGTGTCCGCCCACACTTACTCATCCGTAAGGTAGAACCGACGACAACTAGCACCTGCCCACAACACACAACTTTATATGGTAGCATAACAGTATAAGGTACTAGTTCATAACCAGCCCCCACTAGGTTTACCCATGAAACCTCTTGATACAAATGACATCAATGTCGTAAATCATCATTACTAAAAGCACTACGAAAACCAGGCATTTTGTAAGAGTTAGGGTAGTTAATCCCAAAACTCTGACAATAATATCATAGGCACTGCTACACTTAAAGCCTTAAATCCTCAGTGCAAGTAGGGCCAACAACTTCTACACTGCAAAACACCCATATCAACAACCTTAGTCACGAATCCTAAGCCTAACAAGTGAATCAGCACCTCCAAAATCCTAGATACCATCCTGAAATAGATCAACTACAAGACCATACCGTAATCAAACATCGAATCTACATCCCTATCATGGATAACTAAATCCTTGAAAAGCAAGTCCACCACGTGGTACACACATCAAAATCCCGACAACCAAGGCCACAAAACAAATCTCTCGAAACCGTGCTTGGCAACACCAAGCTAAATTAAAATTCTTCAATTTCAATCAATAAACAATCATTAGAACTATGATTCCTCAAAACCACGCCTAGTCATAACTAGGATGAGAAAACTCCTTAAACAAGCCATATCCAACAGCGATTCCCTAAAACCTCTCCTGATAGTTAACCATA
This sequence comes from Cornus florida, assembly GCF_030987335.1. NCBI lineage: Eukaryota > Viridiplantae > Streptophyta > Magnoliopsida > Cornales > Cornaceae > Cornus > Cornus florida. The sequence continues at coordinate 83,605,073 of NW_026775575.1, forward strand.
TCCAGGTTTCCAAAAACCAAAATAAGTCTCTAGAAGACATCCCTAAACAAGCGTCAAGCTCACACAACGAATCAACCAAATCCTCAATCAAATAGACACTAGTGAAACGACCTCACACCAATTAACTTACTCTAAGCACAGTAAACTCCGTCAACTACCCGGCAAAAACTCCCCAAGGGAAGATATAAAAGAAAGGGAACCACCAGTCCTAAGAAGGATAACACCACGACTCCGTCTCTGAAACAAAAGACAACAAGGTCAAAGACTTCACCCCTTACAGGGAAGTAAGTTGACTAAAATTCATCAAATCCTCACCAATGACTCAAGACAACAATGGTGATCTTCAAGGACCGACCAACCCCAAAACTGTGCACAACGCTACCAAGACAAGAGACTCACTCCTTGTGGAGTCCCTTACTCGAAGCAAAAAAAGAGGAGAAACCCTATTCTCCCACAAGTGTCAACACGACAAACACGAAAATAGAGTACTCTTCCCACTTTGGGGAAGTGGATAGCTCAAGACAAACTATAGGACGCTCGCTAGTCCAATATATGTATCTAGAGTAGTCCATATATGTATATACAGTACACACTATAGGAAGCTCGCTAGTCCAATAGGTCTGTCTCAGCCTGAATAGAAGGCAACATGCGAATACGCACCCTAAGGTGGGCATGAGTACCTAAACCTACCAAGGAACAACACCTATATCCAGTTATCCATCCTAGGCGATATACGCACCCTAACCATGGTCCTGAGACTCATGCCCATGCCATGGCACCATATAATAAATATATAAATTCCGTACTCCTAATACAAAATATCAACCATCTGTATTGTGGTTTGATATATGTATAACAAATCCATCCTGAAACCAAAGTAGGTCATTTAATTCTCAATTGATATGACTCAAATATGAGATGTACTTAACCTTTATGGTTAGTCCATAACTCAATCCAAGTTAGGGAGAACACAGTGTTTGAACTAGTCCATACCTAGTATGTCATCGTCCCATACTGGTACATACAATCCTCCAGATAGCATAGTTAAATAAACGACACTATTATATACATCCAACAACCATCCTTCAAAACATGCATCAATATAAAGTAACACATGTATATCAATACTAGGCAGTCATTAGAGAGCCTAAAAATCCAATTCTAATAATGTAAACAGCTAAACAAGTATAAGCGTTCACATCCTCTAAAATATCCATAAACTGATGCAGTTGAATAGCAAAGTGAATATTAATTTGATCCAACAAAAGCATGGTTAAATTCAGGTAATCCATGTTACTTATAATCCTATCCAAATATGATTAATTAAAATTAATTCATATAAAAATAATCCTCCAAGTTCTAAAGTGTAAACTGATTAGCATTTGCAAAGCTCAACATGTAGGATCCTCCCCTAACTGTACACTATCCATAACTTAATCCATTTGTGAATCATTGTTTACCTATAATCTTAAAGGTCTAAAACAATAATATATATCATTTAGAACAATTTAACACAACTGTTAAACAATTAAACAACAAACTATCCCTTAAATAATTTATAAAAATTATTTATAAATCCATATTGCCCAATTCCTTTAATATAAGAAGTGTATTATGCTTCCTAGAACCCCCAAAGTCCATTTAACCCATTTAGATTAATTAAAATAGGTTCCAACACAATTCTGGGCAATTAAAACTAAAATCCAAGTCGCGGCCCAACTTAGTCGACTCAATTGCCAACTGAGTCGACTAAGTTCCTAACTTAGTCGGCTCAGTTCCCAACTGAGTCAGCTAAGTTGCCAACTTAGTCGGCTCAGTTCCCAACTGAGTTGGCTAAGTTGATGCTGAAGCCATTTTCTTCGTCCGTTTAGCCCCTGTAAGCCCCAGAACTCCATTGTTAAGGCCCCTAAGCTTCAACCAACGTCCCATACGTCCATACTAAATTATTTTAAGTATTTTAACATGCAAAGATTTATCTTAAACAACAATTATGCATCAAAACTTCCACAACCATTCAAAATAAGAAACTGAAACTAAAAACATATACCCTCTGTTTTAATCCAGTTAAGCATGCATGATTAAATCAGTTTTAGCATGTATTTAAACCCCTAGAGTCTAGCTAGGCATGCACAGAACACGAATTAAAGGGAAATAGCAAGAACAAAAACTTGCCTTTGAGACTTTGGATACAAAATCTCTAACTGTTGCCTCTATCTTCTCCGGCCACGTTCATTGTGTTTAACAACCCTTGCTGCTCCTATTATAGTCCAGTTGTACACACCAAACTTCCCTCTTTGATTCTGTTTTGTGAATCACCTAAGTTCCTTCTCCGGTTCTCTCTCTGCCCTCACAACTCTTTGTAAGACTTTGTTACATGAATAGGGTTAACAAAACCCTTCGCAGACCTATACTTATATATTTATAGATATAATTGAAACCCTAATTTAAATCCTACACCTACCCTAAGTCGGCTACGTTCAAACATAAAACCCTAGAATCCATCCACTACCCAAGTCAGTTAGCGTTTTTAAATTTATACGTGCTTTTAAAAGAGAAATACCCTTTAATAGTTAGTGCATGAAAATAAATTTAAACAATCAATTAAAGAAAAATACACAATTAATTGAATTAAAATAAAGTAAATCAAAAAAGCAAATAAATGAAATTTAAACACCCAACTAAAACAATTAAATGAAATACTTAAAACAATTAAGTCAATTAAAGAAAACAAAATCCACTCAAGTCAATTAAAACAAGCAAACAACCAATTAAATAATTAAAAACCATTTAAAATAATTAAATAAAATTCCAAGACCGTCCTTTTAAAATTAGGGATATTACATTCTTCCCCCCTAACAAAAGGAATTCTGTCCTCGGAATTCGCTCTTACCTTCTTCCCATAATCCAGGAAACTGCGAGCGAATGACATCCTCTCGTTCCCAAGTGGACTCAGTCTCATGGTGATCACTCCACTGAACTCGAACCAAAAGGAATAATTCTATTACGAAGGATTTGATCCAAATATGTTGCATTCGGCTGCAACTCTATCTCCCCAACATCAATATGCTGATACCGATCCTCATCTCGCAAAAATTTCCGCAACATGGAAACATGGAACACATTGTGTACGCGATCCAAATTATCCGGCAATGCCAACCTATAAGCTACAGCCCCAACTCGATCCGTAATCATGAAAGGACCGACAAACCGTGGTGATAACTTTCCTTTCTTCCCAAAGCGCATTACTCCTTTCATAGGTGACACTTTGAGTAGAACCTGATCCCCAACCTAAAACTCCAAAGCACGAGTGTGACGATCAGCATAACTCTTCTACCTACTCCAACTACCATCCAATAAACAGGCGATCGACACGGTCGGCCGTATCACGCCTCAAACGATGCCATCCCAATAGTCTTCTGAAAGCTAGTGTTATAGGCAAACTCCACATGCAGTAAATAATCCTCCCAGTGGCCCTTGAAATCAAGAACACACGACCGAAGCATATCCTCCATGATCTGATTAACCTTCTCAGTCTGTTCATCAGTCTGAGAATGATACGCAGTGCTAAGATGCAACTCTGTACCCAAAGCCTACTGAAAACTCTTCCAAAACCCTGACCCGAAGCTCAAATCCCTGTCTGATATAATAGATGATGGAATGCCATGCAACTTCACAATCTCTGTAATGTATAGTCTCGTTAACTGCTCCGAAGTGAAGTCAGTGCGAATAGGCAAAAAATGAGCTGATTTTGTCAATCTGTCCACGATGACCCAAATGGAATTTATAACTCTTGAAAGAATTGGGCAATCCCTCCACAAAATCCATAGAAATGCTCTCCCATTTCCACTCTGGTATCTGCAGTGGCTGTAGAGCTCCTGGCAGCCGTTGATGATCAATCTTAACCATCTGACAAGTACTACACTGAGAGATAAATAAAGCAATATCCCTCTTCATACCTGCCTACCAAAACTGCCGTTTCATACCTTGATACATCTTGTCTCGTCCTGGATGAACAGAAAACTCAGAATGGTGAGTCTCCGTCATTACATCCTTCTTCAACTCGTCAGTAGAAGGTACCACTAACCGTCCCTTGTACCTTAAACCTCGATCAGCCCCAACATATTAAAATGGAACCTCCCCGGAAGCTATTTCTGTAATTCTGTCAATGCACTGTTGATCCATGAGTTGTGCCTTCAAAACCTTGTGAATGATAGAAGGTGTAACTACCATGCAAGCCAATAAAGCATCCGACAACTCATCCACCGTCTTCAAAGCCTTCCACTCAGTAGTGAATAGAGCAGAAAGACTACCAACAGGTCAGCGACTGAGTGTATCTGCCACCACATTCGCTTTCCCTGAATGATACTGGATAGAGAAGTGATAGTCTTTCACAAACTCCAACCACCTGCGCTGTCTCATATTCAGCTCTTGCTGAGTGAACAAATACTGCAGACTCTTATGGTCGCTGAATAATCTGAAGGACTCACCCAACAGATAATGCCTCCAAATACGTAAAGCAAAAACCACACCTGCTAACTCCAAATCATGCGTTGGATAATTAAACTCGTGAGGCTTAAGCTTTCGAGATCCATACGAAATCGGTCGCTCCTCCTGTATTAAAACACATCCAAGACCCTGCAATGAAGCATCCGTATAAATAAGATACTCGATCCCGCTCTGTGGAGTAAATAGAACTGGTGCAGAAGTCAACTTCCTTTTGAGCTCATCAAAAGCTCGCTGACAGTGCTCATTTCACACAAACTGTACACCATTTTTAGTTAGGTACGTGAGTGGTCCAGCTATCTTAGAGAACCCCTGGATAAACCTCTGATAATATCCTGCCAAACCGAGGAAACTCCGTATCTCGGTAGGTGAAGTAGGCTGTCCCCACTCGACCACTGCTGAAACTTTGGCTGGATCCACTGCTATCCCCCTTTCTGACACCACGTGACCCAGAAACTTCACTTCCCGCTGCCAAAATTCACACTTCTCAAACTTGGCATACAACTGATGTTCACGAAGCATCTGTAAGACTATCCGAAGATGTCTAGCATGATCGTCCTCCGACCGAGAATAAATCAAGATATCATCAATAAAGACAATGACAAACTGATCCAAATAAGCCCAGAAGACTCTATTCATTAAATCTGTGAACACTGCTGGTGCATTAGTCGTCCCAAACGGCATGACACGGAACTCATAAGATCCATATCTCGTAAGAAACGCGATCTTCGGAACATCCTGCTCCCTAACTCTCAGCTGATGATACCTAGAACGCAAATTAATCTTGGAGAAGTACGTGGCTCCCCTCAACTGATCAAACAAGTCATCAATCCTGGGCAAAGGATACTTGTTACGAATTGTAACCTTGTTAAACTCTCTGTAATCTATACACAGTCGGAGCGAACCATCCTTCTTCTTCATAAATAAAACCGGTGCTCCCCAAGGTGATGTACTCCTACGAATGAAACCCTGACTGAGCAATTGCTGAATCTGATCCCTCAGCTCTCTTATCTCTAGTGGTGCCATCCTGTATGGTGCCCTAGCAATAGGCGTCGTGCCCGGAGCTAAGTCAATAAAAAAATCGATCTCGCGATTAGGTGGCAATCCTGGAATCTCCTGAAAGACATCCGGAAAGTCCTGTATAGTTGGTGCGCTATCCAATTATACAGTAATCCTCTCTTCCTCTATACAAAACAAATAAGTGCTAGTGTCCCCGTTAAAATGTGGCATAGCGACGACGTAAACATCATGACCAGGTATAGTGAACACAATAGACCTATCCAAAACAAATAACTTGAGCATGGAAGGGATAACCAACCCATCCCAAGTATCACATCAAATATGTGCATGTCTAGGACTACTAGATTGGTTAGAAATCTGAGTCTACCAATATCTAGTGTCATAGGCAAATCACTCCCAAGTAAAATGGCTGTATTGCCTAACAGTGTAAAAATATCCCGAGGCCTATTGCATATGTGTGTCACCACCCAATCCATGAAAATCCCATGTTTCTGAATACTCCGTAGAGTTAAACACATAAGGTAAAAATAAAATGCTCCACAATCTTCCCACTTTTAGATTATCGTTCTATCCTGGGAATTCTTCCTTCTAAACCAAAACTACCATTTTGACTTACACAAGCTCTTTTATAAACTCCTTGGTAATCGTCCTGTCTAAACATAATGTACCACAAGCAATTATCTGTTTGCCTGAGCAAAACCAATCACTCCACTGTGATAGACATTTATTATCCCAACTTACACATTCTAATACAGCTTAATAAAACCATATGTGTATAACTCACACACAAGCCATCACAAAACAAAATAAAATAACCAAAACCGTGAGTTCATTTTATTAAGAACTTTTCCAAACCAAAACTGTCAAACAAATAATCGTAAGGTATTTATTTATTTAACATAATCCTAATGTACATGATTAAATCCGTACTACATCATACTAATACCTCCTCCACTACTAGTAATTAAAATTACTCTTAAAAGAACCATCCTCCTTGTGATTCGGTACCCTCCTACTTGGACGGCCCGGTATCTCCTTGTCTAGGACACTGCTTGGAAGTGTGACCGTACTCTCCATAAGAATAGCAAGTACCTCTAAAAATACCAAACGGCATCCTTTGCTGGTTAGGCCGTAAGTGATCCCGTCCTGCCTGTGGTACCCCATTCGGTTGTCTGTGGGCGAACCCGATACATTGTCTGGTTGTATGCCCATAATCTCCGCAGGTATAACAATGTCCTTTAAACACATTCTGCACCACTGGTAATGCTTCTAGTGTCTGCTGAACGTGTAGCTGATTCTGAAGTGCAGTTGTTATGCCCTCTGCTACAGCTTGAACAATGGTGTAAACTAACTGAGGAGAAAACACGGTTTCCTGCCCTGATTGTAGGCCTGATGCCGAGACTTCTGAGTATGCTGAACTTCCTCATGCTCTATCTGCAACTGACTATCTTCCTCCTACAACCTAGGCACTTGCTACTCTTCCCCCATTTGCCGATGCCGCAGACGTTCTTGCTGCCTACGTGCCAATCTCCTCTGTCGACTGTTCATGTTCTGTCCTCTTCTAGCGTTAACCATACTGTTAACATAGACAGACAGACATCAGTAAGATTGTAAATGGACCGTAAAGGAATTCAACGAATCCTAATCTTAAGCTCTAAACAAGAGAGAACGCTACGCGGAAGTCTTAATATGAAACATCCTAGAAACACATGAACCTGGAATACTCTGATACTAACTGTGATACCCCTCGGATCCGAGACACGGGTTGATCAAGCCCAAGCCCGAACCTGAGGGAATACTAAACAATTAATATGTTAAAACGAACACGGAATACAAAATAATGAAATAAATAATAACACTGAACGAATATTAAATAATAAAATCCTTAAATCATAATAATAAAATCCAACTTCCCAAAACCTCCAATCCATACAACTCGGGAATCCATCCAGTGGACCCCTTATTAAAATCCCAAACTGAAACTAAAACAATTGAAGTAAAATCTAAAGCTAAACATAGAGAGTATTCCTACGTAGTCGCAGGAATGAGTGTCTGTATCTGTTCTACTCATCCAAGCTCTAACCCTGGAACTGACGAACACCTAAAAAATAAAAGAGTGGGTCAGGCCCACATGCAAGTCCTATTCTACTACAATCCAAACAGGAATCCGATACGCAAATACATCCTAGATAGACTCAACAATATCTAGAGTAGTCCATATATATATATACAGTACACACTATAGGACGCTCGCTAGTCCAATAGATCTGTCTCAGCTTGAATAGAAGGCAACATGCGAATACGCACCCTAAGGTGGGCATGAGTACTTAGACCTACCAGGGAACAACACCTATATCCAGTTATCCATCCTAGGTGATATACGCACCCGAACCATGGTCCTGAGACTCATGCTCATGCTGTGGCACCATATAATAAATATATAAATTTTGTACTCCTAATACAAAATATTAACCATCTGTATTGTGGTTTGATATATGTATAACAAATTCATCCTGAAACCAATCCAAGTTAACCTTTATGGTTGGTCCATAACTCAATCCAAGTTAGGTAGAACACAGTGTTTGAACTAGTCCATACCTAGTATGTCACCGTCCCATACCGGTACATATAATCCTCCAGATAGCATAGTTAAATAAACGACACTATTATATACATCCAACAACTATCCTTCAAAGCATGCATCAATATAAATTAACACAAGTATATCAATACTAGGCAGTCATTAGAGAGCCTAAAAATCCAATTTCAATAATGTAAACAGCTAAACAAGTATAAGCGTTCACATCCTCCAAAATATCCATAAACTGATACAGTTGAATTGCAAAGTGAATATTAATTTGATCCAACACAAGCATGGTTAAATTCAGGTAATCCATGTTAGTTATAATCCTATCCAAATATGATTAATTAAAATTAATTCATATAAAAGTAATCCTCCAAGTTCTAAAGTGTAAACTGATTAGCATTTGCAAAGCTCAACATGTAGGATCTCCCCTAACTATACACTGTCCATAACTTAATCCATTTGTGAATCATTGTTTACCTATAATCTTAAAGGTCTAAAACAATAATATATATCATTTAGAACAATTTAACACAACTGTTAAACAATTAAACAACAAACTATCCCTTAAATAATTTATAAAAATTATTTATAAATCCATATTGCCTAATTCCTTTAATATAAGAAGTGTATTATGCTTCCTAGAACCCTCCAAAGTCCATTTAACCCATTTAGATTAATCAAAATAGGTTCCAACACAATTATGGGCAATTAAAACTAAAATCCAAGTTGCGGCCCAACTTAGTCGGCTCAATTGCCAACTGAGCAGGCTAAGTTGCTAACTTAGTCGGCTCAGTTCCCAACTGAGTTGGCTAAGTTCCTAACTTAGTCGGCTCAGTTTCCCACTGAGTCGGCTAAGTTGCCAACTTAGTCGACTCAGTTCCCAACCGAGTCGGCTAAGGTGATGCTGAAGCCGTCTTTTTCGTCCGTTCAGCCCCTATAAGCCCCAAAACTCCATTGTTAAGGCCTCTAAGCTTCAACCTACATCCCATACGTCCATACTAAACTATTTTAAGTATTTTAACATGCAAAGATTTATCTTAAACAACAATTATGCATCAAAACTTCCACAACCATTCAAAGTAAGAAACTGAAACTAAAAACATATACCCTCTGTTTTAATCTAGTTAAGCATGCATGATTAAATCAGTTTTAGCATGTATTTAAACCCCTGGAGTCTAGCTAGGCATGCACATAACACGAATTAAAGGGAAAGAGCAGGAACAGAAACTTGCCTTTGAGACTTTGGATACAAAATCTCTAACTGTTGCCTCTATCTTCTCCGGCCACATTCGTTGTGTTTAACAGCCCTTGCTGCTCCTATTACAGTCCAGTTACACACACCAAACTTCCCTCCTTGATTCTGTTTTGTGAATCATTCAAGTTCCCTCTCTGGTTCTCTCTCTGCCCTCACAACTCTTTGTAGGACTTTGTTACGTGAATAGGGTTAACAAAACCCTTGGCAGACCTATACTTATATATTTATAGGTTTTAATTGAAACCCTAATTTAAATCCTACACCTACCCTAAGTTGGCTAGGTTCAAACATAAAACTCTAGAATCCATCCACTACCTAAGTCGGTTAGCGTTTTTAAATTTAGACGTGCTTGTAAAAGAGAAATACACTTTAATAGTTAATGTAAGAAAATAAATTTAAACAATCAATTAAAGAAAAATACACAATTAATTGAATTAAAATAAAATAAATCAAATAAGCAAATAAATGAAATTTAAACACCCAACTAAAACAATTAAATCAAATAATTAAAACAATTAAGTCAACTAAAGAAAACAAAATCCACTCTAGTCAATTAAAACAAGCAAACAACCAATTAAATAATTAAAAACCATTTAAAATAATTAAATAAAATTCCAGGACTGTCCTTTTAAAATTAGGGGTATTACAGTGTCCATAACCTCATCATGGCGCGAAACCAACAAGTCAAGTACTACGGTTATACCTAATGGCTCATCTCACGAGAGCCTAAACAAAAAGTGACCCTCCACCTATCTAAAGCCAATGCTAGGCCAACAACGACCTAAACTACTGTAAAACCGTGCTGACAATTGCTAAAAAAATCAAAGAAGTGTGCCTAAATAGAACCAGACACACCAACCACCGCCCCAAGTGCTAACTCACCAAGTAACTCAACCTCAAGTCAAACATCCCATGACTAATCCCAAGTCCTGTCAAAAATGCAAAAAAATCATGCATATACCAATCTAATCTAGCATACATCATATGTCATGCTCTTTACATTAGAATACAATCATGTTAAACAAACGGCATACCACATATAGCACATAAACACTCAAACATGTTATCAAACCAAAACATGTTATCATGAAGCATATAAACACATAGAGCATGGTAACACAAGCATGATATGCACCTAAAACCCGTCGTCATAGGTTTTTAAACCTAGGAGCTCTGATACCACCTGTGACGGCCCTGATTTTGTAACCCGGTGCGTCAATGATAACCTAAAAGTTGACCCAGTAACGGATCCGAAATGTAGAAGTGAAAGATAAAACAAAGGTGTCTAGTAATATAAATCATCCCTAAGACTCCAAAGTGATCTTCTATGAAGTCACGGAACACAAGGAGAACGAAAGAGAAAATAAGTGTCAAAACGGGCAAAGATTCATTAATCAAGGGCAAAATGGTCAATTCATGAATGAGAATGGAAATTTGACTCCAAGCAAGTCAAATGAGGTCTATACAACCTAAACTAATTATTTTACAACATTGTAAGAGGTTCTAAGAATTTTGGCCAAGAATCCCACAAGATTCCCATTCCCGATTTAAACAAAATCTGACACTATCTTACTAAAATATGAATAACTCCCACTGTGATTTGAATCTGGAATGGAATTGGTACCATTGGAAAGCCAACAAAAAATTCTTGAGTTTAAGCTCAAGAATCACCCCAATTTGGATTAGAAATGAAGGAGCTATGACCAATTGAAGTCAAACGAACAAAGCTGATACAAAACTGATGGGCAGTTTTGTGTGTGAGCTATTTATGTCGGCCGAAATGGACCCAAAATTACCAAAAATTGAATTTTGAGGAAAAGTCATTTTGTTCGGCTGAATTGAAGAATTGGTTGATCGGTTGTGACCAAAATAGTACGTAGGCTACTGGAAAATGACTTTTTACTATTTAAATTAAATCCTAAAAGCTATCGGTCGACCGAAATGACTTGAGAAGGTGCTGAAAGACCTGCTATACACCAGAATTGATAGGACTTCACCTAAGCCTCAAACCCCAACATGAAATGGTCCAAAAATTAAATTTAAAGCTGTGTAAAACATGCCAACAAACGTACATTATATATAAAAATATGTTACAATGGCCCATGACCTCATTACATGTCATTTACTCTAAATCACTTGCCAAACCTCCAAAGTTAGAAAAATTACATTTCAAAGGCAAAACTTGAAATTTAAATAGATACACTTGAACTTTAAAATTTGTGGCCCTTGGCCTCGTGTCATATATATCAAATAGGTTTTAAATAGTGCATTTAAGTACAGTTTACATACCATAAGGCAAAAACAGCATATTGAACCTAGCTAAGCATTACATCTTTATAAATAAAACAAAAACATGTTAACACTTGCATGTGAACAAGAATACATTAAAAATACATCAATTTAACGAATCAACCTAGGGATGTTGTGCACCCCAAACCAAGGTATCCGCATCTGAAAAATAACCCGATAATTTTGGGGTGAGTAAACAAGTTACTCGTAAGGAATGAGCATGCATAGACCTAACGTTCTACAAATTTATCAAATTATTATAAATTAATCAATGTGGATCATTCCACCTAACGTCTATGTCAAAAGTGAGACTCAGGGATCATCCTAAGCTACTTTAAGCATTTCTAACATAAACTACAATATTTATGAAATTATGTAATATTGCAACATTCAAAAAAACACAATAAGATATAAATTCTAAAGACTATCAACTTGAAATTTATTATACGAAATCAACAAGGGTAGACATATAAAACAAAATTGGAACATCCGAAATATCGCAACAGGGTATAAAGTCTTAAAGTTGTCAACTTGAAATTTAAAATGTGAAATCAACAAAAATAGAAATACTTCGACATCAAATCGGATCAGACCGATATGTAGTGATTTTAGGGTTGCTAACCCTCCGGTTACTAACCAAGTGCGCACAGGTGGGGAGAACTCATACCTCCTACATTAGAGCCTTACTCTAACCATAGTCAAGACAAACGACATCCCAAGTTTCCAAAATCAACAAATAGTGCAACAATTGTATATGCATGCATACCAAAAGCACATAACCAAATACCATGCACATCAAAGTTATGAAAAATCACACAAGATATGCCCTAGCCATTCAAGTTACAATGGCATATTAAATGTCAAATACAAAGTGTGCAATTCATTACATAAGATAACAATATATTTAATACTAAAAACATAACCAAGTGAATATACAACAAGTCCAAGTCCATGATTTAAATATAGAAACAACTTCTAAGATATAATTAAATCCATGGAACTAGTAGATAGAAATTAATTAAATAACATAATTAAATTCTCTAGATTTCAAATTTATTCCAAATAGCGTCAAATTAATATATGTTAAAGGACATAGCTTGGTTATCACATATATCACATCAAATATCCAATTAAGTGATTAAAACACTTAAAATAAAATTAATTAAGCTAATTAATTAATTAATTATATTTAGATTTTTAAACAACTCCAAATGTCCTCAAGTTAACATAGTTTAAAGAACATACAAAAGCCTATTTTAATATCACATTACAAATTAATTTTGTGCTAGTTACAATCATGTGAATTAAATTTTCATAAAAGAAAATTATTAAATAAAAGTTGCAATACTTATTCAAATACTCCCAATTTAATATATGTTAATAAGCATATCAAGGCCTAATTTAATAGCGTGCCACATTTTAGTTCCAAGCTATATACAACCACGCGAATTAAATTTTATACCAAGAAATTAATTAAATTAAATTAAATTGTAGAATTAATACAAAGGCATGTATACAAGTTGTATAAGCATAAAAAACATACAATATACCGAGAATTGAATCCTATAACATCCCCTACCTTAATTTGAGATGAAAATCTCAAAAGCCACCAAAAGAAAACTGTTCCGAATCAGACGATACTTCGGGGTTTTGTCAGGGACAACAAGGTGAACATTAAACCCTAAAGAGGTCACACCAAAATCCAAACTTGGCTTCAAACCTGAACTCAAAAAATGGCCAAAACCGGATTCTAATAAGGGAGAAAGGATCGCCTTGCCAAGGCCTATGATAAACACTAAGGCACTACGAAATTTTACTAAAGAGAAGAGGCCGGAAAAGAAGGAAGAAGGGTGGCAGCCCCTTGGGCTGCCATGGCTACCGGCCAAGAGAGGGGAAAAAGATAAGAAGTTTTTGACTTTTCATTTTAGAAGCACCTATTTAGAGAAAAACCCTAAAAGTGCCCCGAATGGTTCCCGCCGGGTCTGGAAAAATGGAATTCGCGCAAACGCGCTCAAACGGTAAAACACTATTAACAGTAAAGAACCAAAATGAAAAAAAAAAATGAACAACAAAATAAACGGCATCAAAAACTGAGTCCCAAGCAGAAAGATATACCCCGAACAAGTTCGGCGGCAACTAAGGTCAGAAACCCTAAAACTGGGGAAAATGACTAGAAGACAATTCTAAGAGTGTGCGACTTGACAAAAAGTGAAAATGAATCCTGTACGAGGAACCAAGCTCAAAACGAGGTATTTTGCAATAACTTTCGTTAATTACGCGATGACCCCTATAGAAATGGATAACTGCAAAACTGCCCAAAATGAAAGTATCTTCCAAAAGATGTTTTCTGAAAAACTCCTGAAATAAAATATCTTCAAATGATATTTATGAAAAACACCCTAAGAAAAGAAAAAGAAAATGTTTCCGAATAAACTATACATCCATGCCCCTTTGGACACGGGGAGCAACAGAGTACTTTTCTACAAAAGTTAAGGTACGAATTTAGTGGAAACCACATAGAATGAAAGTACGTTGATAAAGCCTCGGCCATTCTTATACACCAAACTAATGTAGTGAATGTAGGTTCAAGAAAAGCCTTTTGGGTCAAGTTTAAATTTATAAAAACCACTACTACCACTACAACTAACGTAGCAAGAGTGAGTAGGGATTGTCCCAAGGGATTAGAGGGTTACTAATAATGGAAACAATGCTTAGGGTTAGTAGGTCGAGTGATAAAGGTAGATTATTTAGTTGATTAAACTACAATTAAGATTAAGCAAACTCAATGTAAAACAAGTAATTAAAGGATATAGAAAACAAGAGAGAGAGGTCTTGGGACTTAGAGATCATCACTAAGCATCACCTTTCTATACACTTAATTCATAATTAATGAGGGGGAAAACATATGTTGCAACAATAGTGAGTGTGTGCGGTTGTTTTAACAAGCATGGATGACCAATTAAGTATATATTGTCTAAACAATACAATGAATAGTACAATATATCAAACTAAGTCATTAATCATTCTTTAAGCTCACAATCCAAATACATCACATAATTAGATAAACATACTACTTGCATTAATAAGTATGGAACATCAAACAACAAGCATGGATTGTCTACCCATTTAACAACTAAGGTAACTACACTACATCTAAGCTAATGACATAGAAATTAAACTAATTAAACTAAGGGAGAGGCACAATCCATCAAGAAATGAGTATGAACCATCAAATAAACCACAAGAGCATTCTATTAAGCATTATGTCTTGACAGTATCTAGATCTATAGCATCAACACACATAGACATGCATCAACAACACAAGAGATAGAGACAAACACTTGAATATCTATTCTAGCATACATAGACATATGGATAGAATTGAATGATCAATTGGAAGAATTAAACCACACAAATCATTGAATAAACAAGAACTATGTAAATAAATATGTCAAAACATGTATTACAACACAAATCTCCTCAAAAATACATAAATCAAGGTAAAGAAAGCATGCTTAGGGCTAACTCTAGCCCCAAGAAGATGTCTAGCCACTCATGAATGGTGTCCTCCAACCCTCAAGGGCTATCTCCATGGTAGAAGTGCTCTTCTTCTTGAGGAAGATGGAAAACCTCTCTAGAATGTGTCTCTAGCCTCTTTTTCTCTTTTCTTCCCCTCTAAGAATTGTATCTCTCTACTCTAAAAAGCATATCCAAGACTATATAAAAAACTGGCTCATATTCCTTATATAGGTAGCTCAAATGTCACACCCAATGATCTAGGCTCGTACACAAGGGCTCTACCAATGATTGCACAATGAGACAACTTTTAATGAGCTAGAAATTAATTTAATTTGCATGTGAGAGGGTTCGATCGATCGAACCTGTGCTGAGATCGATTGAACTTGGCTGAGAACTATCAAACTTTGGCTGGATCGATCCTCCCATGGCGGCACCTTTTTGGATAAGGACAGATCTGAGATATTTTGGGGATAGAGACAAAAGTGGTAGGTAGGGTGGTACAACAGGATAAGATGGAATCTTTTCGATCGATCTGAGAATTGTTGGATTGATCAAACTTTGTGGGATCTTTAGATAAGGACAATAGAACTTGGATCCATCTTGGAGAGTTTAGATTGATGAACTTTCGATCGATCGAAGTATTCTTGAGATCGATCGAACATGCTGATTTCCACATTTTGCTTTATTCTGCTTCCACTTTACTCCTTTCTTCCATCCAGCTTGAGTTAGCTTCTTTTAAGCTCTTATTTGGCTGAATTAGCTTATTTTGGGGATAAGCACCTAAAAAGGACAATAATATGAAATTAGTCTAAAACGGGAAAGTAAGATAGATAAAGGTTCTAAAATACATAAGCTTAGGGGCTTTAAATGCGCACTTTTCAGCGCTCACCACACCCCCAAACTTAAATATTGCTAGTCCCTAGTAATGAACTACAAAGTAAGGGAATGAAATGAACAACTATACAAGTATGAACTGGAAAGCAATATATGGATAACGCCACTTTTGTAGGGAACACGATTGCATCTAGCATATGCAACAAGCCTTTTAAACGCTTAGGTTGCCCCTAGTGGATGAGTGAAGTCTTGTGAGGATTTCAAAAATGATACCCACAAACATTAAGCACATTCTCACAAAAGAGGCACCAATATTGTAAACAAGCATTGGGAGAAAACTATTTCAATTATGCCATTTTTCAACACTTTCCAAGCAATTTTTCAAAATTTTAGCATCAAGCAAACAAGTATGGTCCTCCACACATCAAGAAAACGATCATGCAAATCAAAATAACTTTAAAATCCTTTTTGAGTGGACCGGCATCAAATATGTTGATATCTATGCCAACTAAAGAAATGATCACATCCTTATCCTCAAACTAGCATACAAATCTAGTCCCGATCATCAAGACAAAGAGTGGACCTTTTATTAAAGCTTTATTGTTCTAGGTGCACTTATTCTTTTCACTCGATTTTATTTTATTTTATTATTATTATTATTTATTTTACTAATCCTAAGGATCAAAGATGGAAGCATAGTGCAATGTGTTGATCTATTAAGTTTTCTAGCGATCCATGAGGTCGAGCGTTAGGTCAATGACTCCCAAACCAGACGGCTTTAGGGTACTAGGTATTGAAACACCCCTAAAGACTTATAAGCTCAAATTAACTAGGTTATAAATCAAAACAATCTCTATCTAATCATTTCCCACTTCTCACCTTTTGGGAGAAGTCCTCACTTTTTTATTTGCTTTTGCAACAACAATTTTTATTTTTTTATTTTTTTAACCTAGAGTTTGGGTCCTCCTCCTTTCGGTGCGAGAAATTCAGTGCTTGATGAGGCTATGATCCCGGCTACTCAATGAAAAGGTTGTTATCCACTTTTATCAATATGAAAGCTTTCAATGCACTACTAACTCAATTGGGATATAACCAATTCAATAATCAACAAAGCATGTACCCCACAAATGAATGCTAGTGTGCGCCTGTGCTAGTATAGAATCCTAGAGTGAATCTCAAAACAATCACAAAATCAGGATGATGTGGACCACAAATGAAAGCAAGATATCAATCTTTCGAAAAATTTATTCCTAAATGGCATCCACAAGGCATACGAGTATTGGACTCTCAACTTAAGCAATTTTTAAATTTTAAGCAATATAGTTCTCAAAAGATCAAAATCATCGCAAACATCGATCTAAAATCTTAATCATGCAATTAAAGTTCAACTTTAAATAGAATGCAACAAGACACCTTACCCCTAAACTTAAACCGTACATTGTCCTCAATGTGTAATGAGAACAATGGAAAAGATGGAAAGAGTATACCGTGGTGGCAAAGACATGAAGCCCGGCAATGATCCAATTTGAAAGACGTCTCCCCCAAACTTGGAATCAATAACCTACTTGAATAACCACACCAGCAAACTCACATCAAATAGCAAATGGGATAAGAATAATTAAATCATGCATTCTAAGTTAATATAACACAAAATGAAAAAGAGATGTGAGATCAAGCCCGATAGAAGATATGAAAGTAGCATGACTTCACATAAGGGCATAATGGTGAAATATATATATATATATATATATTTATTTATTTATAAAGCAAGATTAAATACTATGCAAGAAAATATGAACAATGATTGCTAAATTTAACGTCTCTAGCTAGACGGAATGCTGCTTTGAAAGATTTATATATATATATATATATATATATATATATATATATATATATTAGAAAGCTTCAGATCGATCGAACTTAGATCGATTTTATTTTCGATCTATCGAAATGGTGAAATCCTGCATATAAGTTTGAACGATGCACAGAGAGGTGAAATATGTAGAGATTCAAAACTTTTCTAAGTATGGAACTGAGATCGATCGAAAAGAAAGTTCGATTGATCTTGAATGAGTCAGATTAATCTAGTATGAAGTTCAATCGATACACAGAGAGCTGATTTATGTAGGAAATTTCAGATCGATGGAACAGAGCAATGATTAGATGTAGGGATGGGTGTTCGATCGATCGAACCTCATTTGAGACCGATCGAACATGCAAGAATATGCAAAAAATTGAGCTTTCTTTTGAGACCAATGAATGCATCGCTATATCTCTTCATAGACTGGATTTACCAAAAGGGCAGCTTCTATATGTCTTTGAAAAACTTGTTCTTCAATATAGGGTTTCAACTTTTGCCCATTCACCTTAAAGGTGTTGCCATTCTTTAAACTTTGAATCTCAACCGCCCCATGCGGCGCAACAGAGATGATCTCATATGGACCTTCCTATTTAGTTCGCAACTTCCCAGGAAAGAGTTTTAACCTAGAGTTGAAAAGCCAAGCTTTTTGACCCAGCTCAAAAGATTTCTTTCTAATGTGTTTGTCATGAAAAACTTTGGTCCTTTCTTTATAGAGTTTGGCATTGTTATAAGCATTGTGCCTCAACTCTTCCAATTTATTCAATTGGAGTAAGCGATTCTCTCCAGCTTTGTCAAGGTCAAAATTGAGCTTTTTAATTGCCCACAAAGCTTTGTGTTTTAGCTCAACCGGAAGATGGCAGGGCTTTCCATAAACAAGTCTATAAGGAGACATGCCAATGGGAGTTTTGTATGCCGTTCGGTATCTCCACAAAGCATCATTCAATTTCCGCGACCAATCCTTTTGGGTTGTGTTAACCGTTTTCTCAAGGATATGCTTAATTTCCAAGTTTGACACTTTTACTTGTCCACTTGTTTGAGGATGATAAGGAGTGCCGACTTTATGTGTAACAGAGTACTTAAGAAAAAGTTTCTTTAAGAATTGGTTGCAAAAATGCTTTCCCCCATCACTAATCATTGCTCTTGGTATACCAGAACGAATGAAAATATTAGATTTAATGAATTGAATAACCACGGAGTGGTTATTGGTTTTGGTAGCACAAGCCTCCACCCATTTAGAAACAAAATGTATTGATATCCATAAGACATAGGAAAAGGACCTACGAAATCAATGCCCCAAATATCAAAAATCTCTACAACAAAAATATTTGTCAAAGGCATCATGTCTCTTCTTAACATTGAGCCCAACTTTTGACATCCTTCACACGATTTGCAAAAATTATAAGCATCTCTATGGATTGTGGGCTTAAAGAGTCCACTTTGAAGAACCTTCAAGACGGTCTTTTTTGCACTAAAATGCCCATTACATACAAGAGTATGACAAAACACAAGAACGCTTGAACTTTCCCTCTCCGGAATGCATCTTTTCACAATTTGATCTGGACAATATCGGTATAAGACAAGGTCTTCCCAATAGTAATGCCAGATGTTGTCAAAGAAACGGTTCTTTTCGTTCTTTGACCAAGTAGTTGGAAGCTTGCCAATTGCCAAATAGTTTACAATGTTGGCAAACCAAGGCATTTGTCCATTAGAAACTTGAAAAAGTTGTTCATCAGGAAATGAATCACGAATTGGTGGGCTAAGGGAAGATTCAACTACCAACCTTGAGAGATGATCGACAACCATTTTCAGTACCTTTCTTATATTTGATTTCAAAGTCAAATTCCTGAAGGAGCAAAATCCATCTTATTAAACGAGGCTTTGTTTCCTTCTTAGTCAAGAGGTGCTTCAAAACAACATGATCAGAATAGATAATGACCTTTGACCCTAAGAGGTAGAACCGAAATTTGTCAAGAGCATATACTACGGCAAGTAATTCCTTCTCTATAGTAAAGCAATTCAATTGAGTTCCCAAGAGGGTCCTGCTTGCATAATATACAGCGTATGGAAGCTTTCCTACCCTTTGCCCCAAAACTACTCCCATGGCATAATCAGAAGCATCACATATGATTTCAAACGGTAATGACCAATTGGGAGGTTGCATAATAGGAGCAGATGATAACATGTCATGCAATTTATGGAAAGTATCAAGGCATGCTTGATTAAAGACAAAAGGAGTTTCCTTGGCGAGAAGATTGCACAAGAGTCTAGCAATTTTGCTAAAGTCTTTGATGAAACAGCGATAAAAGCCGGCATGACCTAGAAATGAGTGAACTTCTCTCACCGTAGAAGGTAGAGGCAATTCAGAAATGAGCTCAACTTTCGCTTTATCCATTTCAATTCCCCTTTTGAGATGACGTGACCCGAAATAATACTTTCTTGAACTATGAAATGGCTCTTTTCCCAACTAAGAACAAAGTTTGTTTCACGACATCTTTTAAGCACTAAATTCAAATTTTTGAGGCATGCATCAAATGAAGACCCAAAGACAGAAAAATCATCCATAAAGACCTTTAGATACTCTTCCACCATATCTGAAAAAATTGACATCATACACCTTTGAAATGTGGCAGGGGCATTGCACAAACCAAATGGCATCCGTCTATAAGCAAATGTGTCGAAAGGACAAGTAAAGATGGTTTTCTCTTGGTCTAAGGGGTCAAGGGCTACTTGATTGTAACCCGAATAGCCATCAAGAAAGCAATAGTATTGTTGCCCAGCCAATCTCTCTAAGATTTGATCAATAAATGGCAAAGGGAAGTGATCTTTTCTAGTAGCGGCATTCAATTTTCGGTAATCAATGCATACTCGCCATGAATTGGCAGTACGCTTAGAAATTGCCTCACCTTTTACGTTTTCAACCACCGTAATCCCCGATTTCTTGGGAACTACTTGAGTTGGACTCACCCATTTGCTATCAGAGATTGGATAAATGATACCGGCATCTAAGAGCTTAACTACTTCTTTCTTAACCACTTCTTTCATGTTTGGATTTAATCTTCTTCAGGTATCTCTAAAAGGTTTTGCATATTCTTCCATAAGAATGTGATGCATACAAATGAAATGATCAATTCCTTTAAGATCCGCCACACTCCATCCTATGGCTTCCTTATTTTCTTTAAGCACATTCAAAAGAGAATTCTCTTGATCTTTTTCAAGATTTGAAGAGATGATGACCAGAAAAGTCTCTTTGGGGCCTAGGAAGGCATATTTAAGATCGGGAGGGAGAGTTTTAAGCTCAAGAGTGGGTGGAGAGACTAGAAATGGAACCGATGGAGTGCTAGAGAGTGGAGGGAGAGGTTCTTTTGGATCTTTCCAAGGTGAAAAATCCAAACTTGCAACGGATTCCATTAGATTATTAACTTCATTCATTGACCCTTCACTATCAAACCCACAATTACCATAAATTTCAAGAAGACAAGATGCAAGAGGGTCCTCAGAAAGAAGAGATGAAAAATTATCCTCGGTTGGTTGTTTCATGACCATGGTAGGAATAGATTCCTCAACAACCTCATCCAAGACATCTATGAGACAACACTCGTCTTCATCTATGGGATGTCGACTTGCATTGAAAACATTAAGTTTAACCATCATATTACCAAAAGAAAGGTCCATGACACCGGATCTACAATTAATGGTAGCATTTGAGGTAGGAAGAAATGGCCTTCCTAAGTTAATGGGGATGTGATTGGTGGGATTTGCAACTGGTTCGGTATCAAGAACTACGAAATCAACCGGGAAATAAAACTTATCAACCTTTATGAGTATGTCCTCAATCATGCCCCTAGGTGTTTTAACGGATCTCGGCCAATTGAAGCACCACCAAGGTTGGCTTCAATTCATTCAAACCTAGTTGGACATATACGGAGTAAAGAATCAAATTGACACTTGCCCTTAAGTCAAGAAGAGCTCTACGAACTTCATGGGTTCCAATTACACATGAGATGGTCAGAGCACCAAGATCTTTGAACTTAGGTGGAGTGTTATGTTGGATGATGGAGCTCACTTGCTCCGTCAGGAACACTTTTTTAGGGCCTTGTCCCTTGCTCTTCCTCTTTTGTGTGCAACGCTCTTTCAAAATTTTTGCATAAGGCAGAATTTGCCTAATTGCATCCAAGAGAGGGAGATTTATGTTAACTTGTTTGAATACTTCCATCATGTCATGGATTTTTCCCTCTTGCCTCCCAAAAGGTGATCGAAGTTTCTTTCAAAGCATTAGGAAATGGAGCTTTTAGCTCATAAGACTTTGCAACTTGAGGGGATGATGAAGAAGGTTGAGAATTCCCTCTAGGGCCATGCTCATCCAAGGTAGTAGGGATAGGATTGGAAATGGGACGGGTGTCAACTTTTGGTTGCACCGGTTCACTGTCTTTACTTGGTTGTTCAACCCTATTGTCAACTTGTCTACCACTTCTTAAAGTAGTAATTTCTTGCACATGCTCTTGGGAAAGACACTCCGATGTGGAGTTTGCTTCCACAAATGTTGAGCTTTTGGGTTCCTTTCGGGTTGACTAGGCAATTTACCAATTTCACTCGCATTCAATGCATTAGCTATCATCCCGATTTGAGACTCAAGCTTTGATATCAATTGAGAATGAGAATGCAACAAATTGGTGTTTATTTCCAAACTACCCAAAGCTACTAAGACTTTATCTTCAAATGTGGGGTTGCTAAAGAGTGCATGAGGGTGATTAAAGTTACTTTGAGGATTATAAGCTTAAGGATGAGAGAAATGGTCCATTCTTTGATGAAAAGAAGAAGATGAGACGAATCCTTTTGAGCCTCTATTTCTTTGGTGAGGAGGAATCGGTTTTGAAAATTTTTAGCTTGAAAAGGATTTGAATGCTCACTCAACACCGGAACATAAGCATTCGAAAGAGGGTGAGCAAATGTGGCATTGACTTGTTCATAATGTTCATCAAGCACATGTCTATGGGGATAATTGGAAGTAGGATGCAATACACTTGAACAAGTCATGCATGGCTCACAAGAATGATGAAGATGATGATTAAGAAGAGGAGATGATTGTTTTGTCGGTTTTTAACTTAATAACAATTGATCAAGTTTTTGAGTTAGAGTTTTGACCTTGGCAACAATCTCCATTGGACTTCCAATTTGACATACTTTCAAATTTTTCTTTTTGTTATTAGAATAATGACTCAACCGAGAAGTGTGACATTTATGCAATGAATTTTCACTCATTTTCTCAAAAAGGTGCCAAACATCATCTTCATGCTTCCCAAAATATGATCCTCCACATGAGGTATCAATTATGTCCTTGTGAGTGTCGGATAGGCTTTCATAGAAATATTGGACAACTTGCCATTTTGGAATACCATGATGTGGACACTTTTTTAGCAAGTCATTCAATCTTTCCCAAGCCTCATGTAAAAGTTCTCCTTCCCTTTGAGAAAATTCACAAATAGAAGTTCGCATAACATTGGTCAAACTCATGGGGTAAATTTTTGAAAAAAATTCATTTTGCATTTGTAACCAAGAAGTTATTGAATTCGCCCCTAAGTTGTTGAACCAATGCTTAGTCTTATTTTTAAGAGTAAAAGGGAAGAGAAGTAACTTAAGAACTTCCTCTGGGACATTCATATACCTCACAGTGGAGCATATTTCAAGAAATTCATCAAGATGTTTATATGGCTCCTCATCATCTAAGCCATAAAAAAGTGAACACATTTGAATGGTCTCGGGCTTAATCTCATATAGATTGGCCTCAAAATTAGGAAGCATGATGCAAGTTGGTGCATGATATTCATGAAGATTATAATGATCACGAAGGATCATTGGGAGAATTGGATCTTGAACTCCGGGAGGAAATTGGTTGAAAGGAGGATGCTCCATGAAGTTTGGGTCTAAATAACCAAGATGAGCATCTAGATTTTCCATTGATTATGATAATGGGTTGGTTAAGACCACACAAAATTCAAGAAACACAACAATGACATCATCTAACCAAGCACTTCGCCCCCGCAACAAATCTCCACATACAATGATCTTATACTCCCATTCTTGAACAATATGCAAAGAAAAGTAAATAGCCTCCATGCGGGCTCACGATTTATCTAAGAAATGAAACATAAGCCTCCACGAGGGCCGACAATTTAGCTAGAGCTTGAGTTAGAAAGATTTCACGAAGAGTCCTTAAGCAACTTCAATTCATTTTCAACTTCCAAGCTGTAACATCCACTATTTTTTTTTATTTAATTTTAAATATATACATATATTTATAATTAGCTTGTCAGTAAATATTAGTAAACGTGTATATATATATTTATATACACACGCACGATATATATATAGATATGGATAAATAAGGATTTATAGAAGGATAAATGCATATTTATTTATTTGTTTTAAAAAGAATGTGAATCATATATCGAGATTCTCTCTCACGATGGCAGAAATATCTCCAACTGACCATGATATAGACCATTATAAACCGTCAAGGGAGGTCTAAGAGTAATGTCTTCTATATAGGAGTTGTTTCCAAAATAAGAAGGAAAATCTTCAATATATGAAGAGTTACAAGTAGAGAAGGAGAAGGAAGTTTCAATGTGAAGGAAATCTTCTGGAAATAGTTACGTCTCAGAAGAGTTAGAAGGCAAGTAAACCTTTCTATATTTTATTTCCATTTGTACGGTATTTTGGTTTTATTTTAATGGTGAGTTAACAATGATGCATGATATTGTGTGGATTTTAGTGGGTGAATCCTTGAGTGCGGAAAAATTACTCTCTTACCTTGATGAATCTTTGGAATCTCCATTAGGAATTAATGACAGAGTTTTAGGCGAATTAAATCTCTGGTTATTCCGAGGGATGTTGTTTCTATTTTAATTGATTTATATGGAATATTTGATTTCATGATTATATATATATGTATATATATATCCTTGTATGAATGTACATATACACAAAGAAATCAGAAAGACTTGGGTTAATGATAGCTAAGTATGGTCTGATAGTAATTTAGGTAGGATTTGTAATTCTCTGATTCCATATATATATAAATAGATATGTGTGTGTCTGTGAGAGCATATTAACTTTGTTACTGTAATTCAGTAGTTCAAATGGTGATTTTTGGGTGGTGACATGATGTGATTTGAAATAGGTTGCCAAGGAATTAGACTACTGGATTTTTGTATGAAGGTGAGCATTTAATTTCTGAACCTTAATATTTCATCATTGAGGTCAAATCTTTAGAATTTACCTATTAGGCTTGAATTGAGGATATAGATTTGAGGTTGTTGAACTTGGAGATTTTAATGGTAATTTAACTGGAAATTGGATGTGCAGACATCATAGAGGAAAGTATATGATATTAAATGTTAGCAAAAGTTATGGAGATTAAATTAGTAATCCTGACTGGTGGACTGGGCTACTGATTTTAAATTAATACATAATAGTTCTGTATGTTGTTTTATTTGTGGGAAATAAGATAAATAGAGCTATTGATATCAGAGAATCTTCTAATAACTACCTGCAATTTATTTTGGGGTGTGGTTAATCGTATAGAAATTGGAATTAAGTTAATAGATGGGTTTTTGGGTCTATTTGATTAAATAGTTCCAAAAAGTTTTACGCTAGATCTTTGTGAGAGAGATAAGAATTGTTGTTAATTAATTATTTGATTAATTATGTTGGATTGTGATGGGTATACGAAGATATAATCTAAGTACTTAAAGATTTTTATAAGTACTACTCATTTCATAATTGGAAGCGATGGCAGGATTTGTTCCTTATCTATGTTTGGTTGACTGGATACGTTCCTTACTACATACTGAAAGGTGGGATTCGTTCCTTACCTATTTTTGGTTGGTTGGATTTGTTCCTTACCCCATACTGGCAGGTTGGATTTGTTCCTTACTTATGGGTTGGATTTGTTCCTTACCTATGGGTTGGATTTGTTCCTTAACCAAAATACCGTAATTCAAGCAAGTACTTGTGAAAGTAATTGATTAATTATTGGAAGGTTAATGGTTCCTTAATTATTTAAGCTGGGAAGCTAATTACTTTATATAATAAAGTTATAAGAGGAGAAGGTTTAGAAAATATTTTGCTATGATATATTGTACAACTGTTTGTAAGGTGTAGTAAGAATTTATTACTTATTGAGCTCTGAGCTCACCCTTTATTTAACATTTCAGGTAAGGCGCCTATGGAGCAGAATTGATGTTGCTATAACAAGCTTACTTAATAAATGTTTAGTTTATTTCTATTGTATGCAAGACATTTTAGAGTGGAATAATGTAACTAAAGGATTTTATTCCTCGTTGTTCGTATGAAACACCATATCTTCTCCTTTTATGTAAGGTTACTTATTTCTAGTAAATAATTTAGTTATTGGTTTTTATTTTGGTTCATGATGAGATTTAAGTTTTAGTCATGCCATGTAATGTTTTGGGTGAGGGAACCCTTTATTGAAATTGGGACGTGACAGTTTGGTATCAGAGCCTAGGTTTAAGAATGCCTGGCTAGAGTGAAAACATGGAAATGGAAATCTAGTGGTAGTCTATTTTAAGTAACAATGATGATCACTGATAATATCTAGATATAGTGACTAATACTGCTGTTATCCTTAATTAGAGGGAAGATGTCAGGCAGAGGCAGAGGCAGAGGTAGAGGTAGAGGTAGAGGCGAAGGTCACCATAGACTCACTACGGCAGAGTTAGCTGATATGGTTGCAGCTTTAAATGACTCTGTGAGGAACTTAGAGCATATGATTCAGAATGGAGGAGCAGGGGTGAATGCTCCAGCTCAGCAGGAGGGAGCAGAAGTAGAAGATTATGGACAACAGGAGGAAGCTGGAGAGGATATTCCAGCACCACAGGAGGAACAGGGTTTAGAGGTTCCAGTGCAACCAGAGGAAGCTAGAGTGGTGGCACCAGTTCAACAGGTGGATGTACTCGCACAGGGAGTACAAACAAAGTCTCTCATTTAACTACAATAATAAAAACAAATGAAGAAAAAAATAAAAAGATGAAGAAAATAAAAATAAAAAAAATGAGAAAACTTTTAAGGGTAAAAATAAAGGATTGATTGAATAAAGGGAATACAAAATTTTTAAAGAGAATCAATAAAAAAAATTTGGATCTTCTATTTTTCCTGGCCCTTTGTATGTTACCTTCTTAAGCAAACAACTCTTATACTTTTAAAAGGTGCATCATCTGGCCTTGGTTGATATAACTTTACCACCTAAGTGTACTTTCTCTATTTTTATTATTTATAGCCGCTAATATCTAATGTTCCCATGTAATGTTTTTTATTTATTTTTCAACACTCCACTCCATACAATTTTTTTTTTGGTTATAATGTTTTTGGTATTCGTTTGTTATAAAGGACACCACAACCTAGCCTCTATTTTGTCCAGTTGGCTTCAATCCTACTTAGTACATCACCATCAATCTCCCCATCTTCTTTGTAATATTTTACCAAGGTCATGTTAATTGGATGTTGCAAAACTTGGAGGTGTATCACCTGCTACTTCAACTAATCTCATGGAATGAGATTGCAGCTTAGGAAACTTAGTTAAAAAGGAATTGACATGATCATATCTTTTCTTTGGTTTTAATATTTGATCAAAATGCATAACCAGTATTTAGAGGCATTCAATAACAGAGTACTTTTTCTTAGTCAACTAAATGGTTTATGACTATATATATATGTGCTTATATATAAATTTGTGTATACGTTTACATCATTTTCTTTTAAGGAAATTTTATGTGGCAGGAATGATGAATCGTACTCTCTTCAAGCAAAACTAGCAAAAGTCGCAATGATGAGGTCTCAAGGATAATAACCTCAATCCAAACGTACATCTGAAAAAAGAAACTGACATAACAATATGAATTGAATAATTTTATAATTTTCAATTATGAGGCCGTTTAGATAAATCCAAGAAGTGTTTATTTATCAATAAACAATACACTGCTTTTGTCAACATTAATATCATGCATTTAGCATGAATAGGAGAAAATAAATTAATTAGCGACTCACTAAAAAACTTTTGTTCAACCTTCCTTTGGAGTTGATTAGAACCAAGAAGATTAAGCTCTTCCCAGTGCAGGATTTACTCTGCCACAAGCAATTGGCTTAACATTTGTAATTTCGGACTTGGCAGGGCCTCCATTATGGGTCAGCTCAATGTCACCAAACTCCACATTTTCGCATGGCACATCCTTGCTACAAAGAAGCTTGACAGCAGCCGGGGTTTTGGAGCTGCCTTTAATGTTTTTGAAGCTCACTTTGCTGATCTTAACTTTAGATGGAGGCTGAAATTAAACATCGAAAATGATTAGCAAATCAATGAAATTGTTAAATTTCTTTGTTTGTTGAAAAAGAAAACAATATAAAAAAATAATAATAAAATTGATTGATTTTTAGTCCAAGTCTAAGTACCTTAGCTGGGCATTTAAATCTTGCATCGCAGTATTCTTGATCGATGATGATGGGGTTTGCAACATTGTCCATGGTAATGCCGTCAAAACGAATATCAGAGGCGGTGCTAGGAGGGGATCCACGCCATGTTTTTATTCTTGCTCCATACATTGTCCTAGAGAGGGTGCAGTCCTTAACTGTAATTCCAGAAACAGGTTGTTCACTTGGGTACTTGCCGAGACTTCCAATGCTGATGCCATGACCAGGTCCACATTTCACCTTTTCAATGTGAATATTTTGGGCACCATCGCCAAATGATATGCAGTCATCCCCGGTTCCTATTTTTGAATCAAGGACTTTTATGTTGCTTGTACGTGCAATGTGGAGTCCATCAGTGTTCCTGCTATCTTCTGGTGCAACGATGGTAAGTCTTTGAAAAGTCACATTAGTGCCTCCGAAAACAGTAATATGAAACATTTTGGGGTCCTTGGAAGTTATGTCATTGATCATAGAATTGTTTACATAGTTGAACCGTACACCCTGCATGTTATATATCATCCAGTCACAAAGACAACATACAACTCATTAAGGAAAATTACATATATGGAACAAAATTATTTAAAGTTTGAAATTTCGGAAGCAAATGTATTATATATATGTATACATATATAAATATTTATATGAATCTACTTACAGAAGGACGTGGAGGGCATTTTTTCTTTGGGACACAAGTTTTCCAAGCTTCGGCACCCATGCCATCGAAAGTTCCACCACCTGATAGGCTTAAGCGGTCAACTTTCTGGAAAACAACCCAGGCATCAGCTTTGATTTGATTGAGAGGAGGGGCCTTCAGGATGCCTTTGAGCTCAATCCCAATAGGGGCACCACAAGGACCTTGAAGAAGTAGCTGACTTAACGAAAATGTGGCTGCTGGAATTATAATTGTGCTTGCAGTTCTCGTTCCACATGCCATTCTCCAAGCAGTCAAAAGAGCCTAAAAATCAAGAATGAGTAACGAGTGATTGTAAACAAAATT
The DNA here is from genome assembly GCF_030987335.1 of Cornus florida. Lineage (NCBI taxonomy): Eukaryota > Viridiplantae > Streptophyta > Magnoliopsida > Cornales > Cornaceae > Cornus > Cornus florida. The sequence goes on from NW_026775575.1 coordinate 83,634,420, forward strand.
ATTTAAGTTCATAGGACTAGAACATCATATATGTGTGTGTGTGTGTGTGTGTGTATAGCACTCACCTGTCTAATATCTGCATTGGGCTTGGCACCAAATTTTGTTACATCATAAACGGCTCCTTGTGCAACACGTGCTAGAATTAGCAGCAGAGAAATTGTCTTAAGACTTAATCTCAAACCCATCTTCTTTTTTTGAATTTGTTGAATAGAATGAATTTGGTGAAATTCTAATCTTCTTTGGAAGATATTTATAGTGTTAAATCGATGCTCATCACCACTAAAATCTTAAACCAATTTTTGCTAATTCGAGGTATGAATTTAGTTGTGATGTGCTGTAATTTCCTTAAATAATGGTGAGATGTGCTAATTCAAATTTCTAACATCAGAATTCTTTTGGTACACCTTGTAACACATCCTCAACTTATTCAATTTGATTTTAGAACTTGCTATTGAATTATTTCTACATTTCTTAATATAAAATATGAATACCGTTCTCAGAACCTTAAACCAATTCTTGATTGCATTGGTTTTAGTTTTTGAGTACTGCTAGATTAACCGAGGACAACTCACGTCTAGGCTGATCCAAATTTTATTGGGATTTGTGAACATTTTGATGCCAATTGATGGAATGGTTGGAAAACAAAGAACAAAGAACAAATAAAATTTACTTACCTAAAAAAAAAATTATATCTATATCTATACTATTCTAAATGTGTAAGACCTTCCTAATTTCTTAACATTTAGAGTCATGCTATTTGGCACGACAAATAAAAATCTACTACTTCACCGAGTCTATGTGGCTACCCATGTGTCAAATATACCATTATAAAATACATGGTAATTGACTATTTGGAAAGTTGTAATCTTATTTTTTTATAAGTTTATCTTAATCTAGTATCTTTGTTGGAAATTAAAGTTTCAACCACTATGTATATGTATATTTATTTTATATTTCAAATTGAATCTCTGTAAGGACCATTGAGATACTTTAATTGTGTTTTTGATTATTAATATTTATCTATTACTTTGATTGGAATTTGTTAATTGCTATATTGATTAAAGTTAATGATCTATCGAACTCCCAAAAACAAAGACAAGAAGAAAAAAAAAAATTTTAAAAAAAAATTGCGAAAGCATTGAAAAATTACAAAATATTGCAGTTTTTACTCTAGATTTTGTACAAATCTAATTATTAAATTTGAGTACCTTGAAACTTACTTAGAAAAATAAAATAAAAAGAAGAAATGGAAAGGGGCTATAGAAAACTGAAAAGATACGAAAAGGGAAAGGGAAAGGAAAAGGGAAAGGGAGTATTTTATGGAAACAAACGGAAGTAGTAATGATACTATTTAAGTTGAAATTTGGAATAACCACGTCATATTTTTATATTTGTCGATTTTAAGTCGGGGAATTAAAGTCGTCAATAATATCATTTTCCTTTAGTTTACCAAATATTTGTTTTCTTTGGGTGTGAAAATAAAATGTTTAATTATAGAAAACTTAATTAATTATGGTAATAACTCTTCATTTCTTTATTTTTGTCTTTTAAAGAAGAAAAGCTTATTCCCACTCTATTTTCCTAAAGTTCATTCCAATATTAAAAGATGTGACATTCTAACCTTGACTTTATAGGTAAATGATTATTTTTCTCAAATACCACATCTAGCCTTTGAAATTTCAAATAATCTTTTTGTGTTTATATTCCTATGTGTCTTGTTTGTCAAATAAATCTGATTTTTTTGTCTCTCAATTCCTCTATTTCTTGTTCTCATTGCCATTAGTATCCCTTTTGAGCCATTAAATTGGTAAAAAGTTCCTAATTAGTTTTAACGAATTATATGAAAATTAGTGAATAAATTGGTTAAGACTAGCATACTAGTGAGTGTGACACGCTCAAAAACAGCTAATTTTTGCACAATTAGGAGCCACATCTAGAAAACCATTTTTTTTTTTATTTCTTCTCATGTCTGTCTATTGTGCCACATTACAAACACAGTAGAGTTGGCCTCAAGTATGTTATTTCATTTTACTAAGAGAGTGTACTAGACACAATAGCATGATCAAGAAATGTGGAAAAGTCATAATTTTATTTTGTTGTTTCTCTAACCCGTTTATGTTGGGAAACGTGCAAGTTTTAAAAACTTTTCGGGGGATTTTGACTCATAGATCTTGATTCATCACAAGTTTTATGCGAAAATAATAATATGATGTATCATTCAACTAATAGATTGAACACTTACATCAAAGGTTTAAGTAAATCTTAAATCTCTCCTCTAAAGTGAATGTTCTCACTTATTGTAGATCCCTTTACTAGATGTCTTCTCCTTGGATCTCCATCTTCTTGGTAATGGTCTTGCCTTTTGGAATTAACCATAAGCCTCCATGAATGACCTTGGAAAATTAGGCTTGTGGGAGCCTCCATTAGATGAGAAAGCAAACCCTAAAATATAGAGAGAGAAAAAATATATTCCTTTTCTTTTCCAAAGGTCTCTCCTAAAATATACATGAACCCATGTATATATAGGCAACATAAAAATCAGAAAAGGAAACCATAAATCATTCTCCATCTCTAATTCACATATCTCAAATCTAATAGGATTCCAATATCTAGTTGGGCTATGAGTGAGAATCCCATTGGGCTTATTATTTTCTTGGCTACAATAAATTAATAATTGGCCCGGTCCGTGGACCCAATTAAATTAATTCATTAATTAATTTCTACTCCACTAAAAGAAATTAATTGAACTTCAATTAAATAATAAATAACCTCTAAGTCAATGTTGTACTTTGACCACTCTATGCATAATTAGTTATCGGATAAATAAAGCCATCAATCCGACTACTTAATTAATATATTTATTTTAGTACATTTGATTGTTTCTGGCTCGATCACAACAAAATATTTGTTTGACAAAAATAATAATTTAAATAAATAAATATATAATAAATTATTTTGTCTAAAAAGACACGAAGGCCTTCGAATTTACTTTGTGATCAATCATAATCAATACAAAATAAATACAAGTAGTAATGATGCAAATATTGAAAATATAACCCTCTAACTATTGATTACATAATTACACAAAGTGTCGGTCTAAGGATTCCGAATATTCCGCTGAACAAATCAAAGTAATTACTAATTAATAAAAGAGTCTATATTTCTCTCATGCTTAAGAGTCAAATGCCATGATAGTGACAGGGAGCAATTGCATATGACGGCTCTCGTAATATATCTCAACCTAACGCGGATCCAGTTCAAGTCTTAATTAATTATGAGTCTATCCATAATTACCGACTATGAACCATTTATGATTACTATTTATATTCATGTATTGATCGCCATCACATACATATATAAATATCTTTTCTAATTAAGTGGACACTATCAATTCCATAATAAATTGAAACATAATACATTGAATTCACCAATTATATAAAGTATAAATATTTCAGATACGTCAGGAACATATGTCACTTTAATCCAAACAGGAATTTGTTATGTCAGGGCATATAAATCCCAACAGTTTAAGCCTTTTAGCAATTTATTTTATTTCTAATGGATATTGTTGAAGTAATAATTTACTTTTTTTTTTTCAAAACCTAATTATTATCATTTTTTTTTCCCTTTATTTATCAGCCAACCACAATAAGTAGTTAATACTAATTATCTCCTTTTATTTTCTTTCTTTTCTCACCTAACAAATGTTATAATTTTTTTTTCTTTTCAAAAATACCAAGAGTGTGACGGCCCTGGTTTTGCAACGCGCTGCGTCAGTGATGACCCAAAAGTTGACCCGGTAACGGATCTGAAATGCAGAAGCGAAAGATAAAACAAAAGATCTTTAGAGATATAAATCATCCCTAAGTCTCCAAAGTGACTTTTTATGAATTCATGGAACACAAGGAGAACGAAGAGAAAATGAGTGTCAAAACGGGCAAAGATTCGTTAATCAAGGTCAAAATGGTCAATTCACGAATGAAAAGAGAAATTTAACTCCAAGCAAGTCAAATGAGGTCCATACAACCTAAACTAATCATTTTACAACATTCCCAGAGGTTCTAATTAAGAATTTTGGCCAAGAATCCCATAAGATTCCCATTCCCAGTTTAAACAAAATCTGATAGTATCTCACTAAATTATGAATAACTCCCACTGTGATTTGAATTTGAGAATGGAATTTATACCATTGAAAAACCAACTCAAGAATCACCCAATTTGGATCAGAAATGAAGGAGCTATAACCAATTGAAATCAGAGGAACAAAATTGATACAAAACTGAAGGGCAGCTGTATGTGTGAGCTATTTAGGTTGGCCGAAATGGCTATTTCGGTAGGCTGAAATGAACCCAGAATCACCAAAAAATTGAATTCTGAGGAAAGGTCACTTTGGTCGACCAAAATGAAGAATCGGTCAACCGGTTGTGACCAAAACAGTTCATAAACTACTGAAAAATGACTTTTTACTGTTCAAATTAAATCCAAAAAGCTATCGGTCAACCGAAATGACATTTCGGTCGGCCGAAATGACTCGAAAAGGTGCTGAAAGACCTGCTATACACCAGAACTGATGACGCTTCACCCAAGCCTCAAACCCCAACATGAAGTGGTCCAAAAACAAATTTTAAAGGTGTGTAAAATATGCCAACAAACGTACTTTACATATAAAAATGTGTTACAATGGTCCATGGCCTTATTACATATCATATACTTCAAATCACTTGCCAAACCTCCAAAGTTAGAAAAATTACATTTCAAAGACAAAACTTAAAATTTAAATACATATATTTGAACTTTAAAGTTTGTGGCCTTTGGCCTCATGTCATATGAATCAAATAGGTTCGAAATAGTGCATCTAAGTACAATTTACATACCATAAGGCAAAAATGACATATTCAACCTAGTTAAGCATTACATCTTCATAAACAAAACTTAAACATGCTAACACTTGCATGTGAACAAGAATACATTAAAAGTACTTTAATTTAACGAATCGACCGAGGGATGTTATGCACCCCAAACCAAAGTATCCACACTTGAAAAATAACCTGATAACTTTGGGGTGAGTAAACAAGTTACTCGTGGGGAATGAGCATACATAGACCTAACGTTTTACAAATTTATCAAATTAATATAAATTAATCCATGTGAATCATTCCACCTAACGTCTATGTCAAAAGTGAGACTCAGGGATTATCCTAAGCTACTTTAAGCATTTCTAGCATAAACTACAAAATTTATGCAATAATGTAATATTGCAACATTCAACAAAGCGCAATAAGATATAAATTCTCAAGACTATCAACTTGAAATTTATTATACAAAATCAACAAGGGTGGACATATAAAACAAAATTGGAACGTCTGAAATTTCTCTATAAGGTATAAATTCTCGAAGTTATCAACTTGAAATTTAAAATGCGAAATCAACAAAAATGGAAATACTTGGACATCAAATCGGATCAGACCGACACGTAGTGATTTTAGGGTTGCTAGCCCTTTGGTCACTAACCAAGTGCGCACGGGTGGGGAGAACTCATACCTCCCGCATTAGAGCCTTACTCTAACCATAATCAAGATAAACGACATCCCAAGTTTCCAAAATCAACAAATGGTGCAACAATTGTATATGCATATGTACAAAAAACACTTAACCAAATACCATGCACATTAAAGTTATGAAAAATCACACAAGATATGCCCTAGGCATTTAAGCTACAATGCCATATTAAATATCAAATATAAAGTGTGCAATTCATTACATAAGACAACAATATATTCAATGCTCAAAACATAACCAAGTGAATATACAACAAGTCAAAATCTATGATTTAAATATAAAAACAACTTCTAAGATATAATTAAATCCATGGAACAAGTAGATAGAAATTAATTAAATTCTCTAGATTTCAAATCAATTCCAAATAGCCTCAAATTAAAATATGTTAAAGGACATAACATGGTTATCACATATATCACATCAAATATCCAATTAAGTGATTAAAAAACTTAAAACAAAATTAATTAAGCTAATTAATTAATTTTCTGTAGATTTTTAAATAGTTCCAAATGTCCTCAAGTTAACATAGGTTAAAGAACATACCAATGTCTGTTTTAATATCACAATACAAGTTGATTTCATGCTAGTTACAACCATGTGAATTAAACTTTCATAAAAGAAAATTATTAAATAAAAGATGCAATACTTATTCAAATACTCCCAATTTAATATATGTTAATGAACATATCAAGGCCTAATTTAACAGTATGCCACTATTTAATTCCAAGTTATATACAACCATGTGAATTAAATTTTATAGCAAGAAAATTATTAAATTAAATTCTAGAATTAATACAAAGGTGTAATACCCCTAGTTTTCAAAAGGATAAAATGGGAATGTAATTTTGATTTTTATTGCAGTTTTATTTAATTATGCGACTTGTGTGTTTTTTTTTTTTTTCCTTAACTGATTAATTGTGTTTATGTAAATTAATTGTTTAATTGTATTGGTGTATTTCTTTAAATTAATTGTTTATTGGTTGTATTTTTAGTTGTGTAATTGTGATTTAATTTACTTATGTAATTAATTGGTGTTTTTGATGACGTGCGTTTTATATGACTTATTTGGTATCTATTTTATATGGTCGTATATTTGGTTTAGGTTAGGGTTTCTTTTGTGACGATTAAGTAGCCAACTTAAATTAGTTGAAGTTAAAAGTAGGTTAAATAAAGGGATATATATAGAATAAAGTAGTCTGCTAGGGTTAAAACTCTATTCACGTAATAGGCTTGAGAGGGAAAAAACAGAGGCACACGAAATGGGTTTGAGAGGAAACTGTGAGAACCATCAGTTAGGATTTTAGTCGTTAACTAAAGGTTAGACCAAAGAGGAAAGAATGGATGGCTTGGGGGATTGAAACTGAGCGGTAGGAGGTTTGCCAGCAGTCGGCAGTCGTCGGAACTTAGAGACGATGTTGAAAGGTTTCAAACTGAAACCTAAAAGCAAGTTTCATTCTATCTCCTTCCTATAAACTTGTGTTCTGTGCATTCTATATGGTCTCCAGGAAGTTAATTAAACTCTAAAATGGATGAGTATTGCATGATAAAATAAAACTGTAAGAAGTTTTTATGCCTTTGTTTAAACTGTAACTGTAATGGTTTCTTGCAAATTATTTTTGATTCGACTTTAAAATTTTTGTCAAGCAATGCTTGTTGGAATTTGAGAAGTTTTTAGGACTATTGGGACTTAATTGAACCCTAGGAATTAAGGAAAAAATAGTAACAGGGTCGTAGACTTCGCCAGAAGTGAAGAAGAAGACCAGAGACAGAGGAACAGGCTCTCAGGGAGAGAAAGCCGGCTCCCTAAGTGAGGGAGCCGGCTCCCATAAAGAGAGTGTTGGTTCTCCATGAGGGAGAGCCAGCTCTAGAAGGCCAAGAGCCGGCTCTGGAAGGCCAAGAGCCGGCTCCCATGATAGGGGACCCGGCTCCCTTGAAAAAAAACCCCTATGGGTTGATTTCAGATGATTTTCTGAATCAAGGGGCTTAAAAGGTGTTTCTGGAAAGTTATGGAAGGTTGTAAATGTTAAAATTAACCTATTAGACCCTTAAAATAGTTAGTATAGGATGGTGAGCTAATTGTAGGAGACATCATGGAATACAAACATTTAATGGGCATGCTGTCAAGTAAGGAGAAATGTTTAAGTTGATAGTTTGCTTTAGCAACTTAAATGGACTGTTATGGAAGCTACTTTTGGGATGTTATATATATTATATATATAATTTAATGAGGGCCAGAAAGGTTGGTTTAGGATATGGTTATGGACATCGTGAACTTTAGATACTAAATTGCATGTTGTTAGGAGTTGTAGGAATTTTAGTTGCTAGTTTTGTTTTAGCGAACTAAATGGACTAGTCTGGGAATACTTTTGGGGTTTCATAAAATATACTCCGTGTAGATTTCTGAGTGTCGTTATAATTAAAGGGACGTCATGTAATTGAAGTATTAATTGACACGCCGTCAAAGATTGTGCAGGTTTTTAATTATTAGTTTTATTTTAGCAAACGAACTGGACTAGTCTAGAGGTATTTTTGGAATTTCATATAATGTGCTCGGTGTATAAGTCTGATTATCATTATATTGTGCAATGGATGTTAATTGATGAACTGTTATAAATTATGTTCGATCAATTATATGGATGTGGATAATTTATATTGTTTGTCATTACTTGAACAATTTAAAAGGAGGATTTATGATTATAATCATATACTAGATGCATAATAGAATCTTGCGTATATTTAACTTCTATTATGCTTGTTTCTGGATATACTTGATGTTCATTTGAGTGTGCATCATTTACGGATCATATGCATTATATGCACCGGTATGGGACAGTGGCATATTAGAGATGGATTAGATCAAAAAGTGTGATACCCCTCTGATCCGAGACGCGGGTTGATCAGGCCCAGGCCCAAACTCGAGGGAATATCAAATAATTAATATTTTATAACGAACACAGAATACAAGAGGAAACAAGAATAAATAACAAAAGCTGAAATGAATACTAATATAAAATCCTCAACTGATAAAACTTTGTGACGGCCCAAGTTTTTCAACCCGGTGCGTCAGTGATGAACTGAAAGTTGATCCGATAACGGATCCGAATGCGGAAGCAAAAAATGAAACTGAAGTCTTTAGAGATATAAACCATCTCTAAGATACCAATGTGACCTTCCATGAAGTCACGAAGCTCAAAGAGAATGAAAGCGGAAACAAAGGGGTCAAAATGGGAAAATCCGTGAACCAAGGTGCAAAATGGTCACTTCACAATTAAAATGAGAAACTTGACTCTAAACAAGTTAAACAAGGTGAAAAAAACCTAAATTAATCATTTCATGACTTTCCAAGAGTATCTAAGAACATTGGACAAGAATCCCACAAAACGCCCTTTCCCGGTTTAAGTGAAAACCGACACTCCCTCACTAAAACTTCAAATAACTCCCACTGTGATTGGAATCTGAGAATTTCATTGGTACCATTGGAAAGCTGACTCAAAATCCATGAATTTAGGCTTAAGAATCACCCAATTTGGATTTAAAATGAAGGAGTTATGACTCTTTGAAGTTAGAAGATCAGTGCTGAAACTGGACTGAAGCTACTCTCGGGATCTAGATATTTCGGTCGATCGAAATGAACAAAATTTATGCTAAAAACAAGTCATTAAGGCTTGGTTGGTTTGATACACCAAAAGGAACCATCGGTCGACCGAAATGAGCCATCGGTCGATCGAAATGACCCTAAATGCTGACTTTGGCTACTGGAAAGTGAAGTTTCAAGGTTCAAACAAAACCCAAAAGGCTTCGGTCGACCTAAATGCCATTTTCGGTTGACCGAAATGACTCAAGAATGTGCACAAACCTCCTATTATGCACCCAAGGCTGAAAGTCCACTTGGAAAACCCTATAGCATGTTCAATTTGCATTATATGCGAGTATGTGATGATGTGAACATGCACGCAAGTGTACTTTGCATAATGAAGTGCGTTACAATGACCCATGGCCTCATTACATGTCATTTACTCAAATTCACATGCCAAACCTCAAGGTTGGAAAAGTTTACATTTCAAAGACAAAACTTGGAATTTAAGTACATACATTTTAAATTTAAAGTCTATGGCCCTTAGCCTCTTGTCATACATATCAAATAGATTCCAAGTAGTGTATCTAAGTACACTTTCCACATGAAAAGGCAAAAAGAGCATGTTGAACCTAACTAAGTGTTACAACATCAAAAGTAAGACTTAAACATGCTAACACTTGCATGTGAACAAGAATGCTTTGAAAGAAACTTCAAATCTCCAAACCATCAAAGATAAATGCCAATCTCCATATCTTGTAACCTGTACCTGAAATATGCCCCAGTAACGTAGGGGTGAGCAACATAAAGCTACTCGTAGGAAATGAGCATGCATCGACCTAGCATTTTACAATTCTATCACCTTAAGGTGAAACATGTTAAAGGGGCTCATGCCACCTAACGTCTATGTCAAGTGAGACTCAGGGAGCATCCTAAGGTACTCATGCAGTTGAAATGAACAACGACATACAAGTATAGATGCTCAAGTACACTAAATCATGTTAAACAAGTTATGCATTGTCTAAGCATACATATACAAAGATACAATTAACATGGGAAACTCATAAATCAAGTACACAGGCACAAGTATAATAAGTTAAATGAATTATGCATAAGACAAGCATATACGACACAAGTATACATAATGAAGTCCGATTGCACAAATCAAACATACAATGCGTAAGTATACTATCTAGGGTTTAGATACATAACCAAAGATACAAGTTCAAGCATGGTACATGAGATCTAAATACACAAGACAAGTATACAGTTTCAAGTATACTAAATAGGATTCAATTATCCAAAGTAAGAATCAATTCTCAAGCTACAAGTAATCCATGATTAACAACTTGAAGTTAAATGCGAAATCAAGTAGTGGAAAGACTAGGATCCTTGGCTGTAGAGCAATCGAGTTATTTCGGGTTACTAGCCCGTAAGGCACTACCTAGTGCGCACGTGTATAAGTTATTCCTGGTAATTATGACCCACAAGGTACTACCTACTGCGTACTTCATATGACTTAGGAAACTCATGAATCCGTACTAGGGCCAAACCTTAACCATCACATGAACATAATCCTTACAAGCCTCTAAAGACAATAAGTTCAAAACTTACGCAAAATCAATAAGTTAAACCAAACTTATACATTTCAAATAATATCTAGGAATCAATTTACATGCACAAGTAAGGTTGAATCTACACGACCATGTCCTAGAATTCAAATCTAAAATGGCATACATAATGTCAACACAAAGTGTACAATTCATTACACAAGTCAATCATATATTCAATATTGGAAACAAGTTCTCATGAATATAAATTTAACAACAATGCTCTTCAATGCTTAAAACATAATCAAGTGAATGTTCAAAAAGTCCAAATCCATGATCTCAACATAGAAGCAACTTTTAAAACATGATTAAATCCATGGAACAATAAGATATAGTTTAATTAAATAAAAAAATAATTAAACCCTCTAGATTTTCATACTCAACCAAATGCTCTTAAATTAAAGTATGTTAACAAACATGTCAAAACTTAATTTAGAAACATAATACAACTCAATTTCATGCAAGGTATGGCCATGAACTTCACAAAAGATAAATATTAATTAAAAAGTACAATTCTTATTTAATTAATCCCAATCTAATATATGTTAACAAACATATTAAAACTAAACTTTCTAGCATGCCACAATTCAAATCAAAGTTATATATCATCATGAACTTTAAATCTTATACAAAGAAATAAAAATTACTAACTTTCTAGATTTGATACAAGGCATACATATATGTTGAATAATGAAGGTAAACACACAATACAACACACAAATAATCCTAAAACATTCCCTACCTCCATTTGAGATGAAATCTCAAATCCCCACCAAAATGGAAGTGCTTCAAATCTGACGAAACTTTTAGGTGTCGTCGGGGACAACACCATGAACAAGAATCCGAAGAAAACCCCATCAAAAACACATCTTGACCTCAAACCCAAACTCAAGATATGGCCAAAACTAAAATCTAATAAGGGGGAAAGGTAGAGCACGGCGATGGGAACACTAAACACTAAGGCACTACACCTTTTCAACCAAGGGAAGTGACCAGAAAAGAAGAGAGAAGCATGGCAGCCATGAGATCCGGCCAAGAGAGAGGAGAGAGAGAGAAAAATCTAATATTTTCTTGTCTCACACCCTATTTATAGAAAAACCTTAAAAGTGCCCCGAAAGGGCCCACCGGGTCCGGAAAAGTGAAATTTGAGCAGACGTACTGAAATGGCAAAACTCTGTGAATGAAAAAGATTTAAAATGATAAAATAAGAACAACGGAAGAAATGGGGTTAAAAACTGAGTCCCGAGCAGAAAGTTATGCCCCAAACAAGTTTGGCGCTAACTGGAGCCAGAAACCCTGAAACTGGAAAACATCGATCTGGAGGAAATTCTACAAGTACATGACTCAACAAAAAGTGAAAATGAATCCTGTACGAGGATCCAAGCTCAAAATAAGGCATTTACCAATAACTTTCATTAATTGCACAATGGCCCCTCTAAAAAGTGAAAACTGCGAAACTGCCCCGAATGAAAATATCTTCCAAAAGATATTTTCTTAGATACCCCTAAAATAAAATATCTTCAAAAGATATTTACGAAAAACACCCCAAGAAAAGAAAAAGTTTCCAAAGAACTTTGCATCCATGCCCCTATGGACACCGGGAGCAACCAGAGTACTTTCTTGCAAATGTAAAGATACGTATTTCATAGAAACTACTCAAGATGAAGATACGTTAAGTCAAAACCCAACTCTGAACACAAGAAGTGTGGTTATGCCAACAAGGTGATAAACGAGGAAAAGACGAAATAGGGAAAAGGACAAAAGTGTATAATGTCAAAAAATGAAAAATGTGAAAATGACTCGGTCCTTAAAGGAAATTGTCAATCCACAAAAAGGAGTCTCGGAAATCACTCTAGAGCACTCGAGACGACACTAAGCGACGAGAAACCAAACTCAGAAGGTAAAAGACCACGAAAAAAAAAATTTATCCGAAAAATCCGAGTCATTTCAAACTTAGTAAAATCCAACTGTCAAAACTTTCATGATTACAACTTGGGAATCCACCTCTAGTGGACCCCTAATAATAATCCAAGCTGAAATAAACATCCAGAAAATAAGCTATGGAGAGAGTCCTACGTAGTTGGTGGAATGGAAGTCCGTATCTGCTCTGCACGACCAAACTCTAACCCTGGAACTGACGAGCACCTGAAAAACAAGAGAGTGGGTCAGGCCCACATGCAAGTCCTAATCTAACTGTAATCCATACAGTACCCGATACGCAGATACACCCTATATACCCTCAACATAACTAGATAATCCATAAATATACATATATATCCACACTAAGGACATTCACTGGACTATAGTAGGGGTCTCAACCTGAATAGAAGACAACATGCGAAAACGCACCCAAACGTGGGCATGAATACCTAGACCTAACAGGGTACAACTACCTACTATATTCAGCTACGCATCCACTGCATATACGCACCTTAACCAACGACTCTGAGACTCAAGCTCATATCGTGGTACCATAATCATATATCTAAAGTCCGTCCGAAACCATGGTATGTCATTCAATTATTCAATGAGGAGACATACAAAATACCATCCAGATAAGCACTCAACTTATTCAGCTGATGTGACTTAACCACAACCAATTAATCCAGGGAGTCACTCAACCAAGTCAGTTGATTCAACTCAAACACATTAATGGATTTAATATTTTACAATCCATACTTTCCATCCGGTAGGTTAGGTTAGCATTTTTAAGCTAAACCATCCCTAGTATGCCACCGTCCCATACCGGTGCACACAATCCTCCATAATCATGTAGATTATAACACATAAATAATTACTAAGTGATTTACAGTCCAAACCCTCATCCAAGCAATTGCAGAAGAACAGTTAATATTCTAGCAATTTAAATCCGAGCAATAATTCAAGTAATCGCAGAAAAAGATTAAATCTTTCAGCCATTAATATCCAGAGCATGCATATAACACATTTATTAAGCAAATGACCCTCATATGCATTTAGAATCAGTATATAAACACATGATATTCCACTGGGTTCCCAAAATTTAGCCTAAGCAACTAAGTTTCCTTCCATCCATTAACTGAATACAATAAGCATAACTTTTATACAGTTTGTTTCATTAATTCAGAGGCAAGCTTTGATCAATCAAGGATCCTATTAACACTCAAAATTAGCTTTTTAATCACATTGGAAGGTCCCAAAATTTTCAACATAGTTCAGACACTTAAACAACTCCAAACAGTTCATCAAAAACACCTTCAGGAAGTAGTTTAAGAGAGAGCCTACTCTAATTCTAAAAGAGCGGGCTCTTTGGAATCCTAGAGCTGCCTCTTAGGAGGGTAGAGCCGACTCTACCTCTCCTAGAGCCGGCTCTTTAATGGGGGAGTCGGCTCTTTGCATTCCAGAGCCGGCTTTCTCCTCCTTCTCGAGCCTCCTTCAAACTCTGTTACTCCTGCGACTTTCTGCAGTGTTTCCGGCCATTCACAACCTGTCTAGTTAGTTTTAAACTGATCCTAAGAGTCCTATCTGTGTCCAGTATAATCCCCAAGATGTGTTTATAGCAGTTGAAAACAAATACAGAGGCTACAATTTCTATAAATTTTTCATGCTTTAAGAAACATACTGCTAACAAATACACACGAACTGTAATTGAACAAATTTTCACACATACAGAACATCGATATAACATCTATTATACATAAGAAACTCAGTTAATGCATAATTAAATCCTAGAGGCTATCTAGGTGCACAAAACACAGGCAAAGGGAAGAAGAAAGAAAAGAACTTGCCTTTGAGTTTCAGACTTGAAACTCTAATTCCTAGTTTCTGTATTACCTGTTCAACTCTCCACTGCTGTTCCACAAGCCCACGTTCCTTCCTCCTTGCTCCCACCTAGCCTTCCTCTCCTATCTCTCTCTGTTCTCCCTCTGTACCTTATAGTTTTTGTGTTTTATTTTACAGAACTCGGTTCACGTCTACGAGCTAACTGCTATGAATCAAAAACCCTAGGCTTACCGCATGTGATATATTTATAAGCTTAACCCTAAAACCTAATCCTTGTAACCTTGGAGCCAGAGCCCATCTCGGCCCATAAACCAACTTATAATATATACCTACGTCGGCCAGCCATGTGAATTTTAAACCTAATGAAACTATATGTATGTGTAACAGCAAAAATAGTCACATGTAAATCAGAAAAACTAAATTCCATTAGATTTTTCCATTAAATAAAATCAATTAAACAATTAACTAAATACAATTAAATAAAAATAATTAAGCAAATAATTACATAACATGACTAATTAAACAAATAAAACCATTAAGCAAATAATTAAATAAAACAATTACGCAAATAATTAAATAAAATGCAAATAAATAATAAACTAAATTCTAGGAATAGCCTTTTAAAATTAGGGGTATTACAAAAAGTTAAGTCCTACCTCTTCATACATATGGAATGGATTAACTAAAACAGTTAAATCCTACATGGATGCATGTCCTGTCAACTAAAACAGTTGAACGATATAACGGATGGTTGTTTTATTCTTTATTTTCGTATTAGGAAAGATATATATATATCATTATGGTACCATGATATGAGCTTGAGTCTCCTGATCATGGTTAGGGTGCGTATATTGCATTGGATGGATAACTGGACCTAATGACGTTCCCTGGTAGGTTTAGGTGTACATGACTACGTTATGTGCGTTTTACGTGTTACCTTCTACTCAGGTGTGATGATTATAGGTTAGTGGGCTTCCTATAGTGTGTATATATATCTGTACGGACTATTTTAGATAAAACCGAGCTATCTAGGATGTATCTGCGTATCGGGTTTATGTATGAAATGTGGTAGGATGGAACTTGCATGTGGGCCTGACCCACTCTTATTTTTCAGGTGTTCGTCAGTACCCGGCTTAGAGCTTGATCGTGATGATGCAGATATAGACACTCACTCTTCCGACTACATAGGATTTCCTTTCTTATTTTAGTTTTGGATTTTGGTTTTGTAATTATTGTTCATTTGGGATTAGGGGTCCACTGAATGGATTCCCGAGTTGAAAGGATTGGAAAACTAAATTAAATAAATCTATAATGTTTTATTTGGAGGATTTTCGTATTTAGAATTATTTTCAGCTAATTATTTTATTTTTTTTCTTTTGTACTCTTGCTTGTTTAAATATTAATTGTCTCGTACCCTCAAATCTGTGCTCGGACTTGATCACCCGTAGCTCTAGAATCGAGGGATATCACAAATGGCATGTATACAAGTTGTATAAGCATAAAAAAAACATGCAATATACCAAGAATTGGATCCTATAACATCCCCTACCTCAATTTGAAATGAAAATTTCAAAATCCACCAAAAGG
The DNA here is from genome assembly GCF_030987335.1 of Cornus florida. Classification (NCBI taxonomy): domain Eukaryota; kingdom Viridiplantae; phylum Streptophyta; class Magnoliopsida; order Cornales; family Cornaceae; genus Cornus; species Cornus florida. The sequence goes on from NW_026775575.1 coordinate 83,650,512, forward strand.
AAACTGCTCCAAATCCGACGATACTTCGGAGTTTTGTCGGGGACAATAAGGTGAACATTAAACCCTAAGGAGGTCACCCCAAAATCCAAACTTGGCTTCAAAGCCGAATTCAAAAAATGGCCGAAACTGGATTCTAATACGGGGGAAAAGACTGCCTTGCCAAGGCCTATGATAAACACTAAAGCACTATGGCACTTTACTAAAGGGAAGTGGCCGAAAAAGAAGGAAGAAGTGTGGCAGCCCCTTGGGTTGCCGGCCAAGAGAGGGGAAAAAGATCAGAAGTTTTTGACTTTTTATTTTAGAAGCCCCTATTTATAGAAAAACCCTAAAAGTGCCCTGAACGGTTCCCGCCGGGTCCAAAAAAGTAGAATTTGCACAAATGTGCTCAAACAGTAAAACACCATGAACAAATAAGAACCGAAATGAAAAAAAAATTTAACAACAGAAGAAACGGCGTAAAAAACCGAGTCCCGAGCGGAAAGATATGCCCCGAACAAGTTCGGCGGCAACTAGGGTCAAAATTCCTAAAACTGGGAGAAACGACCAGAAGACAATCCTAAGAGTGTGTGACTCAACGAAAACTGAAAATGAATCCTATTCGAGGATCTAAGCTCAAGGCATGGTATTTTGCATGATGGCCCAAACAAAAAGGGATAACTACAAAACTGGCCCAGAATAAAAATATCTTCCAAAAAATATTTTCTTAAAAACCCCTGAAATAAAATATATTCAAAAGATATTTAAGAAAAACACCCCAAGAAAAGAAAATGTTTCCGAAAAAACTATGCATCCATGCCCCTATGGACAGGGGGAGCAACCAGAGTACTTTTCTACAAAAGTAAAGGTACGAATTTTGTGGAAACCACATAGAATGAAAGTACGTGAAGTCGAAAATCAACTCCAAGCACAAAAAGTGAGGTCACGCCAAATAAGTGACAAACGGGGAAAAGGACAAAAAATGAATAGTGTTGGAAAACGAAAATATGAAAATGACGCGGTCCTAATAAAGAAATTGTAAATCCAAGGGAAAGGGTCTCGAAAATCATTCCCAAGCACTCGAGACGACACCAAGAGATGGAAACCGAACACAGAAAAGGAAAGACAACGGAAAAAAATTATTTGTAAAATTTGAAGAAAAAGTAAAGGAAGGAAAAAGACCGGAGGGAAGAGTCTCGGAAACCATTCCTGAAGATGCAAAGAATTTTCTCTCTCTACTTTGACAGAGTCTCATTACATTTTCAATAAAAAAAATAAATCTCCGCCTCTTTTACTCTCTTCATTGCCCTTTTATAGGCAATTACAAATGTTGATGGTCTATCAGTTTTGGGCCTTCTTTCCAATGGGCTTGGTCTTCTTCGGTGGATCCTCCGAGCTCAGCCCATTTTGTGGTGCTCTTGTATGGGCTGTATTTCAATTGTTTGCCCCAATGCCACGTCCGTGGACTATAACCGGCCCATATCACTTATTGTATCCTCAACTACCCCCATAATTACTCCCTAATAATTAGGGGGTAATTATTAGAGGCTGCTAATCAGGACTTGACGGCTCGAGAAGATCACATGGAAGAATGAACAGTTAGATTTGTGGGTCGGTACTTCAAGATTCAAAAAACTCCTCGCTTTCCTGAATCCTCGGCCTTCGGGCCCACCTTGCCTTTATAAGCCTCATAGATGTTCCATCAATTCTCTTTACCGTCTTTATCTTACTTTACTGTTGTTCAAATCTTCTCCAGCGATCTCTTGCAAAAGCTCTTTTTTCCAGCGACCATGCAGTACTCTTTGACGTTTTCTCCCTCCGAGGTTAGTTTTGTTTGCCTTTTTCTTTCGGAAGACCTCTTTTTCTCCCTTAAAATCCTCATTCATTCTCACCATGACTATAGATCTAGATGTTCTTTGCATGAGACTTCATCTTCCTGATGATATAGAAATTAGAAATTGTCCTAAAGAGGTGAATATTAGAACTGGTGCTGGCCTTCTTTCCGGTGAGGTTCTATTTTCCCACATTCATCTTAACCTTTTTAGGTTCCCTTTGCATCCCTTCTTTAACTATGTTTTTAATAAACTAAAACTTTCCCCCTTTGCAAGTGAACCCAAATTTCCTTAGGGTTTTATCTGTTATGTTGCTTCTGAACCGTGGCAGAGGTCTAGATCTGGACCTCGTAGATCTTCTCCTCTGTTACAAGGTTAGCAAAATCAGAACTGATGAACCGTTTTACCACTTCTACCCAATTAAGAAGAGGTCCATCTGCAAAGATAAAATCAAGTCTGAGAAGGGTTGGAGGAAAAATATAATTGGGATTAGGGGAGCCTGGTTTTCTCCAACTGCAGAGGATTTCCCTATCCCGAGTGCTTTTGGAGAGTGCTCTATCTTTTCATATAAAAATACAAAACCCATAAGAGTGACTGTCCTTGCGAGATTTGTGTTCCTCGCTTTTGTACTTTCTTATGCCGTTCCTTAGGCATTCCTTGTGATGATTTGAGCTATGGTGTTTACAGGGATATGGATAACTATTTGAAGCAGTACGTTCTGACCAACATTCCCTTTTGCTCGGATCTCCTTACCTCAGACAACCTTCTTGCTCTCTCAGCCTTTAGCAAGATAATGAGTCAGCTCCAGATCCCTTCTTTCGACAGGAGGAAAACTGCCCCCAGGATCATTGTTGCCCGTGCAACAACTTTTTCTCCAGTTTCAGTATCTTCCTCTGCCACTATTTCTAATACCACTCTTTCCACCGATCCGAACGTGACGGCTGCCGACCCAATTTCCAGCACTACGACAGTCAATCTGAACATGATCCCTTCTATCAACAACCTTCCCAGCACTGTTACTACTACCGCACAGGAAAAGACGAAAGGGAAAAGGCATCAGCCTGAGAGTGCTCTTAGCCCTGATGACATTCCTTTGTCACAGAGGGTTAGGCCTTCTGGGCAGAGTGTGTCCTTGCAACCACTGACCAGGCCTCCTCTGACTAGGCCTTCTACCCCCTCTGGGTATGCCTCTGCCTCTGGAACTGCACCATGGAACTCTCGCTTCATTCGAACAGACGGATCGTTTGTAAAGCCGAATGAGACCATGTTCAAGGATGGTCAGACCGCTATGGCATACTACAGGAGCATGTGGACTCCTAAGGATATTGAGGTAGCCATGGGTCTGTCTTAGAAGGAAGTGTTCAGCCGGTTCCCCTTATCTGCCATGGAGGTAACTTCTGTCTCTCAGTCAATGAATCTTTACACAGTCTTTACATTTGATTTCTTCTAACCATCTGCTCGGCTTAATCAGTTGTCATATATATCTCTACAGATCCTATACGGGATGATGGCCATGCAGAAGCAGGTTAAGCTGGTGAATGCCAAGGTTGGCATGCTCTTTAACAACCTTGGTGCAGCTAACAAGGAGAACGATGCTTTAGGTGCTCAGAATACCAGGTTGATGGTTCAGCTCAACAAAGTTGTAAAGGAGATGGACTCTCTAAAGAAGGAGATGGACTCTCTTCAGGATGAGAGGAACGTTCTGCAACTTGAGAAAAGTGTATGGCATACCGAGCGAGAATCCCTTAAGGCTGAAAAGGAAGAACTTTTATGCCTTTTGAGTGATGAGCAATCCGCTCAGATGGCCTTTGAGAAAAGGGCTCTAGATGAGCGCAATGCTTTACTCGACACCATCAGATATGCTCAGGGGTTCCGAGAGGGTTATGCCGATCGTGTTCCAGATGAGGGTCAGACCGACTCAACCCCTGATGAGGTTGACAGAGAGCTGGAGATTGATCCTCCGGGTGTTTATGCTGAACTAGACTCTACCCCTGCTGAGGGCATATTTGATGAATGCCAGGAGATCGCCTCTTCCAGGATCACTCCTACTCCTTCTACCGCTCTGCCTTTGGACGTTCTTCCTTTATCCACCGTGACTCCATCCGTCACTGTTGCTAAGGATGACCCTCGGCAAAATGATTCTTCAAATGCTATTGAGGATAGAACTCAGCAGAATGATTCAGTCATTCAGCTCGATTCTCCTCCCCGTGAGGATGGTAACGCCAACAATGATGAGGAGGCCGTTCAGCACCATCAAGAAACTGACGGGGCAAATGCTTCTAGCTAGAACCTTTCTGATGTACTAACCTCCTTTCTTTTGTATTTTTGCCATCTGTATACCTCATCATTTTTTTTTGTAACTCTAAAACTTCATTATTAATGAGATGGCCGACTTTTGATTGAACTCTTACCATAAATCCCTTGACTTAATGATTTAATGCTATCTGATCTGGTTCTTCTCTGTATGTCAGTGGCTAGCTTTCGGCTAGTGTGTCACTTTTCCACACAACAAAAAAAAATTGTGCAAGTTTTTGGTGTTCGGCTCATAGCGCCAGCTGCCACTTACTTTGCTGAGTGGTTGGCGCTCGGCTAGAATGCCACTTACCACTTTCACTCTTTTATTTTTTGGCAAGTTTTTGGCGTTCGGCTCATAGTGCCGGGTACTACTTACTTTACTGAGTGGTTGGTGCTTGGTTAGAATGCCACTTGCCACTTTCACTCTTTTATTTTTTGGCAAGTTTTTGGCGTTCGGCTCATAGTGCCAGGTGCCACTTACTTTGATAAGTGGTTGGCGCTCGGCTAGAATACCACTTGCCACTTTCACTCTTTTATTTTTTGGCAAGTTTTTGGCGTTTGGCTCATAGTGCCAGCTGCCACTTACTTTGCTGAGTGGTTGGCGCTCGGCTAGAATGTCACTTGCCACTTTCACTCATTTATTTTTTGGCAAGTTTTTGGCGTTCGGCTCATAGTGCCAGCTGCCACTAACTTTTCAAATTTTTAAACATTTAATTTTCTCATAGGAAGATAGCTCTTTATAGATTTCAAAATTTTGTACATTCATGCGTACACAATTTGAAAATGAACAATGATAAAATTGGAACTCGATTTTCTATTGATAATACCTTTTCAGAGATGTAGCATTCCATGGCTTGTTGACCAGTCTCCCGGCCATGGTTTCTAAAGTGTAAGCTCCCTTTCCTAAGACTTTTGCAACTCTATATGGGCCTTCCCAAGGTGCCACCATTTTCTTAACCATTCCTACCTTCTTCTTCAGAACCAGATCACCTGGTGCAAAGTCTCTGTGCTTTACCTTTTTGTTATGGCTATTCATAAGTGTCTGTTGGTAGAATGCGAGCCTTACTGCCACTGCATCTCTTTTTTCCACCAACATATCGAGGTTAAACCTCAACATACTGTCGTTATGCTCTCGGCTCCATGCCAAGCTTCGGACAGTTGGAACCAAGTGTTCGACCGGTATAACCGCCTCGGTACCATACGCCATGGCGAATGGGCTTTCTTCGGTCGGTCGCCTTGGGGTCATTCTATAAGCCCATAAGACGTTCAGCAGTTCATCTAACCATTTTCCTTTCTTATCTTCAAGCTTTTTCTTGATGCAAGCAAAAATTGTTCTATTCATGATTTCTGCTTGTCCATTAGCTTGGGGTGACTTACTGCCGCCAGCTTTTGATTAATTCCATATTCCTCTAACAACTCTCTTACTTGCTTGCTGTCAAGGTTGGTCCCATTATGCATCATGATTGACCTCGGAATACCAAAATGGCACATAATATTACTCCAAATGAACCGTCTCACATAAGTCTGAGTCACGCTCGGGTACGGCTCTGCTTCCACCCACTTAGTAAAGTAATCTAAAGCCAGCAGCACGTACTTGTTCTGAGCTCTTACAGTTGGCAGAGGACCAACCACATCCATCCCCCATTGTGCGAAAGGCCGTGGTGTGGCCATTACGTGCAAGTTCTCAGGTGGTTGGTGGATCAGTGGTCCGAACCTTTGGCACTTATCGTACCTTCTGGATAATTCTTCCGCATCTCATGACATGTTCCGCCAGAAGTACCTTTGCGTCATTGCTTTGTGCACTAAAGACCTTCCCCCTGAAAGGTTTCCACATACACCTTCATGAATAGCTCGCAGTATCTGTCGAGCCTCTGTGGGGGTGACGCACTTTAAGTACGGCCCAGAAAAAGACCTCCTGTATAACTGGTTATGCACTATAGCGTACTTTGCAGCAGTCGATTTCATTTTCCTAGCCTCATCTCTTTGCTCAGGTAGAGTACCATCCCGGATGTAAGTTATGATCTGATCAATCCAACTTGGCTCATATGGAATAACATTTACTTGCCAAGAATCTTGGCCCGAAGGTTCTTCAAAAATGGATGGCTGGTTTAATATTCCTACTGGAATCACCCTTGCCAATGTTTCTCCAGAACCTAAGGCACTACATGCTAGCCGATCGGCATCTTCGTTATGCTCTCTCGGTATTTGGATGAATTCAATTTTTTCAAAGTTTTTGGCTTCCCGCATAACAACAGAATGATATGCTTCTATCATTTCATCTTTGGTTTTATACTCGTCATTCACCTTCTGAACAATTAACTGCGAGTTACTAAAGACAGTCAAATTCCTGACCTTCAGCTCCTTGGAAAGCTTAACTCCTGCCAGCAGTGCCTCATACTCCGCTTCATTGTTGGTGGCTCTAAATTCAAGCCGGAGCGCTTGACTTAAGGACGTACCTTCTGCTGTCTACAGTTTGATCCCAATGCCTGCCCCCATCTGATTTGAGGATCCATCGACAAAGAGTTTCCACAAGCAACCACAAAGGTCTTCCTCCATGTCTTCTAAATCACATTCTAATAAAAAATCTGCCACTGCTTGCCCTTTGACTGCCGTTCTGGGTTCATATGTTATGTCAAATGAGCTTAACTCTATGGCCCACTTCGTCATCCTTCTTGAGAGGTCTGGCTTGTGCAGGATTATTTTGATAGGGAAAGTGGTTAGAACGATGATAGGATGGGATTCAAAATAATGCCTGAACTTTCTTTTCGCATGTACTAGCGAGTGTATCACCCGCTCGGCCTTTGAATAACGTCGTTTGGCCTCAGTCATCGTTTTACTAACATAGAACACTAGATATTGCTTCCCCTCTGTACAGCGGATCAGAACGCCACTTGTCGCGATGCTGGATACCTCGAGGTATAAAAATAGCTTCTCTCCTGGTTCCGGAGCTGACAGGACCGGAAGGTTCTGCATATATTCTTTCAGACCAGTTAATGCTAAGCGTTGTTTATCCCCCCAAACTTGTCTGCCATGGTTTCGTATTGTGTCAAAAAATGGTTTGCAGCGATCTGACAATTTGGAAATGAACCGGCTCAATACAGCGATCCATCCCGTAAGTGTTTGCACTTCTTTGACTATCGTCGGCTCTGCATTCTTAGTTAGAGCTTCTGCTTGGGCAGGGCTAGCTTCTATGCCTCTATGATTAACCACGTGTCCCAGGAATTGACCAGAACTTACGCCGAATGAGCACTTGGTTGGATTGAGCTTCATTCTATATTATCTCAACATATCAAATACGTCTTGTAGATGTTTCAGATGGTCAACTTTCTTCTTACTTTTTACTACCATGTCATCAATGTAGGCTTCCACGGTCTTCCCTATTTGACCCTTGAAAATTTTGCTAATACGCCTTTGGTAAGTTGCTCCGGCGTTCTTCAGTCCGAATGACATAACTTTGTAGCAATAGGTCCCGCGCTTGGTAACGAAAGAAGTTTTCTCTTCATCAGTAGAGTCCATGGGGATCTGATTATAACCTGAATAAGTATCTATAAAGGTTAAACGCTTATACCTAGTAGTAGCATCCACCATTTGATCAATTTTTGGCAGCGAAAAACTATCCTACGGACAGGTTTTGTTCAAATTGGTGAAATCAATGCACACTCACCATTTCCGATTCTTCTTCTGCACAACAACAACGTTTGACAACCAGTCAGGATAATACACTTCTCTTATAAATCCCCGTAGCAAGCAGCCTGTTAACCTCCTCGGCTACGATCCGGTTGCGCTCTGGAGCAAACCTTTGCTGCTTCTGCTTTACAGGTCTTGCATTGGGATTAACGTTCAAGGAGTGACAGGATACGAAAGGATCGATTCCAAGCATGTATAGGTGGCTCCATGCAAATACATCAGCATTCTGAGACAAGAAATCAACTAACTCCAGTTTCTCCTCCACGACAAGTCGTTCCCCCACTCTGGTTGTTCATTCTAGTCGGAACCAATCAATCTGTACATCAACTAGGGGTTCTTCGGTTAAGTCCACTCGCTCCACCTCCTCATTCTGCTTGGGGGGAGGCTCCTGTAATTGCTATCTCGGGCTTGCCGAAAGGATGGGTGCTTTCCCTTTTCCAGCATACTTCAGCGTTACTGAATAACATTTCGTAGCTGTAACCTGGTCCCTATGAATGTCAATCACCTTAGCTCCATCTGGCCCCAGGCACCTCATTACTTGATGCAGAGTGGAAGGAACACCTTGAACTCTATGGATCCATCCTCTGCCCATCAGAAGGTTGTAAGAGGGATGAATCTCGACGACTACAAAGGTCTCTATCAAAACCCTCTCTGCTGCATGTACTGCTACCTCCATCGTACCGATGGGCTCCACTCATTTTCCATCAAATCCTAGCAAAGGATTCCCAGTGGGCTTGAGCCAATCCGGCTTGATCTCGAGTCGGTCAAATGTGTCCCTCGGCTGACGTTCATACTACTTCCAGGATCAATCAGAACTCTGCATACCAAACATTCGGCCACTGACAAACTAACGACCAATGGGTCCTTATGAGGGATTTGAACACGCATTAGATCTGTTCTGTTAAACTTTATCTGTGTTGATGTGCTCTGTTGGTGCAGAGTGTTTACACTGCCTATCCTCCTCTTCATCCGTGCCTGGCAAAGGCGTGTTCGAAGCAGTTTATCTGACTCCTCAGTAGGCTCAGGCCGACCTTGAATTGCATTGATTGTTCGAACTGGTTGCATATTGTAAGAGTTCGACTTCTGATTCCTCTTCACATGCTCCATCAGTCGGTTCTGTTCCATCGCCGAGCCTTGAATATAACTTACGAACTCCCCTCTGGCTATCAGCATCTCTACCTATCTCCTTAAGTTCCTACATTCATTAGTCTGATGGCCAAAGTCAGAATAAAATGCACAATGCTTAGACTGATCCCTCTGTTCGAAGGGTTGTCTGATTGGTAAAAGAGATATGAACTTATCTTTATTTTCTTGGTACAGCCTTGCTAAGGTGACTTTTAATGGAGTAACCAGCTCTTCCTCCCTGGGCCTCTTCTTAGATTTCTACGAGCTCTGACGCTGTGGCTGAACCTACTTTTGTCTGATCTTTACTTTAGTTTTCTCTTCTGTTGATATGACGGATGTCTTCCGAGCGTTAGCTGCCTTTTTTTCTTCCAAGCGCATAAATCCATCAGCTCTTTCATTAAGTTCATCCATAGTCTTCAGCGTATTCACTACCAAGCTTGTGTGGAATGGAGTGCCACGAGTCATGGCCAATATAAACGCTTGAACCACCATAGAAGGATGACATTCAATCACCATACTCTTAGTAAGTTTAAACCTGGTTAGGAAAGCTTGGAGACGCTCATCCTCATGCTGCTTCATTGTGAATAGGCTCGAAATGTCCTTTGCTGGACGCTTATTTCCATAATATTGCCTTATGAACCGATCACACAAGCTTAAAAAACTATCCATTGAGCCCCTCGGCAGGTTCTTGAACCAATTGAGCGCTGGTCTAGCTAGACTTGTAGGGAAGCACTTGCACATCAAGGAATCATTGTCAGTGTTCAGAGCCATTTTCAACTGGATGTGATATACATGATCAATCGGATCGGTCGTTCCGTCGAACAGAATGAAAATGGATGGAAAATTTCCTCGGACTCGGAGCATTCAGAATTTCATCGGTGAATGGCGAATCAACCGTTCGAGCTGCTGAACGGAGGGCTTCATTTTCCCTCTAGAACCCCGCGATTGCTCTCTGATCTACAGATCTCCTTTTCGAGCTGCGATAGTCGAGCGTCGCCGTGGAAGGCCGATAAGTCGGATCGAATGATCTTTCCTCAATAAACTCTTTGTGCTATGGCGGTATAGCTTTATGGCGATCAAACTCCATTGTTTCTCCTCGGCTGAGCATTTCTTGATATGAATCGAAAGTCATGGCTTCGTTTCGTCTGATCTGTTCACGCCGTGGATCCACGTGAGTTGATCCTTCACGATCATCAACACGACGAGGATTTGGCGGCAAATCGTTTAGCCGGACCTCCTCGCGGTGAAGATCTGTCTGATTATTCCCTACCTTCTCACCATGATGTGCTGCATTGGTACATACAACTTCTTCTCCTGCTGGGAGCGGTCGCGGAATCATCGGAACTTCTTAACGCTGCATTTCAGTCCTTAGATCTGCATTCTCTCTCCTGAGAGCTTCGATCATGCTCATCAACTCATCAAGTTTCATCTACTGGACATTCTCGACTGTATTGGAGTTCTCACCCCCAGTCATCATTCCAAAATGAAGCAAAAGCATGAATCACAAATTCTAAGTTAGATCTGAGTCTCGTTGACGCGAATCACGTTAGATCCGGGCTCGAATTTTACGAGTTATGTTCTCCCTTCGATAGATCAAAGCTTTTCCGGCGTCTGAGCTTGCTGGATCGAGCCGCGATAGAGTGAATCACAGCTGCGTAAACCTAACGCCAATTTCTCAGAATCAATCAAGAATCAAGAACTTCTCAAGAGCCAAACCGCAATCTCTTAGATCTGGATTAAACTTCTAGAAATCAGTCACCAATCAGTCTGAATCAACACGACGATGATCAAACAAGAATCAACCTCCAACGTTTCCCACAGATGGCGCCAATCAAAGATTCAAAGAATTTTCTCTCTCTACTTTTAAAAAGTCTCATTATATTTTCAATAAAAAAATAAATCTCCCCCTCTTTTACTCTCTTCATTGCCCTTTTATAAGCAATTACAAATGCTGCTGGACTATCAGTTTTGGGCCTTCTTTCCAATGGGCTTGGTCTTCTTTAGTGGATCCTCCGAGCTCGGCCCATTTTGTGGTGCTCTTGTATAGGCTGTATTTCAATTGTTTGCCCCGATGCCACGTTCGTGGACTATAACCGGCCCATATCACTTGTTGTATCCTCAATTCCCAAGCACTTGAGATGACACCAAGAGATGAAAAACTGAACACAGAAAAAAAAAAAAGACAACAGAAAAAAATTATCCATAAAATTTGAGAAAAAGGGAAAGGAAGGAAAATGACCCGGTCATTACAACTGATGAGCGCTAAAAAGTGCGTATTTAAACCCCTTAAGCTTAGGCATTCTGGTACCTTTATCTATCTTACTTTACCATTTTAGATTGATTTCGTAGTTTTTCCATTTTCAGGTACGTATCCCGAAAATAAGCTAACTCAGCCAAATAAGAGCTTAATTGAAGCAATTCTGCGATTAAACAAAGAAAAGAGCAAAGTGGAGAAAGAAAGAAGCAAATGAAGCCAAAGGTGGGAAGCAGCAAAGTTCGATCGATCTAACTTCAAGATTCGATCGATCGAACACTGATCGATCTCAGCACTTCAAGATAGATCCAAATCTTGACCCAAAAGCACTAAGTCCAAAGTTTGATCGATCTAACACCACCCTTCGATCGATCGAACACTTTTGTCCTTATTCAAATGATTGATCTTATCCATAGCTGTACCACCCACTAACCACTTTTGTCTTTTTCCCAAAAATATCTCCCAAAATATCTCAGATTTGTCTTTTCCCAAAAAGCTCAACCAGTTAGATCGATCTAGCCTAAGTTCGATGGATCTTAGCCAGTTTGATCGATCCAAGTCCAAGGTTCGATCGATCGAACTTCCTCCTGTGCGAAAAATTTAAAAAGCCAGCTTATTCAATCCATCCTCTATCCAATCATTAGAGAATATTCTTTGCATGACCCTAGTTCATTTAGTGTGTCACTTGACCTACCTATAAAAGGAATATGATGCACTTTTTGAGAGAGAGACTTAGCATTTGGTAGATACAATTTTAGAGGCTATTCTTAGTATAGAGACACCATTAGAGTTCTTCATCAATAAGGAGTAGACATCCTCTTGGGGCTTGAGGGTTGGAGCAACATCACCATGAGTGGCTAAACATCCTCTTGGGGCTAGAGTTAGCCCCAAGCATGCTTTCTATATCTTAATCTTGTGTATTATTGAGGGATTAGTGTTATAATTAATGTTTTGACACTTTGATATATATAGATCTTGATTGTTCAATGATTTATGTGGTTAAATGCTTTCAATTGATCATTTTATTCTATCCACATGTCTATGTATGCTGGAATAGATGTTCATGTGCTTGTCTCTAGATTTTGTGTTATTGATGCATGTCTATGTGTATTGATGCTATAGATTTAGAGATTGTCAAAACATAGTGCTTAATGGAATGCTCTTGTAATTTTCTTGATGGTTCATACTTATTCCTTGATGGATTGTGCCTCTCCCCTAGTTTATTTTCATGCTAGTAGTGTAGATGTAGTGTAGTTGTAGTGTAGTGTTAAATGGGAGGACAATCCATGCTTGTTGTTTGATGATCCAAGCTTTTGAATGCAAGTAGCATATGTCTCTAACCTTGTGTTGTATTTGGATTGTGAGCTTAATAAAGGGATTAATGACTTGTTTTGATCTATTGTGCCTTTTACATGTTGTTTAGACAATACATGCTTCATTGCTTAGATATATTGTGCCTTTCACATAATGTTTAGATAATTCATGCTTAACTAGTCATCCTTGCTTGTTGAATCAACCAAACACACACACACCAATATTGTAACACACCATTTGCCCTCATTAGTCACTTGTCAATGGTATAGAGATGCATTGCTTGGTGGTGATCTCTAAACCCCAAGACTCTTCTCTCTCTTACTTACTCTTAGTTACATTCTTTTGTTATTACTTAATTCAATTTAGTTGCTTTCTAATCAACCAACCAACCAATTGTTTGTTCATTCGACCTACTAGCCCTAATAGCGATTCCACAACCTTATTCGATCCTCATAATCCCTTGGGACGATCCCTACTTGCCCTAGCTATATTTATAGTGAAAGTCAGTAGTGGCTTCTATAAATGTAAAACTCTTGGCCCTCGCCTTAATGCACACTCTCCAAACTTGATGGTGGTAGTGCGACCTCCGACCACATCAACAACCTTCCCACCTTAAAGGGATTTCGTCCCCGAAATCCGGCCCCGACAAAACAAAAAGTAAAACCAGGGTAACTACTGAGTACATCTCCGAGTATCCCACACAACATGCTATGAAATCAATCCTAAGACTGAAGGACAACATACAAACCAATGTCATTCACACCCACGTGCTCACGACAGGACACCTTGTCAAAAGAAAATCGACCATATGGCCACGCCACAAGTCAAAACTCACACACAGAACCCAAGGTCAGACGAAGGAATAGAAGACCACAACCATAAACATCCCTTCTGACAAACCATCATACCGATCCAAAAACAACCACCAAAAGAACTCGAAGATAATCGCATATCAAATCAAGGTACCAAACAAAGACAGCGTGGCAGTACGAATAACGACTAGAACCCGCCCACAATGTACTCAAATATGTGGTAGCAATGACAGTGCCTAATGTTTGCCCACACTTACTCCTCAGTAAGGTAACACCGACGGCAACTAGCACCCGCCCACAACACACAACTTTGTACGGTAGCATGACAGTATAAGGCACTAGTTCATAACCTAGCCCTACTAGGTCTACCCATGAAACCTCTTGATACAAATGACATCAATGTCATAAATCACCATTGCCAAAAACACTATGAAAATCAGGCATTTTGTGAGAGTTAGGGTAGTTAATCCCAAAACTTTGACAATAATATTATAGGCACCGCTACGCTTAAGGCCTTAAATCCCCAGTGCAAGTAGGGCCAACAACTTCTACATTGTAAAACACCCATATCAACAACCTTAGTCACGAATCCTAAGCCTGACAAGCGAATCCGCACCTCCAAATTCTTAGATACCATTCTAAAATTGATCAACTACAAGACCATACCGAAATCAAACATCGGATCTACATCCCTATCGTGGATAACTAAATCCTTAAAAAACAAGTCCACCACGTAGTACACACATCAAAATCCCGACAACCAAGGTTACAAAACGAATCTTTCGAAACCGTGCTTAGCAACGCCAAGCGTAATCAAAATTCCTCCATTTTAATCAATATACAATCACTGGAACTATGATTCCTCAAAACCACGCCTAGTCATAACTAGGACGAGAAAATTTCTCAAATAAGCTATATCCAATAGCGATCCCCCAAAACCTCTCCTGATAGTCAACCACATCTAGGTCTCCAAAAACCAAAACAAGTCTCCAAAAGACATCCCTAAACAATCGTCAAGCTCACACAACGAATCAACCAAATCCTTAATCAAATAGACACTAGTGAAACGACCTCACACCAATTAACTCACTCTGAGCACAGTAAACTTCGTCAACTACCACGGTAAAAACTCCCTAAGGGAAGACACGAAAAAAAGGAAACCACCAATCCTAAGAAGGACAACACCACAACTCCGTCTCTGAAACAAAAAATAACAAGGTCAAAGACTTCACCCCCTACATGGAAGTAAGTCGAGTAAAATCCATCAAATCTTCACCAAGGACTCAAGACAACAATGGTGATCCTCACAGACTGACCAACCCCAAAACTGTGCACAACGCAACGAAGAGAAAAGAGTCACTCCTTATGGAGTCCCTTACTCAAACCAAGAAAAGAGGAGAAACTATTCTCCCACAAGTGTCAACACGACAAACACGAAAATGGAGCATTCTTCCCATCTTAGGGAAGTGGATAGCTCAAGATAAAACAAATGTGAAAACTCCTCCATAAGGAATTTAATAACGAAACCATTGTGGAAACCCACATACACATTACGTCTGACCAAGGGAAACAATAGGGAAAAAAATGAAACATGGAAGTCATGCATGTAACAAAGAAATATAACTACCAAGTAAGTGAATCTACTCACTTAGACAAAATTAAAGGTATATGCAGCATATCTCCACGTAAGCACAAAATCATGTCACTAAAGTACAACAGCATGGCAACTATAAGCATATAAAGAAGGCATGTTAATACCACACAACAAGAAAGCAAATGTGGACACACCTCCACCTACTCATACATCACAATATCATAAATCATATTACTAACATGGTAGTAAACGAAACTACTTAAAATAAAATGATGCAACAATGAACCCTATGGACATCGTGTCCTAAAGATTCTAGGAAAAAGGAATGACCAGTCCTAGCCATAAACTAACTCCAAAAACTAATGTTATAACAACATGTCTTAAAACAAACGTGAGCCTTCACCACAATAGTAAGACTCTAACAATCCATCTCCGAACCTAAAGGTGGCACTACAAGTGACACTAACATGTTCTCATTAACTCGAAACATTGATCAATCGACTCGATCCCAAAAGCATATCACGCAAGGAAAACTCAAAGGAAATGGCTACCCTAGCCATACAATCGGATAACTGAATTAATCTTAAGAATCTTCCGTAAAATGATCATCAATCACCGACCAAAAGGACTACCCCTATCAGAACAAAAGCCTACACCGACCCTATTCGAGCTGCATAATAGCAGGCTCAGTACAGTAGCGTGACAGTGCCAAGCACCCGCCCATAACGTATTCGCCCACAAAATTACAATCTCAGAGGAATCGGTCCCCAAACAAACAAGGAGCCTAAATGGTTCATAACCTCATCATGGCACGAAACTAACAAGTCTAGTACTACGACTATGCCTAATGGCTCATCTCACGAGAGCCTAAACAAAAGGTGACCCTCCACCTATCCAAAGCCAATGCTAGGCCAACAATGACCTAAACTATTACAAAACCGTGCTGACAATTGCCAAAAAAATCAAAGAAGTGTGCCAAAACAAAACCAGACACACCAACCACCGCCCCAAGCAACACAACCTCAAGTCAAACATCCCATGACTAATCCCTAGTCCTGTCAAAAATGCAAAACAATCATGCATATACAAATCTAATCTAGCATACATAATTTATCATGCTCTTTACATTAGAATACAACCATGCTAAACAAATGGCATACCACATATAACACATAAACACTTAAACATGTTATCAAACCAAAATATGTTATCATGAAGCATATAAACATAGAGAGCATAGTAACACAAGCATGATATGCACCCAAAACCCATCGTCCATAGTGTAACGACCTGAGTTTTTATTCAACCCGGTGCGTCAGTAGTGACCCAAACGTAAATCCAATAATGAATCAGAATGCGGATGCAAAAGATAAAACAATGGTCTCTAGAGATACTACATGTCTATAAGACACCAATGTGACCCTCAATGAGGTCACAAAACCCAAAGAAAACAATTGCGGAAGCGACATTTAAAAAATAGACAAAAATGAGCCTAGGGGCAAAATGGTCTTTTACGAAATGGAAGTGGGTACAACCAAGCACACCATTAGAAATATAATGAAAAATTAATAAATTTAGACTTAAGAATCACCTGATTCAGAGTCCGAACGGAAAAGATATGAATTTAGAACCAAATGGCCTCCTCTATTTTGGAGTTACCACGACCCTATCTCACTGAAACTATAATAACTCTCACAACGGTTAGATTTTTAATCCATGGTTGGTACCATTGGAAAGCTAACTTCAAGCTCTTAAGTTTAGACTCAATAACGACCTGATTTGGATTAAGAATGAAGGAGTTATGGCTCTCTGAAGTTGCTGTAACAATATTGTCCAAGAAAAATCAAAAGAAGAAGGTTCCAGGGAGGATCAGCCGGCTGAACCCTCATCATTAGCTGACTAAACCCCAATCATTAGCCAGCTGAACCCCAATGATCAGCCGTTTGAAACGCCAAAAATCCCGAAAAGGCTATTGGAATGCAAACTCGATATGTGTCAGCCGGCTGATTTCTACTATCGACCGACCGATGCACCCTACTGTAGCAAAAAAAGCTACTGTAAAGAATGGGGAAGGTGCTTGGTCCATTTCTAAGGCTATGCATGCTTCCCATTTGATCCGAATGAGTTTCAAAATATCTTTAAACCTCAAATGAACAACCATTACATGTTAAATTGAAGTGAAGCTTTAAATGATACTTCAATGCATGAATTTTGCTTAAATTTTCATAATTCATCCAAAAATAGTTCGAAAGTTGAAATCCATGTATTCCTTGAGATGTAATCATGCTTGCATGTGTAAAATGATGAATTAGATGCGTTAGAATGGCCTACGGTCTCATGGCATGTCATATGCAAAATATGACCCTTCAATGCATGAAATCCCATGTATTCCATAAACAAACTATGAAAATAAAATAGCATACATGGCATATGAGTGTCTTTGGCCCCTGGCCTCATTACATACACATCTAAAAAGTAACAAAAGGTGCACTTAAATGCGCATTACATGGCTTGAATAATAAATACAAATTTTTATACAATACACCAAAAAGGATCATGAAATGCTAACAAATGCATATTCAATGTCACCAAAAATACTCCAAGAAATCTAGCAAGTCTAAGAGTGTTGTGCATCCCACAATAAAGCTTCTTTTCCCGAAAAACACCAGGTAACTTTGGGGTGAGTAAACAAGTTTACTCGTAGGAAATGAGCATGCATAAGTTCAATTTATTACAAAGTTTACAATTCAATAAAATTTAGTTCATGCTATTAAAATGACATTGGAACTTTTAACATAGCACAATGAGATGCAGTATCACAAGGTTATCAAGTTTGAAAATAAAAGAGTGAAATCAAACTAAAGTGGATACTTGGATATCGCCCGAACTAAAACCGTACTCTTGAGATCACTTTAGGGCTATTAACCCATGGGTACCTTCCCCTAGTGCACACTATAGTGTAGGGAGCTCTTTATCTCTCGTACTAGAACCAAGTCCTAGCCATGTCAAGTTCTTGATGATATCCTAAGTTTCCAAAATCAATAAGTAGAGCAACAAGTCATAATATGTGATAAAACGCAATAAGTTCTATGAATTATATGACTAAATCATTAGATCAATATGTTAGAAATTAAATAGATCAACTAGGTAATTTCTCTAGATTTCAAGAGTAGTCCAAATGATTTCAATTTAATATATAACAAAGAGTAACTCATGGCTATGCTATATATCAAGTCCAAATTGGAATACAAGCATAGTACAAATAATTAGAATTTAAATTAATTAATCTTCTAGATTTAAAAGCTCATTTAAATTATACAAAATTAATACATAACAAGGATCAAGTCATGACCATGCCATATATCAAGTCAAAAATAAGTTATAAACAAGCTACAATTAATCATTTATTTCTCATTTCAATACAAGACATGTATATAACTTAATATCACTATAAAAGTAATTAATTTACTTAGATAATAAACTAGAACACCCCCTACCTCAATAGAGAATTGAATCTGTATAATTCAAGGCAACTAAGCTTAAAATGGAAGATTAAACTAGGGTTTTGTAGAGGAGAGTGAGAGGAAGATAAAGTATTCCAAGCTTATAGGTCTAAAGTGAGTGAAAGGAGGCCAAAATGAAGTCTAAAGCTTTAAACTAAGCTTATTCTTCTATGGTGGCTAGGTTAGGGTTCTTGAGAGGAAAGAGAAGAATGAATAAAATGTAATGAAAACCCTAATTTAAATGTGGTGGGATTCTCTACTCACTAGGTGCTCTTGCACTACCTCTCACACACGCATTTGCAAGACTAAAGGTGAGTCCTGCACTTGTCATGACTCTAAGCAAACTTCCAAGATTTAAAATCAAGCCTACACTTGTTAACCATCCATGCCAACAAGTGAGTGAATCTCCACCCTCCATGTGTCAAGGAATTAAGCTTCCACGTTACTCCACCCCAATACCAACAAGTGGCACCATGAGAGTGTGACACTTGTCACACTTTTCAAAAATTAGAAAAAAGTCCTTTTTCAAAATATTTTCCAAATTAAATTACAGAATAGTCCCTAAGACGAAAAATAATTACTTTGCATAATTACACTAAAACCCCAAAAGTTTAAGAAAATTACCAAAAGTTATGCATCCATACCCTTTACAAGAAAAGTAAACAATTAGCATGCTTTTATACAAAAGTAAAAATGTAGATATCATAAAAATTAAATATCATGGATGCATGCAAAACCAGTATCAAATCCAAGCACAAAAGTGAGGTTATGCAAGGAAAAATGATAAATGGGAAAAGACAAAATAGGAAAAAAGACGAAAAAAGAAATTATCGAAAAAAGAAAGGAATGAAAATAACCGGGTCATTACACATAGGTTTTCTAACCTATGAGCTCTGATACCACCTGTGACGGCCCTGATTTTGCAACCCAGTGCGTCAGTGATGACTCAAAAGGTAACCTAGTAATGGATCCGAAATGCAGAAGCAAAAGATAAAACAAAGGTTCCTAGAGATATAAATTATCCATAAGACTCCAAAATGACCTTCCAAGAAGTCACGGAACACAAGGAGAACGAAAGAGAAAATGAGTGTCAAAATGGGCAAAGATTCATTAATTAAGGGTAAAACGGCCAATTCACGAATGAGAAGGGAAATTTGACTCCAAACAAGTCAAATGAGGTCCATACAACCTAAACTAGTCATTTTACTACATTCTAAGAGGTTCTAAGAATTTTGGCCAAGAATCCCACAAGATTCCCATTCCCGGTTTAAACAAAATCTAATACTATCTCACTAAAATATGAATAACTCCTACTGTGATTTGAATCTGAGAATGGAATTAGTACCATTGAAAAGCCAACTCAAAATTCTTGAGTTTAGGCTCAAGAATCACCCCATTTGGGTTAGAAATGAAGGAGCTATGAACAATTGAAGTCAAAGGAACAAAGCTGATACAAAACTGAAGGGCAACTGTGTGTGTGAGCTATTTAGGTCAGCCGAAATGGACCTAGAATCACCAAAAACTGAATTTTGAGGAAAGTCACTTCGGTCGGCCGAAATAGAGAATCGGTTGACCGGTTGTGACCAAAATAGTACGTAAGCTACTGGAAAATGACTTTTTACTATTCAAATTAAATCCTAAAAGCTATCGGTCGACCGAAATGACATTTCGGTCGACCGAAATGACTCGAGAAGGTGCTAAAAGACCTGTTATACACCAGAAGTGATGAGACTTCAACTAAGCCTCAAACCCCAACATAAAATGGTCCAAAAATAAAATTTAAAGCTGTGTAAAACATGCCAACAAATGTACTTTACATATAAAAATGTGTTACAATGGCCCATGGCCTCATTACATATCATTTACTCCAAATCACTTGCCAAACTTCCAAAGTTAGAAAAATTACATTTCAAACGCAAAACTTGGAATTTAAATACATACACTTGAACTTTAAAGTTTGTGGCCCTTGGCCTTATGTCATATATATCAAATAGGTTCTAAATAGTGCATCTAACTACACTTTACATACCATAAGGCAAAAACGGCATATCGAACCTAGATAAGCATTACATCTTTAGAAACAAAACTTAAACATGCTAACACTTGCATGCGAACAAGAATACATTAAAAGTACTTCAATTTAACGAATCAACGTAGGGATGTTGTGCACCCCAAACCAATGTATCCGCACATAAAAAATAACCTGATAACTTTAGGCTGAGTAAACAAGTTACTCGTAAGTAATGAGCTTGCATAGACCTAACGTTTACAACTTTATCAAATTAATATAAATTAATCCATGTGGATCATTGCACCTAACGTCTATGTCAAAAGTGAGACTCATGTATCATCCTAAGCTACTTTAAGCATTTCTTGCATAAACTACAATATTTCTGAAATTAAGTAACATTGCAACATTCAACAAAACACAATAAGATATAAATTCTCAGCACTATCAACTTGAAATTTATTATACGAAATCAACATGGGTGGACATATAAAACAAAATTGGAACATCCGAAATATCGCAACAATTTATAAATTCTTAAAGTTATCAACTTGAAATTTAAAATACGAAATCAACAAAAATAGAAATACTTGGACATCAAATCGGATCAAACCGACACGTAGTGATTTTAGGGTTGCTAGCCCTCCGGTTACTAACCAAGTGCGCACGGGTGAGGAGAACTCATACCTCCCACATTAGAGCTTTACTATAACCATAGTCAAGGCAAACGACATCCCAAGTTTCCAAAATCAACAAATAGTGCAACAATTGTATATGTATATATACCAAAAGTACATAACCAAAAACCATGCACAGTAAAATTATGGAAAATCACACAAGATATGCCCTAGGCATTCAAGTTACAATGGCATATTAAATGTCAAATACAAAGTGTGCAATTCATTGTACAAGATAACAATATATTCAATGCTCAAAACATAACCAAGTGAATATACAACAAGTCCAAGTCCATGATTTAAATATAGAAACAACTTCTAAGATATAATTAAATCCATGGAACAAGTAAATAGAAATTAATTAAATTCTCCAGATTTCAAATTAATTCCAAATAACCTCAAATTAATATATGCTAAAGGACATAGCATGGTTATCACATATATCACATCAAATATCCAATTAAGTGATTAAAACACTTAAAATAAAATTAATTAAGCTAATTAATTAATTTTATCTAGATTTTTAAACAACCCCAAATGTCCTCAAGTTAACATAGGTTAAAGAACAAACCAAGGCCTATTTTAATATCACATTACAAGTTGATTTCGTGCTAGATACAATCATGTGAATTAAACTTTCATAAAAGAAAATTACTAAATAAAAGTTGCAATACTTTTTCAAATACTCCCAATTTAATATATGTTAATGAGCATATCAAGGCCTAATTTAATAGGATGCCACAATTTAATTCCAAGCTATATACAACCATGTGAATTAAATTTTATACCGAGAAAATAATTAAATTAAATTGTAGAATTAATACAAAGGCATGTATACAAGTTGTATAAGCATCAAAAACATGTAATATACCAAGAATTGAATCCTATAACATCCCCTACCTTAATTTAAGATGAAAATCTCAAAAGCCATAGAAAGGAAACTGCTCCGAATCAGACGATACTTCAGGGTTTTGTCGGGGACAACAAGGTAAACATTAAACTCTAAGAAGGTCACACCAAAATCCAAACTTGGCTTCAAACCCGAACTCAAAAAATGGCCAAAACTGGATTTTAATAAGGGGGAAAGGACCGCCTTGCCAAGGCTTACGATAAACACTAAGGCACTATGGCATTTTACTAAAGAGAAGTGGCCGGAAAAGAAGGAAGAAGGGTGGCAACCCCTTGGGCTGCCATGGCTGCCGGCCAAGAGAGGGGAAAGAGATGAGAAGTTTTTGACTTTTCATTTTAGAAGCCCCTATGTAGAGAAAAACCCTAAAAGTGCCCTGAATGGTTCCCGCCGGGTCCAAAAAAGTGAAATTTGAGCAAACGTGCTCAAACGGTAAAGCACCATGAACGAAAATGAACCAAAATGAAAAAAAAAATATTACAACGGAATAAACGACATCAAAAATCGAGTCCCGAGCAGACCCGAACAAGTTCGGTGACAACTGGGGTCAGAAACCCTAAAACTGGGGAAAACGATCAGAAGACATTTCTAAAAGTGTGCGACTCGACAAAAAGTGAAAATGAATCCGGTACGAGGAACCAGGCTCAAAACGAGGTATTTTGTAATAACTTTCGTTAATTGCACAATGGCTCTATAGAAAGGGATAACTACAAAACTGCCCAGAATGAAAGTATCTTCCAAAAGATATTTTCTTAAAAACTCTTGAAATAAAATATCTTCGAAAGATATTTATGAAAAACACCCCAAGAAAAAAAAAAAGAAAATGTTTCCGAAGAAACTATGCATCCATGCCCCTATGGACACGAGGAGCAATCAGAGTACTTTTCTACAAAAGTTAAGGTACGAATTTTGTGGAAACCACATAAAATGAAAGTACGTGAAGTCAAAAATCAACTCCGAGCACAAAAAGTGAGGTTACGCCAAAGAAGTGACAAACGGGAAAAATGACGAAAAGTGAATAATGTCGGAAAACGAAAATATGGAACTGACGCGGTCCTAATAAGGAAATTGTCAATCCAAGAGAAAGAGTCTCGAAAACCATTCCCAAGCACTCGAGATGACACAAAGAGATGAGAAACCAAATGCAGGAAAAAAAATAAATAAATAAATAAGAAAAAGAAAAAGAAAGACAACGGAAAAAAATTATCGGTAAAATTTAAGAAAAAAAGAAAGGAAGGAAAATGACCTCATTACAAAGAAAAAGATTGAAAACCCAAAGAAAGATAATATGAGACAAAACTATACTGGCCACACACTATGTAGTACACCTATATGTTATTCATCGGAAGAGGACACACACATGAGTTAGAATTTGAATTCATATTCCATTGAACTGTTGTTTCTAATAGTAAATAGGGTAAAGTACAGTCACACCCCTTGAGGTTTGACAAAAGGACACTTTGAGGAAACTTACCTATTTTTTTGTACAAAGACACCCCCTAAAGATTCAAAAATGGACAGAGGCACCCCTTTACATGAGAAATTAACCAAATTACCCTTTGATAATTTAGGAGACTTTTTTAACTTTACAATTTAATAAATTGGACCAATCTGCCCTCAAGAACAATTTATGCATTAAAAAAAAAAATTTATATTATTCACTTTTTTTTTTTGTTATTTATTTTATAAATGTCCTGACTTCTTAAAAATGTAGACGTCTATAATGATTTTTTGATCCAGTACATATATTTCAAATAAATTATATTTTGTTATTACTTCTTTGTTTTTTCTTTTTTATTTTTAAATTAAGATGCTTAATTCGTTCATCTAAAAAAATTAAACCAATCTCTTTTCCTTGAAAATAAAAAAGATGGTACCTGTATAACTTTATGCATCTTAAATTATATATGAAATATTATGCATTTCCCAACATTAAAGGGAAAAATAATAATAATAAAACAAAGGGAAAAGAAATAATAAAACAAAAAAAAAAAAAGTTGGGACATTTATAAAGTAAATAACCAAAAAAAAAAAAAAAAGAAAAGAAAACAAACAAACAAACAAACAAACAAAATAAAGTTTTTTTTTTTTTTTTTTTTTACTTTTTTTATGCATAAATTATTCATGAGGGTATATTGGTCCAATTTATTAAATTGTAAAGTTAAAAAAGTCTCTTAAATGGTCAAAGAGTAATTTGGTCAATTTTCCTATAAAGGGGTGTCTTTGTCCATTTTTGAACCCTGAGGGGTGTCTTTGTCTAAAAAACAGGTAAGTTTTATTTGAATGTCCTTTTGTCGAATCTCAGGGGGTGTGGCTGTACTTTACCCTAGTAAATATATTAAAACAAGATTCCCTGAGTTAACAAAAGAAGTTTTGATTTGCTCAAAAGGTGGACCGACCAAAACCACACATCATCAACCAATGTTAATGTTGAGGCTGAAATTCGCGCAGTCCGATATGATACCGTTTTCCTGCAAGGAAGAGAGGAGAAGATTGATGAACCTTGACGGCACCGGTGTGGTGCCTGCCAAGAGCTCTCCGAAGATCAAATTAGTCACGGAGGTCTAAAAAGAAGGCAGGGATTAATAATAGTTTTTACGTCGTACCTTCTTTAATGGCTTGATGCCCTATTTATGGCTGTCGATTGGAATCAAAATCGTTCCGCTGATATCGATGGTTGACCTTATCTTCCGCTTGTGCAAAATCATAGGAGATTTATTACCAGATTTGTCGGGATATGATTTAATCCTTTTGACCTCCTCTAGTTATAGTAGGATTATTCTTACTTGTTGAACCACGTCAGATTTGATTTCATTATCCTTGATAATGAAATCTAATCAATCTTATCGAGGGTAGAATAGGTTTATATTTTTCCCTATCAGTTGCCCCCCATTCCCAAGCTTGCACGTCTAGCTTTGGGAATGTAATAAATAATAATAATACTTTTTTTTTTTTCCAACCCCGGTGACAGTACCCGCGGGTACTATTCCCGGGGGTACTATTCACATAAATAGTAACTTAGGGAATTTTTTTTTTTTTCTTTTTTTTTTGCACCCGAGGGAACAGTACCCTCGGGAACTGTTCCTGAATAGTTTTTTTTTTTTTTTTTCACCCGAGGGAACAGACCCTCGGGTACTGTGCATGAACAGTACCCCGCGGGTACTGTTCATGAATAGTAATAATAATATTTTTTTTTTTCACCCGAGGGAGCAGACCCTCGGGTACTGTGCATGAACAGTACCCCTCGGGTACTGTTCATGAATAGTAATAATAATTTTTTTTTTTTCCAACCCCGGTGAATAGTACCCGCGAGCACTATTTATGTGAATAGTAACTCAGGGTTTTTTTTTTTTTTTACCCGAGGGAACAGTACTTTTCCTTTTATAAGGGAATAAATTATACGAGTTTCGTCCCTTTAGTAAGGGAATTGAACTTTACGAGTTTTACCCAGCTCACCTCTTTAATAAAGGATTTTTATTTACTATCCCTTATTGTAAGGGGATATTAATAATGGGATTCATCCAACCCAGGTCATTGAAGTCCAGGACATTCATTTATTATCCTTATATTACAGGAATATGGATTACGGGATTCATTTAACCCAGGTCCTGATAATACAAGATACTTATCCCCTATAGTCTAGGAATATGGATGACGGGATTCATTCAACCCGGGTCCTTGTAATACAGGACACTCATTTACTATTCCCTTATAGTACGGGGATACGGATTACGGGATTCATTCAGCCTGGGTCCTTATAATACAGGACACTCATTTACTATCTCCTTTTAGTACGGGGATACGGATTACGGGATTCATTCAGCCCGGGTCCTTGGAATACAAGACACTCATTTACTATCCCTTATAGTACGGGGATACGGATTACGGGATTCATTCAGCCCGGGTCCTTGTAATATAGGACACTCATTTACTATCCCTTATAGTACGGGGATACTGCACGTATAAACTAAAAAGAATTTTATTAAAGACCATCATTATTAAAAACAAAATAACACGTGATGGAGCTACCCTCCATTTAAACTGATTAACTAAGATGCCCCCAGTCTTTATTATGAATGACTTGATAAGGCTAATTCCAGCCGCGAGACAATTTCTAGTCGGTATAGTCATCTGAGTCATTCTCATGATATGTGCTGTCACTCTGGCTAAAGAACGATTTCTTATATTTGGTATTATTTTCATCCCTGGCGAGAGGGGCTGGCCTCTTCTTGTCCTCTCCTTCCTTCCGTGCACTCATGGTGTCTTCAGCGTTGATGTGTTTTTGGGCTCTGACTAGCAACTCTATCATGCTGGTGGGAGGTTCTTTTGATAAGGAGAACAAGAATCTGGAGGTTTGGAGTCCTCCTATGAAAGCGGTCAAAGCTACCTTGTCGTCCGCCTCTTCTACCTGCAACATCTCTGCGTTGAATCGGGTGATGTATTCCCGAATCGACTCTTCCTTTTGTTGCTCCACAGTAAACAGGTAGGTAGCCGGCCTCCTATGCCTCTGACCTGTAATGAAGTGGCTCACAAACTGCTTACTCAATTCTTCGAAGGTGTTGATGGTTCCTGGCTTCAACTTGTTGAACCAAACTCTCGCTGATCCCTTAAGTGTAGTGGGAAAAGCTCGGCACATGATTTCATCTGGCACAACGTGTAACTGCATAAGAGCTTGAAAAGTTTCTAGGTGATCGAGGGGATCTTTGGTCCCATCGAAGCTTTCGAACAAGGGCATCCTGAACTTGCTAGGTAGTGGACATTTCATAACGGTGGGGCTGAAAGGCAAGTTGGTTCTTTGTACCAGGTCGTCTACGGTGGCAGGACCTTTCCCTTTCATAGCCTGCATTATATCTTCCATTTTCCCCTTGAGATCCTTGATCTGCAAGTCGAGATGGGTAACTTTCTTTGTCTTTTCCTTAAGACAGAAGGCTATGCTTTCAGGAGGTCGGGAACTCCGTGGGAGAGATAGGTGAACCACCTCTCTATGTCGGGTTCCCACCTGGCTTTGTTCCACTTCAGTCTCATTTTGGGGGGAATGATTATCCCTCTCTTCAAGATTTTCATTACCTCCGTTTGGACCTGAGATATCTTGTCCTGGAAAGTTTTGTTGAGCCGGTGGAACAAGGTGTTGCAAGAGCGTTGCATTTTGTTGGATCAACTGGTTCATACCCTGACTCAGAGTTTAAACTTGTAGTTCCAACGCTGCAAGCCGTGCCTGGTCGTTCGGGACGTCTAGGTTTTCACCCAACTCTACCCTTTGACCAGATCCCTGCGACGATGTTCTTTCGGTAACCATACCGGACTGCAAACATATATACCCAACGAGTAATTAATTGATTCAAGGGAATCGTGATTCCCACAGACGGCGCCAACTGTTGAGGCTGAAATTCGCGTAGTCCGATATGATACCGTTTTCCTGCAAGGAAGAGAGGAAAAGATCGATGAACCTTGACGGCACCGGTGTGGTGCCTGCCAAGAACTCTCCGACGATCAAATTAGTCACGGAGGTCTAAAAAGAAGGCAGGGATTAATAATAGTTTTTACATCGTACCTTCTTTAATGGCTTGATGCCCTATTTATGGCTGTCGATTGGAATCAAAATCGTTCCGCTGATATCGATGGTTGACCTTATCTTCCGCTTGTGCAAAATCATAGAAGATTTATTACCAGATTTGTCGGGATATGATTTAATCCTTTTGACCTCCTCTAGTTATAGTAGGATTATTCTTACTTGTTGAACCACGTCAGATTTGATTTCATTATCCTTGATAATGAAATCTAATCAATCTTATCGATGGTAGGATATGTTTATATTTTTCCCTATCAGTTAAAATTATAGTTGACATGTAAAATTCTAAGCTAAGTAAAGCGCACTTTAAGAAATTGAAGGGGAACTAACTGGAGAGGTTTGCCCCTCAAGATTATGTGGGACGGAGTAAGGAATTCACCATATTAAACATGATAAAATATTGTTTTTATTAGCTAACCGTGCTCAAAGACGACAAGCCGAGAAATATTAGTGCAATAATGGTGTTGTATTCTGAATTCATATTGTATATAATACTCCTAATTCAAAAACAACTGAGGTAACATTTGAAAGCATAAATTTGGACATTAAGGATTTTCTTGGCAACAAATTCTATTTTGCATTTTGCGACTTAATATGAAATAGAGATATAAAAATATATTTATGTGGTATGATTAATTTTGAAACAAAAACATATTTGGTAACTAACTTGTTGTACAGTGTTTCACGAAAAAGTGTTTGAGTTATTTTTAAAACTGATGCATACATTATATTTGTTTAACTGCAATAATAAAAACAAATGAAGAGAAAAATAAAAAGAAGAAGAAAATAAAAAAAGAAAAAAAATGAGAAAACTTTTAAGGGTAACAATAAAGGATTGATTGAATAAAGGGAATACAGAATTTTTAAAGAGAATCAAAAAAAAAAAAAAAATTGAATCTTCTATTTTTCCCGGCCCTTTGTATGTTACCTTCTTAACCAAACAACCTTATACTTTTAAAAGTTGCATCATCTGGCCTTGGTTGATATAACTTTACCACCTAAGTGCACTTTCTCTATTTTTATTATTTATAGCTGTTAATATCTAATGTTACCATGTGATGTTTTTTATTTATTTTTCAATACTCCACTCCACACAATTTTTTTTTTTTGTTATAATTTTTTTGGTATTCTTTTGTTATGAAGGACACCACAACCTAGCCTCTATTTTGTCGAGTTGGCTTCAATCCTACTTAGTACATCACCATCAATCTCCCCATCTTCTTTGTAATATTTTACCAAGGTCATGTTAATTGGATGTTGCAAAACATGGAGGTGTATCACCTGCTACTTCAACTAATCTCATGGAATGAGATGGCAGCTTGAGAAACTTAGTTAAAAAGGAATTGACATGATCATATCTTTTCTTTGGTTTTAATATTTGATCAAAATGCATAATCAGTATTTAGAGGCATTCAATAACAGTGTACTTTTTCTTGGTCAACTAAATGGTTTATGACTAACTATATATATATGTGCTTATATATAAATTTGTATATACGTTTACATCATTTTCTTTTAAGGAATTTTTATGTGGCAGGAATGATGAATCATACTCTCTTCAAGCATAACTAGCAAAAGTCGCAATGATGAAGTCTCAAGGATAATAACCTCAATCCAAACGTACATCTGAAAAAAGAAACTGACATAACAATATGAATTGAATAATTTTATAATTTTCAATTGTGAGGCCCTTTAGATAAATCCAATAAGTGTTTATTTATCAATAAACAATACACTGCTTTTGTCAACATTAATATCATGCATTTATCATGAACAGGAGAAAATAAATTAATTAGCGACTCCCCAAAAAACTTTTGTTCAACCTTCCTTTGGAGTTGATTAGAACCAAGAAGATTAAGCTCTTCCCAGTGCAGGATTTACTCTGCCACAAGCAATTGGCTTAACATTTGTAATTTCGGACTTGGCAGGGCCTCCATTATGGGTCAGCTCAATGTCACCAAACTCCACATTTTCGCATGGCACATCCTTGCTACAAAGAAGCTTGACAGCAGCCGGGGTTTTGGAGCTGCCTTTAATGTTTTTGAAGCTCACTTTGCTGATCTTAACTTTAGATGGAGGCTAAAATTAAACATCGAAAATGATTAGCAAATCAATGAAATTGTTAAATTTCTTTGTTTGTTGAAAAAGAAAACAATATAAAAAAATAATAATAAAATTGATTGATTTTTAGTCCAAGTCTAAGTACCTTAGCTGGGCATTTAAATCTTGCATCGCAGTATTCTTGATCGATGATGATGGGGTTTGCAACATTGTCCATGGTAATACCGTCAAAACGAATATCAGAGGCGGTGCTAGGAGGGGATCCACGCCATGTTTTTATTCTTGCTCCATACATTGTCCTAGTGAGGGTGCAGTCCTTAACTGTAATTCCAGAAACAGGTTGTTCACTTGGGTACTTGCCGAGACTTCCAATGCTGATGCCATGACCAGGTCCACATTTCACCTTTTCAATGTGAATATTTTGGGCACCATCGCCAAATGATATGCAGTCATCCCCGGTTCCTATTTTTGAATCAAGGACTTTTATGTTGCTTGTACGTGCAATGTGGAGTCCATCAGTGTTCCTGCTATCTTCTGGTGCAACGATGGTAAGTCTTTGAAAAGTCACATTAGTGCCTCCGAAAACAGTAATATGAAACATTTTGGGGTCCTTGGAAGTTATGTCATTGATCATAGAATTGTTTACATAGTTTAACCGTACACCCTGCATGTTATATATCATCCAGTCACAAAGACGACATACAACTCATTAAGGAAAATTACATATATGGAACAAAATTAATTAAAGTTCGAAATTTCAGAAGCAAATATATTTTATATATGTATACATATATAAATATTTATATGAATCTACTTACAGAAGGACGTGGAGGGCATTTTTTCTTTGGGACACAAGTTTTCCAAGCTTCGGCACCCATGCCATCGAAAGTTCCACCACCTGATAGGCTTAAGCGGTCAACTTTTTGGAAAACAACCCAGGCATCAGCTTTGATTTGATTGAGAGGAGGGGCCTTCAGGATGCCTTTGAGCTCAATCCCAATAGGGGCACCACAAGGACCTTGAAGAAGTATCTGACTTAACGAAAATGTGGCTGCTGGAATTATAATTGTGCTTGCAGTTCTCGTTCCACATGCCATTCTCCAAGCAGTCAAAAGAGCCTAAAAATCAAGAATGAGTAACGAGTGATTGTAAACAAAATTATTTAAGTTCATAGGACTAGAACATCATATATGTGTGTGTGTGTGTGTGTGTATAGCACTCACCTGTCTAATATCTGCATTGGGCTTGGCACCAAATTTTGTTACGTCATAAACGGCTCCTTCTGCAGCACGTGCTAGAATTAGCAGCAGATAAATTGTCTTAAGACTTAATCTCAAACCCATCTTCTTTTTTTGAATTTGTTGAATAGAATGAATTCGGTGAAATTCCAATCTTCTTTGGAAGATATTTATAGTGTTAAATCGATGCTCATCACCACTAAAATCTTGAACCAATTTTTGCTAATTCGAGGTATGAATTTGGTTGTAATGTGCTGTAATTTCCTTAAATAATGGTGAGATGTGCTAATTCAAATTTCTAACATAAGAATTCTTTTGGTACACCTTGTAACACATCCTCAACTTATTCAATTTGATTTTAAAATTTGCTATTGAATTATTTCTACATTTCTTAACAGAAAATATGAATACCGTTCTCAGAACTTAAAACCAATTCTTGATTGCATTGGTTTTAGTTTTTGAGTACTTCTAGATTAACAGAGGACAACTCACGTCTAGGCTGATCCAAATTTTATTGGGATATGTGAACATTTTGAAGCCAAGTTATGGAATGGTTGGAAAACAAAGAACAAATAAAATTTACTTACCTAAAAAAAAAATTATATCTATATCTATATTATTCTAAATGTGTAAGACCTTCCTAATTTCTTAACATTTAGAGTCCTGCTATTTGGCACGACAAATAAAAACCTACTTCACCGAGTCTATGTGGCTACCCATGTGTCAAATATACCATTATAAAATATATGGTAATTGACAATTTGGAAAGTTGTAATCTTTTTTTATAAGTTTATCTTAATTTTAGTATCTTTGTTGGAAATTAAAGTTTCAACCAACATATATATGTATATTTGTTTTATATTTCAAATTGCATCTCTGTAAGGACCATTAAGATACTTCAATTGTGTTTTTGATTATTAATATTTATCTATGACTTTGATTGGAATTTGTTAATTGCTATATTGATTAAAGTTAATGATCTATTCAACTCCCAAAAACATAGACAAGAAGAAAAAAAAAATTAAAAAAAAAAAAAAATTTGCGAAAGCATTGAAAAATTATAAAATATTGCAGTTTTTACTCTAGATTTTGTACAAATCTAATTATTAAATTTGAGTACCATGAAACTTAGTTAGAAAAATAAAATAAAAAGAAGATATGGAAAGGGGCTATAGAAAACTGAAAAGATATGGAAAGTGAAAGGGAAAGGGAGTATTTTATGGAAACAAACGGAAGTAGTAATGATACTATTTAAGTTAAAATTTGGAATAACCACGTCATATTTTTATATTTGTCGATTTTAAGTCGGGGAATTAAAGTCATCAATAATATCACTTTCCTTTAGTTTACCAAATATTTGTTTTCTTTGGGTGTGAAAATAAAATGTTTGATTATAGAACACTTAATTAATTATGGTAATAACTCTTAAATTCTTTATTTTTGTCTTTTAAAGAAGAAAAGCATATTCCCACACTATTTTCCTTCGAGAACTAATAGAAACCTAGAAAAACGCACTAAGCACTATCATGATATGGATGCCGGAGGATCTAATCAACCAAACCCTGAGCATTCCGACTCCTATCCCGCTCCAAATATGCGTCTCTTCTGAGAACCTGAGTTCAAGGAAGTCTATGAAACCCGATTCCTCCAAAAGGTAGTTGGAAAAAGGGAGTTTTTTGACAATAGTAAAAGTGAAGCATTGATCCCACACACCTACTCTCTGTTTGCTGTTATTGGGTTGGGTGAATTTGTATCACTCAAAGTCCCTTTCTATCCCAAGCTTGTTAAACTATTTTACACCCATCTCGAAAAAGAACTAGGGAACAACGCTTACGATTCCTTTGTGGTTGGCTCTCACATTCACCTTACCGTGTCCAATTTGCGACGCATTCCCAAACTTCCTCACGGTGATATCACCTACTTTACATCTTATAATTGTATCATGGAGAAGAGTTTGATCCTCTCCAGGCAATCCAACAAATAAGTCAATTCCCTACTGAAAATACTGACAGTATTTTTGCAAGTCTGTTAACCATCCAAGCCCGTCTCATCTATCATGTTATCATCTATACCATCCTTCCAAAATCCAGCGGACGCTCGAATGTGTCGTTTATGGAAGCCTTTCTCTTATGGTGTGTCCTAAATGGAAAACAGTTTGATCTCTCCTTCATCATCTTTCACCACATGCAAGATTGCATTAAAAAGGAGAAAACACACCTATCTATGCCATGCCTCTTACCCTCGTCTTCAGAGCATACAAGGTGCGAAAAGAAGAAGAGGAGAAAAAGGAGCTTACTAATCTCTACAGATTTGAAGAGACTTGCTAACTCAAATGAGTCTAAAAAAATATGAAGCCAACATTTGGTATGACCCTAAGTTTGGAGTTCCACCAAATGAAGGCTAAGACATTGTCATAGCTGAGCACCAAGCAGGAAGTGCTGAAGAGGGTGGTGATAGAGATAGAGAAGAGGAAATAGAGTTAGAAGAAGAAGAAGATGAAGGGAAACAAGAAGCCACTACTGTTCCTCCATCAGAAGAGCAATCCCTTCGTGAGCTGCTCTTAGAAAACATTGCTCTTTCTAAAGAGCTAATTGCCCTTGGCAAAGAGATCAGGGAACACATTCTTGAGTTGTGTGAACGACTTAAAGAAGTAGCCAATGAAGTCGATCTTGTAAAGCCCGATCTTGCCGACCTCCGAATCACGGGACTTCCTCATTTCTGATGCTCTCAACCCCTCTACCTTTTTATGCATTACAAAGGGGGAGAATGATGTTGATGTTGATGTAGGTTGTGAATGAGATTGTAGGTTGTTAATTGTTAATTGTTAAGGTTGTGGTTAAAAATGTAGTGACGATGTGAATAGGGTAGTGAAATGGTGAAGATGTTTTGATGTGATCTTTGACTTAACTATACTTTGAAATTCTTGAAATCAAATGGAAATACGTGTTTTTGGTATTTATGAATTGCATGCTTTCAAATACATTGTCTTAATTTTTTTATATATATGCATATATGCCTTAAATATGTCTTGATAACGAAGTTTAGATGAATGCACAAAGAAAGGGGGAGATTTGTAAATCTCTTATATGTATATCCTCACTTTTAAAACCATGCACATTGATAGCGGAGAATTGTTCACATTTTTATTATTATACTATTCTCATTTGACGAACACATCAATGAATTGCCATCATCAAAAAAGAGGAGATTGTTGACCTTGAATCTAAGGATTTTGATGATCGTAATTCATTAATGATGTTCTATGTGTACTAATGTCTACCTTGAGCAAATTACAGATTAAAAGTATTCGTCAAGTCAAGACATTACAATAGAAAAGCAAAAATGAAGAAGCAACACAAAGGCATAGGAAAAGGACAAAGGAATCATGACTCAAAGACAAGTCATCAACATCTTATCAAATGAGGTTAGCTAGAATGGTGAGCATTTTAGGAAACTTTGTTAAAGTTTGCATGAACACTTTAAAGCTCACATTTCCAAAATCATGCATAACAACTCATTTATAATATCTAATGAACAAAGGACCAAGCTTAACACATCATCAAAACAGGTTCCTGAAACATAAATTCCATTTCAGTCGACCAAAATGGAAGGTTAATCGAAACCGGTCCACCGATTCTATCAAAAAGCTTGGATCAATATTTCTAAGTAATATTGGTCTACCGAAACTCAGGACTATTATATTTCGGTCTACCGAACCTAGCAAATTAAAGATCATCACTTGAGTTTCAGATGACCCAAAATAAAGAGGCAAATGAATCAGCAAAGCCGATTCTCACATAATGTTTTAGAACAAAGGATGAAGGAGTTTCGGTCGACCGAAACAAATGGAATTTTTCATCGGTCTACCGAACCAAGGCTAATGGCCAACCTTTAAGCAATTTGGTCGACCAAACCTTAAGAGTGATTTATTTCGGATGACCGAACCTGCATGAATTAAAATTTCAAACGGGCATGTTTCCTCGAAGTATGTGTCCAACAGCTAGAATACTTATCAGATACTTCTGAAAGTCTATATAATGACTTATTGACTTCATAAAAGATGATTGCATTCATTAAGAAAGATATTCTTACAATCATAAAGCCTTTCATCATCATATACACACTTTATATTATAAAAGAGTATTGAGCTTCAATTTATTCATACATACTCTAGAGTGAGTTGAATCTTATACGTTAGATCTAAGAGAGATCATCTTGTACTTCATCAATCTTGTTCAAATCTTGTAAGGGCTGGTATGGCCCAAGAAAGACTAAGAGAAGGTGTTTCTCTTAGCACTTAGAAGCAAGGAAGAGCTTCTTGTAAAAGGTTTGCTCTCCACCCGCAAAGAGAAGCCATAATGAATAGGGAAGTCTCAAGAGGGGTCTTGAGCCAAGGAGTAGAAGTTTCTGAACCTCGCTAAAATCGCTGAGTGTAACGACCCACTTCACCACATGGTATGATATTGTCCACTTTGGGCCTGAGCCCACACGGTTTTGCTCTTGGCCTTTACCTCAAAAGGCCTCATACCAATTGGAGTGACACACCTACATATAAGCACTTCACCTTTCCTCTACCCAGGTAATGTGGGACTGTACACCCATAGCTCGCCAGTGTGGTAGCCTGACAGTGTCTCTCGCACCCGCCCACGGCACCCCCGCCCACAAGGTCATCACAATCCAACCCCCTTGGAGGCCCGATGTCCCCGTCGGCACACTTCCGGCTGGGTCAGGCTCTGATACCATTTGTAACAACCCACTCTAGGCCTGAGCCCGCACGGTTTTGCTCTTGGGCTTCACCCCAAAAGGCCTCATACTAATTGGAGATGACACACTTATATATAAGCACTTCACATTTCCTCTACCCAGGCGATGTGGGACTGTGCACCCGTAGCTCACCAGTGTGGTAGCCTGACAGTGTATCTCGCACCAACCGACGGCACACCCGCCCACAAGGTCATCACACTGAGTATATGTTTGCAATCTCTATCTCTGACTCTTACATTTATTGCTTCATATTTTGTTTGATAAATATTGTCTTTTAAACTTTAGATTACTTTCTTCAATATTTATCAAGGAAGTTAAGCTTTGTTCTAGTTAGTTAATTAAAACCAAAAATTGACCTTAGTTTGCTTAGACTCTATTCACCCCCCCCCCCCCTCTAGAGTCTATACATGGGCAACAATTGGTATTAGAGTTAGAACTCTATTGAAAAGGCTTAAGTGTATTAGAGAATGATCATGGCAAACTTAAATGGTCATCTTCATCAAGAAGGCCAATTTAACCTCCTTGGCTCGATGGAACAAACTACGACTATTGGAAAAATAGAATGATAGACTTTCTTCAATCCATAGACTATCAAATTTGGCTGGTTATAGTTAATGGACCTTTTATTCCAATGAAAGTTGTTGACACAAGACGAATCCCTAAAACTGAAGCTGAATGGGACACTGAGGATTATATACTTATATCCTTGAATGCTAAACCTAAAGTCAATCTAAATTGTGTTATAAGTCTTAGTGAATATAATAGAGCCTCTACTTGTACCACAGCTAAAGAAATCTGGGATAAACTTCAGGTTACTTATGAAGGTACTTCACAGGTCAAATAATCCAAAATTGACATTCTTATGCATCAATATGAATTGTTTCGTATGAATGAAAATGAGTCTATTAGTGCAATGTTTGTGAGATTTACTGACATTATAAATAGCTTGAAACATCTTGGCAGAACTATGTCTAATCTAACCTTGCAAGGAAAATTCTAAGAAGCTTACCCAAAAAATGGGATGCAAAAGCAAAGGCAATTAAGGAAACTCACAATCTCAACACACTTAAGTTAGATGAACTTCTCGACTCTTTTCTCACATGGGAAATCACCCTAAAAGATAGAAAAGGAGATCATCATCGAAAAAAAGAAATTGCTCTTAAAGTATCTCGAGTAGAAAAGGAAATTGCCAACAACGAAAGTGAAAATGATGATCTAGCTCTCACCACTCAATCTTTCAAAAGATTTCTTCATAGGAAGAAATTCAACAAAGGAAGGTTCAAAAAGGGTGAATTATCTAATGAACAAAGCAAACGAGACACCCCTACCTATTTTCATTGTGGAAAATCGGAACATTTCAAAGCTGATTATCATGTTTATAAAGAGGAAAAGAAAAAGAAAAGAGCAATGCAAGCCACTTGAGAAGATGACAACTCAAATGGCTCTGAAAGCGATGAAGAACAAGCTATCCTCTATCTCATGGCAAACAAGGATGAGGTAAATTCTAATTTTGACTCTTTTTCTGAATGTGAAATGTCTTATGATGATTTGGTTGATGCATATAATGGATTACCTGATGGTTTTAAGGAATTGCATGATGAACTAGGTAAAATGGTCAAAAAAATGTGTTTCTCAAAGAAGAGAAAAACTTATCATCGAAAACAAACTTCAAACTCTTCTAAATGAAAATGAGTGCTTGAAAAAGGAATGCACGTTACTTAAAGAAACAGGATCACCTGAACTTATATCTGAAAATGAATCCTTGAAGTTAATCATTGAAGACCAAATTGATCGTCTAGCAAAGTTTACTCAAGGTACCAACAATCTAGAACTGATGATAGGTGCTTAAAGAAGTGTTTTTAATAAAAATGGTCTAGGATATGACCCTTTTGACAAGAAAGCGTGTCTATTGAAAAGAGAGAGCCTTTGGTTAACTACTTTGTCAAAAGCAAGAACAGAAATTCTAGATGCAATTATTGTAAAAGGATGGGTCATCTTATTCAAGACTGTTCAAAGAGAAAGCCTAAGATCATAAAAAAGTGGGTTCTTAAAGAAACATATGTGCTCTTAGCTAACTCCCATGGACCCAACAAGATTTGGGTACCAAGTCAAAATATTTGAAATCTCTTTTGTAGGATGGTTTCAAAATCTCCACATCTTCCAAAGACAAATGGTTTCTAGATAGCGGATATTCAAGACATATAACGGGTGACCGCATAAAATTCTCCTCTCTAGAAGCATACAACGGAGGAAGCGTAACATTTGGAGACAACTCTAAAAGCAAGGTAATTGGCATTGGGATCATAGGTATTTCTTCTTCTTTATCAATTGAACATGTCTTACTTGTTGAAGGTTTAAAGCATAATCTATTTAGTGTTAGTCAACTTTGTGATAATAGATTTGATGTGACTTTTAAATCGGATAAATGCATTGTTAAAATAAATAAATCTCAAATATTTTGTCCTCCTAGAAGCGGTAATGTATATACCTTGCTCTTAGGTGAACTTCAAGAACAAGATGTTAAATGTTTCATGTCATCCAATGAACATAGTTGGTTGTGGTATAGAAGGTTAGGTCAATCTAGCATGGATTTAATCTCAAGATTGTCTAAAAATGAACTAGTCAAAGGTCTCCCCACGATAAATTTTTCAAAAGACAAACCATGTAGTGCTTGCCAAATTGGTAAGCAAATTAAGTCCTCCTTCAAAAGGAAAAAGGATATAACCACTTCAAAACCACTTGAATTGATTCACATGGATCTTTTTGGACTGAACAAAATTGCTAGTCTTGGTGGTAAACTCTATGCCTTTGTGATCGTAGATGACTACTCTAGATTCACTTAGGTATTCTTTCTTGCACGCAAAAATGAGGCTCATTCAATTCTTTCAAAATTTTGCAAAAGAGTCGAAAATGAAAAGGACTATAAAATTAAAACCATTAGGAGTGATAGGGGTAGAGAGTTTGATAATCAAGACGTAGAAAGATTTTGCGACGAAAATGGCTACAATCACAATCTTTCGGCACCTAGGACTCCCCAACAAAACGATGTTGTTGAAAGGAAAAATAAATCTCTTAAAGAAATGGCTAGAACATGCTAAATGAGCACAATTCATCTAGATCTCTATGGGTTGAAGCTGTAAACACTTCATGCCATTTTATAAATAGAGTTGTTATTAAAAAGATTCTCAACAAAACACCTTATGAGTTATGGAACAAAAGAAAACCTAATATAGGTTATTTCAAAGTCTTTGGGTGTAAATGCTTTGTCCTCAATGACAAGGGTAATCTAGGAAAATTTGATGCTAAATCCAATGAAGGCATTTTTCTTGGATATTCATCTAGAAGTAAAGCATATAGAGTTTATAGCAAAAGGGCCTTAGTTGTGGTTGAATCCATACATGTTGTGTTTGATGAATCCCTAACCACTCCCATAAAAAGTGTGATGGGCAATGATGAAGAAGTTGAACTTGAAAAGGTTACCAAGGAACTTAATACTAATAGGTCCCCTATAGAGCTTAAGAAGAGTATCAATGAACTCAACATAAATGAGTCTTCTATTGATACCTATCAAAGTTCAATTCAAGTGATGATACCTCTCAAAATAAAACTACTCCAAATGAATGGAAGTTAGTTCATAATCATCCCATTGACCAAGTTATTGGTGATCCATCCAAAGGTGTTAGCACAAGGTCACAATTAAGAAATGTATGCAATTTTGTGGCATTTGTTTCACAATTCAAACCTAAAAATATACATGAGGCTGGAAATGATGAATCTTGGCTCTTGGCAATGCAAGAAGAACTCATTCAATTCAAAAGGAACAAGGTTTGGCATCTTGTCCCTAAACCTCAAAATAAAACAGTCATTGGCATAAAATGGGTCTTTAGAAACAAAAAAGATGAGTCGGGAACTATTTTTAGGAACAAGGTTAGACTTGTTGCAAAAGGCTTTAACCAAGAAGAAGGTATAGATTATGAAGAGACTTTTGCTCCCATTGCTAGACTTGAGGCTATAAGAATGTTACTTACATTTGCATCTAACAAAAATTTAAAATTATTTCAAATGGATGTAAAGAGCGCCTTCTTAAATGATTTTATAGATAAAGAAGTATATGTAGAACAACCACCGGGCTTTGAAAGCTATGATAATCCAAACCATGTTTATAAATTGACTAAAGCTTTATATGGTTTGAAACAAGCTCCTAGAGCTTGGTATGAGAGACTTAGTGGGTTTCTACTCTCAAATGGTTTTAGTAGAGGAAAAATTGATAATGCACTTTTTACCAAAATCATTGATGGCAATTTGTTGATCATTTAAATTTACGTTGATGACATTATTTTTGGATAAGAAAATGACTCTCTAAGTAAAGAGTTTGCTACCTCTATGCAAAACGAGTTTGAAATGAGCATAATGGGCGAACTCAACTTCTTCTTAGGGTTGCAAATCAAACAAACTCTTGATGAAATTTTAATTTCCCAATCAAAGTATACTAAAGATTTGCTAAAGAAATTTGGCTCGGAAGACACCAAACATGCTAAAACTCCTATGAGTCCTTCCTTAAAGCTTGATAAGGATGAGAAGGGCAAGGATGTTGATATTAAGAAATATAGAGGGATGATTGGAAGTCTTTTATATTTAACGGCTAGTAGGCCAGACATTATGTTTAGTGTGTGTCTATGTGCTAGATTTCAATCTTGTCCTAAAGAATCTCACTTAAATGTGTCAAGCGTATTTTTAAATACTTAAATGGCACTATCAACTTAGGATTGTGGTATCCTAGGCACACATCATTTGAACTTGTAGGATTTACGAATACTG
The DNA here is from genome assembly GCF_030987335.1 of Cornus florida. Lineage (NCBI taxonomy): Eukaryota > Viridiplantae > Streptophyta > Magnoliopsida > Cornales > Cornaceae > Cornus > Cornus florida. The sequence continues at coordinate 83,690,946 of NW_026775575.1, forward strand.
ATATTGCCAGTTGTAAAGTTGATAGAAAAAGTATAAGCGGCGCTTGTCACCTTATAGGTCAGTCCCTTGTATCTCGGTCATGTAAGAAACAAAATTCAGTCGCACTATCCACCGCTGAAGCTGAATATGTTGCTGCTGGTAGCTGTTGTGCTCAAATCCTATATGTCAAACAATAGCATGAAGACTTTGGTTTATTCTTCAACAAAATCCCTATCAAATGTGATAATACCAGCGCCATTTACATATCAAAAAATCACATTCAACATTCTAAAACAAAGCATATAGAGATTCGATATCATTTCTTAAGGGATCATGTTTCTAAAGGTGATATTGAATTTATATTCATCAACACTGAGAATCAATTGGCTGAAATTCTCACGAAGCCACTTCAAGAAGATAGATTTTGCACACTTCGTCGAGAAATCGGAATGGCTATAGAAAGAGAGATTCATGATCACTAATGTATCCTTCAAGAAAAATAAAAAATGTGCTTCTAACTCTAGTTTCGCAGACCGAAACTATGTTTCGGTCGACTGATTTAAATATTTCGGCAGACCGAAACTAAAGCTTCATCTATTTCGGTCGACCGAAATAAGGAAATCAATTTCCCTTTAAAAGCCATTTCAGTCGACCGATGAAGGCATTCGGTCGACCGATTCTTCGGGGGCCCAGATACGAACAGGGCCAAATTTAATTTAAATGACCCACGAACGTTGTATCTCCTTACAAACCCATTAACCCTCTCTCCGTATCTCTCCAAAAGCAATTGCGAATCTCTTACATCTCCCCTCCTCGTATTCAAGGAAAGTCTCAATTCTCCTTCCTCGAATCAATCACTTTTACATCAGTTTTTCTTTCTCGTGATTTTTTATCTCCGTTGCATCATTCTAGGTTAGATTTGTTGCACTCAACCATTGTTATCTTGTCAACTATCTCACCATGTCTCTCATCTACTGAAAAGAACTAATGGCTTCCCGAAAGAATCCTTCTAGAACTAATAGAAACCCAGAAAAATGCACTAAGCACTCTCATGTTATGGATGCCGGAGGATCTAATCAACCAAACCCTAACCAATCCAACTCCTATCCCACTCCAAATATGCGTCTCTTCTGAGAAACTGAGTTCAAGGAAGTCTATAAAACTCGATTCCTCCATAAGGTATTTGAAAAAGGGAAGTTTTTTGACAATAGTGAAAGTGAAGCATCGATCCAACACACTTACTCTCTGTTTGCTGCTATTGGGTTGGGTGAATTTGTATCACTCAAAGTCCCTTTCTATCCCAAGCTTGTTATACTGTTTTACACCCAACTCGAAAAAGAACTAGGGAACAACGCTTACGATTCCTTTGTGGTAAGCTCTCATAGTCACCTTACCGTGTCCAGTTTGCGACGCATTCTCAAACTTCCTCACGGTGATATCACCTCCTTTACATCTTATAATTGGTATCATAGAGAAAAGTTTGATCCTCTCTAAGTAGTCCAACAAATGAGTCAATTCCCCATTGAAAACACTGACAAGATTTTTGCAAATCAGTTAACCGTCCAAGCCCGTCTCATCTATCATGTTATCAACCATACCATCCTTCCAAAATCTGCCGGATGCTTGGATGTGTCATTTTTGGAAGCCTTTCTCATATGGTGTGTCCTAAACGGAAAGCAGTTTGATTTCTCCTTCATCATCTTTCACCAAATGCAAGATTGCATTAAAAAGGAGAACACACACCTCTTCTATGCCATGCCTCTTACCCTCATATTCAGAGCATACAAGGTACGAATAGAAGGAGAGGATAAAAAGGACCTTACTAATCTCTACAGATTTAATAGAGACTTGCTAACTCGAATGGGTTTAAAAAAATACGAAGCCAACATTTGGTATGACCCTAAGTTTGGAGTTCCACCAAATGAAGGCCAAGATATTGTCATAGCTGAGCACCAAGCAGGAGGTGCGGAAGAGGGTGGTGATGGAGATAGAGGAGAGGAAGTAGAGTTAGAAGAAGAAGAAGAAGAAGATGAAGGGCAACAAGAAGCCACTACTGTTCCTCCATCAGAAGAGTAATCCCTTCGTGAGCTGTTCTTAGAAAACATTGCTCTTTCTAAAGAGCAAATTGCCCTTGGCAAAGAGAACAGGGAACACATTCTTAAGTTGCGTGAATGACTTAAAGAAGTAGCCAATGAAGTCGATCTTATGAAGCGCGATCTTGACGAGCTCCGAATCACAAGATTTCCTTATTTCTGATGCTCTTAACCCTCTACCTTTTTGATGCATGACAAAGGGGGAGAATGATGTTGATGTAGGTTATGAATGAGATTGTAGGTTATTAATTGTTAAGGTTGTGGTCAAAAATGTAGTGAAGATGTGAATAGGGTAGTGAAATGGTGAAGATGTGAATAGGGTAGTGAAATGGTGAAGATGTTTTGATGTGATCTTTGACTTAATTGTACTTTGAAATTCTTGAAATCAAATGGAAATACATGTTTTTGGTATTTATGAATTTCATGTTTTCAAATACATTGTCTTGATTTTTTTATATATATGCATATATGCCTTAAATATGTCTTGCTAACGATGTTTAGATTAATGCACAAAGAAAGGGGGGGATTCGTAAATCTCTTATATGTATATCCTCACTTTTAAAACCATGCACATTGATAGGGGGAAATTTGTTCACATTTTTATTATTATATTTATTCTCATTTGACAAACACATCAATGAATTGTCATCATCAAAAAGGGGGAGATTGTTGACCTTGAATCTAAGGATTTTTATAATTGTAATTCATTAATGATGTTTTATGTGTACTAATGTCTACCTTGAGCAAATTACAGATTAAAAGTATTCGTCAAGTCAAGACATTACAATAGAAAAGCAAAAATGAAGAAGCAACACAAAGGCATAGGAAAAGGACAAAGGAATCATGACTCAAAGATAAGTCATCAACATCTTATCAAATGGGGTTAGCTAGAATGGTGAGCATTTTAGGAAACTTTGTTAAAGTTTGCATGAACACTTTGAAGCTCACATTTCCAAAATCATGCATAACAACTCATTTATAATATCTAATGAACAAAGGACCAAGCTTAACACATCATCAAAACAGGTTCCTGAAACATAAATTCCATTTCAGTCGACCGAAATGGAAGGTTAATCGAAACCGGTCTACCGATTCTATCAAAAAGCTTGGATCAATATTTCTAAGTAATATCGGTCTACCGAAACTCAGGACTATTATATTTCGGTCTACCGAACCTAGCAAATTAAAGATCATCACTTGAGTTTTAGACGACCCAAAATAAAGAGGCAAATGAATCAGCTGAGCCGATTCTCACATAATGTTTTAGAACAAAGGAAAAAGGAGTTTCGGTCGACCGAAACAAATGGAATTTTTCATCGGTCTACCGAACCAAGGCTAATGGCCAACCTTTAACCAAGTCGGTCGACCGAACCTCAAGAGCGATTTATTTCGGACGACCGAACCTGCGTGAATTCAAATTTTAAACAGGCATTTTTGCTCGAAGTGTGTGTGCAACAGCTAGAATACTTATCAGATATTTCTGAAAGTCTATATAATGACTTATTGACTTCATAAAAGATTATTGCATTCATTAAGGAAGATATTCTTACAATCATAAAGCCTTTCATCATCATATACACACTTTATATCATAAAAGAGTATTGAGCTTCGATTTATTCATACATACTCTAGAGTGAACTGAATTTTGTACGTTAGATCTAAGAGAGATCATCTTGTACTTCATCAATCTTGTTCAAATCTTGTAAGGGCTGGTGTGGCCCAAGAAAGACTAAGAGAATGTGTTTCTCTTAGCACTTAGAAGCAAGGAAGAGCTTTTTGTAAAAGGTTTGCTCTCCACCCGTAAGGAGAAGCCATAGTGAATTGGGAATTCTCAAGAGGGGTCTTAAGCTAAGGGGTATGAGTTTCCGAACCTCACTAAAATCACTAAGTATATGTTTGCAATCTCTATCTCTAACTCTTACATTTATTGCTTCATGTTTTGTTTGATAAATATTGTCTTTTGAAATTCAGATTACTTTCTTCAATATTTATCAAGGAAGTTAAGCTTTGTTCTAGTTAGTTAATTAAAACCATTGACCTTAGTTTGCTTAAACTCTATTCACCGCCCCCCCCCCCCCCCCCCCTCTAGAGTATATACTTAGGCAACACTCCTAATTCAAAAAACAACTGAGGTAACATTCGAAAGCATAAATTTGGACATTAAGGATTTTCTTGGCAACAAATTCTATTTTGCATTTTTGACTTAATATGAAATAAAGAAATAAAAATTTACTTTTGTGGTGTGATATATTTTGTAACAAAAATGTAGTTGGTAACTAACTTGTTGTTTAGTGTTTCATGAAAAAATGTTTAAGTTATTTTTAAAAATGATGCTTACATTATATTGGTTTTTTTTTTTTTAAAAAAAAAACGTTATTTGTTTAACTACAATAATAAAAACAAACGAAGAAAAAAATAAAAAGAAGAAGAAAATAAAAAGAAAAAAAATGAGAAAACTTTGAAGGGAATACAAAATTTTTAAAGAGAATCAATAAAAAATAAATAAATAATTGAGTTTTCTCTTTTTCCTCACCCTTTGTATGTTACCTTCTTAAGCAAACTTTTAAAAGGTACATCATCAGGCCTGGGTTGATATGACTTTACCACCTAAGTGTACTTTCTTTATTTTTATTATTTATAGTCGCAACTATCTAATGTTCCCCTTTTATGTTTTTTATTTATTTTTCAACACTCCACTCTATACAATTTTTTTTTTTTTTTTTTGGTTATAATTTATTTAGTATTCATTTCTTATAAAGGACACCACAACCTAGCCTCTATTTTGTTCACTTCACTTCAATCCTACTTAGTACATCACCATCTATCTCCCCATCTTCTTTATAATATGTTACCAAGGCTATGTTAATTGAATGTTGCAAAACTTGGAGGTGTATCACCTGCTACTTCAACTAATCCAATGGAATGAGATTACAGCTTAGGAAACTTAGTTAAAAAGGAATTGACATGATCTTTTCTTTGGTTTTGATATTTGATCAAAATGCATAATCTGTCAAATTAGAGTTACGCGGGGTGCGAAAATAGTCAGTTGATTTTAATTGTGACTAACTCCTTTAATGACTTTAATCTGATTATTAAGTCAACTTACTCAATTTATGATTGATTAAATTATATGATCAATTTAAACATCCACAATCACAAATATATAAAAAGTAAAGCAAGTAAAAGTTTAGAGAGATTGCACCAGGATTTTAGCGTAGAAACCCAGTTGATAAAATTTGTCAACTGTTTGCATGGGAAAAACCTCGTGGACTATTCAGTCCAAAGTAAACCGATCCACTATGTTTGAAATAAAGTACACGAACTTTGACTCTGGTTCACAACCATACCATTCTACCGAACACCAATTGCTGATAATCCTCTGGCTTTGCGACTCCCCGTCCAACACCAACTTGACCTTAGACTTATGCTTCATATTTGTAGAAGTGTAACAGGTAGATCATACAACACTCCTCAAATGCTCCAACCCTTTCAAAGTATGATCGCTTTTACTTCTGTTCTTCAAGATCTGAACTCGATGTAGAATAATTAAATCCTGCTCTTCATTCAGAATATTTGAATCTTCAATATAGCTCTAATTCCGACAAGATAGAGAACAACACAACTAAATCACTCATGAATATATATGTGTGCTCTCAAAAATAAATTCAGAATAACCAGATTTGATTTTCTGAATTTTTCTCTCTAAAGGCTTTCTCAAAATATAGAATTGATTTTCCCTAAAGCCATAAATTAACTGTAATACCCCTAATTTTAAAAGGATAGTCCTACTATTTTAATTAATTATTTAATTAATTGTTTGAATTATTTGAATTAATTCAATTAATTGTTATTATTTGAATTATTGAATTAATTGATTTAATTTTTTTTTTTTATTTGTATTTAATTGAATTATTGTAATTGTTTAATTATTTAAATAAGTTATTAGATTAATTAGGGTTTTATGATTCACGGTGTTGCCGACTTGTGTGTGTTTTTCATTCCCTACATAATTAGAATTAGGTTAACCTAAGTGGTCTATAAATATAACAGTTTAATAATCTGTAACGGTTTTTAGAACTCTACTTACGAATAGTGGAGGTTGAGAGAAAGAGCACGGTGGTTTGAGAGAGAACAAAGAGAGAAAAGTCAGGGTTTTGGTTAGGGTCAAGGGCTGAATCAAAGAGGAATCGTTGACACATGCTCATGGGTTAAACTAGGAGCAACAGAGGTTAGTAAAAGCAACTAAGGCCACCGGAGTTGCTAGAGACGATGGTTTAAGATTTCTAAACTGAAATCAAAAGCAAGTCTCTATTCTAACTCTTTCCCTTAAACTTGTGTTCTGTGCATGCCTAGGTAGACTCCAGGGGTTTAATTAATGCTAAAACATATCTGTGATACATGTTAAACTATAATTTGCTTCGTTGAATTAAACTGACTTGAAAATTCTGAAAGCTTTTAATTGTATCCTACAGTATATGTTTTAAGCCTTGTTTAATTTAGATCGTGGATGCATGTGTATGTCTTTAAAATAATTTGGGGCACTGAATGAACATTCGAACAAGTGTTTAAAATATTACAGAGGCCCTCATCAATGGAGCCGGCTCCAAGGAGTGTGGAGCCAGCTCCTAGCTCCGCAGAGCTGGCTCCCAAGGTTAGGGAGCCAGCTCCCATGCCAATGGAGCGGGCTATCAATTTGTGAGAGCCTACTCTTGCCCAGAATTGCGTACTGTTGGTTTTAGGGCGCTGTTTGGACTGTACAAGGTATTTTCATTTTGTTTAAACTGCTTTAAATGATGTATATGATTGTCACAGACCTATAAAAATATAGGAAAACAATAATTCATAAATGGATTAAGGATTGGACAGTGTGAATTTAGAGAAAAATCCTACATGTTACACTTTGGTTGTTAATCAACTTATATACTGGAACTTGGAGATTCTTGTAAATATGATTTAATACTGTTTAATCACATTTAAACACAGTTATAAGTGTAGTGAATTACTTGCAATTAACTATGCTTGGTTTGGTTTAAAATTGATATTTAACTTGCTCTTAACTGTATCAATTTATGGACGATTTAAAGGATTTAAATGTTATAAATTATTTTAGCAATTTAAATAGCTGGGACATGATTTTTAGGTTCTGTAATGAATGCCTAATATCGTTATATATGTATTAGTTTATATTGATGCATACTTTGGAGACATGTTGATGAATACCTAGTGTTATTTAATCAATTATACTAATTGGAAGAGTGTATGCACCGGTATAAGACGCATACTAGGGATAGATTAGTTCAAATATTAAGTCCTACCTAATTTGGATTGAGGTATGGATTAACCATAAAGGTTATGTCCTACTCATATTTGTGTCATATTAGTAAAACAATTGAATGACCTACTTTGGTTTCCGGATGGATTGTTATACATATAACAGGCCACTACACCAGATGGATGATATTTTGTATTAGGCATATACGGACCTTATATACTTATGTTATGGTGCCATGGTATGAGCTTGAGTCTCAGGACCATGGTTAGGGTGCGTATATCACCTAGGATGGAGAACTGGACATAGGTGTTATTCTCTAGTAGGTCTAGGTACACATGACCACATTATGTGCAATTTGCATGGTATCTCTACTCAAGCTGAAACAGACCCATTAGACTAGTGAGTATCCTATAGTGTGTACTTATACATATATGGACTATTCTAGTTAATGTTGAGCTATCTAGGATGTATCTACGTATCGGGTTTCTATATGGATCATAGTAGGATAGGACTTGCATGTGGGCCTGACCCACTCTCTTATTTTTTTTAGGTGTTCGTCAGTTCCAGGGTTAAAGCTTGGTCGTGCAGAGTAAATACAAACACTCATTCCTCCAACTATGTAGGATTACTTTCTATGTTTAGATTTATATTTTGTTTCCTTTCCATTTTGGGATCTTATTAGGGGTCCACTTGATGGATTCCCAAGTTGTTAAATTAATGGAGTTATTTTGGATTATTGGATTTTTAAGTATTTAATTTTAAAGGATTATGGCTTAGAATTCTTTCAGCTTTTTATCATTTTATTCTTATTTCATTTTAAAATTTGTGTTCATTTAAATATTAATTGTTTGATATTCCCTCGGATTTGGGTTTGGGCCTGATCAATCCATGTCTTAGATTCGAGAGGTATCACATTAACCTAGAAGACTAAAAAGGTTTATATAGAGTTTAGAATGTCCTAGTCCCTCTGAAAATATGAAAAAATTTGTGCATAGGACTTGTAAAGAAATTGGGATAAAAAGGTAACAAACAGAACAGGAAATTAACTAAAAGTTCTAATTCTGTTAGGATTCCTTGTACCGGTTCCTAAATGTGGTATCGGTTCAAGAAGGTTAGAAACATTTTTTACGCTATTTGGCTACCAGTTCCCAACTGTGGTACCGGTTCAAGGTTGATTGTGACCAAACTTGTTGTGAACTAAGGTTTGCTACTAGTTCAAGGATTCTCTTACCGGTTCCCAATGGATAGAAAGGTATTTTCTGTTTCATTCAACCTTCTAAAACTTTTAAAGTGTTCTCACTCACTCACATACCTTCCTAAAGCATTGTTCTCATCATCTTTGAGTGTAGCAACCCATGAACACTTGAACTTCTTCAAATCCACTTCTGATCTTCAATCTTGAATGTTTAGAACTAAAAAATTACAACTCGATCGGACTTGTTTTGACAACAAAATTAGCCAATTATAGAATATATCTCATAATCTCCCCCTTTGACAATTTTGTAACAAAACCCTAAAACCAATTCAGCAATTTACCCAAGCAGAAAAGTAAATTACAATGATTATTAAAAGAAACAAAACCGCGGAAATTTTCTTAAACCTCATAAAGCTTCAACATATGTAGCAACCTGTAATCTGTACATTAGCTCAAATACAACTACCCGTGAAGCTTAATCAAGAAAATAAACACAAGCATAAAATAACAATGCTAATAATGCCTGAATGTCAATACATTGTAATGTAATGAACAATGGTTCTCCCCCTAAATGCAAAAAGTTCTCCCCCTTAATGCAAAAGTATCTCTCGCCCTAAAATGATAAGACTACAAACTCTTTCCCCCTTTTGTCACAAATTAACAAGGGTCACAAGGAAGAAATATCCTAAAAGTCGGAAGCAACCAACCATATAAATCCTGTAAATTAAAACCAATGAGAATGTAGACTCTACAAGATTATATGTATCAACAGAAATAACCAAGATCAATTCTTTGCAGTTCCACAAACTTAGTAAGTGTAGTGAAATTATCACCAAGTTCCAAAAATATATGATCTATCAATTGTTCAGATTTTAGATAATAAATCAATGATATCACATATCCTTAGAAATAAAAAAATCAACATGTGCAAAAGACATTTATTTGTTTTTATATCTCTCTTTGTGCTCCTTTTTTTTTTTTTTTTTTTTCCACATTGGCGGCTTTTACGCTTATGGGCAACTAGCTCTTTCCCTTATTCCCATTTGTTTCGAGTCAAGGTAGCTTTCAGATAAATTCCAAAGGTAGCCTTTTCCATCTCACATTTTTCAAAATAACAAATATTTTTCTTTCTTTTAAAAAACTTTTTCATTCCAAGCTGTTTTAAAAAAAAAAAAAAAAATTTCTTTTCTTTTCACTCTTTTGGTTTAAAACACATAAACAAGTTTAAATTTCAAGATAATGATCAATCATATCAACATTATCTTTGACCAAAACAATGATATCTCAAGTAAATGTACTATCAATGATTCATTTACTATACAAAATAAGAAATCAAACCAATTTCATCAAATCATAGTCATTGTATGTTTTCCACAGATAATCCATGTGTCATTAAACTCCATGTGTTAAACATACTCAATCAATATGGTTTGCTTAACTTTCCAAAAACATAATCTAGACTCTCAAGATATGCATGAAAATCCTTTCTAGACTATGTCTTTGCAATGCATCTAATCAAGACAACAAATACCAATAGATTTCCTAAAATGAGAAAACTTAGGAGCATCTAATGGTTTAGTAAGAATATTAGCCAAATTCTGATCAGTATGCACTTTTTCCAAAGACACGATATTTTGTTCAACAAGTTCCCTAAGAAAGTGATGTCGAATGTCAATGTGCTTAGTCCTAGAATGCAAAACTGGATTCTTTGAAATATTAATTGTACTAGTATTATCATAAAAGATAGCAATAGTACCTTGATCAACTCCATAATCCAAAAGCATCTGTTTCATCCAAAGCAATTGTGTGCAACAAGTTCCAACAGTAATGTATTCAGCTTCACAAGATGATAAAGATATACAATTTTGCTTCTTGCTGTACCATGAAACAAGGTTAGTACCAACATAGAAATAACCACTTGAAGTACTCTTTCTATCATCCTTGTTTCCAGCCAAATCAGCATCAATATAGCCTACAATCTCAGAGTTAGACTCAGAAGAATAACGCAATCCATAATTCAATGTACTATTGACATAACAAATAATACGTTTGACTACAAGAATGTGTTGTTATCTAGGATCAGCTTGATACCTAGCATAAACACCTACACTAAACGAAATATCTGGCCTAGTTGCTACCAAATACAACAAGCTGCCAATCATACTCCTATACAAGAAATGATCAACCTTTTTAGAATCAGAGTCTCTATCCAATTTGGATGAAGTACTCATAGGAGTTTGAACATGCTTTGAATCTTTCATACCAAATTTCTTAACTAGCTCCTGTGCATATTTTGATTGAGATATGAAAATCCCATCATCAAGCTGTTTCACTTGGAGACCTAGAAAGAAAGTCAGTTCACCAACCATACTCATTTTAAAACTATTATTCATATCTTTAGAAAAATTATGAATAAGGTTATCACATGTAGCACCAAAAACAATATCCTCCACATATATTTGAGCAACAAGAAAATCTTTTCCTTTCCTAAAAATAAATAATGTTTTATCTGTTCCTCCTCTTCTGAAGCCTTTATGCATTAAATAAGAAGTTAATTTCTCATACCATACCCTAGGTGCTTGCTTTAAACCATAAAGCGCCTTTTCAAGATAAAACACAAAATCAGGATTATGTGGAAATACCATTTAGAAAAGCACTTTTCACATCCATTTGAAACATTTTGAATTTAAAGTGACATGTAAAAGTAAAAAGAAGTCGAATAGACTCAAGTCTAGCAACAGGTGCAAAAGTCTCATCAAAATCAATTTTTTCAACTTGAGTGTATCCTTGTGTAACTAATCTGACTTTATTTCTCATCACAAGACTATGTTCATCAAGTTTAGTTTTAAAGATCTATTTGGTCCTTATGATATTAACATCACTAGGTCGAGGCACTATTTCCCAAATATCATTCTTCACAAATTGAAGTAATGCATCTTGCATAGCCATAAGCCAATCAGAACTTTGAAGAGCTTCATCAACATTCTTAGGTTCAACCTGAGCCATGTGACATGAGTGTCCTATATCATCTACAATGCATGAGTGTCCTACATCATCACGAACTGTACTCCTAGTACCATGCTTATCCCATGGAATGAATGACTCAATCTAACTCTAGAACTGCTAGATGTGGGAATATCTAAGGATGGTATAAGAATTCCTATAGGTTCATCAGTGGTGACCTCTAATTCCTCATCCTCATCTTCTTCAACCTCTTCACCTTCTCCACCTAAATCCTTAACTCTTTCTTCCTTATGAATTGTAGGTTATTTCCTTTCTCCTACAATTTCAAAATTAGTTTCTTCTTCATCAAGTTGAGAAGAGGTTATCTTAGATTTTGTATCATCAAATATAACATTTATAGACTCCATGACCACCTTGGTTCTAAGATTAAAAACCCTATAAGCCCGACTTGTTTGTGAATAACCCAAAAACACACCTTTATCACTTCTAGAGTCAAATTTTTCCAAGTATTCGCTATCTCTAAGGATATAACATTTACTTCCAAAGACTCTAAAGTATTTAATAGTGGGCTTTCTACTATACCACAATTCATATGAAGTCTTTTTAGTTCCAACCCTAAGATAAACTATATTTAGGATGTGACAAGCAGTACGTACTGATTCAGCCCAAAAGTGACGTACAATTTTATTCTTATGAAGCATAGTACATGTCATACCTGCAATTGTCCTATTTTTCCTTTCCACTACACCATTCTGTTGTGGAGTTTTAGGTGTTGAAAATTCATGTTTAATGCCATTCTTATAACAATATTCAATAAATTCGTTAAGTTCGAATTCACCTCCATTGTCGCTCCTAATCCGATTGATTTAATGTCCCTTCTCATTTTGAATAAGTAGGCAAATAGACCTGAAATTCATAAAAGTATCAGATTTTTCTCTCAAATATGCAACAAAAGTAAATCTAGAAAAATCATCAACCATAACAAGCATATATCTTTTTCCTTCAATGCTATCAGGTGTTATACGACCCATCAAATCCATATAAATTAATTCTGAAGGTCTAGAAGTGACTTTATGAATAAGTCTCTTATGTGACACTCTAGTTTGTTCTCCTAATTGACATAAACCACATATTTCATTCTTAGGCATCTCCAATTTAGGCAAACCTCGAACAAGATCATTATTAGAAAAATTCACTAAATCATTAAAATTCACGTGTCCAAGTCTCTTATACCATAAAACTGCCTCATCAGTACATAACTGCAGAAAAACACATTAGTGAATGATCTGAAAACATAACATAACAATTATCAGAAGTTCCAGTTCCTTTCAAGATTTATTCACCTTTTTCATTAGTTACAAAACACCCTTGTTGAGTAAAATTAACTTGAAACTCTTCATCACAGATTTGACTAATACTCAATAGATTAGTAACTAAACCTTTAACTTATAGAACATTCCTTAACTCCCCAATTCCTAGAAATTTGATCTTACTTTTACTACTTACAGTAGAAGTACTACCATCACCAAAAGTAACAGTACCAACTGAGCATTCCTTAAAAGTGGTAAATAATATTCTATCCCCTGTCATATGTCTAGAGCAACCACTATCAAAGAACCAACCACATGGACCTCGTGCTCTAAGTGTTGTGTGCATGGCAAGGCATTTAAAATTCTCTCTCTTTACCCAAACAATTTTAGATTCATTATGCAATGATTTTCCTATTATTCTAGGCAAAATGTCACGAGGCTCAATAGTCCTAATCCTCATCTTCCTCAAATTTGAACTCTCTAGATTTTTCAATTTCTTTCTTAGTTCAATTTTTCTTTTCTGACACTTATACTTGATATACCCTTTTTCACCACAAAAATGACATGTTGACATAAATTTAAGAGAATTAGAAATAACATAAAGCGTGGTTTCAACTTTCACAAAAATATCCTTAGATTTTTGAAAATACAAATCATTTGAAGATGATGCCAATCTTTGTTACTCATAACATTCTCAGCCACTTCTTTCAACTTATCAATTTTGCAAGTGTCAATATCAACTTTCTGAAAAGACTGTTTTGATTTAACAAATTCCCTACTCAAATTATCAATCTTAAGTTCCAGTGATTTATTAAACAAATTTACCTTCTTAAGCTCATTTTCCAAAAAATCAATTTTATGAAGAATATTCAAATTCTTATGGCCAATTTCTTCCAAATTTTTATTAGAGACAAAACCTTCTAACTTATAAATATCTCTATCAAGCTCCGCAAGATTCAATTTCTCTAACAAATTTTCAAAATCATTTTTAAACTTTGACCACTCAATTTGCATGCTTGTGACAGAATCAAAAACAGAAGGTAAAGGCAACACATTAACAGGTGAATTTTCAGACGTGATGCAAAAATCAACAATTAATCAATAACTATGATCAACTCAGTATATCGAGTTACCCGCTCTGATACCAAATTGTGAAAATAAAGTTACGCCAGGTGCGAAAATAGCCAGTTGATTTTAATTGTGATTAACTCCTTTAATGACATAAATCTAATTATTAGGTCAACTTACTCAATTTATGATTGATTAAATTATATGATCAATTTAAACATCCACAATCACAAATATATGAAAAGTAAAGTGTAATACCCCTAATTTTCAAAAGGATAAAAGGACAGTTAATTGTTTATTTTATTACATTTTATTTAATTATGTGATTATGTGCTTACGTGGTTGTGTGTTTATGTGGCTACATGATTATATGTTTATTGTCTTAATTGCTTATGTGATTTATTTGATTTAATTAGGTGCTTGTGTAGCTAATTAATTGAGTGTTTTACTTGTTTCATTGATGTGTGGTTTAATTGTAATTATTTTTTAGGATTAAATGATTTAATTATTTTATATTGTATTTTATTTTAAAGAAGTTGGATATGGATAGTAGTAATGGATCAGCCCAACGGGTCGCATGGACTACTTAGATAGGAGTTGGATGGGTACGAATATTTACCCATGGATGGATAAACATATATATATGGGTAGATATGTATATAAGGATTTTATATTTATTACTATTATAAATAGTTACTATTAATTTAACTATACTCAGATATATATTATATATATAGTTAAAAGGTTATATAGTACATATATATATATATATATATATATATATATATATATAATTATTTTTATTTTCCTTTTTCTTTTTATTCTTTTCCTTAGGCTAGCAGACTTAGTATGGCAATAGGATTAGGTTAATTGTTTAGCCTATATATATGTTATGATAGGGTCTGTAGAAGGAGGCTTTATAATTCATACGTGATATTATATACATAAGGCAGAGAGTTACAGAGAGTTAAAAAGAGAGAGAAATAGAGAGAAGAGAGAAAGAAAAGGTGCGGCCAAGGAATCCATAGCCGAACCAAGGAAAGGTTAGGAGACTTGCTCGTGGGTTAAACCAAGAGCACAAAGGACTGAGAAGGCAGCCAAGAGGTGGCCGGAAAAATTAGAGAAGAAAAAGGTTTAAGGTTTTCATTCCGAAACCTTAAGAGGCAAGTTCTTCTCTTACTCTCTCCTTTTGATCTGTATTTTTATACATGCCTAGGAGATTCCAGGAAACTCAAACAATTAAAACTAAATAATTATGCATGTTTAATCAGATTAAAACAGAGGGTTGTATGATTTTATTTTTATCATCTTGTTTTGAATGATTATTGGATTTTGATGCATGATTTTGTGTTTAAATTGAATCTTTTCATGTTAAAACATTTAAAATAAAGTAATATGGACTTACGGGACTTGGGTTGAAGCTTAAAGGCCTTAATAATGAAGTTTTAGGGCTTAGGCTGAACAGACGAAGAAGACGACTTCAGCATCAGCCGAGTCGACTTAGTTGGAACAGAGCCAACTCGGTTGGCAATCGAGCCAACTCGGTTGTAACCGAGCCTGCTCAGTTGGGCTGCGACCTTGGATTTTTGGTTTTAATGTCTAGAATGTGTTTAAATCTACTTAATTAATGTTAATGGGTTTAAATGGACTTGGGGAAGTTCTAGAATGTATAAAATACATATATTGTAATACCCCTAATTTTAAAAAGATAGTCTTGGTATTTTATTAAATTTTTTTAAGTGTGTTTTTTATTTTTTATTCGATTCCTTGGTTATTTGTTTAATTGATTATGCGTTTATTTGAAAATACTTATTTAGTTGGATTATGTGTTAGATGATGTGTATTTGTTTACCTAAATGTTAAGTGTTTCTGTAATAAATGATTAGGAATTAAATGTTTTAAATGATTATTTTATTTTATTTTATTTTATTTTTATTCTAATGGTTATGGATAGTAGTCATGGGCCAACCAATTGGATTATATGGACTACTTGGATAAGGGGTTTCATGGGTATGGATAATTACCCATGGATTGAGTATATGTATATATATATAAAAATAAATGTACATATATATATAAGGAAAGTCTTTTAGTGATAATCTAATGTATTTATTTTATTTATATAAAAAGAGTATACATAGATTATACGTAATATATATTTTAGTTACCTTTTTAGTATTTTATTTTTATTATTTTCTTTATTAATTTGAGGTGGATTGGGAAAAGGAGTAGAGTTATTTATTTAGCCAATAAATATATAACTATAGGGTTGGAAAAAGGGGATTAAAATTATATCACGTATTATTTTAAAGAGAGAGAGAGAGAGAGAGAGAAAGAAGGAGGAAGAAGAAGAAGGAGGTTAGGGTTTTTATCAAATCCCAAAAGACAAGTTCTTATTCTACACTTCTCCTTTGATTTATGGAATTTATATCTCTAGTATAATCATAGGATTATTTAAAGAACAATTAAAACTGGAGTTTATAATTTAATTGATCTAAACATAGGTTTAATAAATTATATTTTTCATACTTATTCTTATTGTATGAATTGATAAATTCATGGATTAATTTGATTTCTTTATGAGTTTATACATGTTTTAAATGATGTATTTTTCATATCTGAGTATTGATGGAACCTAGAAACATACCTTAGAATCCTTAAACGATAAATAATAAGTTCACAGTAAAATTCTGGGTTTAGTCGTGTAAAAGTGCTCGATCTGCTATTACAGTGCTCAAGCCTTGGGGGCAAAGCTCGAGCCATGAATGAAAAGCTCGAGCCTGAAAAGAAAAGCTCGAGCAATTGGATGAAAAGCTCGAGCCTGAAAGGAAAAACTCGAGCAATTAGGTAAAAAGCTCGAGCCTGAAGCAGGAAGCTCGAGCCTAAAACAAGATGCTCGAGCAATTGGGACAAAAGCTCGAGCCTTACTTGGTAAGTTTCATAAACAGCGTCAAATTACTTGTAATTGAATTTGAAGAGACCTAAACATCAAATCAGGACTAGAAATGAGTTTAAATAAATTTTAAACAAACTTAAATATATTAATGCATGTTATTTGAATTCTTTGACGAATGAATGGATTTAATCTTTATTTTTGTTCTTAAAATTAAGATTAAACATGTAGCATGAATTGTATTTGGAGAATGCTTACTTGACTGAATATTAAAATATCAGCATGTTTAAGATTCAGTTTGTGTAGGATATGTGATGTAGAAAGCTTAAATAAATTATAAATCGTTTCTATTTTGTGATAATATGATATTATATTATTATGTTTATTTATGGATTATTTGATGTATTTCTTTAATTGTTACATCAACTATTAGATTGTGTGGATGTAGTGCACCAGTATGGGATGGTGGCATGGTAGGGATGGATTAACTTATTAGTTAAGTCCTACCTACTTTATAAGGGAACGGATTAACTAAAATGTTAAGTCATACTTATATTTATGTCAGGTCAACTAAATAAGTTGAATGATACATAATGGATTACTTTAGATTGGAGAGAATATATATTATATTATATTATATATATATATATATAAACATATGCCATGACATGAGCTTGACTCTCAGGATCAATGGATAAGAGGCGTATATTGTCAGGGATGTGTAACTAGATATAGTGTGGTTGTGTATTCTGTTAGGTCTAGGTATTATACCCACTATATGTGTGTTTTGCATGTTACCTACTATTCAGGTTGAGGCAACCTTATAGTCTAGTGAGTTTCCTTTAGTGTGTATATGTATTATGAACTATATAGTTATTGTATGGGTTAGCTATATATATATAGTTTCTCCAGTCTTTGTTTCGGTTGTCATAGAAATAACTTGTTCGTGGGCCTAACCCACTATTATTATTTTTCAGGTGTTCGTTAGTTTCTGACATAGAGCTTGTTCGTGCTGAGCAGAGATTGTCCACGTCACTTTTCCAGTTCTACGTAGGATTCTCTTTATGTTTTAGTTTGGGATTATGTTTAATTTCAGTTGTTTCAGTTGGGTTTATCATTAGGGGTCCACTAGATGGATTCCCAAGTTGTAATAATATTAAAGGTTTTAGATATTTCATGTGGAGGATTTATTATTTACTTTTCTTTTCTACTATTTTATATATTCTTAGTTATTTCTTTTGTAATCAAATGTTTGTTTATATACTTAATTGTTTAGTATCCCTCGAATCTGTGCTCGGACTTGATCACCCGTGGCTCTAGAATCGTGAGGGTGTGACAGTTGGTATCAAAGCACTACAGGTTCAAGTGTTTCTAGGATTCTTTCATGTAAGACTTCCGCGTAGCATATTCTTTTATTTAGAGCCTATGTTTAGGATTCATTGTATTCCTTTACGGTCCGCTTAGAATGTATTGATGTCAATTTTATTTTGTAATTTCAGAATGGGTGGCACTAGGAAAATGATGTAGTCCGCAATTAAAATAAAGAAGGACCTAAAGAAGAAAAAGATTACTCCAACGATTCCCCAGCGAAGGCAGACCAAGAAGGCTGAATTAGAGATCAACGAATTATTTCTAATAAGTGTTGTTTCAGAGTATAAGCCAAGGATGATTTCTTGTGTGCAAGATTGGCCACCATACTATGGACCCAACACAACTTCGGTGGTGCTCGAAGCTGAATCAAGTGGAGAGGAGGACCCCAAAGAAAATCAGATAGAGGAGATACTGGAGTATCCAAGAAGGTGGGTATCGGAATTCAAGGATGAATGCTCTTTTAAGAGTGATATTTATTACTAGTAGTAGTGGAGGTATTATTAGAAGTACAGTATTGGTTAAATCACGTGCACTCGTATTATTTTAAAGAATATATTATGATTATTCTTTTGGAAGTTTATGGTTTAAAGAAGTTCTTAATAAAGTGAACTGGTGGTTTTAGTATCTCTGTTGTGTTTCATAAAAGCATTTTTGGTGATATTTGTATAATGATTTTATTAAATTTTACTGGAAAGTGTAGGTTGTGATAATAAAGGAGTATCACAGTGGAGTGAATGGTATTTGTGCAACCAAATAAATATTTACTTATAGGTATGTTGTGTTGAGATGGGACAATTACTAATAAGTTTATAAAAGAAACTTGTGGGAATCAATTCTATAAGTTTGATTGTAGAAAAGGCAGTTTAGCTCCTTCAAGGGTAGTTGCTACACTTGTGGAGAGTTTGATCACACTTCCAGGTAGTGTCCTAAAGCAGGATAGGGAAATGGACAAAAGGCACCATTACCTTTACCCGCTCCATAAATTCCACGGATTCAAGGATAGATGTATCTGGCTTTACCAGCACCACCACAGCCTCAGGGACAGGCACCGAAGCAGTTGCATTATGGCAGGGTGTATAACCCCATACCACAGGATGTTCAAGCGCCTCAGGCTGTTGAGGGTATGTTTCCTCTTTATGGTAGATCTGGCCATATTTTATTTGATACGGGTGTTACACATTCATTCGTGTCTAATACTTTTGTTGCATTATCCAGGATGCCGACGCGAGTGTGCGATAGACCTCATGGTATTTCTACACCTATGGGCGATACAGCTATTTTACATAAAAGTGATGGGCCTGTGATACTAGATATTGGTAGACTTCGATTTCTAGCCAATTTATTGGTCCTGGACATGCACACTTATGATGTAATACTAGGGATGGATTGGTTATCTCATTACCATGCCCAAATTAATTGTTATGATAGGTCTATTATTTTTATGATATGTATATCGTTGCTATGCTACGTTCTAACGGGGTTTCTAACACTTTTTTTTTTTTTTTTATAGAGAAGGAGACGATAAGGAGGTTACTGTGTCACCGGATAGCATACTAGTTCTACATGAATTTTCAGATGTTTTTCAAGAAATTCCAGAATTGCCACTTAGTCGAGAGATAAACTTGATTATTGATTTAGCTCCAGGTACTACGCCTATTGCTAGGGCACCATATAGGATGACACCAGTGGAGATGCACGAGCTGAGGGATCAGATTCAGCAATTGCTCGGTCAGGGCTTTATTCGTAGAAGTACTTAACCTTGGGAAGCACCAATTTTGTTTGTGAAGAAGAATGATGGTTTACTTTGCCTGTGTATAGATTATAGGGAGTTGAATAAGGTTACTATTCGTAATAAGCATCCTTTGCCCAGGATCGATGATCTTTTTTATCAGCTAAAAATAACTACATACTTCTCTAAGATTGATCTGTATTCTGGATATCATCAACTTCGAGTTAGGGACCAACTTGGATTGACTAATGCACCAGCAGTCTTCATGGATTTAATGAACAGAGTCTTTAGGGTTTACTTAAATCAATTTGTCATCGTGTTCATTGATGATATTTTGGTCTATTCTAAGACAGAGGACGATCATGTTAAACATCCTCGTACAGTGTTGCAGACGCTTCGTGAACACCAGTTATATGCCAAATTCTAGAAGTGTAAATTTAGGCAGCGAAAAGTGAAGTTTTTGGGTCATACAGTGTCAGAGAAGGAAATAGCGGTGGATCCAGCTAAGGTTTCAGCAGTGGTAGAGTGGGGACAGCCTACTTCACTTATAGAGATTTCAGAGTTTTTTGGCACTGAAAAAATACTATCGTAGATTCATCAAGGATTCTCAAAAATAGCGGGACCACTCACTCATTTAACTAAGAAGGGTGTACGGTTCATATGGGATAAACACTATCAAAAAGCTTTTGATGAACTAAATAATAAGTTGACTTCTGCACCGGTTTTGTCTACTCCACAGAGCGAGATAGAGTATCTTTTCTACACAGATGCTTCTTTGCAAGGTCTTGGGTGTATTTTGATGTAGGAGAAGCGACCAATTTTGTATAGTTCTCGTAAACTTAAGCCTCATGAGCTTAATTATCCAATACATGATTTGGAGTTAGCAACTGTGGTCTTTACCTTACGCATTTAGAGGCAATATCTGTTGGGAGAGTCCTTCAGGTTATTTAATGATCCCAAGAGTCTGCAGTATTTATTCACTCAGTGGGAGCTGAATATAAGACAACGTCGATGGTTAGAATTTGTGAAAGACTATCATTTCTCTATACAGTACCATCCGGGGAAAGCAAATGTGGTGGCAGATGCACTCAGTCGCTGACCTTCTGCGAGTTTTTCTGTATTATTCGCTATCGAATGGAATGCTTTGAAGACCGTTGATGAGTTGTCTGATGCTTTTGTAATGATCCGGTCATTTTCCTTCTTTTCTTTTTTTTGATAAATTCTTTTTTTCGTCCTTTTCCTTATTTCATCTTTTTCCCGTTTACCATTTTTCCTTACATAACCTCACTTTTTGTGCTCGAATTTGATTCCGGCTTTGCATGCATCCATTATATTTGATTTCCATGATAATTATATTTTTACTTTCATAGAAAATACATTCTAATTGCTTACTTTTTCATAAAGGGCATGGATGCATATTTTCTTGGAAACATTCTTGTTTTTGTGGTTTTAGTGTAATTATGTAAAATAATTATATTTCATCTTGAGGACCATTTTGTAATTTAATTTGGACGATATTTTGGAAAATGACCTTTTTTGTAATTTTTGAAAAAGTGTGACAAGTGTCACACTCTCATGGAGCCACTTGTTGGCATTAGGGTGGAATCACTTGGAAGCATAATCTTGTGACATATGGAGGTTGGAGATTCACCCACTTGTTAGCCTAGGATAGGTGCACTTGTTGGCTTGGATGGCTGATAAGTGTACGTGTGGGATAAAGCCTAGGAAGGAGTCATGGCTTAGTGACAAGTGTAGGCACCAAATTAAGTCTTGCAATTGTGTGTGTGAGAGAGGTAATGTAAGAGCACATAGTGAATGGAGGAATACTAGATCCTCCACTCACCACATTTCACTTTATCTCTTTTATTTCCTTTGTTCTCAAAACCTTAACCTAGCCACCATTAGAGAAAAGCTTGGTTTAAAGCTTATTTCTTCAATTTGGCCTCTTTCCACTCACCTTAGACCATTAACCTTGGGAAGTAAAAGTTTCCTCTCACTCTCCTCTATAAAACCCTAGTTTTATTTTCCATTTTACGCTTAGTTGCTTTGGATTATAAAGATTCAATTCTCTATTGAGGTAGGGGTGGTAGTATGTTTATATTTTAAGTGTTTTATAATCATTTGGGGTTTAGTATATATTGTGTACATGCTTTTAGAATTGTAGTATTGCATATTATAGGAAATCCTTATAATTGACTTAGGATTTATTGATTTAAGCATGTATGTTTTGTATGTATCTTGAGTAGGATTATTAATGTTATATAGAACTCTTATTGATTTGAATTACTATACTATTATGGTGATAATTCTACATTCTATTTTATTACTATTGGTAATTGTAATTATTTTAGAAGCTTATTACTATAATGTTGTAACCTAATATATAAAGCTTATTATTGAGGCATGTTTAAATTGATAAGTTGGTGGTATTATATTGCACATTATATTATGTTAAGGACTTGTCATTTATTATGCCATTTTAGACTTGGAATCCTAAGTTATGGTTTGTATGGTTTCAAAATACTTGTGCATGGAATGTGGTTTATATGCCTTAAATTGTTGTATATAAGTTTTGAACTTGATATATTTTGGATTCTCTCGAGACATTGTTACAAGTGACTTGGCTAGAGTTTGGCTCTAGAACGGAAGATAGAAAGTTCCCTATAATATAATGCGCACTAGCGGTGGTATTACCAGCGGGTTAGTGCCTAAAATAACCGTTTAAATCTTGGTTCATTCTGAGATTTGATGTCCAAGTTTTCCACTATTTGATTTCGCATTCAATTCCAAGCTGACAACTAATGCTTAATTGTAACTTGTAATTTTTGAAATTGATGTTGTGAAGTACATTGATATTGATTTTGTGTTGCTAAAGAATCATTTAAGTTAGCTTAAGATGATCCCTTAGAACACCTTAAACATAGACATAAAGTGGAATGATCCCTTGTCTTCGTCTATATTAATCTTGCAATGATATTGAAACTTTAGAGTGTACGTATATGATTCTTCCTACGAGTAACTTGATTACTCACCCTAGTTATGTGAGTTATTTTACAGGTTATGAGACAATGTTTTTAGATGCTCATCATCCTTAGGGGCTTATAAGCAATTTGAAACATTTTTGTATATTGACATGCACTTGTTTAACATGTTTTACTTTTGGTGTTATAATTTGGTATACCATAGATGTATGGTAATTTAGAAGCTAAGGTGGCTTTTTGAGGTGTAATGTGTATCTAAGTACTCATTTTTATGCTCACCTTGTATGTATGACATGAGGTCAAGGGCTATTAACTTTAAACGTTATAAGTATGCTTTCTTTAAAACTCAAATATTGCCACTGTAACCTATTTTGTGAGAATTTGAGGTTTGGTATGTCCAATTTTATAAATGGATTGTAATGATGCCGTAGGCCATTGTAGCACAACTACTTTATCATATTACGTATGCGTACATGTTCAATTTGGCACACAACACCATTCTTGATGAAATGAATACTTAAAGTTGCATTTTTTTTTGAATTTTCACCCTTTTTCTAATCCAAGGGAATTTTAGGAATTTCACAATGTGTTTTTATTTGTTTTCGTCCACGTTGCTAGTAGAAAACTCAATTTCGGCGGGGGCGGGGGGGGGGGGTTCTTCTTCGTGTTTTTTTAGAAAATGTCATCTTGGCCCTCAAAAACCTTTTTGTTTTTCGTAAACCCTTGCTGCCAGGTTTTTGCTGAACTGTAGTACAAGTGTACGGGTCAAGTGTACGGGTGGAGGATCTCGTAACCGGTTACATATGCATGGGTAGAATATCGGTCATTCTATTTTTTCCTCCTAACCGGTTAGATGGTCTAGGTTTGACCCTTTTTGACCTTTTTACCCTTTTTCTTCCGTTAGCCATATCTTCTTCGTTCGGATTCCGAATCAAGTGATTCTTGAGTCTAAGTTTATTAATTTTTCATTATCTTTCCAATGGTGTGTACGGTAGCACCCAATTTATTTTTAAAAATAACATTTTTACCCCTAGGTTCTTTCTTATCCGTTTTTTAAACGTTAATTCCGCATTTATTTTCTTTCCGTGACCTCATTGTGGGTCATATTGGTGTCTTAGAGACGTGTTGTATCTCTAGAGACTGTTGTTTCACCTTCCGCTTCCGCATTTCGTATCCGTTATTGGGTCATCTATTGGTCATCGCTGATGCACCGGGTTTACAAAACTTAGGCTGTACAACTTTTATGGCATGCATGGTAGTCACACTTTCGATCATTCACAAGGTCTTGTAGGCACAACTCACAGGTTAGTAGTGTATTGACAAAGTTACAGAGATAGCTTTTGAGGAGGTTCCATTTTACTATGTTAGGACTGATGGAGGTTTGAGGTACAAAGGGCGTTTAGTAGTACCTTCTGCTGATGATTTGAGGAAGGACGTGATGACTAAGACTCAGTGTTCTGAGTTTTTTGTTCATCCAAGATAAAATAAAATGTATCAGGATATGAAGCGACAATTTTGGTGGGCAGGTATAAAGAAAGACATTGTTATTTTTGTCTCTAAGTGTAGTACTTGTCAGATGGTCAAGATTGATCATCAACGGCCACCAGGTTCTCTACAGCCACTACCTATACCAGAGTGGAAATGGAAGAGCATTTCTATGGATTTGTTGAGAGATTGCCAAATTCATTTAAGGATTATAAATTCATTTGGGTCATCGTTGATAGGTTGACCAAATCAGCTCATTTCTTGCCTATTCGTACTAATTACACTTCAGAACAATTGACGAGACTTTATATAACAGAGATTATGAAGTTGCATAGCATACCATTATATATTATATCGGATAGGGATTCGAGCTTTGTATCGGGATTCTGGAAGAGTTTTCAGCAGGCTTTGGGTACCAAATTGCATCTTAGCACTGCTTACCATCCTCAAACTGATGGACAGACCAATTGGGTTAATCAGATCATGGAAGATATGTTTCGTTCTTATGTCCTTAACTTGGAAGGACTATTTGCCACTTGTGGAGTTTATATATAATAATAGCTTTCAGAAGACTACTGGTATGGCACCGTTTAAAGCATTATATGGCCGACCTTGTAGATCTCCTGTTTGTTGGATGGAGGTTGGTGAGAGGAGGTTTTTGGGCCCTGAGTTCATTAAGGATACCTCTGAAAAGATTGCTCTTATTAAGGATCGGATGCATACTGCTCAGAATAGGCAGAAGAGTTATGCAGACCGTCGTACTCATGCTTTGGAATTTCAGGTGGGAGATCAGGTTTTACTCAAGGTGTCTCCTAGGAAAGGAGTAATGCGCTTTGGGAAGAAAGGGAAGTTGTTACCACATTTTGTCGGTCTTTTTATGATTACGGATTGAATTGGAGCAGTGGCTTATCACTTAGCACTTTCGGACCATTTAGATCGTGTCCACAATGTGTTCCATGTTTCCATATTAAGGAAATTTCTTCGTGATGAAAATCGTTATCAGCATATTGATGTTGGTGAGATTGAGTTGCAGCCGGATGTAACCTATGTGGAACCACCGTATCGTATTATTGACCGTAGGGATCAGATTCTTCGTAATAAGGTCATCCCTTTGGTACGTGTCCAGTGGAGTTATCACAATGAGGCTGAATCTACTTGGGAATAGGAGGACATCATTCGCTTAACCTTTCCAGACATAATAGATGAAGGTAAAGGCGAATTTTGAGGATGGAATTCCCTTTGTTAGGAGGGAAGAATGTAATACCCCTAATTTTAGAAAGATAGTCACGATATTTTATTAATTTTTTTTAATTGTGTTTTTATTTTTATTTGATTAATTGGTTATTTGTTTAATTGTTTAAATGAATTAATTGATTATGTGTTTATTTGAAAATACTTGTTTAGTTGAATTATGTGTTAGATGATGTGTATTTGTTTACGTAAATGTTAGGTGTTTTCTGTAATAAATGATTAGGAATTAAATGTTTTAAATGGTTTTTTTATTTTATTTTATTTTTATTCTAATGGTTATGGATAGTAGTCATTGGCCAACCAATTGGGTTCCATGCACTACTTGGATAAGGGGTTTAATAAGTATGGATAATTATCCATGGATAGGATATATGTATATATATATATAAATAAATATACATATATATATAAGGAAAGTCTATTAGTGATAATCTGATGTATTTATTTTATTTATATAAAAAGAGTATACATAGATTATACATAATATATTTTAGTTACCTTTTTAGTATTTTATTTTTATTATTTTCTTTATTAATTTGAGGTGGATTGGGAAAAGGAGTAGGGTTATTTATTTAGCCTATAAATATATAACTATAGGGTTGGAAAGGGGGACTAGAATTATATCACGTATTATTTTAGAGAGAGAGAGAGAAAGAAGGAGGAAGAAGGAAGATGAAGAAGAAGGAGGAGGTTAGGGTTTTAATCAAATCCTTAAAGGCAAGTTCTTGTTCTACACTTCTCCTTTGATCTGTGGAATTTATATCTCTAGTATAATCTTAGGATTATTTAAAGAACAATTAAAACTAGAATTTATAATTTAATTGATCTAAACATAGGTTCTATAAATTATATTTTTCATAGTTGTTCTTGTTGTAGGAATTGATAAATTCTTTGATCGATTTGATTTCTTTATGAGTTTATACATGTTTTAAATGATGTATTTTTCATATCTGAGTATTAATGGAACCTAGAAACATGTCTTAGAATCCTTACACAGTAAATAATAAGTTCACAGTAAAATTCTACGTTGAGTCGTGTAGCAATGCTCGATCCGCTGTTACAGTGCTCGAGCCTTGGGGGCAAAGCTCGAGTTATGGATGAAAAGTTCGAGCCTAAAAAGAAAAGCTCAAGCAATTGGACGAAAAGCTTAAGCCTGAAAGGAAAAGCCGCCTGGCACAAAAGCTCGAGCCTTACCGGGGGAAGTTTCGTAAATAGCGTTAAATTACTTTTAATTGAATTTAAGGAGTCCTAAACATCAAATCAGGACTAGGAATTAGTTTAAATAAATTTTGAATAAACTTAAATATATCAATGCATGCTATTTGAAATTTTTGAGGAATGAATGGATTTAATCTTTATTTTTGTTCTAACAATTAAGATTAAATATGTAGCATGAATTGTATTTGGAGAATGCTTACTTGACTGAATAGTAAAATATCAGCATGTTTAAGATTCAGTTTGTGTAGGATATATGATATAGGAAGTTTAAATAAATTATAAGTCGTTCCTATTTTGTGATAACGTGATATTATATTATTGTATTTATTTATCGATTATTTGATGTATTTCTTTAATTGTTACATCAACTTTTGGATTGTGTGGATGTAGTGCACTAGTATGGGATGGTGGTACGCTAGGGATGAATTAACTTATCAGTTAAGTCCTACCTACTTTATAAGGGAACAGATTAACTAAAATATTAAGTCCTACTTATATTTGTGTCAGATCAACTAACAAGTTGGATGATACATAGTGGATTACTTTAGATTGGATAGAATATTATATATATATATATATATATATATATATATATATATGGACATATGTCATGATATGAGTTTGAGTCTCAGGAGCAGTGGATAGGGGGCGTATATTGCCAAGGATATGTAGCTAACTATAGTGTGGTTGTGTGCCCTGGTAGGTCTAGGTACTCATACCCACTATATGTACGTTTTGCATGTTGTCTACTATTCAGGTTGAGGCAACCCTATAGTCCAGTGAGATTCTTTTAGTGTGTATATGTATTATGGACTATATAGTTATTGCATGGGTTAGCTATAGATATATATATAGTTTCTCCGATCTTTATTTAGGTTGTCGTAGAAAGAACTTATTCGTGGGCCTGACCCACTATTATTATTTTTCAGGTGTTCGTCAATTTCTGACATAGAGCTTGTTCGTGCTAAGCAGAGATAGTCCACGTCACTCTTCCGGTTCTACGTAAGATTCTCTTTATGTTTTAGTTTCGGATTATGTTTAATTTCAGTTGTTTCAGTTGGGTTTATCATTAGGGGTCCACTAGATGGATTCCCGAGTTGTAATGATATTAAAGGTTTTGGATATTTCATTTGGAGGATTTATTATTTAGTTTTCTTTTTTGCTATTTTATTTATTCTCAATTATTTCTTTTGTAATCAAATGCTTGTTTATATACTTAATTGTTTGGTATCCCTCGAATCTGTGCTCGGACTTGATCACCAGTGGCTCTAGAAGCGAAGGGTATCACATATATATGCTAAGGATATGATTAATTTGAGTGTTAGATAACCTATATGTTATTTCATTGGATAAATGGATTAATTTAATTGTCTAAACAATGTAAATTAATGCTTAAGTAATTATTAAATAATAATTATGAACCTTGTATAATTTATCTGAGATGTAGGTTAATTACTTGGAATGTAAGTTAATATTATTTTTTTTTATTTTATCCACTCGCAATAGAATGAATCCTTGTAGGATAGCACTATCTAAAGAGGGTTGAACCCACAGGGAGATGAGTATTTATATTTGGCTTTTAATTAATTCGATGGTTTACAGGTAACTGGTGAAACTGTTTGATTGATTGTCACGATTAACAACTGAAATTAAACTAAAATTAAGCTAAATTATACTAAGTTATCAGAGAGAGAAAGGTCTTAGGGCTTTGACTTCCTCACAATCATCATATGATGGCGAGTTGTTTCAACTTTGGGATTTTTACAAGTTATGTTTTAAATGAATTGAACTCAATAACATTCGTTCAATTCGGGTTTTAAAGAAAGATGTTCTATAAAATTTAATTAACTATAACCTATCTGCTGTTAGCATGGACTATCCACCTACCTACTCTAACTATTTTAACTACTTTGCAAATAATCCATCTTTCATAAACGTAAACTGTGAAAACATTTTTTTATAAAAACGTTGAAATACCATTATATGACCTCTATTCTTACGTCCGGCAGGACTCCACTAGATACCGTCCAATAAGATAGGTTAAGAATAGAAAACAAACCATTATATCTAAGACAAGGTAATAACAATTTGAAATCTATTTAAAACATTAAATCCAATTGAGTTATCTCAATTGCTCATAGTCATATAATCAAAAACATAATATACATTAAAAATATCCCAGAGTTACGAATAATCAAACCATAATACTAGATTGGGTTATATCAGTGCCCTAAGAGAGGAATTAGCTACTCATGACAATGTCGGATGTCATCTGTGTTGGATTCGTCTCCATCGTCATTGACGGCACTTCTCTTCTCAGGATCTTCACCTTCTAAGGTTATGGAAACCTAAAAAGTTGTCACCACAGTATCAGCCTTCTAAAACAATACGAGAAAAAATAGGGCTTCTTCTATCAAGGCTTATGCATTCTGTTATAGAATAAAATAAAGGCTTGGTGGGCTTTTAGGTCTTCTGGCCCATCTGGAATGAGACACATCTTGAAAAGAGAACATTCTCCTAACTTAAGTCTGACATGTCATGGAAGGCTCGAGCTTTGGGAACAAAGGCTCGAGCTTTAAGGTTCAGGCTCGAGCTTCTTTAAATTAGTGCTCGAGCCTCAAGGATTGGTGCTCGATTTTCACTTTGACACTTAGCCAAATTTCTTCAATTATTTTTCACAGCGTCTTTTTCTTTAACACTTAGAATATTCTTGGGCTTCATCTTTTTTAACATTGCTCGATCCAAGCTTTATGGGCTTGAGCACTAAGTACCAGGCTCGAGCTTTAGGGACACAAGGCTTGAGCTTTGTGTAATGGTGCTCGATCCTTGAGGTTAGGCATGAGGTCTGAGATCTTGGAAATCAACTCTTCAAATTCTGGCGCCTTATGCTAGAGTTTGGAGGTCAAGGCTCGAGCACCCTTGGTGAGGCTCGAGCACCAATAGTTGGGGCTCAAGCTCCAAGGTACAAGGCTCGAGCTTCAATACCTTGTTGACTTTTCTTCTTTGACTTTTAAGGCTCGAGCCTCAAGACTAAGGCTCGAGCTTTAGATTTTGAATTCTTCCAAACTTCACCATTTAAGCTCTCGGCTTGCTCTAAATGACCGGCAACGACTCTGTAAACTTCGATATCATCATAAAGTCCCGGTTTTAACCGTTTCTCTGGGAAAGTACCTATAAACACACATTAAACATAAATCAGTCTAATAATGGATAGAAGTATCACTTTAGGCCTTAACATACGTATATTTAAAGGCTTGAGTATCAAATATTCAGCGCTTATCAGTTAACTACATGCTATTTAAATTGTTATATTTGCTTAAATAAATACAAATGAAGTTGTTAAATGGATAAATTGATTAATTTAATTGTTTTAACAATCAAATTAAATGTTTAAATCATTTTATTCATGGTTATGAGTTTTATATAATTTATCTGAGATGTAGGTTAATTACTTGAAATGTAAGTTAACAACATGCTATTTAAATTGTTGTATTTACTTAAATAAATGCAAATGATTATTTGCATGATTTATATCATGCTATGTATGGATTAGTTAATGTACTATTTTATTTTGTGCATCATTTATTAGACTGTATGATTTATTGCACCGGTATGGGACGGTGGCATTCTAGGGACGGATTAACCCAAGAAGTTAAGTCCTACCTATATATTTATAGATTGTATGGTTTAATGCACCGATATGGGACGGTGGCATTCTAGGGATGGATTAACCAAAGAAGTTAAATTCTACCTATTTATTTATAAGGGAATAGATTAACCATAGAGTTAAGTCCTCCTTATTCGTGGTAGGCCACTATATCAGATGGATGACATTTGTTCTATACTTATATGGATTTTATATATATGATTATGGTGCCATGATATGAGCTTGAGTCTCAGGATCATGGTTAAGGTGCATATATTACCAGGGATGTGTAGCTAGATATAATGTAGTCGTTTCCCTGTAGGTCTGGGTACTCATGCCCACTTTATGTGCGATTTACATGTTACCCACTATTCAGGTTGAGACAATCCTATAGTATAGTGAGATTCCTATAGTGTTTATTTATATATATATACAGACTACTAGTTATTGTTTGATTGATTATGATGTATACGTGTATCGAATCTCTACTTGGAATGTAGTAAAGTAGAACTTGTTTGTGGGCCTAACCCACCATTATTTTTCAGGTGTTCGTCAAGAGTAGAGGTTGTTCATGCTGAGTAGGGATCAGTCTACTTCATTCTTTCGATTCTACATAGGAGATTCTTTTATGTTTCGTTATTCAGTTGTAAACAGTTATTGCTGTCATTTGTTCAGATGGGATTTTCTAGGGGTCCACATAGTATAGATTCTCGAGTTGTATTAATGGAGGATTTATTGTATCAGAATGATTTTTATTATTAATGGAAATTTATTCTGAGATTTAGTTATTGAATTATTATTTTAGTTTTCTTTCAGCAAATGATTTATTCCTATTTTATTCTTTTTGTACTCTATGTTCGTTTATTGCCGATTTGTTTTGATATCCTCGGGTATTCGGGTATGGGCCTGGCCAACCCGCATTCGAAAATCTGGGGATATCACAGTTGGTGTGAGAGAACTCTAGGTTCAAGTGTCCTTAGGAGTGTCTTTCGTTATGTAACTTTCGCGTTGCGCCTCTTAAAACTTAGAGCCCATAATAGGATTCGTTGTACTCTATTTACGATTCACTAAGAGGAGCTGATATCAATTATATTCTACAGTCACAAAATGGTTGGCACTAGGAGGAGGATTGGATTCAAGGCGAAAGCAATAAAGACCTAAAGAAGTAAAGGAGTACGTTATCGATTTTTTTGCCAAAAGGCAGAATTAGGGATCGAAGGTTTAGTTTCGGATGGCGTTACTTTAAAATATAAGCCAAGAAATGATTGAAGTGTTTGTCATAGGTCACTGCATCTTGGGGCCTACACAACTTCAGTTATTCTTAAAAAGGAGAAAAACGAAGAGGATGAGCCCGAAAAGGATCCTAATAGAGGAGATTTCAGAGTATCCAATAAAGAAGGTACTAAATCTTCTAGAGGAATGATCGCAAGATAGTGATCTTATTTGCTAGTAGAATAGCAAACGATACTAGTAGAGTTGGTGTTGATCAATCTACATATAGTTAAACTTTCTTATCATCTCTAAAAGAGATATATAAGAAGTACTCTTCAAGAGTTTGGGGATCGGATGGAGTTCATATCAAAATGAAATACATGATTTTATATCACATACAGGAGAGTATTGGTATTATGTTGTGATGTTCTAATTCACTTTATAAAGCCAAGTTAAACAGTTTAAATTCAGTGTATAAGGAGGATAAGGGTTAAGCCCTTGATATTTGCTTAGTCAAACATTTGTTGCTTTTGAGCTATGTTTTAAAGGATATGTTTTGAGGTTGGATAATTTCCTATGACACTATAAAAGGAAATTGTGTGAAACAATTTTTACAAATTGTTTTTAGAGGAGATTTTCCCTTGAAAGAACGATGTCCTAAGTAGGAGTATAATTTGTGGTATTGTGTTTGTTATACGTGTTTTATTTTCGTTAACTATTCGGGATTCGGTATGTGGTTTAGTTGGGGACACAAGTATGCGATCAACCAACTACTGTTTTTACACCATGGGGTAACAGCGCTATTCTTTTACGCTAAGATATGAGTATGTGGTCATAGGATTTGGTAGACATACATAATTCTAGCCAATCTACTGGACCTCGACATGCGTCATTATGGTATGTTATTTGGGATAAGATAGTTAAACCATCACTACGAGTCAAATAATCTAGTACGATTAGTTTAATATATTACGCTAGGTCTGGATACATATCATATTATAGTACCATGATAATGGTGGTTGTTAATGTTTCGGTATTCATGAGGTTGTGGTAAATAAAGATCATTGTAACATCACGATGGTTTATCGGAGGTGTCGGAGTTGCAAAACATCTTCTTGGAAATTTCAGAAGTTGTCACCAAGTCCGAAGGAGGATTTAGTATTGGTTTAAGTACTTAATAGAATGACACTGAGTAAGGACAGTAGACTGAATGAATCTTCATTAGTCTATTCTTAAACAGGAATTTATTCACAAGGATGTGTCATTAGGAGGAGTTGCCGATGTTGCACATGGAGGAGAAAATTAAGTTTTATTCACTTGCATAAATAATATGGAATTTTTTTTTAGGTCAAAATTCGCAACAATTAGTTTTTGCTGGGAAATTGATAAATTATTTGGAGGATGGAAAGGTTTTATATTTATTTGATGTTAAATAAGAAGTCTGATTGACACTTACTTTTTCATTAAAGAAACAGGGTGTGTCAAAGATAGGAGGATGAGACCGATCACCTATATATAAAAAAGAGGATGCACGGTGTATATGGAAAGGTCATAGTTTGTTGACTTTTGTTGAGTTAAAATGATAGTTGACTTTTGATGAATGGAATTACCTGTTGACTTTCAATATCGGTAAGTTTATCACAGATTAGTGGCCCATGGATTTAGTTGCAGAGTTAGCTTTTGAAGATGCTCCAATTTAAACACTAGGTACAGATGAAAGCTGGTGGTACCAGACTAACGGTACTTTCTGCAGACAAATTAGAAAGAGGATGCAAGGAGTTTATCCAGGTGAAAATACAATACATCACCCTATGAAGCAGATGTTTGGAGAATAGGCAAAAGAAGGGACATATATATTTTGTCTCCAAGTCTAATATTTATTAGATAGTCAGGATTGACCATCAAAGATCACCATATCCTTACAGCCATTTCCTATACCAAAGCAGAAATGAGAGAACATTTTCCATGAATTTAGTTGAGGGATTACTAACTTTACACAAGGATCACGATTCTGGTTAGGATATTGGTTGATTGATAATTAAATCAGCTAAATTCTTGTCTATTTCAAAGGGCATGCGAAGATAAGCGAAAGTTTCAAAAGGACAAGTGAAGATGGTCTTCTCTTGATCTTGAGGATCTACAGCCACTTGGTTATAGCTAGAATAACCATCAAGAAAACAATAATAACTTTAGCCAGCTAACCTTTCTAGGATTTGATTAATGAATGGAAGTGGAAAATGATCTTTCCTAGTTGCAGAGTTTAGTTTCCGGTAATCTATGCACACACGCCAACCAGTGATGGTGCATTGTGGCACAAGTTCTCCCACTGAATTTTCAACAACTATGAGTGGTGTGTCTAATTTTACCACTCGTAATAGAATGATTCCGTGCGGGATAGCTTTATGTAAAGAGGATGTCGAACCACAGGGAAATTAGATTAGTATTTAGTTTTTACTTTAGTCCTAATGGTTTACAGGTAGCTAGTTGAAAATTTTGCTTCGTTGTCACGATTAAAAATAAACTAAAATTAAAATGAAGTATTAAACTAAATTAAAGTAAGTGATCAGAGAAAGAGATCTTAGGGCTTTGACTTCACCAACTATGGTTAAGTGCATCAACTCTTGGAATTCAACCAATTATGTTTTTAAAAGAATTGAACTCAATAACATTCGTTCAATTCGGGTTTTAAATAAAGATGTTTTTATAAAATAGTTAATTATAATCTATCTGCGGTTAGCATGGACTATCCACCTACCTACTTTAACTACTTTGCAAATAATCCATCTTCCCTAAGCATAGACTGAAAACATTCTTTTATAAAAAACATTGGAACACCATTATATAAACTTTATTCTCATGTCTGGTAGGGCTCCGCCAGATACCATCCAATAAGATAGGTTAAGAATAGAAAACAAACAATTATATCTAAGACAAGGTAATAAGAGTTTGCAATCTATTTAAAGCATGAAAACCAATTGAGTTATCTCAATTACTCATAGTCATATAATTAAGAAAACATAATATATTAAAATAATCCCAAAGTTAAGAACAATCAAACCATAATACTAGATTGGGTTACATCAGTGCCTTAAGAGAGGAATTAGCTACTCATGACGATGTCGGATATCATCTATGTTAGAGTTGTCTCCATCGTCACAGACAACACTTCTCTTCTCAAGATCTTCACCTTCTAAGGTTGTGGAAACCCTAAAAGCCAACACAGTATCAGCCTTCTGAATCACACTTGAAAAAGGACTTGGAATTTTGACCCCCTTCTATCAAGGCTTAAGCCTTATTTTATAAAAGAAAATAAGGATCTGGTGGGCTTTTAGGTCTTCCGGCCCATCTGGACTGAGATACGGCATGAAAAGAGAACATTACCGTAACTTAAATATGACATGTCATGGAAGGCTCGAGCTTTTGGAACTAAGGGTTGAGCTTTCAGGTTCAGGCTCGAGCTTAAGGAGTAAGGCTCAAGCTTCTCTGGATTAATGCTCGAGCTTCAATGGATGGTGTTCGATCTTCGTTTTGACACTTAACCAAAATTTTCAATTACTTTCCGAAACGTCTTTTTCTTCAACACTTAAAAATATTCTTGGGATTGAAATCTTTTAACATTACTCGATCCAAGCTTCATGGGCTAGAGCACTAGGTACCAGGCTCGAGCATTTGGTTCTCAAGGCTCGAGCTTTAATGGATGGTGCTCGATCCTTGGGTTGAGGCATGAGGTCTAGGACCTTGGAAATCAACTCTTCAAATTCCAACGCCTTGTGCTTGACTTTAAGGGTCAAGGCTCGAGTACCCTATGGTCAGGCTCGAGCACCTTTTGTTCAAGCTCAAGCTTGAAGGTACAAGGCTCGAGCTTTAATGCCTTGTTGATTTTTCTTCTCTGACTTGTTAGGCTCGAGCCTCAAGACTAGGGCTCGAGCTTTGGATATTAAACTCCTCCAAACTTCACCATTAAAGCTCTCGGCTTGCTTTAAATAACTGGCAACGACTCTGTAAGCTTCGTTATCATCATAAAGTCCTGAATTTAACCATTTCTCTGGGAAAGTACCTACAAACACACATTAAGCATAAATCAGTCTAAATATAGATAGAAGTGTTACTTAAGGCCTTAACATGTAATCATCACTTCTCAAATCAGTGCCTTACTTGCATAATAAGCTTCTTCAAGCCTGTTTTCAAATCATATTATCCCTGCAATTCATTAATCAGTCAAATATAGTAAGTACAACCAATCATATAATCAGGAAAACTTTCAACTTCTAATTTCAATATAACAGCCATGGTCCCCATATATCAGTTTAATCATTCATTCAATAATCTTAATTTCCAAAACACTTTTTTGAAAGTGATCCTACAATTCAACGTGTGGCTTACTATTCATACTTGCATTCATTCCTAGCTATTCCTCAATTCACAGGCAAATTTTTCAAATTCCAACTCCCAAGGCATTTATTTATTTTTTTATTTTTTTTATTTTTTTTTTTTGCAAGGTATGCATTTTTTCAAAAAGGATACTGTGCAATGTCCAGGTCTATTAAGCTTTCTAAATCACCTTTGTAATGAACTTTCAGCTAATGATTCCCAGACCAAATGGTCTTAGGGTATTAAGTGGTATAGAACCCCTCAGGACTTAATTGTTCAAGTAATCTAGGCAACCTAAACCCCTTATGTAATAAGCTTTCAGCCAACGACTCCCAGACCAGATGGTCTTAGGGCATTAGGTGTTAGAACACACCCCTAAGGACATAATCACTCAAGCAATCTAGGTACAGAATCTGAACTTGATCCTCTTCTACTTCTTTTCTTTACTTTTTTGTGTTTTTTTTCTTTTCATTCACATTGGTGAAGAATATTTTCCTTTATTGCATACATACCAATCTTTTCTTTTTTTTCAAGTTTTTTTTCCTAATTTTTTTTTTTATGCTTTGGTTATCAAAATCATCAAATCTATCTACTCATCTTAGTTTAACTCAAAACAAAATAAGACTTCTAGTATTTACCCCCGCAGAATTCATGCAAGTGTGAATATGTACAAAGTGTAGCATCTCATAGATTAATCTTATGAAACAAGGATCATCCAAACAGAGTGGACCACAGGCCACTAACTGATTTTAAAATTTTCAAGAATCCCTTTTCACACTATTTTAGCATACAAACCATAGCTAACCAACATCCGATTACAAACAGAGTATATAACACTCAATAGACTCAAACTCATGTTATTAGCATCAAATATCATATCCTTGGTATGCAATTTTCAAAACAAAATTCAAAATTTAGTTCTCAAATTACCTTACCCCCAAACTTATTTTGCACATTGTCCTCAATGTGTGAGAAAAAAAGAGAGATCAGAAAGATATTGCCAGAAATACAGACCAGTAAAGATAGACGAAACTAAAACTTAGAAGGGTAAATTTGGAACATCACCCCCAAACTTAATCTGTAACATCTGACAATATCAACTAACTCAAAACATATCAGAGTATCATGCATAGGGAGTAATAAGAGAGAAATATCACAAATAACTCAACACAAGGAAATAATAGGCAAAAAGCATGTGTATATATATCAGCAAGATGAGTATAATGCTTTTCAAAATAACAGACTTAGGGCAGATATACATCATAATGAAACAAATACATCAAAAGACTACCCTAGTCAATAAAAGAAACTATAGAAAAGCCCTAATCAGCTAATCTATCTAAGATGAAGGCAAATCAGTAGGATAGAAGGGGAAGACGGGGTGTAGCATAGAAGCTTCTCTAGAATGCTCTGCTGTGCCGTCAGCATCTGTCTCAGCATCGTCTGGCCATCCTGTAGCTCGGCCACCCTTGCCTGTAAAGCTCTGATCTCAACCTGAGAATAACTCTCAGGCTGGGCTGCAGGAACTGGCCTCCTCTTCGGCGGGACCAAGCTATCGGGGACATCCATCTCGTCCTCTGTAGCCTCATCATCTACCCTCCTAGCAGCAATTGCTACATAGCCCTCATCACCAAACTCTACTGCATCACAACGATGTGCCAGCATATGTGCCCATACTTTATTTCGTTCTTTCATCCCAAACTTTGGAGATTCATCACAGGACTCCTCTTTCGGACCTACCACAAAACCCTGTATCTTAAACAGTCTGGTAATCATGTATAGAAAGGGTAACATATGGGTAAAAACAGTTTTGTGTGGTCCAATTTCTAACGAAAACTCCAATAGCTGACAGAAAATTATTCTAGGAAATGAAAACCAATGCTCAAACTGAATAGCATACAGTGTATGGAGAAAATCAGTATTCCTAATATTCTTATATCCAAGAGGATAGACATTTGATATAATCTAAAATCCATAACCTCTTAGGAATTTTGGCTTTGGTAGTATTATTATGTTTTCGCCTAGCAAACCTACCATAACACAACTTTTGAATCAAATTTTCTGCAATCGGTACCCTAGGAAAATGTGTGAAAGTAGGACAGCTACGTCTCTCATCTACTACCTCAGGAGGTATATGATAACATTCTAGAGCTGCAGCAATAGCATGAGGATTACTAATAACTCATACCCATCAATCTTAGTCCTAAGTTCCCAAGGATCATCATCGCTATAAACAAGATTGAGATAAAACAAGAGAACCAGACGAGGATATGCAATGTTAGTTACAAAAAACATGAGATAAAGGAGATGCCTATAACTAAAAGACTTCATGGCCCATTTAGTGCATGGATCATTAATAAATGCTTGATAATCAAAAGTAGTTTCATAAGAAATTGGAATTTCTTTCCAAGCACTTGGCAAAACATCTCTAATCACCCTAGAACACTTAGAAGGAGCAGGACGAAACATCTCTAGCTTCAATAACTAGTATTTTGCAATAAAATCCCTAAAATCACCCAAAATTCACAATATCCTGCAATTAGGAAATTAAGGCTCAAGCTTGACTTTTCAGGCTCGAGCTTCAACCAATGCTCGAGCTTTAAGGTACAAAGCTCGAGCTTCACCTGAACTTCACCAACATAGATCTTCAAAATTAGCTCGCAAATCAATCATCAATTGAGTCAAGCAACTAGTATATGTTAATGATGTATGCAAGTTAAAGGAATCATTCATCTAAGTAATAACTTATGCTCTTTTCTCTAGATCTAAAAATTTGTTGGACTAAGGAAGAGTTAATGGAAAAAGGATGAATAAGGAGAATGTTACCTCTATTATTTCTGCAAATCTTCAAGAAGAATGTGAAGCATCACTGGAAAGGAATATGGAAAAAACCTTGAGAGATTATATAGAGGAAGGACATCCTTTGTGCAATAGGAGATGGAGTACTCAGTTTCCTTATTTTAAACATTTATATCATAAAGCTTGAGCGTGAAAGATTCGAGCTCGAGCTTGTCGACACAAATCCTAAAGTTCATGGTAATAGAAGGCTCGAGCTTGAGGTACTGATGCTCAAGCCTTTAGTAGCTGATGCTCGAGCCCCAAAGTTCAGGCTCGGACATTAAGACAAATTTTTGGATTTTTTTCCAATTTTTAATTTTTTAATTTTTTATTTTCTTTTCATATTTTATCTAAACCTAAACTTACCTTAAACCTAAAATAAACCTAAAACCTAGAAAAGAAAATAATTAAATCAAAACCTAAAATAAATAAAATTAAAATTAAACTACGGTACAACATACAAATGCTAAGTTTAACATCGATAGCTCGACAGCATACTAAGTTTAACATCGATAGGTCGACGAAAACTTGACCTTTCTAGTCTAAGTAAATAGGATCATGAAGTTCTACTAACTCCACTGTGTCTCTGCGCACACTACCCTCTATGCAGGGCCCATTGACCTTAGATAGTTGTCCAGTCTTGCAATCTTGTATCTCAACTGCACCGTAAGGTGTAACAGAAACAACCATATATGGACTTTCCCAACGTGACTTCAATTTACCAGGAAAAAGTTTCAGTCGTGTGTTAAACAACCAAACTTTCTTCCCAGGCTCAAAAGTCTTACGCAAGATATGCTTGTCATGAAATGCCTTAGTCTTTGATTTATAAACCTTAGCACTCTCATAAGCATCATTACGTTATTCTTCGAGCCCTGTTAGTTGGAGCTTCCTATTAGATCTAGCAAAGTTCATATCAAAGTTGAGCTTTTTTATAGCCCATAAAGCTCTGTATTCTAATTCTACAAGAAGATACCACCCTTTACTATAGATGAGACGGTAAGATGACATACCAATCGGAGTCTTATAAGCTGTTCGGTAAGCCCACAAACCATCATTCAGTCTTAAAGACCAATCTTTATGATCTGGCTTAACCGTTTTCTCAAGAATTCTCTTAATTTCACGATTGGATAATTCAACTTGGCCATTTGTTTGGGGATGATAAGGAGTAACAACTTTATAAGTGATGGAGCATCTCTGTACCAAAGTACGAAAATACATATTGCAGAAGTGAGCACCCCCATCACTGATAGTAGCTCGTGGCATACCAAACCGACTAAAAATGTTCGTTTCAATGAACTCAATCACGACTGCGTGATCGGCGATTTTAGTAGCAACTGCTTCAACCCATTTAGACACATAATCAACAGCCACAAAAATATATTCATTTTTATTTGATGAAACAAAAGGACCCATGAAATCAATACCCCAAACATCAAGAACCTCAATAACTAAGATTGGAGTTAAGGGCATCATGTCTCTTCTAGAAATTGATCCTAACTACTGACATCAAAGGCATAACCTATAAAACAAATACGCATCCCGAAAGAGTGATGGCCTAAAGAAACCGCATTAAAGAATTTTAGCTGCAGTTTTCTTTACACTGAAATGACCTCCACAAGCTAGACTGTGACAGAAGGTCAGAATACTATGAAATTCACTCTCAGTAACACATCTACAAATGATTTGATCAGCACAGTATTTGAAGAGCTGAGGATCTTCCCAATAGTACATCTTAATCTAAGGGAAGAATCGATATTTTTCCTACTTTGACCAAGACAAATGAATTTTGCCTATTGCGAGGTAATTTACAATATCAGCAAACCAAGGCAAATCCGTATGAGAAACCCCAAACAGTTGTTCATCCAGAAAGGAATCACAAATTGGAAGTGAAGATGAGGTATCTTCAATACGAATTCTAGAATGGTGGTAAGCTACCACATTTAATGACCCTTTCTTATCCCGGATCTCATAATCAAACTCTTGAAGCAAGAGGATCCATCGAATCAAATAGGGTTTGGTTTCCTTTTTGGAAAGAAAATGTCTCAAAGTAGAATGATCATAATAGACCACTACTTTAGAAACAAACTGATAAGCATAAAATATTTCATGTTTAAGCGCCCTTGATTGCATTAGTTAAGCCCATTATTTGATCTGTTTATATAGATTAACTACATTTTATGTTTTTGTGTTTTTGCAGGTTTTATTGCTAAAAAGGAAGAAGAATATAGTTTTAAAGGGTTTCGAAGCACAAGTCATATCAGACCTACATTTCAAGTGATCATCAAAAAGAAATGACACGAAGAGGCGATGGATGTAACTAGAGCTAAAGAGGGAAGTCTGTGTCAGGGTAGCATGCCTGGCGTCTGGATGCAAGAACTGGCTTCTGGACGCCATCTTCTAGAAGCTCACGTCCGGACGCCATCTTCTAAAAGCTCACGTCCGGACGCCAAACCATCAGGGCCTCGCGTCCGAACGCCAGTCTTCGCGTCAGGATGCGAGGCTACGGGCTCCCATTTTCTTTAAGTCCAATTTTGTCTATCCTGAGATCAGCCCGTAAGGCCCATGCCAAGAGAATACGAAGCTCATATGAGGTGTACAAAATTGGAGTACAGATTTAACATCGAAAAATGCCTCGTCTAGGTGGTCATGTTATCACATTTTCATATAAAGATATTAAGGACGTGTAACAACCCTATGACGACCCTCTCATTGTCACCATGATTATCACTAACTACAGT
This sequence comes from Cornus florida, assembly GCF_030987335.1. Lineage (NCBI taxonomy): Eukaryota > Viridiplantae > Streptophyta > Magnoliopsida > Cornales > Cornaceae > Cornus > Cornus florida. The sequence continues at coordinate 83,732,560 of NW_026775575.1, forward strand.
ATTCGGCAGATCTTGGTTGATAATGGAAGTTCAGCTGATATTATTTTCCTTAATGCATTTGACAAGATAAAAATTGGTAAGGAAAAACTCAAACCTATTAGATCAACATTGGTGGGATTTTCAAGAGATAAGGTCTATCCTCTGGGAGCGGTCATTCTTCCTGTCACTGCTGGAACCAGCCTAAAACAAGTTACTGTCATGGTAGACTTCGTGGTGGTGGATTGTCCATCTGCTTATAACATCATCCTAGGAAGGATAACTTTAAACTCGATGAGGGCCATCACTTTGACTTATCACCTCTTGATGCGCTTCCCCACAAAGCATGGCGTAGGCGAACTAAGAGGAGACCAGACCATTGCCAAAAAATGTTATGTTGCATCTCTCAAAGAAAAGAAGCAACAAGAGGCCTTGATTGTTGAAGAAATTGAAGAAAAAGAGCGAGACCGAACCAAGCCAATTGAGGACCTAATGGAGATATGCCTAAACGACAATAACGTAACAAAAAAGGTGAGTATAAGGTCTCTGCTCCCCTCAGATCTTGCAAATGTTCTTGTACAGTTCCTCAGATAGAATCAAGATGTGTTCGCATGGTCACATGAAGACATGCCTGATATTAATCCAGCTACGATCGAGCATCGATTAAATACAGATCCCACATTCAAACCTATCAGGCAAAAACGAAAAAATATTTGCCACGGAGAAGAACATCGCTATATCAGAAGAGATGAACAAGCTTCTGAAAGTTGATTTTATCCAAGAGGTTAATTACCCCGACTGGTTGGCCAATGTTGTTTTAGTAAAAAAGGCCAATGGAAAATGGAGGTTGTGGGTAAATTTTACAGATTTAAATAAGGCGTGCCCCAAAGACAACTTCCCTCTACCAAGAATCGACATATTGGTAGAAGGAACGGCTGGTCTTGAATTGCCTAGTTTCATGGATGCATATTCAGGTTATCTAATACCCCTAATTTTAAAAGGATAGTCTCGGTATTTTAATTTAGTATTTTATTGCATTTTATTTGATTACTTGACTTAATTTATTTGATTACTTGACTCAATTTATTTGTTTGCTTATTTGTTTATTTTATTGCATTTTATTTGGTTACTTGTCTTAATTTAATTGTTTGCTTGTTTGTTTAATTATGTACTTAAATTATTTTGATTAATTGTTTTGATTTATTTGATTATTTATGTATTTGTTTTAAGTATTTTTCTTCCAATAATGTATGTTTATTTGGAAAATAAGTTAAATGGTATAGTTTCTCAAATTCGTTTTATGAATTATTAAGATGAGATTAGGGTTGTATGTTTTATGTCATCGGGAGTTAGCCGACTTAGAAATAGGGTTATTTTATTTAGTTTCGTTTTCCTTCTCTAAGTATAATTAGGTTAGGAGAGAAGCCTATATATATATATATATATATATATATATATATATATATATATATATAGTTTTGTTCTGCAAGGGTTTGAGAACCCTATTCACGACCTGTGGAGGCAGAGAGAAAGAACAGAAAGGTTCGAGAGAGAACATAAAGAGAACAGTTAGGGTTTGGTTCAAGTCAAGGGTTGAACCAAGGAGGGGTAATTGACGCATACTCGTGGGTTGAACTAAGAGCAGCAGAGGTCAGTAAAAGCAACTAAGGCCGCCGGAGTTGCTAGAGACGACAGTTTAAGATTTCTAAACTGAAATCAGAGGCAAGTCTCTATTCTAACTCGTTCGCTTAAACCTGTATTTTGTGCATGCCTAGGTAGACTCCAGGGGTTTAATTAATGTTAAAACATATCTGTGATGCATGTTTAAACTGTAATTTGCTTCGTTGAATTAAACTGTTTTGAAAATTCTTAAAGCGTTTAATTGTATCCTTCTGTATATGCTTTTAAGCCTTGTGTAATTAATGTTGTTAATGCATAATGATGTCTTATAAATAATCTGGGACATTAATTGAACACTGGAACAAGTATTGAAAGAATTACAGAGGCCCTTGGTATCATCGGAGGCGAAGAAAATGAAGCAGAAAATGCAGAACAGCTTCAGGGAGTGAGAAAGCAAGCTCCCAAAAGGAGGGAGCCAGCTCCCTCATCAATGGAGCTGGCTCCAATGAGTGTGGAGCCAGCTCTTAGCTCCATAGAACCTATTCCAAAAGTTAGGGAGCCAGCTCCCATGCCAATGGAGCAGGCTCTCAATTTGTGAGAGCTTGCTCTCGCCCAAAATTGCGTATTGATGGTTTTTAGGCTGCGTTTGGACTGTGCAGGGTATTTTTAGTCCATTTAAATTGTTGTAAATGGTGTAGGTAAGTGCTATGGACCTGTAAAAATATAGGGAAACAATAATTCATAAATGGATTAAGGAATGGACAGCATGAACTTAGGGGAAAATCCTACATATTGCACTTTAGTTGTTAATCAACTTACATACTGGAACTTAGAGATTCTTTTATATATGATTTAATACTGTTTAATCATATTTAAATAGAGGCATAAGTGTAGTGAATTACTTGAAATTAACTATGCTTGGTTTGGAATAAAACGGTATTTAACTTGTTTTTTATTGTATCAAGTTATGAACAATTTGGAGGACTAAATGCTTAATCTTACTTTATCAATTTAAAGGACTGAAATAGGATTTTTAGATCTTATATTGGATACATAATTTGGTTATACACATGTTAGACTTTATTTATGCTAATTTTGGAGTATGATTGATGAGTTACTTATTCCTGCTTTATCAATTATACGGACTTGTGTTTTGTATGCACCGGTATGGGATGGTGGCATACTAAGGACGGATTAGTTAAAAATACTAAGTCCTACCTATTTGGAAATAAGTTGGATTAACTATAAAAGTTAAGTCATACTTATATTAGGGATGGCTTAGTTCAAAACACTAAGACCTACCTATTCTGGGGATGGATTAGTTCAAAGCACTAAGTCCTACCTATTCTGAAGTAAGGTGGATTAACTATAAAAGTTAAGTCCTACTTATATATATGACAGGTCAATAAACATTTGAATGTCATACCTTGAACGGATTATATATATATATATATCTTTATGGTGCCATGAGATGAGCTTGACTCTCAGGATCATCGTTAGGGTGCGGATATCGCCTGGGATGTATAACTGGACATAATTGTTGTTCCCTGGTAGGTCTAGGTACACATGACCACGTTACGTGCGATTTGCATGTTACCTTCTATTCAGGCTGAGACTACACTATAGTCTAGTGAGCTTCCTATAGTGTGTATTTATATCTATATGGACTACTTTAGTTATTGTTGAGCTATCTAGGATGTATCTGCGTATCAGGTTTCTGTATGGATTATAGTAGGATAGGACTTGCATGTGGGCCTGACCCACTCTTATTTTTCAGGTGTTCGTCACTTCCAAGGTTAGAGTTTGATCGTGCAGAGCAGATACAGTCACTCACTCCTCCAACTACGTAGGACTGCTTTCAATGTTTAGCTTTAGATTTTTATTACAGTTGTTTCCTTTTCAGATTGAGATTTGGATAGGGGTCCACTAGATGGATTCCCGAGTTGTACAGATATTGAATAATTTTGAATTTATACTAATTTATAAATTTTAAGGATTATATTTTAGAATTCTTTTCAGCTTATTATTTATTTCTTCAATTCGTTCAGTATTATGTGCTTATTTACATATTAATTGTTTGGTATCCCTCGGATCTGTGCTCGGACTTGATCACCCATGGCTCTAGAATCGAGGGGTATTACAAGGTATAACCAAATCTCAATGCATCCATTAGACAGAGAGAAGATATATTTCACCATGGACAGAGGTTTATATTGTTTCAAGGTGATGCCTTTTGGGCTCAAAAATGCTGGTGCAACATACCAGTGACTAGTCAACTTTATGTTCAAGAACCAAATCGGAAGGAATATGGAAGTATATGTGGATGACATGCGCGTAAAAAGCTTGAAAGCTAAAAACCACCTAGCTGATCTACAAGAGACATTCCAAGTCCGCAAGAAACACCAAATGAAGCTCAACCCAGGCAAATGTGCTTTGGTGTCTCATTTGGGAAATACCTTGGTTACATGGTAAGTAAGAGAGGGATACAGGCCAACCCCAAGAAAATCCAGGCGATTCTTAACATGCGGTCTCCAGCATCGATAAAGGAACTTCAAAGACTGACGGGAAGAATCATTGTTCTGAACAGGTTAATTTTCAGGGCAACTGATAGGTGTTTACCTTTTTTTCGTGTGTTCAGGAAAGCTTTTTCATGGACACTTAAGTGCGAGCAAGCTTTTACAAAGCTGAAGGGGTATCTCACTTCACCACCGTTACTATCACAGGCAATGCAAGAAGAGCAGCTGTATTTATACTTGGCGGTTTCTCCATTGGCAGTAAGCTCAGCCTTAGTCTGCGAAGAGGAAAGAATCCAGAAACCAGTATACTATACTAGCCGTGCATTCAGGGGGCAGAAGAGAGATACCCAAGGATAGAAAAGTTGGCATTTGCTCTAGTTGTCTCTGCAAGGAAACTCAGGCCTTACTTCCAAGCGCATACAATAATAGTACTAACAGACCAACCACTTAGGCAGGTCCTCCGCAAACCTGATACTTCGGGGTGACTCATGAAGTGGTCGGTAAAACTTGGAGAGTTTGATATCTAATGCAAACCCAGAATGGCTTTAAAAGCCTAGGTATTGGCAGATGTTATAGCAGAATTCACACCAGAAGATGAGCACAAGCATGGCTTAAATGAGCAAGAAAAAACTGAATCTACTTGGACATTATATGTGGATGGCTAGTAATTGTCTCCTCAGAGGGGGAACGCATCAAATATGCACTCAGATTTGGATTTAAGGCAACTAATAATGAGGCGGAATATGAGGCCCTCCTAGCCGGCCTTATGATGGATAAAGCCCTGGAAGTTGAGCGACTAATAGCGTACATTGATTCTCAACTGATAGTTGGACAAGTCCAATGGGAATATGAAGCCAAGGATGAGAAGATGAAGACCTATCTGCATAAGATAGAAGATATCAAGGGTTATTTTAAGAAGTTTTCCATTCATCGGATCCCCCGAGAAGATAATGAGCAGGCAGACGCCTTAGCTCGACTACTAACTGCAGAAGAAGATAAAGCCATACTTGTGGAACATTTGGATGAGCCTAACATAGTCTGAGATTGGCCACAGAAAATACACCAGGTGATCCGAGGCATGGAATGGGCATAACCCATTATCAGGTACATAGATAACGAAGAGCTACCCCAAGATAGCATAGAAGCATGAAAGGTCAGGATGCGTGCAACAAAATATTCCCTCATTGATGGGGTTCTCTACAAGAAGGGATTTTCTCTACCCTACTTACGTTATGTCTCCGCTGATGAGACAAACTACATTCTAAAGGACATACATGAAGGCCTCTATGGAAACCATGCTAGGGGCAGATTACTAGTGCATATTTGGCAGAGATTCGCCAATGTCCCAAAACGATCCGCAGAAGAGTTAACCCCTCTTTGGGTCATGGCCTTTTGCCCAATGAGGAACAGACCTTATCGGCCCCTTACCCCCATGGAAGGGACAAACCAAATATATAATTGTGGCCATTGATTACTTCACCAAGCTGGTGGAAGCTGAGCCATTAGCTCATATTGGAGTGAATGAAGTAAAGAAATTTTTTTTGGAAGACAATAATCTGCAGGTTCGGAGCACCAAGGGTGATTGTGACAGATAATGGGAAATAGTTTGATAGTGAGCAGTTCAATGATTTTTGTAATGAGCTTGGGATCAAAATTCATTTCTCTTCTCCTGCCCATCCCCAAGCTAATGAGCAAGTTGAGGTCATGAATAGAACGATACTGAAAATGATCAAGACACGCCTAGAAAAAGCCAAGCGCTTGTGGCCTGAACAAATACCTAGAGTCTTATGGGCCTATCACACTACCGTCAGAACCCCCACTGGGGAGACCCCTTTAAGTTAGCTTTTGGAAATGAAGCGGTGATCTCGGTAAAGACAAAGGTTGCCACCTTCAGAACAAAGTATTTTGAACCTCAACAGAACGAGATGGAACTATAGTTAAACTTGGACCTTATAGAAGAAAAAAGAGAGCAAACCCAAGTCAAGGTTGCAGCTTACCAGCGGATGGTATCCAAGTACTACAACACCCGGGTCAAGCTAAGGAGGTTCGAGCCAGGAGACCTGGTGCTTTGCAAGGTTACCACGGCTACTAAGGAAAAGGGAAAGGAAAATTAGCTCCCAAGTAGGAGAACCCTATCGAGTAACCCAGAGCAACAGACCTGGGGCATATTGGTTAAAGACACTTGGCGGAAGCCAACTTTCCCACCCATGGAACGCGAAACATTTGAGGAAATATTACAAGTAGGTACTTATGCCCGGCTATGGTTTTTTATTTTTTATGTGATCTCACTTTTAAAGTGATAGTATTTTTTAGCTTCAATAAAGTGGACCAGTATTAATGAATGCTGATAATTGACTGTTGAATATTATTTTCGATAAGTTTTTTAATAAAAATAATTATTCGTCTTCATTTCACATTTTTCTACTACTGTCATTATTACTATTGAATTTATTAAGTCATGAAAGGACTAGTAAAATGTCAAGTCCATTTCTTTATTAAAAGAAATAATTGACATTCCTTTATTAAAGTGACGAGCAGGGTGAAGCTCGTAAAAACACATTCCTTCAGAAGAAGGACGGGCTAAGTGAAGTCTGAAAAAGTGATCGAATATTTCTTTAAGAAAGATGTGTTCAATACCACAAAGGGAGAGCCGCATCAATAGAAAAGCAATTATGCATAAAGAAAAAATAAATATAGAGCAACATCATGAAAGACAAAATGTCAAGAGCAACACAACTATTTTCTGAATTAAGAAAAATTCTGAAAAGTTTTTAAGGGAGCGACATACTAAGAAAGCAGAAACAACATGCAAAGAAAGCAAAAAACCTATATATATATAAATACACACACACACACATATATATATATATATATATATATATATATATATATGTGTGTGTGTGTGTGTGTGTATGTATATAACTACTATTATGGAGCTCAATCTTCCTCTTCGCTCTCAGCTTGAATATCATACATAGAAAAATCTATGTCCGGACGATCTTTGCTGACAAGGGCTTTAAACTAGTCAAAACCATCACAGCAAGCCTTGCCTATGAGCACCTTGAACTCATCAGAATTTTTAAAGCTCTCCATGGTAGCTAGCTTCTCAAGTTCAAGCTTATCAAAGTATTTTGCATTTGCCAAGTCATCTTCTTTATTTTTAAATGTAGAAGTAACATCTTCATATTTAGCTTTGAGGGAAGATATCTCTAGGGAAAGCTTCTCATATTCTTTTGCAATGACAACAGAGTATGTAGTGCCCTAATAAATAAATAAATAATGGCAAATAGTTAAAGAAAAGAGGGATGCACATGGTAAGAGTAAAGTCTCACCTGGCTAATTAGATGAAGAAATTTCCGTGAAAGCTCAGCTGCCGGCAGGTTCTGCAATCTGGTATAGTCATCTTTTACCACCATTTTATGTAACCTATCATACGCGACACTAGCGTTATCAAGAATCGATTGCCCTTGGGAAAAGGCTTGGTTGGTTGAAGTCAATACCAAACCAAAACTCTCGAAACACGTAGGAACCCCACCAAATTTACCGAAACCTAAAGATATAGGAGTAGGTCCTAATAACACTCCAGAGCTTGAAGATCTACCACGATGTTCCTCTCCTACCCTTCATAATTTTTTGGAAGCAGGAGTAGAGGGAAGATTACTTGACCAGACTTCGGCCAGTAGTCTTTTATTAAGTTTTTTGCCTACATAAAAAGTAATAATAAAAAAAAAAAAATTAATGAAAAATTAACTAAAACCAATAAGTATAGGTATGGCTACCTTCATTTTTCTTACCTTTCTCTGAAGGGGTGGGAATTTCAATTGAGCTAGTAGCTCATACATACAATTGTAAAGCTTCATCAGTCATAAGAGCACTAAAGATCTTCACTGGGTAAGCAAAGGCATTACCTACATATTTCTCCTCTTAGACTGAGAGAACTGGTTTGTCCTTGAAGTCTGGAAAAAGAATTGTAAGTTGCAATTCTCTAAATAAATAAATAAAATAAATTTCATCAAGTTAAAAAATATATATAGATTAAAAATAAAAAAACAAATATTGTTCTAGTGAACAATACCCGCAGGGGTAAAAAAAATAAAATTAAAATTTTATTGCAATGAGTAGTACCCGCGGTACTATTCCTAAGGGAACAGTGCCAAGGGGTTTTAAAAAAAAAAGTTTAAAATTTTTTTACTGTTCCAGGAATAGTACCCGCGGCACTATTCCCGAGGGGGAACAGTGCTAAGTGTAAAAAAAAAAAAATTTGCAAACACTACCCAAGGGTTAAAATATATATATATATATATATAACCTTTACAAGGATCTGAATTACTCCAAAAATTTAGAAATTTCCTGTATGCACCGGAAATAAAAAAGAAACGACTCTTTCAACCTTATTGTTCTCAGGAGCTGCAACAATTAGGAATATCTTCTTCGATCTACACTGGAAGTACTAAGGGCCCGTTTACTAATGTTTTTACTTTCTTACTTTTGCTTTCTCATAAAGTAAAATCATGATTTTCGTTTCTGAAGTTGAAATATAAAGTAGAATTATGTTTACTAATTTTTTATGCTTTCAATATTTTCAAAACAAGAAATTAAAAAGCAAGTTTAATAATTATAATTTTGATTTTGTTTTCTAAATTGATAATCACTGTTATATACTCTCTGTATATTATATATATATATATATATATATATATATATATATATATATCATCAATGCTGCAATTCCCCTCTCCAATCTCGCCTCAACTTGCCCCCCCCCCCCCCCCCCTCTCTCTCTCTCTCTCTCTGTGTATTACAAGAATCAAAAGCTCAAAATCCATACACGTGTGTTTTTAATAGATTCCAACCTCCCCGTATTGAGAAGCCTGCTTGCATCTCCTACGCTATTTCCTTTTGTTTTTTAGTATTACTGTGGAAGCACCCATTGTCACACTAATTTCTAAGGATTTTGAGCATTAAAAAAAACCCATCAAACATCAAACATCTATATATCTCTTTCTCTCTATATATATATATACATACATTTGTATACAGGTGCCAAATTGGGTCTCCCTCTCTAAAAAAAATAAAAAAAGTGTTTAATCTGGGTTTGACTACAGTAATTACACAGAGGTATGAAAGTGAGTTTTAGAGAGAGAAACCCCAACAAAAGACCCAGAAAACCCAAACTCAAACAAAGCCCCAACAAACTATTGCAAACTCAATGGACTACGATTCAAAGACTCCAAGTTACAGTGGTTGAGTGAAAGAGAAAGACTTCGAGTTATAGTGGTTTAGAGAAAGAGAAAAACTCCAATTTCGGTGGTGAAATTCGTCAGCATCGTGTTATCTTCGTCCAGATATAGAGAGAGAGAGAGAGCAGTACTGATAGGAAAGTCCGGTAGGTGGTGTCTTCCGTTGTCGCCGGAGGGAGGTGTCTTCTGTTGTCGCCGGTGGGTGGGTGTCTTCTATTGTCGCCAGTGGGTGGTTTGAGAAGATGATGATAGAGAAGGAAGTGGATGATGGTCGGGTGAGAATGGGTGATACAAGGGGGCTGATGGGTCAATGAATGCTATAGTAACACAAAGTATTTTTCGTGCACAGTGTAGGAAGCAGAGAAAGTAACAAATTCTCACTCCCTCCTTCCTTTGTTAAATGTGAAAGTACTTTTTAAAAGAATGAAAGTAAAATTATATTAATAAACATGATTTTTACTATTTACTTTACATTTTAGGAATTGGTAGTAAAAAACAGGAATTATTCCTGTTACTAAACAGGCCTAAAAGTTATCCTTTTTCTTTTTCTTAGGATAATAAAAATGCAAAAATTGATTTACTGTTAGGCGACCATTGCCACACTTTCCCCAAATAATCAAACAGCCTTATAATAATTCTCTATGAATTGGGGGCAATTTGAGAAAGAGTTATTTTCAGATAGGAAAGTAAATCTTCTAGAAATGGATGAATCGAAAAATGCAAACCAATAATGAAAGTCAACTCGAAAAAGCATACCTCACCCAAACGAATAGAAGAACATCTACCCAGTTTGGGTTTGTGAAGGTGAATAGATGAAGGAATGAAATATTTAAATCTACAATTATGTAAATTTTCATCCTTAATTGAGGATTCTCCAAGACGACTGGACTCAACTACGTATCTCGCAACTTGAGGTTTGAGAGAATCCGAATAAAAACAATAATAACTACAACCATCCATAAGAAACTCAAAGTCAATATCCAACTTAAAGGATTTTAGACAACAACAACAACAACAACAGCGAAAAAAAAAAAAAAAAAAAAAAAAAAAAAAAAAAAAAAAAAAAAAAAAAAAAACCGGAGGTAAATAAATAAATTTTTATTTATTTATTTTTATTATAAGGAAATCCTTTTTGAGTAATAATAAAATTCTACTGAAAAAGTCCTACTAAAATTTGGAAGGGGATTTGTAGTAAAAATAAAATATAAGAAAATATATATACATATTAATCACTATTTCCTTGGTCCGAAACGTACCCGAAAATAGGGAACAATTGATAGAGAAAAATAAACCTACCTTGACCTAACAATAGAGGCAACTAAATGTTGACCAGCCGCCAAACCTCTTCGACTTTCGAACGATGACAGAGTCTACGATAAGAATGACTATATTCCGTTAATAAGAATAAGGGAAGTTGTTATTAAAAATAAACCTAATCTTTAATAAAGTCAACCGACTATATCAACAAGAGACAATAAATATGAGATGACTCTGGAATAAGATATACACAAAGAAATCCTACTTGAACTATTACGATATAAATTATTTCTCTAAACCCCACTAACTTAATCATTGGAGGGACAACAGCCGGCATCACACCGGTGTTTGACTTAGTCGTCTTTGTTTTACAGGAAACGGTGTAGTACCAGGCCGTAGCGGATTTCAACCCCAACAATTGTTATTCTAAATTTCACCGAATTTGGCATTCTAGCATATGTGTTACTTCTTTCGTCACATGTATTTTACTGATATATGACTATTTAAATATTACTATTTACATTAATGATTGTCAAACTTGATACTGATTATTGGCTTGAAAATGTTGATTTCTAAAAGGTTGTCAATGTGAGCTTAGGAGGCAGTATCAATTGGGATTGTTTATTTTCAACTTTAAAGTTTTAGGCGCATAGTTTGTTCTCTCTGGTGGGTGTTGGGATCCAATAATGATGTAAATGGATGTTAAGTTTGTGTAATGTTTGTGAAATAAAGAAATGTTAGTAATGACATATAATATATAGCTTAGTTGTTTTACTTTAGCTGCTAAGCTAGATTTTCTATGATAAGTCATAATAAATCCCTGTTTAGCTTAAATGTTGATAATCTGTTGGTATTGTTTGTTGTCTAGATTTTAGCATTGCGGTCATTTATTCTGTTTGATGGTTGTGCATTCAGTTATTCTGTTTGATGGTCGTTCATTCACTTCTTTGATAATGCAGGACAATATGGTGAGCTAATCATTATCAGAGGCATTTGATTATTTGGATGTGAGGGAGTCCATTATTGGATTGAAGGCAACTGTGAATGGTATGTTTGAATTGTTAGGATATGTGTGCCCTAGCATAGCAAATTCTAATTTTGGATTGTAAAAGTCATAGTTTCTTATCTGGATATTATTATTAAAGCATTATACAATTGGTGAATGGAATGTATTATTTGTTCGATTCATTATGGAATTGATTGTGTCCACTTGATTACAAAATATATTTATATATATGTAATGGCAATTAATACTATGTTATAAATTAGTAATCATAAATGGTTTAAAGTCGGTAATTATGGATGGACATTTAATTAGTTAAGACTTAAACCGAGTCCACAATAGATTGAGATATATTGCGAGAGCTGTCGTATGCAATTGCTCTCTATCACAGTCATGGCTTTTGACTCTCAAGCATGAGAGAAGTATAGACTCTTTTATTAATTAATAATTACTTTGATTTGTTCGGCGGATACCTCGGGATCTTTAGATCGACACTTTGGGTAGTTATGTAATTAATAATTAGAGGTCTATATTCTCAATATTTGCATCAATGTTATTTGTATTTATTTTGTTTTGATTATGGTTGATCACAAATTAAATTCGAAGGCCTTCGTATGTTTTAGACAAATGTTTTCTATATATATTTATTTAATAAATTATTATTATTTTTTGTCAAATAAATATTTTATTGTGATCGAGCCGGAAATAATCAAAGGTAACAAAATAATTATATTAATTATGTTGTCAGATTGATGGCTTTAATTATCCGATAAATAATTAAGCATAGAGGGGTCAAAGTGCAACATTGACTTAGAGGTTATTTACTATTTAATTGGAGTGCAATTAATTTCTTTTAGTGGAGTAGAAATTAATTTATGAATTAATTGAATTGGGTCCATAGTTTAATGGACCGGACCAATTATTAATTTATAGGAGCCAAGAAAATAGTAAGCCCAAAAGGATTCTCACCAATAACCCAAGTTGATATTGGAGTCATGTTAGGATTGAGAAAGTTGAATTAGAGATGGAGAATGATTTATTGTTTCCTTATTATTATTTTTATTTTGCCTATATATACATGAGTTCATGTATATTTTAGGTGTGACTTTGAGAACAAGAAAAAGGAATACACTTTCTCTCTCTAGATTTTAGGGTTTTGTTTTCTCTTCTAAAGGAGGCTACCACCAGCCTAGATTCCAAGGCCATTCATCAAGGCATATTAGTGATTCCTAAAGGGAAGATAATAATTAAAAAATAAGGAGAAAGGATCTTGCTAAAGGGATCTACAATAAGTGAGAACATTCACTTTAGAGGAAAGTTTAAAAGGTTTACTCAGACCTTTGATGTGAGTATTCAATCTGTTTATTGAATTATGCATCATATTTTATTTATCTTTGCATAAAACTTGTCTCCATGTAATGAATCAAGATCTATGATTGCAAATCCCTCAAAAAGTTTTAAAAACTTGCACGTTTCCCAACAGTGGTATCAGAGCACATGGTTTGATTCATTACTAGAGAACATGTGTTTATAAAAATCATATTCATGGATCCAAATTATATATACAGATATAAAATTGTTGATATATGTTGATGTATGATTTATTATGTTGATATATATTAATACATGATGATGTATGTATAATTGTGAATGGATGATGATGTGTGTTTGGGCCATGGATGAAGCTTATAGGTATATAGAATGTAATTTTATTTTTAGATGAATGTAATTAAGGCTTTGTTTTAGCCGTTTGAAAATTCAATGATGTAATTTAATTTTTTCCATTGTATTTCAAATTGTAAGTATTTATTAAAGCCATGTAATATTCATCAAAGGATGCTATGAAGCTTCAAGAGGGTCCGAAAGGGTTAAATTATGCTTAAGTAATTTTCTGAAATTTTTTGAGGCTTAATTTAATTTTCTGGGATTTTTTCGGATTTTTTGGAATTTTTTCGGCGTTTTTCTGGTGGCCGGAGCTTCGCCGGCGGCGAAAAGGGGCGTCAAAGGTGGCCCGGATCAGGTGTGGCACAGATAAAGTAAGCCTGGCGCGTGTTCCACACGCGCCAGGAAGTGGCAAGGAGAGGACAAGCTGGCGCGTGGATCTCACGCGCCAGCCAAGGGTGTATCACTCTCCACGCGCGTGAAGGCGCGTGGAGGCGCGTCCCACGCGCCCCAGGCGCGTACCGGCGCGTGGGGGCGCGTGGGAGCATGTGTCAGCGTGTGTGGGGTCCTCCGGGCTCGTTCGAAGCGGCGTTTTGCTTCTCCTGACGCGTACAAGCTTCCTATGGGTGTTTACAGACAGTTGAAGGACGCCCGTACAGCATGAATAGTTTTTAAATGTTAAAAGCTGAATCTATTGGCCATTTATATTGCTTCTGTCTATTATTTGATGCATGGAATAATTTAATGCTTATTATAATTGTTCATGCATTGGATCCATGATTTTTTAATTAAATGGCTTGATTTATATTAATTAAATTATGAAGATAAATTGGATTAGATTGCTAATTAATTTGAGGGCATTTATTGGGAAACAGAAAAATTATTTTTGTAAATTATTTTTTTACCTCAAATTAAATATTAGTGAATCATTTAAAATCCATATATTTTCTAAATTTAATTGGATTAAAATCAAGGCGTTTTGCATGCATTAAATCATGAATTGAAAACCCTAGTTTTATATTATTAAAAATTGAGTGGGAGCGGGGATTTTTTATACATTACCCCATGGCCTTCGTAATTATAACCATTGTGATTAAATCTTTAAAAATAAAGCTCCACGCATGATTTAAAGAGTCTAGATTACAAGAATGGTGGTCTCACGAAAATATTTATAACCATTATAGTTAGATCTTTAAAAATAAGGCTCTACGCATGATTTAAAGAGTCTAAGCTATTAATGGCAATATATTTAATATTTGATTTTTCGTTGGAGCATTAATTATGTTATACACTCAATCTAAAATCAATAGTATTAGCTCCCCAATGGAGTGGTCCATACTAGGTGATTTTAGAAACGCTAAATCTAATCGGGAATTATTTCATATATATAGATAAGGCATTGTCTAAATAGATATGGAAATAATGAGTTGTTCTCGTCAATAAGCAATAATGAATTCCGCCAACTGGATAAGTTATTAGCATATTGATTGTCCGATTTTTCATGCAATGTGGTTAAGGGACCCACAATTAATTGATTATTTTATACTTGCATGATTATTATTATTCACTTTATTTATTGTATGAATGATTTTATTTTCAGATTTATCATGACTAGTCCATTCAGTCCACTTGCAAACATACTAAAAGAAAATCGATTAACTGAACCTAATTATATCGATTGGAAAAGGCAACTAGATATTGTACTCACATATGAGGGGTTGAATTATGTGCTTACTACTCCTAGACCTTCTCCACCTTTGCTTGAGGATCCTCCTGAGGAGTATGAAGTTTTTAAGAAATGGAATAAAGCAGATGAGATGACTAGGTGCTATATTCTTGCTTCACTCTTGAATGTACTCCAAAGTCAACATCTTCAATATCTCACTTCTACAGACATCATGATTAACCTTAAGGAAATGTTTGGGCAAATTGGTAAGAGTGCACGCCAAAATGCTATAACAAATTTGATGACCATTAAGATGGTCTAAGGTACTTCAGTTCGAGAACATGCTTTAAAAATGATTGGTTTTTTAAATGAACTGGAGATCCTTGAATGCAACTTGGATGGTGAACTTCAGGTTGACATGATTATCGCTTCATTGCCAGACTCATTTAACTCTTTTAGGGTTAATTATTATATGAATAAGCTTGAGTACACACTCGCTGAACTATTGAATGAGTTGGTAACCTTTGAAGGGATAAACAAAAGCAAGGGTGCATCTATCAACTACACTCAGTCTGCTGGACCATCCACTTCTAGGCCCAAGAGGAGGGGCAAGAAAAAGAAGAAGGATGTGCCAAAACTGTGGTTATGCCAAACAAAGTAATCCAAAAGGATAAGGGAAAGAAGAAAGTGCGGGTTGAAGGCGAAGGAAACTGCTTCCATTGCGGTCAACTGGGTCACTGGAAACCTAACTGCCCAATACTTCGCACACAAGGCAAAGGAAAAGGTATATTCATTGTTGAGGCATGTAATGTGGTTGAATCTATAGATTCCTGGTGCATAGATTCTGGAGCCACTAATCATGTTTGCAATTCATTGCAGGGATTCCAGGAGTCCAGAAGCTTCAATGAAGAAGAGATATACTTGCATATGGGATCTAATGCCAAGGTGGAAGCTAAAGCAGTGGGGGTGGTTCATATGCAGTTTGATAGTGGGAGGAGTCTTATTTTAGAAGATTGTCTTTATGCGCCAAATGTTAGGTACAATTTAATTTCAGTTTCTTCGTTGGTTTGCAAAAATTATATTTTTACTTTTGGAAAAAATGTTTTAATTAAATTAAATGGTTGTGTTATAACTTCTGGTGCATTGAAAGATAATCTATATGTTTTAACTCCTAGCTCATATTAAATGCAAAATTATGAATTAAATGCAACTTCATCTAGATTGAATGTTAACAGAAAAGCAATTTCTCCAAACTCATTGTATCATTAGCATCTACGATTGGGTCACATCAATCAAAATAGGATTCAAAGGTTGGTTAAAGAAGGTTTATTACCTTGTGAGGCAGAGGAGCCTATGCCAACTTGTGAATCATGTATTGAAGGAAAGATGACTCGAAGGGCTTACTCAGCCAAAGGATATAGAGCCAAAGAACAATTAGAGTTGGTGCACACAGACGTGTGTGGTCCCATGAACACCCAAGCGAGAGGAGGGTTAGAGTACTTCATCACTTTCATTGATGATTATTCACGTTTTGGATATATTTACCTAATGCGACGCAAGTCAGAAGCTTATGGAAAATTTCGTGAGTTTCAGGCGGAAGTGGAGCGTAGATTAGGTAAACTTATCAAAACACTTCGATCTGATCGAGGAGATGAATACCTCTTAGGGGAGTTCAAGGATCATATGGTCAATGTGGGTATTGTGCGCCAGTTATCCGCACCTGACTGCCCTCAACAGAATGGAGTGGCAGAAAGGAGAAACAGAACTTTACTTAATATGGTTAGATCTATGATGAGTTTTGCTACATTACCTCTATCATTTTGGGGATTAGCCTTAGAATCAGCGATGTATATTTTGAGTTGTGTTCCATCCAAGTCTGTTTCGGGAACGCCATATGAGCTGTAGTTTGGACATAAACCTAGTTTAAATCACATGTATATATGGGGGTGTCCAGCACACGTGCGAAAGAAACAAGCAGACAAGTTGGAAGCAAGATCAGATGCATGTTTGTTTGTTGGCTATCCTAAGGGCACTAGAGGTGGATTATTTTATGATCCCAGGGGTTATTGTCAGCACTCATGCTGTTTACCTGGAAGAGGATTATATTATGAACCACAGACCTAGTAGCCAGATAGTGTTAGAGGAGATGGTTGGCACGTCAAATATACCCCCTGTGGACACACCTAATATAAATACTGAGAATGATGAGACACAAGAAGTCCCTGTTGAATTACCATCATCTAGTACATCGATTCCTGCACCGGTCCTTCGGCGTAGTGGGAGGACTATCATCCAACCCAAAAAACTCACACTTTTGGGTGAGGTCTATGAGGCCGTCCCCGATAAGCATGAGTCGGACCCAGTAAGCTATGCGGAAGCGTTGACCGATATAAATGCAAATCGTTAGAAAGATGCCATGAAATCAGAGTTGGAATCAATGTATTCTAACAAAATCTGGGATATTGTAGAACTTCCTAGTGGGGTTCAGCCCATTGGTTGTAAGTGGATCTACAAACGAAAGAGAGGAATGGATGGGAATGTTGAGACATTCAAAGCTAGACTGGTTGCCAAAGGCTTCATTCAACGTGAAGGTATTGATTATGAGGATACATTTTCACCAGTTGCAATGCTTAAATCTATTCGCATTCTTTTGGCCATTAGTGCTTATTATGACTATGAGATATGGCAGATGGATGTTAAGACGGCATTTTTAAATGGCCATCTTGAACAAGACATCTACATGAGGCAACCAGACGGTTTCGTGGTTAAAGGTCGTGAGGACTGTGTATGTAAGTTGAATAGGTCTATTTATGGACTTAAGCAAGCTTCACGCACATGGAACATTTGTTTTTATCAGGCAGTCAAATTATTTGGCTTTGAACAAAACATGTTTGAACCTTGCGTTTATAAGAAAAAATAGGGTAATGTCATCATGATTCTCGTTTTATATGTTGATGACATCTTACTCATTGGTAATGATGCAAAGGCTTTGTCATCAGTTAAAAGGTGGTTGTTCAATAAATTTGAGATGAAAGATCTTAGAGAAGCAAGTTATATTCTTGGGATCAAGCTTATGCGAGATCGGGTTAAAAAGAAAATAGGTTTGTCTCAAGAGTCTTACATTGACAAAATTCTGATCAGGTTTGGAATGGAAAACTCTAAGAAAGGGTTTTTGCCATTTAGACATGGGTTGGCTCTTTCTAATGATCAGTCTCCCAAGACTGATAAGGAAATTGAGCAAATGAGGCTGGTACCATACGCTTCGGCAGTTGGTAGTCTCATGTATGCCATGGTCTGTACCAGACCGGACATCTGCTACTCTGTAGGGATTGTCAATAGATATCAGTCTAATCCTGGACTTGATCATTGGTCAGCTGTGAAGAATATCTTAAAATACCTTAGAAGAACTAAGAATCTAATGCTCATTTATGGAGGTGATGATCTGGTTCCAGTCGGATATACGGATTCTGATTTTTAATCAGATCCTGATGCCAGGAGATCTACATCTAGATATGTGTTCAAGTTCAATGGAGGGGCAGTTAGTTGGAAGAGTGTCAAGCAGGGTTGTACTGCTGACTCAACCATGGAAGCAGAATACATTGCAGCCTCTGAGGCAGCAAAAGAAGCTGTTTGGTTGAGAAACTTTCTAATTGAACTGGAGGTTGTGGAGCACATAGATCGGCCTATGACGCTTCATTGCGACAATAGTGCAGCTATAGCCCAAACCAAGGACCCAAAATTTCATAAAGGAACAAGACACATTCAGAGGAAACATCATGTGGTTCGTGATATAGTAAAGCGAGGAGATATACTTGTGAACAAGATTGCATCGGAACATAACCTTGCTGATCCATTCACAAAGGCTTTACCGATCAAGATGTTTGATCGTCATATGGAGAACATGGGAGTTAGATGTGATTCGAATTGGCTATAAGTGCAAGTGGGAGCTGTTAGGATATGTGTGCCCTAGCATAGCAAATTCTAATTTTGGATTGTAAAAGTCATGGTTTCTTATCTGGATATTATTATTAAAGCATTATACAATTGGTGAATGGAATGTCTTATTTGTTCGATTCATTATGGAATTGATTGTGTCCACTTGATTACAAAATATATTTATATATATGTAATGGCAATTAATATTATGTTATAAATTAGTAATCATAAATGGTTTAAAGTCGGTAATTATGGATGGACATTTAATTAGTTAAGACTTAAACCGAGTCCATGATAGATTGAGATATATTGCGAGAGCTGTCGTATGCAATTGCTCTCTATCACAGTCATGGCTTTTGACTCTCAAGCATGAGAGAAGTATAGACTTTTTTAATAATTAATAATTACTTTAATTTGTTCGGCGGATACCTCGGGATCCTTAGATCAACACTTTGGGTAGTTATGTAATTAATAATTAGAGGTCTATATTCTCAATATTTGCATCAGTGCTATTTGTATTTATTTTGTTTTGATTATGGTTGATCACAAATTAAATTCGAAGGCCTTCGTATGTTTTAGACAAATGTTTTCTATATATATTTATTTAATATATTATTATTATTTTTTGTCAAATAAATATTTTATTGTGATCGAGCCGGAAATAATCAAAGGTAACAAAATAATTATATTAATTATGTTGTCGGATTGATGGCTTTAATTATTTGATAAATAATTAAGCATAGAGGGGTCAAAGTGCAACATTGACTTAGAGGTTATTTACTATTTAATTGGAGTGCAATTAATTTCTTTTAGTGGAGTAGAAATTAATTTATGAATTAATTGAATTGGGTCCATGGTTTAATGGACCGGACCAATTATTAATTTATAGGAGCCAAGAAAATAGTAAGCCCAAAAGGATTCTCACCAATAGCCAAAGTTGATATTAGAGTCATGTTAGGATTGAGAAAGTTAAATTAGAGATGGAGAATGATTTATTGTTTCTTTATTCTTATTTTTATTTTGCCTATATATACATGAGTTCATGTATATTTTAGGTGTGACTTTGAGAACAAGAAAAAGGAATACACTTTCTCTCTCTAGATTTTAGGGTTTTGTTTTCTCTTCTAAAGGAGGCTACCACCAGCCTAGATTCCAAGGCCATTCATCAAGGCATATTGGTGATTCCTAAAGGGAAGATAATAATTAAAAAATAAGGAGAAAGGATCTTACTAAAGGGATCTACAATAAGTGAGAACATTCACTTTAGAGGAAAGTTTAAAAGGTTTACTCAGACCTTTGATGTAAGTATTCAATCTGTTTATTGAATTATGCATCATATTTTATTTATCTTTGCATAAAACTTGTCTCCATGTAATGAATCAAGATTTATGATTGCAAATCCCTCAAAAAGTTTTAAAAACTTGCACGTTTCCTAACATGAATATCAAAAAATGTCCTCTCAATTCATGTCCACATAGTTCAGCGCATATCGACCCTGTTTTGCAGTAGTAGTAGCTTTATTGACCCTTTGGCAGCCTGTTCTATAATTTGTAGCCACTAATGTTTAGCCAGTTTGCTCTGAACTCACCATTTCACTCTCATTCACCAATAGATCAATGCTTACTCTTCTATTATTGGATAAATGTATTCCAAACATTGATGTCTAGATACTATGTTATTTGGTGATGATTTAAGCATAATTGATGTAAGTATGATTTGTACATTGTTTTTTTAATTAATGGCCAATAAAATTTAGCATCTTTATTTATATAGACATGAAATTTAGTTTTTTTATTTGTGTTTACATGATATCTAGTTTCTTATTAGTTTTAATGGACGGAGCAGGTAAATGAAAATAGCAGAAATAGAAAGTAATCAATCCGTCCCAAATGAGTATTTGGGACAGAAAAAAGTTCCGTCTGGGATGGAACACCAACCAAATGACTCATTTGGGACGGAAGTTAGGTGTTCGTTCCAAATAGTCATTTGGGACAAAAAGTTGTTCCGTCCTTAATTGGCTTTTAGGATGCTACATACTGGGACGGTTGCATCTGCTGTCCTTTAAAGGTATTAAGGACGGATTAGGCACCTTTTGGGATGATTTTTTTGTCCCAAATACCCTAAACAGAAACTAGCAGTTTCTTTGCTACTACAGAATTCTTGAATCTCGATTGACCCTTCTTTATTGAGGTTTTACAAATCATTTTGCAGTTATCAAGCACAAGTCGTTGTCACGACGAATGAGTTTTTTTTGTTTATTGACATGAGGAGGTTGAATTTGACCAGCTGCATTGTAACTCGAGGGATGAGGAGGTGGAGGAGGCATTAACTGATCGACATGCTGCCATTGTTCCAATTGAACCATGCTTACATTTCAAGAATTATAAGCTTCTTGATTTGAAGAAATAACTCGGAGAGCATGATTATTGTTCTCAGTTGTGAGTCATGTCACCAATGAAATCTACCAAGGGTGGAGCCCGTGCATGCCCAGGGGGCCGTGCCTCCTGGCCTAGCCCCGCTTACTATAAAATATATAATAAATTTATATATTTTTATATGTATATATGAAAAAATTCATATAATGCCTCCCTAAAATTTTAATTTTCTAAAATTATCACTTAAATTTTGTATTTCTTATCTTTTTTACTCTTTAATTTCTCTTTAAATTCCTTTAATGTCCTTTTTAAAAAGTCAAATTTTCCTTTTTGAATCAAACTCCAATTTTTTTCTTTTTCAAAATTCTCTCATTTTTCTTTCCTTTCTAAATTTTTTGTTAACTATTTATCATTCTTAAATTGACCTTTGAGTAATTTTTCTTCTTTATCTCTTAATTTATTGAATCTATATTTATTGGTGTAATTATTGAATTTTTTTTTTTTTTTTTTCACTCTGTGCTCCTAAATTTAATTCTTGACTCCGCCCAACCAACGCTTGTAATTATATATTAAACATCAAAAGAATGTACAAGTTTAATTTGAAATAATTTTTCGTTCTATTTGACTACTTCAAGGTATATTTTTTTCAAAATAAATTAATCATGAAATGATGACAGTGGGTTACTCTCTTCGAGAGAAGTTCGAGTGGGGTTGAGACAAGACAGCACAGCGTTGGATTAGCACATCTCAAATGTAGATTATTGTTCTCATAACACACTATTTTCTTGGATCAGAATTATCTGAGGAAGTTGTAGGAAATACATAATATGATAGACTATACAAGCACGTGATTATAATTGAGCATCTTAATAATATTTTTTTATGCATTGGCGATTTTCAAATTTATCCTTTGTTTTAGATAGGGTTTCATAGTGATGTTAATTTTTTACTTTTATCCTTCTAGGACAATAAGGATAAATCAGGAAGGTTTTAAAAGTAGGATTTTTTTGTTCAAATTAAAATTTTATAATACTTAATTATCTTTAAAGTATAAAGGTAGAATTATAAGGTAATTTTCCCTTTTTTATTTCCACGGTTTTATTTTTCCCTTCCTAGTCGACTAATAACAAATCTAAAATATTCAAGCTAAAATATAAAATACCCAAACAATGTTCTGGATTTTCCTAATTTATGGGTAAAAGAAATCGATAGCTAATTTCTTTTCTCAGTTTCTCATATTCTATTTCTTTTCAACTAACAAGATAAGTTAAGATCAGTTAAACAAGTAGCTGAACTCTCAAAATGTATAAATATTAGTATAAACAACTATTAATTATTAATCATAAGGACAACATTAATAATGAAACAAAACTTTGGAACAGTGCTACAGATATCGTGACTGTCTAAAGTATTCTTGGGGACAAATTAGTAACCGAACAAAAAAACTCTCGACCAGTGCTACAGATATCGCGACTGTCTAAAGTATTCTTCACAATTAATCTCTGTACAATTAATCTATCACACAACTTGAATCGCCGTACTGTGCAACCCCGGCAAATTTTCGAGCAAATCGAAGGTTAGCATCGATGTCTTCTGTTTCAGAGGTCGTTCCAATTGTGGCACCGGTTGGATTGGCGCCATTTTTCTCTCACATGTACCGAGCCATTTTGCTTGCATATATTTTTGCTTCCTCCATGGAGCCATATGCATTTTTTTCTCCTTCATGCATTTTTTAGCTGCTGAACACAACACATTGATCACCCTTTCAAGTCTTTCAGCTTTACCCACGTATACCTCCGGTAATCGGCTAATTAACTGGTTATATTCTTCGCTAGCTCTCGCCATTTCAAACTCGGCTCGAAAATTCAACTCAATCACCACTCTCACCTCTCGTTTCTTGGAATTTGACTTGTCCATGACTTCCATATATGTGTGTTTCCCTGGAGGATCATAAAAAATTTGGTCACGCATAATATATATATATATATTACACTTGCATGTGTACTCAAATTATTGAATTGTACAGGAGGGGTATTTTTGTCATTTTGAATTATGGTTTCAATGAGATAAAAATGATTGTTTAAAAGCTTGTTGTACCTGATGGAATGTCCGGTGAGCTCCTCCACTTGGACTCGCAAATGGCAGAATTGTAACCTGCAATTTGAAGGCGATCGGAGATTTCTCTTAGCAGGCAATTCCGGCAACCGTCAGCCACCGGTTTCCGACAAACACAACTGACACCCACCGTATTTACCTCCCGTAAAGCAGCCTTGGTGGCCTGCCTAATATGGGACTCGAGCAAACTAGATCTACGTAAATTCGTCTGCAAAGAAAGAAAAAAAAATGACTAATTTTATTAATTTAATAAAATTAACATGTTTCAAACATGAAATTTTTTATAAAAAAAAAAAAATTCAAATTTCAAAATCATTGTTATCAAATATTAAAGTTTACCTGTAGAAGCTCGTGCTGTGATTCCCAAAAAACCTTCTTTTCTTCAACGTTGCAACCATTCTCATCTTCATCCTCGTCAACAAAATCGTCACCATTAAATTCATATCCGGAGTTGCACGAACTTTCGGACAGCTCTTCCCCTTCCTCCAAAAATTCAAAAATCATGAAAGTGTCTACATTCCGTCTACCCATCGGAACTTTTGCGGTTGCTCCGGCCATCATCATCTAATAATGTCCTAAACTCAATTACCAAATTCTAGTTGGGCATTCCACGATGTTCTGACTGGATCGGATATGTAAATGTATTTATAGGAGTAGAAGATTTGACTTCGATGGGACCCACAAAGCTGAGGTGGACGATCGAACCATCGACACAATTAGAAACGTGTTACAGCTGGTTCCATGTCAGCATAGCCAATGGTGCGAGCTTGAAAATCGCTTCTTGATAACATGTCCCAAAATAAATCATAATTGGTCTAGAAAGGTTTTTCATTGTTTCCCAATATAATAATAATTAGAAATTAGAATAACAACAACTAACAATAGATCTTCGAGGCTATCCTAATCCTTGGAGTTAGTGGGGAACCATTGGATGAAATCTATTCCAATTATCAATTGACGCTTGGCACAAGTGGACTTATCCTAATAGGTTTAATATGTAGTCTTTATCTACTGAAAATGGGACCCACTTTTTGTCCCAAAGGATTTGAACAATTCAATGATATTCTCCAAAATTTTGTAGCATTTTGGTGATTTCATTTTTTTTTTTTTTTAATGATGGTAAGTTTTTAATAATTTTTTGTGTTGAATTGATAAGAGTGAATTTTTTAATTTATTATTATTATAAAAAATAAAAGAGCACGTTCAAAATTAGTGCACTTATTTAAAAAAGTAAATGTCAAAAGAGTAATTTAGAAATGTTATAAAAAGTATGTACATTCATTTTTAGAATTGAACATATATTATTATTTAATCAAGTAAATGTCAAAAGAGTAATTTAGAAATGTTATAAAAAATAAAATAGTACTCCATACATTCATTTTAGGAATTAGACATATATTTCGGGATGTCCCAAAATATAAATATGAAAAAGTATTTTAGGATGGAAGGAGGAGACTAATTAAATGTTGACATATAATGATAAGACTTATAAAAATAAATAAATTTTTTACTTGTATGACAAAATATGATGTCCCAAAATAGAAATATGGATAAGTATTTGAGGAATAAAGGAGTAGTATTATTGATTGATTAAATATTGACAAATAATGATAAGTCTCACAAAAATAAATATATTTTTACGGAAAAATTATTCTTGCACTTAATAATTGCAGTGAATTACTAGACATAGTCTTTTAATTGGTCAATTATGTAACAAATAAAGGAGTAAAGTTCTCCACTTTTTTGTATTTGATATAAATAGCCAATTAAAAATTATTCACTTAAACAATTAATTACAAATATTCGTGTCACTATTCTATTTTTACTTATATAACAAAATATAATTGATTGATGAGAGACTTTTTATCAATTATTCGTTGGATTCTATCAAACAATCTAACCAATCCATAAAAGAATTAAATATACTAACCGCTATCAAAGACTCAAATTGCAAGAAAGGTACTGATTATTATTACAAGCAATAGAAAATTAAATATATAATTTAAATTTCAACCAATTCGTGATTGAAACATTACATCCATCAATAACACATTTGAAACTATCAATTACTATCAGTATTCACTATGGGATATCATCAATCATTCAATCCATATATAGTGAAAGTTTATAAATTTACAAGTTTTTGGTTTCCAAATTAAAAATAATAATAATATTGATATTAAATTATTTATTTTGATTTGTTATTGGAATTTTATGAGAAATATAATTTTAGTCGTATTTAGTTACTCCATTGAGTTAGAAAGATTTCTCATAGAACAAAGAAAGAGGAGGAGAGAGAAAAGAGCACAAAACAAAAAGAGAAGGGTTTTTTTTGCGGTCAAATTAGCAAATAGTAGGAGGTAGTTTAGCCATTTGCTTTATAATGATAGTAAGAGTTTGGAGTGTGAAGAGGAGATCCATTCACCAACAGCATCTCCCACACAAATTATAAATATCTGTATATATATACATATATATATATATATATATAAATATCATGATTTAAACACGCATATATATACAGGCTTTATCTATTGAAAGTGGGACCTACGTTTAGTGATTTGGACAATTTCATTACGGAGTATATTAATACGAATTACATTTATATATATATCACGATTTACACGAATATATACATATACATGTATATATATCACGATTTACACGAACATATACATATACATATATATATATAATGGTCATTAAGTATTATCTGGACCTAGATGACCTTGACATTGAAATCTATCTGAAACGTAACAGTAGATAAATTGAGGGGTATCTTTGTCGTATCGAGGATTACAAGTTGCAATCGTGTATTTGTTAGAAACATTCAATTCTGGGTGCCGGCGTCTGGTTTTTCAACAACTCTAGCACTTGGGCAAGGGCCAGATTCATCCTAGTCAGTTGGAACATTCCACTACGTGTGAGACAAAATTTCATGAAACATTATTAGGAGACCTTAATAATAATTTAATTGTGGCAAAAATGAAAGAACACAGCAATTGCAATGTCTAGATTTAGTTCATGTTTCTAATCAGTAGTCACAACTTTCGGAAGTTTAACTAATCATAGTTACACATCTATGATGACTATTTATGTTTATCTTACTGTTTTTTACTTCTTTTTTTTTTTTAATCTCACTTGCATCAAAAAATGAGTCATTATTAGTTAGCATATGTTTATCTCACTGTTTTATTCTTTTTTTTAATCTCAGTTGCATCAATACAATTCTCCAAAAAAAAAAAGAACTTTATTAGTTATTATATTGAATTGCGAGTTTATATTTATGACACTGTCGAATTGCGAGTTTGTATTTAATGGTAATAACATTTTTTAAAAATAATGGGTAAATAGTATTTAACAAACCCCGGTGCAACTTGTAGTGTTTTCAGTAACAGCTTTGTTACATGTCAGGAATTTAATTTATTTCGAATTAAACATATCTAATCTAAGCTAATCTGATGTTGATGACTTTTCAATCCCTGCGGCAATGATATGGATTAGTTACTAATTGAGAAAAAAGCCTAAATTTTAGGAATTCTTTTAAAGTAGGTTGAGTAGGGGTATTCACCTCGAATATTTGCAGTGAATTAGAATTATTTTTAATTAGTTGTTTATATCAAATATATAGTGTAGGGCTTTATTTTCTTATTTATTGCATAATTGATCAATTAAAAAATTAAATTTAATAATTTATTACAACTATTTGATGCAAGAATCATTTTTTAAGATTTTGCGTACTTACTGCTTTGAGAAGGATGAGAACAAAATGGTTGCAAATTTAGAAACAAAA
This sequence comes from Cornus florida, assembly GCF_030987335.1. Lineage (NCBI taxonomy): Eukaryota > Viridiplantae > Streptophyta > Magnoliopsida > Cornales > Cornaceae > Cornus > Cornus florida. The sequence continues at coordinate 83,759,719 of NW_026775575.1, forward strand.
ACTCTAAATTCTAGGAAGAGGATTTGATATCATATTTGAATCTTCAAATAATTACGAAGTATCAATTTAGGAATAGGGTAAATTTATTCCACTTTATCAGTAAAATGCAATCCTTCTCCTCCATCAATTATACTTTTAATTGGTCAATTATATAATAAATAAGGAAGTGGAGCCCCACTCAGTTGTATTAAAATTATTTGATTAGGCAATTCACTACAAGTGTTCAGTATAAGTATAACTGCTCATATATCAAATATAATTAAACCTTTTATATATATATATATATATATATATATTGTAATCAACACAAATTAGATGGTCGAAACTTCTTGGCTAAAATAGAATTTCTATTGTTGACCGAGAAAATTTTCGTTTAATTTTTAAATTGATCAAAAGTTTTACTCTAAATTTTGCTTTAAGTTTGTATTTTTTTTTCAACAAAGAGGGGAAAAAATAATAATTACACAAGCAAATATAACAGAAATTAAATTCAAGTAAAAAAAAAAAAAAAAAGAGGGTTCTTGTCAATGAGGTCGCTCCTCAATGTAAAAAAATAAATAAATAAATTTGAAAATTCTATTATGAGATTTAATGGAAAGGGTTCTTAAATGGAGAAAATTTTGAATTCAAATTATTGAGTTATATTTGAAAATGGATTTTATAATGAGTTACCATTTTTTTTTTCTGTCATATATTCGCTCTCCAAAAAATACCTTTTATATTTTTTAAAAATTGTCAAATAGGCTGCCAACAAAACTGTCACATAATTCGAGTTATTTTTGTTATATTTAGCATTTTTCTTTTAGTAAATCTCCCTTTAAATTTTTGTTTTTCTTTTTTGTCAAAAAAATCCCCCTCAACGAACAGTTACAGAGCAGGGGTTGTTTATACTAAAATATTCCCACGAAAAGTTATGGGAATGTTTATTGCAATTAGACCAATTGTGTTAATTTAACTAGAAGATTTTTTTTTTTAATACTAATATTTGAACTTATTTTTTTATTACATGGATCATTATATTTTTAATTAAAAAATAATATAAAAAGTAAAATTCATATTTAAGAGTGCAACTAAATGTATTTTTTTAGCATATTTTTAGAATAGTTAAATCTTGCAATATCATTTCCTCTCTATTATCTTCTTCTTCTTCTTCTTCTTTTTATTCTTTTTTTTTTTTTTTTTCTATATAACCAAATAAAATGAGAGAAAAGTCTACTATTTTGTGTCATTCAATTAAGTTTTTTATATCATGTCCGACTAAGCGCAAATAGAAAATTAAGATTCACTTTTGTCCATCTAATTGTTTAATCAAATCTCTATATGATATACATATATATATATATATATACGCATTGTATAAAATAAAATAATATAATAATGGCATATATAATATGAGTAAACATAAGATTTGAACTTTTAAGCAATTGCACTAATAAATATTACATTTATTTTATTTTATTGATACTTTTCTTTAATTAAAAAGTATGACATTAGAAGCAACAAAAAAATATAAGTTCAAATATATTTTATTTATAAAAAAGAAAAAATCATTTAGTTAAATTCACACAATTTGGTGGATTATATAAAATCTCCCTTTACTTGGTAGAGATACTTTTAACAGTAAGCATAAAAGAACACTCCTCGGTAAGTTGAAGGGGATTTTTGGTAAAAAAATAAAAAATAAAGAAAGGTTTACTGCAAAACAATATAAGTCAAGGAATTAAATAAAGTTTATCATAATTAATATTAACTTTTTATTATTCATCTGTTGTAAGACAAGAACCCCTAACATTCTTCCTCCACCCAAACTTGTAATGCGAGCTCTATTACGGATGGCAACGGGGCGGGTTTGGAGCGAGTTTCTCTAAATCCCGCCCCGCCCTTTTTAATTTTTGTAAAGTCCATGCCCACCTCGAAATCCGCGACGGGTTAGATTTTCATATCCAGTCCCGCCCTTTTTTTTTTTTTTTTTGACGGGGCGGGGCGGGGCCACTAGGATATATATATTGAACCCTTACCCACCCTATGACTCGCGACGGGTACAAAATTTGTATCCATGCCTGTCTTAACGGTATAAAAAGTATTCTCATATTCGTTATTAACGGGACGGGGCCACGGCAGGGCACTAAAAATTGACATCCCTAAGCTCTATACTCATATACATAATTGAAAGCCTTGAATGTCATAATCGAAAAAGCTATATACTCCTTTACATAATTGAAAGCCTTGAATGTCATATTCGAAAAAGTCTCCAAAAACTCTGACATTTAGAGTAACATCATTCAACTCACGAAGATTTCGATAAAAAGATGAAAGTGATATTGTCCTTGTCACGATTGGACTATTCTATATATTTGGCGCGGAAGTTGAAGGTACTTCACGTGACACTAAATTAAGAATTGGGTCTATTTTAATACCACTTTTAATGAGTGAAACACTTATCCAATGTTTAAAAAATTTAAATTATTGAATAGAGCTGCATAATCTAACAAGCCCGTAATTTTTTTAATCGGGTTCAACTTGATAGGAACCTCTAACAGCCGTTGATGTAGGTGAGAAGATATTATAGCCTCCACGGTCGGAGTGAAAGGGAGTGCTTTTTTAGGGTGGTCCTTGAAGGAGAAGACATTTCACCTACTGACTCGACTATTGGATCAAAAGAGACCATTATCATCTCTCAATCTAAATGTTCTTGAGTTCAAGATCCTCTCCAGTACAACTGTGAAATGATCTCAACCATTCAAAAAATAAATAAATAAATATGCCTTAAACAAAAGGACTGATGAAATTTTTACCTAAAAAAAGAATAAAAAAACTGATGAAATGACCAGCTAAAAACTAGCTTTTTGGTTACATTCACAAGCTTAAACATGAATGTCTCACAAAGTGGTGTCCAGCACCACAAATTTCCACTGATGGATTGAACTTCACAAGGGCATCTAATCAAACTTTGTGCCTATAAACATGTGACATCTATGCCACCTTTCATGAAGATCATGATTTATATACTCCATTAATAATGACAGCCTCGTATTTACAACTAAACCACAAACACATTTTTGGATTTGTTACAAAATTTATGTATGCATCACATGGAAGAATTGTAATTGATTAGAGAAGATTACTCTATCTTTTTACTATATATTATAATCAAACATATCAATCATTTTTCGATGATAATGATACACAATAATTTCTACCCTTTTCATTTTCCTAGTACTTTTTTTTTTTAACCATTTATCCTAACTTTTTTTATAAGATAAAATAGAATAAGTTTTTGTAAAAATAACAGGTTAACTTAAGTTGATCAAGTGGATAAAAAAGTAGAAATTTAATTTTAAATTTTTATTATTTTTTAGTCGATGTTTGTATGATAATAGTTTAATTTTTAATTTATTTTTCACACTCAAACAAATAGGCAATGTCAACTTTAGTATCAAGTCATTAATGTAATTTTCTAAAACTTATAAAAAAATTTAAAGAAAATAAAATTTCGATTAGTGGTGAGACATGATTTCGAGAGGTGAAGAGATTTTTATTTTTATTTTTTTAGTACTTACCTTTTATTGTTATAATTACTTGTATTGGTAAAAATTAAATTTGAAAATTAGAAATACTGATAGTGATTTTTTATTAAAAGAAAATTAAATTTGGAAATTAGAAATATTGATAGTGATTTTTTATTAAAAGGAAAACATATAGGTAGGTTTATAATGTAACCATTAAATTAAATTTAATTGTCATTATAAAAAGTGCAGAATAATTTTCTTACTCAATTGGGAGCAAGAGATCACTACTATATATATATATATATATATATATATATATATATATATATATATATATATATATATATATTGTAATCAACACAAATTGGATGGTCAAAACATCTTTGCTGAGATAGAATTTCTATTGTTGACCGAGAAATTTTTCGTATAATTTTTAAATTGATCAAAAGTTTTACTCTAAATTTTACTTTAAGTTTGTATTTTCTTTTCAATAAAGCGGGAAAAAAAATAATAATTACACAAGCAAATATAACAGAAATTGAATTCAAGTAAAAATAATAATAATAATAAAAAAAAATTGTAAATTCTATTATGAGATTTAATGGAAAGGGTTCTTAAACGGAGAAAAAAATTAATTCAAATTATTGAGTTATATTTGAATTTGGATTTTATAATGGGTTACCTGCTTTTTTCTTTTTTTTTTTTTTTTTTTTTTTTTTTTTTTTGTCATATATTCAGTCTCCAAAAAATAACTTTTAGATTTAAATAAAATTGTCAAATAGGCTGCCAACAAAACTTATTTTTGTGATATTTAGCATTTTCCTTTTAGTAAATCTCCATTTAAATTTTTTTTTTTTTTTTTTTTGTAAAAAAAAAATCCCCTTCAACGAACAGATACAGAGCAGGGTTGCTTATACTAAAATATCCCTATGAAAAGTTATGTGCAGGTTTATTACAATTAGACCAATTGTGTTAATTTAACTAAAAGATTTTTTTCAATATTATTATTTGAACTTATATTTTTTATTACATGCATCATTATATTTTTAATTAAAGAAAAATATAAAAATAATTAAAAAGTAAAATTCATATTAAAGAGTACAACTAAATGTATTTCTTTAACGTATGTTTAGAATAGTTAGATCTTGCAAACTCGTTTCCTCTGTATCTTCTTCTTCTTATTTTTTTATTTTTTATTTTTTTCTATTTAACCAAATAAAATGAGATAAGTTGAGGGGGATTTTTTGTAAAAAGAAAAAAAAAAATTTTGAAGGAGTTTTACTGCAAAACGATATAAGTCAAGGAATTAAATAAAATTTATTTTAAATTAATATTAACTTTTTTATTATCCATCTGTTTTTGGACAAGAACCCTAGCATTCTTCCTCCACCCAAACTTATAATGCAAGCTCTATACACCTTTACATAAATGAAAGTCTTGAATGTCTTAATCCAACGTCTAGAGTAACATCATTTAACTCATAGAGATTTCGATAAGAAGATGAGAGTGAGGTTGTCCTTGTCGCGGTTGGACTATTCTGTATATTTAGCATGGAACTGAACACCTCTACTTAAAGGTGTTTTAAGTGACACTGAATTAAGAATTGGGTCTACTTTGATACCACTTATAACTAGTGAAACACTTGTCTTATTTGGCGTGAAACTGGACATCTCTAATTGAAAGTGCCTCACGTAACACTGAATTAAGAATTGAGTCTACCTTAATACCATTTATATAGGATGAAACTGTGAAACACTTGCCTTCTTTTTCAAAAACTTAAATGGTTGAATAGGATTGCACCCATAAGTTTTTTCAATTGGGTTCAAACTTGATAAGAACCTCTAACAATCGTTTACGTAGGTGAGAAGATATTATAGACTCCACAGTCGGAGTGAAAGTCAGTGCTTTTGGGAGTGCTTTTTTTGAACGGTCCTTGAAGAAGACGACATTTCACCTACTGACTCAACCATTGGACCAAAAGAGACACCATTATCATCTATCAATCTAAATGTTAGAGACGATAGTAACATTTTTCATCTTGAGTTCAAGATCCTCTTCAGAACAACTGTGAAATGATTTCAACCATTCAATAAATAAATAAATAAATAAGCCCTTAAACAAAAGGACTGATGAAATGACCAGCTAAAAAGTAACTTTTTGATGAGATTCACAAGCTTAAACATAAATGTATAACAAAGTGGTGTCCAGCACCACAAATTTCCACTGATGGATCGAACTTCACAAGGGGCATCTAATAAAATTTTGAGCCTATAAACATGTCACATCTATGCTACCTTTTCATGAAGATCATGATTTATATACTCCATTAATAATGACAGCCTTATTCATATATAGATCTGTCGGCGGATTCGGACCGAATTTGACTTGATCTGATCCGAATTGTATACGCCTTTTATGCCATCCGAATTTTTTGTTAAGTGGATTTATATCTAATTTATTAATAAATGAATATTTAATCCAATAAAAGTATAATATTTTTATAAAAAAATAAAATAAAATAAATTAATGTCAAAAGAGAATAAAAAACAATGATTAAAAAAAATATTATAAAAAACAAAAAATAAATAAAATATTGAAGGAAATATTATGACATTATTAATATGTATAGTAGAATATTTATTAGTACGTGGGTGAGAACGTTACATTATTGTACATATAACATTAGACCTTCCTTTGATACTTGAATTCCTAAACTCCCTTTGAGAGATAAGAGACTGATATTGTTAGGTCCGATAGTAACATTATGATTATTATTTATTTATTTTTGGTTACTTCTGAGCTCCAATATAAATATGATAGGAGAGTATTATATATATATATATAAAATATTTTATTCAAATCGAATTATTATCGGAACGGATCAATATAATTTATATCCACTTTGTTAACGTAACGGGCTATCGAATTTAGATCGTGATCAATTTATTGTGATCAATTTATTGAAATTTTTTACTTATTCTATATCCAATTAATTAGATCAGATACTAATCAAATTTCAATCAGAATTTGATATATTGACAAGTCTACTCGTGTTCGTGAAGAGATCAATATTCAGAATCAAAGCTATTAACAACCAGTAATGCTTCTTCATTAAAAGATTAACTTGTCAACAGATAGGCGATGGTGAAAGGATAAAATGAAAAAGAAAAAGAAAAAGAAGTTGATAGTATTGACGGTGAAAGGATAAAATGAGTCGGGAGAAGGGCTAGTGGGGTCTAATATGCCTGATCTTTTATGAAAATTATATTTTATTGATTTGTTTGAAGCCACACGTACAAAATGAAGGAGAGATAACCACAAATAAATTTGAAGTAAGAAAAAACAAGAGTTTATAGCGACTAATATAAAAGTCTTCGTACATGCAAGTATCATCGAATTTTTTTTAACCTTTTTAAATGAAGTTTCAAATGTTGATTTTATTGTAACCAACGGCATCAAATGATTTGGACAATTTTGTTTTATGCATATAAATATCACGATCTACACACACAATAGTGTTCTTTTATTTGAGTAATGAGGCCGACTTAGGATAATTGTTCAGAATTCTCTAGTCTTTTAATTGTAATTATATACAAATATTAAAGCACACATTTAATCGTTTGAATAAAAATTATTATGATGATTATACAGTCAATTATCAAATTTATTTATAGTATATCACATGAATATATTCAATTATTATGGGATCATTTTTAATATTGGCTGCATGATGTCGTAAATTTCTGCATTATTTTTTAGCTCAAATATGCTCATTTAACGGGGAGTTAATGACAAATTTTTTTCATGAATACTTATTTAAGAAAAAAAAAAAAAAAACAACAACAACAGCAATTAGTATTGCTATTAAGAGAGTTATCTATATTTATTTATTTTGTTGAAACAATTTTTTGAAATATTTGAAATGTTCAATAAATCTTTTAGTACTTTTTTCAATTGAGTTATTTGTAACGATGGAATTCCTCATTAATTCGGAACTCATTGTTTTGTTGGATCATTCCAATTGAAAAATTGTCATTTATAATAAAAATCAGAAACTTCAACATTGATCCAAAAAATATGTCACCATATCTGTTTGACTATTAACAATCCAAACAAGTCATATGAAATGATCACAAGCATTCAAAAAATTAATAGCAAAGGGGACCAATGAAATGACTAGCTAAAAGGGTAGTAGGTGTTTTTATTTTTATTTTTATTTTTTTATTTTTTTATTTTGACAATATCAGACATAAATGTCTACAAAGTGGTGTCCAGCACCACTGATAGGAAATTCACAAGGACACTTGATCAAACTTTGTGGTTATAAATAATCATATCTAAGCTGCCTCTCATGAAGATTATGGTTTGTATATTTCATTAACAATGACAGCCTCGCATGTACAACTAATCCACAAACATATTTTTTGGATTTATCAAAAAAATTTCGATGATGTAAGGAATCTCTTGTAATTGATTAGAGAGATTACTTTATTTTAATTCCATAGGATTGATCAAGCCAGTGAAAATTTAAATTTTAGTGTATCATGAAATATCAAACCTCATATTCGAATATCTCAATAAAATAATTTTTGTGCTGATTTAAATGAATTCCTTAACTTTTCACTTTCCTAGCACATTTCTAACTTTATTTTTTAAAAAAAGATAAATTAGAATAAGTTGTCCTTCTCAGTAATTCACTTGGGTAAGTATCCTCCACCTCCTATGGTGTGTTTTTTTTTTTTTTTTTTTTTTTTTTTTTCAAAAAGCATCATGGCATGAGTTGCAGTCATATTAGAAAGCCACAAAAGATGAAGAGGAGAAACCACAAATTTCAAGTAGCATCAAATTAGGATTTAAAAAAAAATTAACTCAAATTATTTATTTAATTATCAGGAAGTTTCGATATTGATATTTTGGGTGTAATACAATTCGCAAGAGTAGTAATTTAAGGATCAAATTCGGCAGTTATTGAATTTAATTTATATAAGAGAGGTGGCGAGTCCCATTACATAACGTCATGATAATATCACATAGTGGAATCCATCGCTCTACTTACTTAAATTAAATTTGATCATTAAATCATTATTCATAAAATAAATAAATAAAATTATTTCTAAAACGAACACTAGAACCATATTCAACTCCCAGCATCCGTTTACGTCGCACTACTAAAAAATTATTGTTTTGTGCTGCAACCAATTTTGTTACCATTATATAGTAGTATAAAGCTTACAATTTATGTTTTAAGTCCATGGTACGTGATCAATCTACAACCCATAATATTTAAACCATATGTTTAATTCCTACGCCGTAAACCAATCCTTATAAACATCACATCATACCGACTGCAAAACTAACATCCATAGATACCATTTTAACTTGGCACTCGTTTTCACAATGGTGTCCTACCCCACCACTAAGGGATAGGTATGTATTATCATTGTATTGGATCCGAATCTGTTTCAATGCGCCTCTCACTGGAGTAAATTTAGTGCACATTCAAGGGCTGAGGTGGTCACCTCAGCCCATTTGTCACGTCACCATCAATCAGCACCCTGTCAGCATTTACCTCAAAAAATTACTAATATATTATTTTCATTTACCATATGTACGAATACCACATACACTTATACTAATACACCATACACTTATACATTATACAGCCTCAGAATACATAATTTACAATTACATTTAATATTTTTATGTTAAAAATTACCTTCAACTTTACCTTTGGGGGTTAAATTACAGAACCCTAATCTCTCTCCTCTGCTCGTCGTCTTCCTCGCGTCCTGTGAAGCCGAATTCCACTGTTCTTCTTCCTTCCAACTCTTGTAGTCTCCTCTTCGTCTTTGTCTTCGTCTGAAGTTGGAAATTTAAAAATTTAATGGCTAGGTTTAAATCTATAGCGAGGAAGAAATCCAATAAACATTCGTCCCAGGTATCTAAGAAGAAGAAGTCAATTTCTACCAATGACGCTAGAACAGAAAACGTCTCACATGAAAGACAAACCTCAGGTGAAGGACGAAGCAGTGTTGGTATTTCCGGTGGCGAGCAGGATTTGGTGAACCGGCCTCCCACAGTGTTCTTAATGTATAGGTAAACATTGATTATGTATCGGTTTGTTTGTTTTAGGGTTTAGAAATTTATTTAAGATTTTATGGTTCGGAATGGTGAAATTGAGTTTTGGAAGTTGATTTATTAAACGTGTTAGGCAAATATTATGAAGGTATATGCAATTGATATATGATACATGTGTTAGAAAGTTGTGATAATAATAATTTGTTGTTTCCGAATATGAAATCTTCCTACATATAGTGAAAGTGTTTGTGGTTGTGATTATTAATTTAGGAATTGTGAGATTGAGTTGTGGAAGTTAATTTTTTTAAGTTGTTAGGTCAATATGTTGATTCAATAAAAATAATAAGTTAATTTCATACATGATACATGTTTAGATAAGTTGTGAGCATAAGAAATTGATCTGTCTAACTTTTGTATTGTATTGCGTTACAAATAGTAAGTGATGAAATATGCAAATCTTCGTACATATATGTTGAAAGTATTTGTGGTTCTTATTATTAATTTATGAATTGTGAAACTGAGTTGGGGTAGTTAATTATTTTAACGTGTTAGAAAAATATGTTGATGCAATATGCAATTCATACATGATACATGTAAAAATAAGTTGTGATAATATGCAATGCATAAATGAAGGGCCGAGTGCATTAGAAAGTACCAGCAAAAGCACTCAAAACATGACAGGTTACCGAAGGCAGTGATGCTTGCGGTGCACAAATCTGCTAGACAGATATGGAATGCACAAAGTTTGCGGCTGATAAAGAGCCATGGATCAGGGAGTGTACAAGACGAAAAGAAGAGTACGACAAACTTCCTGAGGAAAGAAAGGCCCCAAAAAAAGAAAGGGTGATTAAATTTTAATGTAAATATTTTATTTGATGACGAAACCCAGAATGTATGCATGATGTGTTATAATCATATGCCTTTGAAGCAGAAGAAAAAGGAAAAGATCAATCGGACCCAAGGTGCCTGGCACAGATGCTCTCTTTCCAAGTTCCGCAAAGCAGTGTCACGGCTTGATGAGGAAAAGATAAAGGCTGTTGAGGAGCTTGGATTTGGAAAATTGCTGGAACTTAAATGTTCTTTTTTGTCCTGGGAGTTATGTATGTATTTAATAAAAAAAATTGACTCTGAAAAATGTTGTATAAAAGCTGAGGACATTGGTTATATACCCATCCATTCAGTTGATATCCACTCGATCCTTGGCATACCATTTGGTGTTCCAAAAGTGCCGAAAAATAATCAGTACCTTGATTCTAAGTGGATAGATGAAGGTGGTTATAAAGAAGCTGGTCGAATGCACCAAGATGTATTGTTAGAGCAGGTTTTAATGGTAAAGGGAATGGATGAATTCAAGCGAGCGTTTGTACTCTTTGCTTGCAGTACTGTACTCAGTCCCACCAGTCGTAATAATTGTCATTGGGGCTTGTAGAAACTGTGGATGATGTGAATGCAATTAGCAGTTACAACTGGTGCGGATATGTCCGTAATTGTTTGGTGAGAACCCTGGAACCATTTGGAAACGGGAAGTTGAAAAAGTCATACGGTGGTTGTATGATTTTTTTACAGGTATCCTTGGTTATGATTTTTATACATTTGCCTTTAAAATGTGTGAATTACATATTAATTTTATGAAATAGAAGAAATATTTACTTTAATTATTGGTCTTTTAAATCAGCTGTTTTATCTGATGCGTTGTGATACGCAATACCGAGATTATCTTGAGGGAGATATTTAAAGCTTAGGTTTTTGGACATCAAAGGTTGTACGATCACGAATCAGATAGGAGATGGGTAATGGAGGTTTTGGACATGGACAGGTAATTATTTTTGTCATGTATGAACAGGTCTATTTACGAATAGTATTTTGTATTGTTGAAAATAGTTATCTATACATATATATATATATATATATATATATATATATATATGTATGTATGTATATTATAATTTGATGATAGACTAATGTTATCTAAATATGGAATGAAAATAGTTGATCCCTTTGAAGCCGAAGACATGTAGTAGCAGCAGCAGTGGTAATGATGTGCCAGCCGAAGATGGTTTTGGCCCTTCTTTAAACATTGATTTTGATGATTATCATTTTTCTGACTCGGATGTGGAGGTAATTGTGTTGTAAAATACATTTTCTCTATTTACAGGATATGTTTGCAAAAGCTATGTGAACTAATTGTCCTTATTTTTCACAGGCTTGCATAACTAAAGTGCGAATGGACATACAAATGGCTGAATTCAATGTATTAAAATCCAAAAGAAGCCTAACAAAAATGTTATCTGCCTTCACGAAGCGGGACATGCGAAAAAAAATAAGACTGTAAAGGGAGAACAAAGAGAAGAATGATGGGTTGGGTGGGCAACCAAGTGATGTAGATGGTAATGATGATGATGTAGACCGTGTTGAGGAATCAGGTGGGGATGAAGAAGTTCAGGATGAAGAAAGTGAGGATGAAGAAGTTGAGCATGAAGAAGTTGAGGATGAAGAAATTGATGGTGAGAATGAGGAAGCTGATGATGAAGAAAGTGATGGAGACTCTGCGGATGGCAATGAGGCCAGTGAGGAAGGTGAGGATGAAGAAAATGATGGAGAGTTTGGCAATGGCAATGAAAGAAGCGAAAATGAAGAAACTGGTCAAAGAAGTGACGAAGAGTGTAATAATGATTATGAGCAGGAGCAGGGTGAAAAGAATGAGAGCTTGTGATACCCCCGGATTTCAGGATGCGAGTTAGCCAGGCCCATGCCCGATTACCCGAGGATATCAAACCAATTAGTAATAAACGAACACAGAATACAACTAAGATAAACAAGAATAAATAAAACTGCTGAAAAGAAACTAAGAAGATAATCCAAAACTGAAACCTCAGAATAAAATTTTATAAATAAGAAAATTATTCTGATACATCCAATTTCTCCATTTTTATTACAACTCGGGAATCCATCTGGTGGACCCTTAATAAAAACCAACACTGGAAAACGAACAACCAAAAAGAAGTCCAATGCTAAACCATGAAGAAACCTCCTACGTCGTCGATAGAATGAGTAACCGTCTCTGCTCAGCACGAACAAGCTCTAAGACCTGGAACCGTCCATTACCTGAAAAATAATAGTGGGTCAGACCCACGAACAAGTTCTATCCTAATTACAATCCAAACAGAGACCCGATACGCAGATACATCATAGATGTCTCAACCATAACTATATAGTCCGTAAATAGATATATATATCCACACTACATGATATTCACTGGACTATGATGAAGGTCTCAACCTAAATAGAAGGCAACATGCAAAACGCACATGAGTGGGCACGACTACCAAAGCCTAACAGGGTATACCTCAACCAACATAGCCAGCTACGCATCTTACTGCATATACGCTCCCTAACCGACGATCCTAAGACTCAAACTCATATCGCGGTACCATACATATATATTTAAAGTCCGATCCTATCCATCCATAAGAAATCCAGTTAGTCGTTCACCTTGTTCAACCGCACAGACTAACATAATTTGTATGTATATAAATCCCATCCAAATACAATGTTGAGCCGGTTAACTATTCGTCGCCAAAACACAATATATAATTAGGATTTAAGTGTTTTGATTAAATCCCTATTCTTCCTACTACAGAAATATAACAACCATTCGGTATGTCATTCAACTGTTTTAGTTGACAGGACATGAAACCATGTAGGATTTAACAGTTTGAGTTAATCCATTCCATATGTATGAATGGGTAAGAATTAGTATTTTGATCTAATTCGTCCCTCCATATGCCACCGTCCCATACCGGTGTATACTATGCGAATGATCCGTAAATGATGTAATATTTTAAGTAGTACATCAAATAAAGTCCACATAATCTATATAGTTGATAAATATAGAATTTAAACAATTCATCAACTAACAATCCACAATAAAATCCATGTAATTGACGAAACAATGATTGATCGTTCATCAATTAAAAATCCATACCAACCTCCATATAATTGACAGAAAATATATAATTAATTCTTCAATTAAATCCAGGCCAACATCCATATGGTTGACAGAACCTAAGTATTAGTTCAGCAATTTAAGTCCAAATCACAATTCAAATAATTGTAGAATAGTGCTTAATATTACAGCAATTAAAATCCAAGCTTAAATCCATATATTGCAGAAAAGAATTTAGTATTTCAACAATTAACATCTAAGGTATGCATAGATCAAATTTGATAAATAAATGACTCTAGCATGCAACCAAAATAAGATTTATAATCAAATATATATTCCGTTAAATTGCTAAAATTAAATTATGCAATTAGACTCCTTCCATCCGTTAACAGCCTGCACTGTTGTATACTTTTCTACTGTTCTATCCATTAGTTCATAGGTATAATTTATGCCATATGAGGCTTTAAAGTTTGATGAAAACCATATTTAGAAACCCTTATAAAGTCCTAAACCCTTCTGAAAAATGAAACTTCTCCAAACAGTGCACAAAAAATTTCAGAAAGCACCCACATGAGAGAGCTTGCTCTTAAAACACAAGAGCAGACGCTTGTCTAAGCATGGAGCCACCTCCTTACATGGGAGAGCAGGATCTTGAGAGCTAAGAGCTGGCTTTTGACTCCCCAGAGCCAGCTCTGCACTTTGAGGGAGCCGGCTCCCTTTTCCATAGAGCCGGCTCTCTCCCTCTCTGAGCCTTGTTCCATTTCACTTCGTCTTCTTCCTTTTTAGCTGATTCCAACCCCTCCGTTCTTCATTTATATTGACTTTAGGAGTCTAATATGCATCCAGTGATATCCCAGTTATTCATTCCAACTAGTTTGCATCAAAAAGAACCATAAAAACCATTGCCGATTTAATTACGTTTTAACAACAGGCAACATATTTCAACTTCCAGAAACCATTACAGTTTAAACTAAATACATACAGACGAGTAATTAATCATTTGTTAAGCATGTAATATTCCATTAATATCCAATTATCAATCTAGTCATTTGTTTACCATAATTTGTATTAACAGAACAAAAAAACAATTACCGTTTCAACATGCTCAAAGATTTAAAAGTGAAACCAAACTTGCAAGAATGATTTCAGTTTCATTTCAACAAATACAGATAATTAATTTAATCTATACTAAGCATGCATGATTCGTTTAATATCCATTTAAGATCATAAAAAATACCTAAGAATGCACAGAACACAGGCCAAAGGGAGAGAGACAGAATATAACTTGCCTTTGTAGTTTTGGAACAAAACCATGTCGCCATCTTCTTAAGCTTTCCGACGACGTCTGACTACTGTCAACCCAACCTCCCACTGGTCAACCTTCCCTTCCCCTAGGTCCGACCCCTAATCCACAGCCGAAACCCTCACCAAGGTTGCTCTGTTTTCCTCACAACATCTCTCTGTTTTCTCTCAAACTTCACTGTTCGTGGAAAAAGGTTACGAATAGACTGATAAAGCTTTAATCAGTCCATTATCCTCTCTCGGCATCATTCTAATAAATACCTACCAGCATGAAATCCTCCGTCCGAATCCTAATGACATTATAGTGATCTTTACCTACCACAACCTCATGAATCCCCAAAACATTAACAACCACCATTATTATAGCGTTGTGAAAACGAATCCCTACCTAATATAGAGCATATCAAACTAATCTTTTTAGATTATTTGACTCGTATTGACTGTTAAACTATCCCATCGTAAATAGCATACCTTAATGACGTATGCCCAGGTCAAATAAATTGGCTAGAATTATGTTTTTTTATCAAATCCTATGATCACATGCTCACAATCTTAGCGCAAATAGTGTTATTACTCCATGTTATTAAAACAACAGTTGGCTAATCACATACTTGTGTCCCCAACTAAACCATATTCCCAATCTGGACTCATTAACAAAAATGAAACACGTAATAACAAAATGAAACACATAATATCAAAAAAATGAAACACGTAGATACACACATTAGAATTCAAAATATAATTCTACTTGAGACATCCTCCATTCCAGAGAAGAAAACCTTCTTTGAACTCAAGTTGCCAAATTATTTCACAAAAGTTCATTTTATAGTTTCGTTGGTAATCATCCAACCTTGAAACCTATCCATTAAACATAGCTTAATTGCACAATCGGTTGCCTAAGCAAATACCCAAAGGCTTAACCCTCATCCTTCTTATATGTGGAATGCAAACCGTCTATCATGGCTTTACAAAGCAACTTAGAACGTTACAACCTAATCCCCGTACGCTCCAGAATATGATACAAAATCACATCTTCGTTCTGAAAAAAAGTCCATCAAATTCCGACCCTCCAGAAGAGTACTTCTCAAATAACTCCCGGAGAGATAATACGAAACTTTAACTATATATAGATTGGTTCACACCAACTCTACTAGTATTATTCACTATACTGCTGGTGAATGAGAGCACACTCCTACGATCCTTCATCCTCAAACTTCAATATCCCTTTTCTTGGATACGCTGAAATCTCCTCCCTTACGATCCTCTTCGGACCTTACTCCTCACTTGTCTCCTATTTTAGAACAACTGAAGTTGTGTTGGTCTCGACACGCGGTGACCTAACACCTACACCTTAATCCTTCCTTGGCGTATACTTTTTAAGTAATGCCAACCTTGGAACTAAACCTTCGATCCCAAGTTCTGCTTCTGGCAAAGAACTCAATAACGTACTCCTTTACTCCGTTGGGTCTGTATCGCTTCTGCCTTGAACCCATCCTCCTCCTAGTGTCAATCACTCTGTATCTACAGAATTCAACTAACATTAGCTCCTCCTAACGAACCGTAAAGAGAGTACAACGAATCCTAATATGGCTCTAAGTTTTAAGAGACGTAACGCGGAAGTCCTATAATGAAAGACACTCTTAAGGACACTAGAACCAGGAGTGCTCTGATACCAATTGTAATACCCCCGGATTTTCGGATGCGGGTTGGCTAGGTCCACGCCCGATTAACTGAGGATATCAAACCAATTAGTAATAAATGAACACAGAATACAATTAAGATAGACAGGAATAAATAAAACCGCTAAAAAGAAACTAAGAAGATAATCCAAAACAGAAACCTCAGAACAAAATTTTATAAATAAGAAAATTATTCTGATACATCCAACTTCTCCATTTTTATTATAACTCGGGAATCCATCTGGTGGACCTCTAATAAAAACCAACACTGGAAAACGAACAACCAAAAAGAAGTCCAATACTAAACCATGAAGAAACCTCTTACGTCGTCGGTAGAATGACTAGTCGTCTCTGCTCAGCACGAACAAGCTCTAAGACCAGGAACCATCTGTTACCGGAAAAATAATAGTGGTTCAGGCCCACGAACAAGTTTTATCATAACTACAATTCAAATAGAGACCCGATACGCAGATACATCATAAATGTCTCAACCATAACTATATAGTCCGTAAATAGATATATATATCCACACTACATGATATTCACTGGACTATGATGAAGGTCTCAACCTAAATAGAAAGCAACATGCAAAACGCACCTGAGTGGGCACGACTACTAAAGCCTAACAGGGTATACCTCAACCAACATAGCCAGCTACGCATCTTACTGCATATACGCTCCCTAACCGACGATCCTAAGACTCAAACTCATATCGCGGTACCATACATATATATTTAAAGTCCGATCCTCTCCATCCATAAGAAATCCAGTTAGTCGTTCACCTTGTTCAGCCGCACAGACTAACATAATTTGTATGTATATAAATCCCATCCAAATACAATGTTGAGCCGGTCAACTATTCGTCGCCAAAACACAACATATAATTAGGATTTAAGTATTTTGATTAAATCCCTATTCTTCCTAATACAGAAATATAACAACCATCCAGTATGTCGTTCAACTGTTTTAGTTGACAGGACATGAAACCATATAGGATTTAACTATTTTAGTTAATCCATTCTGTATGTATGAATGGGTAAGAATTAACATTTTAATCTAATCCGTCCTTCCATATACCACCATCCCATACCGGTGCATACCATACAAATGATCCGTAAATAATGCAACATTTTAAGCAGTACATCAAATAAAGTCCACATAATCCATATAGTTGATAATTACAGAATTTAAACAATTCATCAACTATCAATCCACAATAAAATCCATGTAATTGACGAAACAATGCTTGATCGTTCGTCAATTTAAAATCCAGTCCAACCTCCATATAATTGATAGAAAATATATAATTAATTCTTCAATTAAATCCAGGCCAACATCCATATGATTGACAGAACCTAAGTATTAGTTCAACAATTTAAGTCCAAATCATAATTCAAATAACTGCAGAATAGAGCATAATATTACAGCAATTAAAATCCAAACTTAAATCCATGTATTGTAGAAAAGAATTTAGTATTTCAACAATTAACATCCAAGGTATGCATAGATCAAATTTGATAAATAAATGACCCTAGCATGCAACCAAAATAAGATTTATAATCAAATATATATTCCATTAAATTGCTAAAATTAAATTAGGCAATTAGACTCCTTCCATCCGTTAACAGCTTGCACCGTTGTATACTTTTCTACTGTTCCATCTCCATAGGTATAATTTATGTCATATGAGGCTTTAAAGTTTCATGAAAACCTTATTTAGAAACCCTTGTAAAGTCCTAAACCCTTCTGAAAAATGAAACTTCTCCAAACAGTGCACAAAAAATTTCAGAAAACACCCACATGAGAGAGCTTGCTCTTAAAACACAAGAGTAGGCGCTTGTCTAAGCATGGAGCTGCCTCCTTACATGGGAGAATAGGCTCTTGAGAGCTAGGAGCTGGCTCTTGACTCCCCAGAGCCGGCTCTGCACTTTGAGGGAGCCGGCTCCCTCTTCCATAGAGCCGGCTCTCTCCCTCTCTGAGCCTTGTTTCGTTTCTGCTTCGTCTTCTTTGTTTCCGGCTGATTCCAACCCCTCCGTTCTTCATTTATATTGACTTTAGGAGTCTAATATGCATCCAGTAATATCCCAGTTATTCATTCCAACCAGTTTGCATAAAAAAGAACCATAAAAACCATTGCCGATTTAATTACGTTTTAACAACAGGCAACATATTTCAACTTCCAGAAACCATTATAATTTAAGCTAAATACATACAGACGAGTAATTAATCATTTTTTAAGCATGTAATATTCCATCAATATCCAATTATCAATCCAATCCTTTGTTTACCATAATTTGTATTAACAGAACAATCAAAACAATTATCGTTTCAACATGCTCAAAGATTTAAAAGTGAAACCAAACTTGCAAGAACGATTTCAGTTTAATTTCAACAAATACAGATAATTAATTTAATCTATACTAAGCATGCATGATTCATTTAATATCCGTTTAAGATCATAAAGAACACCTAAGAATGCACAGAACACAGGCCAAAGGGAGAGAGACATAATAGAACTTGCCTTTGTAGTTTTGGAACAAAACCATGTCGCCGTCTTCCTAAGCTTTCCGACGACGTCCGACTACTGTCAACCCAACCTCCCACTGCTCAGCCTTCCCTTCCCCTAGGTCCGACCCCTAATCCACAGCCGAAACCCTTACCAAAGTTCCTCTGTTTTCCTCACAACCTCTCTCTGTTTTCTCTCAAACTTCACTGTTCATGGAAAAAGGTTTGTTGCTCTAAACCTTAAGCCGACGTAATGTAACATTTATATAGGCTTAAGAAAACCTAATTTTAATTCTTACGGGAGACGGAAAAGATAAATAAAATAAAGCTATACTAGTTCGGCTATCCCGTTAGCATATCCAAAACCCTATAATTATATTACACCCTATATAATGAATAAAATATAATTCAATCGTTAATAATTATTATTAATCCATATATACATATATACCCTTATATACATGTATACACATCCATGGGTATTAACCGTACCCATCTACTCCATACCATCAAATCCCATCCTTAATAAATTAAACACCTTAATTGAAACAATTCATTTAACCATTTATTCAAGTCACCTATTTTATAATATCAAGTAAACAGACAATGCTAGTTAAACAAACAAATTAATTTACACAACATGTAAGTCAATTTCACACAAAAACAAGAAACCATCAAACACGTAGCCACGTAAGCACCTAAAAATAATAAAAGAAATAATGAAAATAATAAATAAAAAAAAGTAGTAAAATTCCAATTATATCCCTTTTAAAACTAGGGGTATTACAGAGCTGTTCTACTCTAACTCACAGTCTGTTGCTAAGTACTGAGGCAAATAATGAGTTGAATGCTGCTGTTGCGGCCAGTTGTCGAGACAGTGAGTTAACAGAGAATGAAGGACTTGTAAAGGTTGCAAGGGGGAAGAGTAAAATAAAGTGCTGCGGATATGGTTACGCTTACTATGTAAAGAAAAATAATAAAATGGTTCGTCTCACCAAGGAGTAGAAAATGTTGTTGACATATGTGGGAAAGTTTAATGGAGATAGTTCTTAAGTTTTTTAATGCACACTTTTCATCTTCTGCATTACATATATTTGCGTTTAAATAATTATTGCATTTTTTTATATGTAATGTGTGAGTATGATACTTAATTTACAAGCATTGTTGTTAAATGTCTCTTCAGTGAAATAATTGTTTCTATGTTTGGTTGCACTATAAGTCGTCATCAGATTCAAAGCGTATTCCATGATAGGTGGTTGTTCGATGATGTGAGTTGAATGAATTTTCACATTACTATTGCATAGTTGTGGTTGTTGATGGTATACAAATTGAATTTATCTAAATTAAATGTATTTATTTAAAGGTGATTAATTTCTTTGGGAATATACTAAACATGGAGGAAGGACCTGCTGGGGAAAAGTACTTCTTTAGTAGTAGAGCGGTACAGTTCATAACTGATTTCAATGATAAATACTAAAGCTGGACGCTGACCTGTCCTACAGCAAGTCTGGTCAAAATACATTAAGGATTCTGAGATGACTTTTCTTTCACGTCCTATGCAAGCGCAGTTGGTGAGCATGTCTTTTATTTATTGGATATAAATTTTTAAACCTTGGTTTTTGTATGATTAACTTTATACTAATCTTGGTGCAGTTATTATTCCCGTCATGCATAGATGGGCATTGGTTATTGTTTGTGGTAAACCGTCGCAAACGAAGGGTGTATTACATTTGTTCAAAGGGAATAACCCATACATGTAAATGATATGTTAATTTGTTGGTACGTATATGCAGTTTCAGTTGATATAAAGAATTTATAGTGGCAATAAATTTTAAAAAAACTTGCTTTGATCAACTGAAAGAGTTTACTGGGATTGTGGTTGGTGAAGATTTGACAAAATATCGTACATACATACCAAAGAAAATACTCGAGCAACTTGACAGGTATGTATAATTGAATATGTGTTTCATGTAAACATGAGGTTATACAATTTTGGTCAGTTAGTTGTAAACCAATTGTAATATAGTTGATCGGTTTAACTTGTTTTTATATTTTCGTTTCAGCGAATCATGTGGGCTTTATGTGATGAGGTTTATGGAGACGTGAAATGGGGAATATTTTTCCTGTGAATTTGAACATGTAAATAAATATGTTGATAAGTTTTATGTGCAAGTATATTTAAAGTAATTTAATTGATACTTACATTTATTCATACAATATTGATAATGTTGCAGGAAGACACAAAAGCAAGCGTTCTGAGACGTTACTACAATTGATTGTTGACGATAAGAATGAAAAAAGATGTGATTTGTACTCGCTGGCGGCATCTCTTCCATGAATGAATGTAAAACAAAAAACCAATATTTGTTCATATGTTACCTTGATGGCTGTATAACATTAATCAGAATTTGGTACTCACCATTGATTAGTATTAGTGATGTTAGTTGGTAAAAACATGTGATAAATAGAACGTTTGTTCAATTATTGATAGAAATTATATGCTATAAATGTGTTCGTACAGTACATGAAAAATATTTATAATGCTACAGTTGACATATAGTGATATTATAAAACATTTGTTTGTATGACAATTAAATAAATTAGATAAATGCTGTGAATTATTTATATGATATTTCTATGACTGTTTTGTTATAAATATATTTCTACCCGACATGAAATGTATTTGTGATGTTGATTTATAAAACACTATAATGTAGGTGAAAATGTATAATATTATTTACATAACTGTTATATTATACATATGTTCATACAATAGATAAAAAACATTTGTGATTTGAGTTACGAATACAGTATGATATATGCCAAGTCAGATAAAAACGTGTTTGTGATGGTATATCCAAGTAACAGTTGACATATAGTGAGATTATAAAACATTTCTTTGTATGACAATTAAATGAATCAGATAAATGCAGTGAATTATTTATATGATATTTCTATGACTATTTTGTTATAAATATGTTTCTATACGACATGAAATGTATTTGTGATGTTGATTTATAAAATACTATGATGTAGACGAAAATGTATAATATTATTTACATAACTGTTACGTTATACATGTGTTTATATAATAGATAAAAAAATATTTGTGATTTGAGTAATGAATACAGTATGATGTATGCCAAATCAGATAAAAACGTGTTTGTGATGGTATATCCAAGTACCAGTTGACATATAGTGAAATTATAAAATATTTGTTTATATGACAATTAAATTAATCAGATAAATGCAGTGAATTATTTATATGATATTTATATCAATGTTTTGTTATAAATATATTTCTACACGACATGAAATGTATTTGTGATGTTGATTTATAAAACCCTATGATGTATGCAAAAATGTATAATATTATTTACATAAAAGTTACGTTATACATGTGTTCATACAATAGATATAAAACAGTTGTGATTTGAGTTACTAATACAGTATGATGTATGCCAAATCAGATAAAAACGTGTTTGTGATGCTATATCCAAGTAACAGTTGACATTTAATGAAATTATAAAATATTTGTTTGTATGACAATTAAATTAATCAGATTAATGCATTGAATTATTTATATGACTGTTTTGTTATAATATTATATATATAAATGTTCTGCTATAAATATGTTCATACAATAGATGAAAAATATTTGTGATGTTAGTTACTAATACAGTATGATGTAAATAAGAAAAAAAACATGCAGAAAGATAACCGCCAATGTAATGCGATCTGAGATTTCATTTATGCAATTACATAACATATCACCCCAGTACAAAAGTAGTAGTCCAAATCAGATTTCATTTATGCAGTAAGGTGAGGAGAAATAAAAAAAAATCACTAATCCAAGGAAGACCATTACTGCAACAAAGAAGATAAAGAAAGCTTTTGCAATTGACAAATATAGATTAAGAAGATCGGCGTCTGAAGTAGAAGCAGAAGTAGTTGCACGACCAACTGGGTTTTGAATAGGTACTGGTGAATCCACCCACACAATAAAATAATAACGTCTTGCTGCACAATTGAAGAATCCCCTCCCTGGATTTTATTTTGTTTGCAAAACGTGCAAGAGACTCAATTCTCCACAGAAACATTTTTGTTGTGCCATTTCACCCCTACGACGTATTCTACTGTTGCTGGATTCAGCCATTCAAGACCTATGTCACAAGGATACCACCCAACAAAAAAAAGATCAATGTAGGAGTTGGGAAATAGGTGTGTGTATTTGTGTGCGTGCGTGTGTGCATGTGTGTGTGTGTATAAATGTGGTTTGTCAATGTTGTAACAGTTGTATTTCGACGGTCAAGAATTTTAAAACTGAAAATTATACTATTATTCATAAATACAATATTATAATTATATTGTTTTATAAATACGAATATCTAGTTAGGTGGCTAAGCTATGTTTGGCTATAATATAATTGGTAAATTTATATATTTTATCCATATATATGAAAACAATTTTACAATGCCCCCCTCAATTTTGTAGTTCCTAAAATTTTATTTTTATTTTCTCTTTTACTCTTCCAATTCCTTAAATTTCCTTAATAGATAAAGTTAAAATTTCCTTAATAGATAAAGTAAAAAATTTCCAAAATAGCCTAATATTTCACAATTACGGTTGGGTTTGTGTTGAAAAATATGAACCCATATATAATTGGTATTAGGTTTGGATTGAAGTGGTAGCAACCCGAATCCGTATTCTAAATTATTTTCATCTTATTATGTACGTTAAATTATTTTTCAAAATAAAATAATATCACTATATTTCATAATCCCAAGTTCGTACTAAATAATATTATAAATCATTATCTTTATTGAAATAAAAAATAGTGTAAAAATGTAATATAAATCTTTTGTTATTAATTTGTTCCTACATTATATGAAATATATTTGTGATGTTAGTTAGTATAATAGTATGATGTATGAAATTTATAGGGTGGAAATGTAACTACCATATCTGACCATATATAAATGCATTTAGAGATGCATCAGAGAGGTTTGTGTGGCAAAAGGAGAGATGCACCTGCAATCAATTACTTGTTCGTCAAAACAGAGTGGACATGCTGCATTCAATTACTTGTTCGGCAAAAAGAGATGCAACTGCATTGCATTAATAACTAAGATATTTGTGTAAAACAAGTATACTTAATGAAGTTGTTGGGTATAATTGAAAAGTTAATAGTGGCCAACTACTAATTACTATTCAGTTTACTGAATATATCCAAGGCAGTTTCTTGCAACCCAATAAATATTCCAAGGCAAAAAATTGCAACCCGAGAAGTTGGTGAGTTTTCCTATCTTAACTATACTTTTTTTTTTTTTTTTTTTTTTATCTTAACTGTGTATATATAATTTATACTTGTCAGTCTGAGCATTGAACTAGTTAGTTTTGTGCACTTTCTTTTCAGACTGTATTCGCGGCATGGTTTCCATTATTGTTCACTATGGTCGGCATACTGGTGAAATCAGAAATGTGAACCCAGAAAATTATGGTTACCTGAAATTTTTAGAAGATTTGTGTGGACTGCCATTCATTCGTGCTATTACACATCCTTTTGCCATGAACGTATATGCTTCTATCCCTGACACAGTCGACAGAATGGTGCTCGGCAGCGATTCAGATATGGCAACGATGTTTCAATTGAAATATCCCTGTAGAACGCTGATTGTTTTCTTTGAAACACAGGAAATAGGTTATCCATTAGCTACCTACTTTTGACACATGTTATGTTATGTTATATAGTTGTGACACATGTTTAAAACATAAATAAAGTTGTGACATATGTTATGTGATGTGGGAATGGATCATCTGTAAGGAAAAATTTGCATTTAAAGCATATATATATATATATATATATATATATATATATATATATATATAAAGAATATATTTATAAAAGGTTAGTATGAATTCATACCTTAAGGGGTAATGGGACCACTGAAAAAAAGGAAGGATGTGAACAATTTACATAAGTGAAAAATAAAAATTTACAGAATGAAAACAGTAATACCCAAATATATTAAAAAAAAAAAAAAAAAAAAACAAAATTAATAAAAACTACCCAAATATCCATACACAAATTAAATAAGAATTACAAATATTAATGAATAAAGTCCATTGTGATGTGCCGAAAGTCCACACACAAACACAATAAAAATGCAGAACTACCCAAATAATCCTTCTATGTGATGTTGCGAAAGACGACCTTGCAAAACTATGATATTTAAATCACACCAACAACGATTACAATTGATGACATCCTCGTTTATGATCCAGCAATGCCAATCAATATGGTTGCCTTCGGGACAACATTTTAGAACATGCATAAAGAATGACCGATTGCAGACAAAACTCCTCTGAATAATTGTTAACATCTTTCTACGGGCAGACTTGATAGAAGGGCTCAGTATTGAATTTGTCCTAAACAACGTTAAAAAATTAATCCCTGCCTCTTTGTCCGCTTCACTGGAAAACGATAATGCAATACACATAGGATAAAGGGACGGGTAACCATTTCTACAGAGGAAAGCCAACCCTATTTTTTCATTGTAAACAATCCAATCAACCTATGCAAATTTTTTTTGCATGTTAGACCTTACAAATAAATAAAGTGTAATGCATAAAAGAGTACACATGATTTTACTAAACATACCACTCCCCTAATGAACTTTGCAATATGATCCCTAGATTGAAAATATTGTTCCAGGTACATATGTCTTGTTGGGATACTTTCATCTGGTTCATTACGTGCAAGTAAATCAATTGTTGCATCGTATCATTGTAGACCAGTCGTCCATGGTCCAGTGCCCAGTTATATCGTTTCCCTGCATTTTAAATACGAATAACACCCATATTCCTCACTTCAGTAATGAAAACCCATAACCCGATAATGCAATTAAATTGTAAAGTATAAACATAACTCACCATCCATGCTTCTTCGCACTGTTTGTAAAATCTATAGCCTCAACTCATCTAACCACATCTTCAATTGCAGTCTGTAGAACAGAATCCATGGCTTTCGAATACATGCACCGACTGGATATGGCAATATAAATAAACACATAAATTAACCGTTTATACTTTGCCTAGGGCAGTTAAAAAGTCAAAACGTTTCAATATAACAACGGTTAGAAGCGTAAGGTGGAAGTTCCCACGTTTGGATCATTTAAACGTTTTTTTAAAGTTCATTTATGTTGTTCAGGTGTACACGTTTACATTATAAAATAAATTTTTATCTCAACGGTAACTTTTTTTTTTTACTTCTGTTATGAAATAATTCCTACATTACATATAAATTAATTACGACAACACATATGAAATCATTTTGATGTTATTCGCAGTAATTTAATTAGAATATAAGTATTACAATAAAGGTACAACTCCATAAATAACATTTGTTACATCCACTTACATTAGAAGGGTAAGATGGAAGTTCCCACATCTCAATCATTAATACGTTTTTTTAAAGTTCATTTATGTTGTCCAACGGTACACGTGTACATTATCAAATAAAATTATCTTTTAAAGTTCATTTTTGTTTTGACTTCTGTTACAAAATCATTCCTACATTACATATAAATTAATTACGATAAAACATATGAAATCGTTCTGATGTTATTCCCACTAATTTAATTGGATAATAACTATTACAATAAAGGTACAACTCCACAAATTATATTTGTTACATCCACTCACATTATTTCTTTCTACCATGTCTTGGAGGTGAAATTACAATGTCATCATCTGCTGGGTCTGAAAAATCGGACATTTCTGAATTTGATTTTAGGTCTGGGTTATTGAAGATGGTGGCCAACTGTTCTGCCGGATCTTCGTATGTTTCTTTAGCATGTTTCACTTTTTAGAACTTACGCCATCTCACATATAGTTGCCGGATTTCGCGTTTGATTTGACCAATCACGGAATCCATATTTGATGTACTTGAGAGCTTCATTTCAAGTGAATAGGGTCTTGGAAATGACAGACCTTGTCTTTTGTACTCTGCCAGAATTACACCCCTTGCATTTGTTAACTCATTATACCTAATACGATGTTGTCGCTCACTATCTGGATCAGGCGGATATGGAGGTGGACCGCCTTCCACAACTTCAATATCGTCTTCTACCGTACCAATATCCATGTTTAACAATTCACCATGGAAGTGGGCATTCCATCTACCCAGGGCTTGAACAGCTTGTGCATGAGTTTTGTATGGATAATACCTTGCATCAGCATACCCTTTTGTCTGTGCCTTTGCTTCCGCCAACTTCGTGTATATACCAACATTCCGGCCCTTCACTACAAGGTAAAATTGACGGCTAGCCATTGTTTATACTTTGAAGGGCTATCAATTTAAAAATGGGATGGGACGACTGCTATGGAGATACAAATGCCCTAAATATAGATCTGAGTCATCGCGTAGGTTGAAAATAATAAGTAGGGTCTTTAATGTTCTAAACAAACCATTCAATTACAATGAAGGCAAGGAATAAATGGTAAAATATAAAGTGTTCAATATAAAAAGGGAAGTGCAGTTCTGACTTAAATACAATATTTTTAACATAACAAATATACTGGAGTAGAAGATATCATATATAGTGACACCTTTACAATATCTTGAGCACTGAACAAATTAAAGGAAGTGCAACCATGGCAATAACGAAAAAATCGCGATGAAGTACACTTTTTGTACCCTGCTACCATATCATGGTAATTCTTAGAACCCTTGGTGCTCAAATGTAGAATTCATGTTTGGCATTTGGATCATTGGCGAGAAATTTGTGTCACGTACAACATTTACATCAACTCCCTTTTTATATCACATGCATGCAAAAATAGCTCGTTAAATTTCGATTCTTAAATAATTTCATGACTTTAATTAATTTAGATGACATCACATACCTGGTTATTTAATGGAGTCATGGACTGACCAAAATAAGTAGCCGGACTGTTATCCTATTCATGGCCCTGTGTTGAACATGTTGGCATATAACATTCATCGGAGCAAAAAAACTCTACTAGTATTTCGGCACCCTTCACCAAAAATCATCACTTCATTAGTACGTTAGACTATAGATCGGGTAGGGGATATATAAAACACAACACAAGACTCACATTGTTTAAAATATACATAGGGGTTGTCGTAATACGACTGCGACCTGGCATAACGGCCTTTCTCTTCTTCACAGTGGCTCTCTCCAAAGCAGGTATGAGCCTACGTCTTCTTCCTTTCAATGTATCTTTCGTGGCAATCCCTTTTGGAGTCAATCCTTCTATGGTTTGGGCATGAATATTCAGCTCTATATTTGTAAAGCTGTTTCCCATGGCACTGGCTCGTGCGGTTTGGTTACATGCAGGCCTGGGATTAGGTTGTGCTCCTTGAGCAATCTTCTTCAAACTTTGCACCTGCACCAAAACATTGTTGAATCCCTCTTCGCTCGCTAATCCAATGGCAAAAATTTAGTTAGATA
The DNA here is from genome assembly GCF_030987335.1 of Cornus florida. Taxonomy (NCBI): domain Eukaryota; kingdom Viridiplantae; phylum Streptophyta; class Magnoliopsida; order Cornales; family Cornaceae; genus Cornus; species Cornus florida. The sequence continues at coordinate 83,788,214 of NW_026775575.1, forward strand.
ACGACAAAGGATCCTGTGTCGTCGCCTAATTTTGATTCTAGGATCTGTAATAACATCGCTGCCAAATATGTCTTCCACCCTGCCGTCCTTGCCATTTCTGGTCCACCTTTTTAAAATATAGTGGCTGGATATTTCATTGGCATATATCACATCTTTAAGGACTTTCAGAGTGTGGCTGCATATGATACCCCCCATTTCAAATTTTCCATATGAACATGATAATATGTCGTCATGTGTCCTTGTAATGAGCCGATGGAAGTTATCATTATAAACCACAACTTCATATGAAAAAACCACGTTACCAAGGTCGTTGCACTTCCAGACATTTTCACTCATGCCAGCTACCATTAACTGTTCCTGAAAAAGGTCAAAGATGTTAGTAGTGTACAGACATCCGACTTGATCTAAAATAGGAGACCTTGCTTTCAGCCTAGGCATCTTTTGCAGCAAGTCATACTCAGCTACATACTCCTTGTATCACTTGTCGAACAAAAGCGTTTCAAAATGCTTGAAAAACTCTGGCAGTGCATATTGTCTCGCTAAGTACTGTTTTAAGCGAGCATTGAAGCTCTCACTAAGCTGTATGGTACGCATACCAGCCGACCACACATGTTTAACGTATGCCCTGGCCCATACATGTTTCAAACCAAATAAGTTGGCCAACCACTTGTTATTCTCTACAGCAAATTCCTTTTCCATCCACGCCCATTCCAGCAGGAATTCTTCCTCACCCTCAATCTCGTATATTAATTTTGATATCACACTTTTTATTCCTTTCCCACCAACAGACAAATTCCCAAGATACTTTTGGTCATTTTGCATTAGGTGCCATATATATAGAAGGTGTTTTGTATCGAGCATGACCTGGACTAATGCCTTTGCCATTGCAGCGTCTTGGTCGGTCAAAATCGTCCTTGGTACTTTATGGGACATGTCATTCAAGAAAGTATTGAATAACCAACCAAAAGAATCGTTTGTCTCATCATATATGAAAGCTGCTCCAAACACAACTGTCTCCCGGTGATGGTTCAAATCGAGAAAAACTACAAAAGGCCGATTCCCATGAACAAGTTTGTACGTCATATCAAATGTCAGCACATCTCCAAAATGCCCATAATCTGATATCATTTTTGAATCGGCCCAAAATATATTTGTCATCATTGTACTGTTGTCCAATTGCACGGCATAGAGGAATAATGGATCTTCCAAACACTGTGTCTGGAAATAATTCATCAGCCAATTCGCATCACCAAGTTCAAGGTCATTCTGTCATCTCATCCGAATATAATTTTGTGCATCAGCCTTAGTGAAGCCAATACTTTCTTTACCTCCAGCTTGTCTCGAACTTAACTCAAAGGCTTTACAAACGGGTATTCCATAATCGGCAACCAACTTCATATCAATAGCTTACACTGACTTGATTTTTCGCTGTGACGGCATCATGTCGGCACAATCCTCACTGATGAGGGGATGGTTGTGAGTATCTTTAAAATCTTTGACAATATACTTACCAAATTCCACATTAAAGGCAATAAGCATGCGTGCACGACAATCGGTGCATGTTTCAGCCCTTCAATTCTTTGTTTTCCTATCCCTCTTGTCCTCACCTCTTTTTCCTTCCTTACTACACACAAAATTTTTATATGTTACTTTTCCATCATTCCGACTGTTGTTTTTGTACTCTCTCCGAATATTAAAACCCACTTTGCCAGCATATTCATTGTAAAAATCATAAGCCGCTTCTTCGGAATCAAACTACATATCAATGCGGGGTATCCATTTTGCTTCAGGAATTTCGCAAATCGAATCGCTATCTATCTCTTCAATGTTAATAATTGCCTCTTTAATAGCCATAACTATAATAGCAGACCTATAAAAACATGACCAAAAAGTAAGTATATCTTAACAGCACAACATTTATATGACATATGTCAACACTTTCATAAATACTACATCACATCTTTAACCTAACATGTCCACATCAAATTTACTTCTACACTAATATCATGCATTGCTATTCATGCAAGAACTTTCTCACATGTACCATATGTTTCCATCATAAATATATCTAACATGTTTTAACTGTACACTAGATATGCAAACAATTGGTGACAAACATAAAATTACTCCGACAGTATAACTTTTGTACACTACTATAATGCATTAACATCCACCCAAGAATATTGTAACATGTGACATATGTTGCAATAACAAATAAATGTAACATAATTCAAGTGTACACAAGATATGCAAACAATTGGTGTACACTACTGTAATGCATTAACATCTACCCAAGAATTTTGTAACATGTGGCATATGTTGCAATAACAAATAAATGTAACATAATTCAAGTGTACATAAGATATGCAAACAATTGGTGGCAAACATAATTTGAACTTCACATCACAACTTTTTTATAACATATAACAACAGTTTCATAAATACAACATCACATCTTTCACCTAACATATTCACATAAAATTTACATCTACACTACTATAATACTTTACGATTAATGCAACCATTTTCTAACATGTGCAATATGTTAATAGATCAAATTCATATAACAAATTTCAACTGTACATTAGATATCAACATGATTGGTGTCAAACATAATTTCACTTTCTCACCACAAATTTTATATAACATATGTCAACAAGTTCAAAAATACAATATCACATCTTTGACCTAACATATCCATTACAAATTTACTTAGACACTACTATAATGTATTGCCATTAATGCAACTTTTTTCTAACATGTGGCATATGTTGCCATAACAAATACATCTAACATAATTTAAGTTTAAATTATATATGCAAACAATTGGTGGCAAACATAATTTGACCTTCACAGCACAACTTTTTTATAACATATGCCAACAGTTTCTTAAATACAACATCACATCTTTCACTTAACATATTCATATAAAATTTACTTCTACACTACTATAATGTTTTACAATTCATGCACCCATTTTCTAACATGTGCCATATGTTAACAGATCAAATTCTTATAACAAATTTCAACTGTACATTATATATCAAAACAATTGGTGTCAAACATAATTTTACTTTCTCACCACAACTTTTATATAACAGATGTCAACAAGTTCAAAAATACAATATCACATATTTGACCTAACATATCCATTACAAATTTACTTAGACACTACTATAATGTATTGCCATTAATGCAACTTTTTTCTAACATGTGGCATATGTTGCCATAACAAATACATCTAACATAATTCAAGTTTAAATTAGATATGCAAACAATTTCTGCCAAACATAATTTTACCTTCACAGCATAACTTTTTTATAACATATGTCAACAGTTTTATAAATACAACATCACATCGTTCGCCTAACATATCCACATAAAATTTACTTGTACACTACAACTGTACACTTCATATGAAAATAATTTTTAAAATACATAATTTGACATTCACAACAAAACTTTTCTATAATATATATCCACACTTTCATAAATACAAAATCACATCTTTCAATATTCGGAATATACAAAAACTATTCTACAATCAAACTGAAAAGTAATAAAGTTTAGGATTGAACAAGGTTAAAACAGATAAATATAGACATAACATTGGCACAAGAACAAGCTTCAAAATGGAATATGCATATACAATTGTAAACTTTTATTTTAACTAATGGCTAATAGAGTTTATTCACAAATAAAGTTATTTTACAAAGGCTAAAACAGATAAATATGGACATATTATAGGCACAAGAACAAGCTTCAAAATCTGGTATATGTATATACAATCGTAAAATTTTTTCATTTACAAATAAAGTTATTTCACAAAGGCTAAAACAGATAAATATGAACATATCATAGGCACAAGAACAAGCTTCAAAATCTGGTATATGCATATACATTCTTTGTTGAGTGATGACTAATAGGGTTCATTTAGAAATAGAGAACAAGTGTAAAACAAATAAATAGAAACATAAAATACACACAAGAACAAGCTTCCCAATTCTCGGGTTGCCTACAGAACAAGGGTAAAACAGATAAATAGGAACATAAAATACGCACAAGAACAAGCTTCCCAATTCTCGGGTTGCCTAAAAATAAGATTAATCCATGTTCATCAGGACTAATAACTCAGCCTTTAGATTTTTTGATTACTAATAATCATCACCGGATTTGATATATCATTATGAATAAAGTTACAAGAAATTCAAAATAACAACCTAATACTTATAATGATCAGAGCTTCAGCTTCTCGCTGGACTGGTTGACTGGAGCTTCAGCTTCCTACCGAAATGGATGATTGGAGCTTCAGCTTCCTACCGGAATAGATGATCGGAGATTCTGCTTCTCGTCGGAAGCCCTGATCGGAACTGCAGCTTGTGGCTGGAATGTATGATGATTTTTCCGAACAGAGCTTCTGAACAGGGACCTTCTCTTCATAAATTTTTCCCTTTATGTGTCTAATGTATTGGTTGCCTTCTTGGTCGGTTTCCCTTTCCAGAGTTGTGGAACATTTGCAGAGCAGAGGCATAGGGCAGAGGCATATATCAGTTTATATATATGTATCAGTTTTAGGGGCAATCTTCATTTTGATTTTGGGGGGAATTTTAAGTTGAAAATGAAATACACTTATACGTATTATGAGAAGAAAGGGTACAGAGCAGATCAAGGCTACCAAAACGACATACAGAAAGGGTATGTGTTAAACTACAGTGAAATCCCATTTCACCTGCTTTGCCACATCAGCGTGGGGCCCAGGACTGGACCGAATCCAGTGAGATGCGAATGGAGAGGATTTGGAAATTAGAAATATTGATAGTGATTTTTTATTAAAAGGAAAACATATAGGTGGGTTTATAATGTAACCATTAAATTTAATTTAATTGTCATTATAAAAAGTGCAGAAGAATTTTCTTACTCAACGGGGAGCAAGAGATCACTACTATATATATATATATATATATATATATATATATATATATATTGTAATCAACACAAATTGGATGGTCAAAACATCTTGCCTGAGATAGAATTTCTATTGTTGACTGAGAAATTTTTCGTTTAATTTTTAAATTGATCAAAAGTTTTACTCTAAATTTTACTTAAAGTTTGTATTTTCTTTTCAATAAAGCAGGAAAATAATAATAATTACACATGCAAATATAACAGAAATTGAATTCAAGTAATAAAAAAAAAATTGTAAATTCTATTATGAGATTTAATGGAAAGGGCTCTTAAACGGAGAAAAAAATTAATTCAAATTATTGAGTTATATTTGAATTTGGAATTTTATAATGGGTTACCTTTTTTTTTTTTTTTGTCATATATTCACTCTCCAAAAAATAACTTTTAGATTTAAATAAAATTGTCAAATAGGCTGCCAACAAAACTTATTTTTGTGATATTTAACATTTTCCTTTTAGTAAATCTCCATTTATTTATTTATTTTATTTTTTTTGTAAAAAAAAAAAAAATCCCCTTCAACGAACAGTACAGAGCAGGGTTGCTTATACTAAAATATCCCTATGAAAAGTTATGAACAGGTTTATTACAATTAGACCAATTGTGTTAATTTAACTAAAAGATTTTTTTTTAATATTAATAGTTGAACTTATATTTTTTATTACATGCATCATTATATTTTTAATTAAAGAAAAATATAAAAATAATTAAAAAGTAAAATTCATATTAAAGAGTACAACTAAATGTATTTCTTTAACGTATGTTTAGAATAGTTAAATCTTGCAAACTCGTTTCCTCTCTATCTTCTTCTTCTTATTTTTTTATTTTTTTCTATTTAACCAAATAAATGAGATAAGTTGAGGGGGATTTTTGGTAAAAAAAAATTGAAGGAGGTTTTACTGCAAAACAATATAAGTCAAGGAATTAAATAAAATTTATTTTAAATTAATATTAACTTTTTTATTATCCATCTGTTTTTGGACAAGAACCCCTAGCATTCTTCCTCCACCCAAACTTTTAATGCAAGCTCTATACACCTTTACATAATTGAAAGTCTTGAATGTCTTAATCGAAAAAGTTTATGAAAAACTCTAACGTCTAGAGTAACATCATTCGACTCATAGAGATTTCGATAAGAAGATGAGAGTGAGGTTGTCCTTGTTGCGGTTGGACTATTCTGTATATTTAGCGTGAAACTGGACACCTCCAATTGAAGGTGTTTTAAGTGACACTGAATTAAGAATTGAGTCTACTTTGATACCACTTATAACTGGTGAAACACTTGTCTTCTTTCTCAAAAACTTAAGTTGTTGAATAGAATTACATATATATTCAGTCCAACAAGCCTCCAGTCAAACATTTGTCTTATTTGGCGTGAAGCTGGACATCTCTAACTAAAGGTGCTTCACCTGACACTGAATTAAGAATTGAGTCTATCTTAATATCATTTATATAGAATGAAACCGTGAAACACTTGTCTTTTTTTTCAAAAACTTAAATTGTTGAATAGGATTGCACCCATAAGTTTTTTCAATCAGGTTCAGACTTGATAAAAACCTCTAACAATGTGAGAAGATATTATCGAGTCCACAGTCGGAGTGAAAGTCAGTGCTTTTGGGAGTGCTTTTTTTGAACGGTCCTTGAAGAAGACGACATTTCACCTACTGACTCGACCATTGGATCAAAAGAGACACCATTATCATCTCTCAATCTAAATGTTAGAGACGGTAGCGACATTTTTCGTCTTGAGTTCAAGATCCTCTTCAGTACATCTGTGAAATGAAGCCTTAAACAAAATGACTGACGAAATGACCAGCTAAAAAGTAGCTTTTTGATGAGATTCACAAAGCTTAAACATATATGTCAAACAAAGTGGTGTCCAGCACCACAAATTTCCACTGTGGATCGAACTTCACAAGGGGCATCTAATCAAACTTTGTGCCTATAAACGTGTCACATCTATGCTACCATTCATGAAGATCATGATTTATATACTCCATTAATAATGACAGCCTCGTATTTACAACCTTACTCAGGTATAGATTTGTCGACCGATCGAATTCAGATCGAATTTTGCTTAATCTGATCCGAATTGTATGAGCCTTTTATACAATTTGATAATTCGACCAATTTTTTGTTAAGTAAATTCATATTCAATTTATTAATAAATAGATATTCGATTTAATAAAAGTATAATATTTTTATAAAAAAATAAAAAAATAAAATAAAATAAATTAATGTCAAAAGAAAATAAAAAACAATGATTAAAAAAAATTATAGAAAACAAAAGATAAATAAAATATCGAAGGAAATATTATGATATTATTAATATGTATATTAGAAGATTTATTAGTACGTGGGTGAGAACGCCACACTATTGTACATATAACATTATGATTATTTTTTTTTTCTTAGTTTGTATTTTCACACACACATATTTCTACTGATACTCGAATCATTGACCTCCTTTTAGAAAATAAGAAATATTTATTTATTTTTAGTTACCTCTAAGCGCTAATACAAATATGATAGGAGAAAATTATTTATCAAATTGGATCGGATTAACATAATTTATATTCACTTTGTTAAAGTAACGGGGTATCAAATTCAGATCGTGATCTTGAAATTTTTTGTTTATTCTATATCCTAGATACGAATCAAATTTGAATCAGAATTCCATATATTGACAAGACTACTCGTGTACGTGAAGAGATCAATATTCAGAATCAAAGCTATTAACAACTAGAAATGCTTCTTCATTAAAAGATTAACTTGTCAACAGAGAGGCGATGTGAAAGGCAAAAGGAAAAAGAAAAGAAAAAGAAGTTGATAGTATTGATGGTGAAAGGATAAAAATGAGTCGGGAGAAGGGCTAGTGGGGTCTAATATGCCTGATCTTTTTTGAAAATTATATTTTATTAATTTGTTTGAAGCCACACGTACAAAATGAAGAAGAGATAACCACAAATATATTTGAAGTAAGAAAAAACAGGAGTTTATAGCGACTAATCATTATAAAAGTCTTCGTACATGCAAGTATCATCGAATTTTTTTTAACCTTTTTAAATGAAGTTTTAAATGTTGATTTTATTGTAACCAACGGCATCAAATGATTTGGACAATTTTGTTTTATGCATATAAATATCACGATCTACACACACAATAGTGTTCTTTTATTTGAGTAATGAGGTCGACTTAGGATAATTGTCAAGAATTCTTTAGTCTTTTAATTGTAATTATATACAAATATTAAAGCACACATTTAATCGCTTGAATAAAAATGATTATGATGACTATACAGTCAATTATCAAATTTATTTATAGTATATCACATGAATATATTCAATTATTATGGGATCATTTTTAATATTGGCTGCATGATGTCGTAAATTTCTGCATTATTTTTTAGCTCAAATATGCTCATTTGACGGGGAGTTAATGACAAATTTTTTTCATGAATACTTATTTATGGGGGGAAAAAAATAAATAAAACAATTAGTATTTCTGTTCAGAGAGTTATCTATATTTATTTATTTTGTTGAAACAATTTTTTGAAATATTTGAAATGTTAAATAAATCTTTTAATACTTTTTTCAATCGAGTTATTTGTAATGAGGGAATTCCTCGTTACTTGATATATACAAGTGATTCCGAACTCATAGTTTTGTTGGATCGTTCCAGTTGAGAAATTGTCATTTATAATAAAAATTGGATACTTCAACATTGATCCAAAAAATATGTCAATATATCTGTTTGACTTTTAACAATCCAAACAAGTCACAATTTTACATATGAAATGATCACAACCATTCAAAAAATTAATGGCAAAGGGGACCAATGAAATGACTAGCTAAAATAGTAGTAGGTGTTTTTTATTTTGACAATCTCAAACATAAATGTCTACAAAGTGGTGTCCAGCACCACTGATAGGAACTTCACAAGGACACTTGATCAAACTAACTCTGTGGTTATAAATAATCATATCTAAGCTGCCTTCATGAAGATCATGGTTTGTATATTTCATTAACAATGACAGCCTCGCATGTACAACTAATCCACAAACATATTTTTTGGATTTATCATAAAAATTTCGATGATGTAAGGAATTTCTTGTAATTGATTAGAGAGATTGCTTTATTTTAATTTCATAGGATTGATCCAGTGAGTGAAAATTTAAATTTTAGCGTATCATGAAATATCATACCTCAGATTCAAATATCTCAATATAATAATTTTCGTGCTGATATAAATGAATTCCTTAGCTTTTCACTTTCCTAGCACCTTTCTAACCTTTTTTTTTTTTTTTTTTAAAAAAAAAAAAAAGAAGATAAATTAGAATAAGTTATCCTTCTCAGCAATTCACTTGGTAGGTAACCTCTACCTCCTATGGTTTTTTTTTTTTTTTCCTATATTTAAAGCATTATGGCATGAGTTGCAGTCATATTAGAAAGCCACAAAAGATGAAGAGGAGAAAACAACAAATTTCAAGTAGCATCAAATTAGTATTAAAAAAAAAATTACATCAAATTATTTATTTATTTAATTATCAGAAAGTTTCAATATTGATATTTTGGGCGTAATACAATCCGTAAGAGTAGTAATTTAAGGATCAAATTAAGTAATTATCGAATTTAATTTATGTAAAAAGGGTGACGAGTCCCATTACATAACGGCATAATAACATCATATGGTAGAACCTACCATCCTACTTACCTAAATTAAATTCGATCATTAAATCATTATTCATAAAATAAATAAACAAAATTATTTCTAAAACGAACACTAGAATTATGTTCAACTCCCAGCATCCGTTTACGTCACACTACTAAAAATTATTGTTTTATGGTGCAACCAATTTTGTTACCATTATATAGTATTATAAAGCTTACAATTTATGTTTTTAAGTCCATGGTACGCGATCAATCTACAACCCATAATATTTAAACCATATGTTTAAATCCTACGCCGTAAACCAATCCTTATAAACATCACATCATACCGACTACAAAACAAACATCTATAGATACCATTTTATCTTGGCACTCGTTTTCACATTGGTGTCCTACCCCACCACTAGGGATAGGAATGTATTATCATTGTATTTGCATGTGCAATTTACCATATCATTCCATTCTGTTTCTAAGATACGTGGCCAGCAATGTCTTCTTTTCGTTTAAATTTTTAAAAATATTTTTCAAGCATTCAGATTATATAGAATTATTTTTACAATAATAAATTTTTCAGAAAAACTATGAAAGACTGGACAAAAGGTAATATAATTTTGGGATTATAACATTGACCTCCCTTGATGTTTCATCAACATACACTTATCTTCCCTTTTGTTTGTCAAATTACACTGACCTCCTTCGATATTTATATAGTGATAACATGGACCTCTCCTCCATTACTGAAAATGATGATGTCATCAATTTTTTAATTCTTTAATTCCCATTTTAGACATGTAAATAAATTATTATCCTAACTAAATCATATGAAATTACTTAAGTATCACATCTTCTTTCTTCAAGGCCAAACCAATCAAACCGGTTCGTTGTTGCTTGGGGGTCGCCAGACAGTGTCGCTTCTGTACACTTCACTGAGTTTGGGTCTGCCCAAACCATCACCATCAGTCATTGCAACTCACCCAGGCCGTGAGTGGGCTTGCATAAGATAATGCAACAAAGCTTAGTTAAACCAGAAGCAAAGGATAACAGAAAAGGTAGAAAGTAGAGCTCAAGCGTCTCTCTAATGGTAGACTCTAAGCTCACCCACTTCATCATCTCACTGTCTTTAATAGCATCCACATTCTTACCAGGTAAAAAACCACAAACCCACTTCAGAAAAATCAATCTTTAATAGATTGGTATACTAAAAAGTCTTATAAACATATATGTATATGTATAGATTTGTATACTAAATTAGCATTGTTTCCACAAACCCATTTCTAAAAAATCAGTCTTTACATACCCATTTATGTATATATGTAGAATTGTATACTGAATTTGTATTGTTTGCAGATATTAAAGCGCAACGAGATAAAGATGAGCCATATGTTGGAGTCAACATAGGTACAGATATATAAAATTTGCTATCACCAAAGGACTTGGTTTTGTTTCTACATAAGTGAAAGATAATACACGTTCGTTTCTATGATGCCGACGTAGACATTCTCAAAGCTCTGGCCAAAACCAAGATTCGGGACGTCATCAGTGTGCCCAACAACCAGTTCCTCGTAATTGGGTCCTACAACGCCACCGCCGCCTCCTGGAACAGCCACAACATCGCTGTGTACTACCCTCAAACGTTTATCACTGCCGTCGCCGAGGTCCTGACCACCATACTCTCTTCCGCTCCCCTGCTCTTAATGGCAATCGAGTCCCTCTACAGCGCTCTTGTCGTCGCCAATCTCCACACTCAGATCAAGATCTCGACGTCGCGTGTAGCGTCAATTGTTCTCGACCCATTCCCGCCGTCTCAAGCATTCTTCAACCAAACCTTGTCCCAATTATTCTCCCTATCCTTGGAGAACAAAGGGGTTGTTCTTTTGGATAGTTCTAGCCATTGCCACATTCGAAAGAAATGGTGGATCCAAACACTTTGCTTGACTGTGCTCGACGCAATGCTTGACTCAATTTATTTTTTAATGAAGAACCTTAACATTACTGATGTGGTCATTCTTGTGTGGGCTGGGGTTAATGATGGTGGTAATGGGAGGTTGTGTGGGGGTGCGGATGGTGGGGCTGCGGCGCCCGACAATTTATTTGTGGTGATCCAAAAAAATGATGCAGGAGGTAGAGAGGATAGGGTTTTAGAGATGGGTTTTTTGGTCTTTTCAAAATTTATCATTTTTGCAATAAAATACAATTAAATATAATGAGGCCAAATCAGTAACTTCACTCTTACAAGGGATGTCTAAGAGAGGAGGTCAGTGTATGTTGACGAAACCTCGGGGGAGGTCAGTGTAATTATCCTATAACTTTTGCTCATGCACCAGCCGGGAATCGAATCCAGGTCTATACCGTGGCATGGTACTATTCTACCACTAGACCACTGGTGCTACATACATTGCATTTTTTAATTTTACACATAACTTTAGTTTTCGTCTGTAAATTCATCTCTCATTTAATTTGAAACAATTTTTTTTCTTTTTTTATTTTTTTAGTATAAACAGTTTAACACCGCATTCTTCCTCAAAGATTGGAAAAGGATATCCCATTTAGTTTGCTAAAATTTATATATTTTATCCACTGAATCAATTTTTTTTCCCCTTTGGATGCACTTGACTAATGATGGAGATCCATTATATATATTGTGGTGATATACTGTGATGGCGGTGGTGGCTATGGTGGTAAAGCTAAAAGACGAAGGGAGAGGGTGGGTAGAGAGAGAAAGTGAGAGGGTTAGTTTAGTCAAATAAAATGACTTGTAAAAGTCCTAAGGTAATAATGTCAATTCATCATGTAGGGTGTGTTTATTAACTTTATCAAACCTTAAGGGTGTTATTGTTAAAAAAAAAAATAAGTTAAGTTTTATTTAATTGTCAATAGAGCAAATTTGAGGGAGTGTAAATATAATTAACCCATTATTTTATTATACATTACACCCCATCACACACCATTACATTATTTTTTTAAAAGAAAAATACAGGATTGTCATTTGCCACTCCAGTAGAGAATTCACAGCTCAAGGCAATGGCCATTTGACTTGAGCTATGGATGCTCTAATAATTTTGTGCTTTGTTTGGAAAGAGGGGTTAACTAGAGTTGCAAATGAATTGAGTCTGAGTTTAAATTTGTTCGAACTTAGTTTGTTTATTTGTGGGCTTAACTTGAGCTTGGCTCAGGATCATGAAGAGCTCAAAAGGTTGAGCTCAGACTTGCCTCATCATTTTTTTTTTAAAAAACTTGGACTTGGCTCGTTGAATAACAAAATTCTTTTAAACTCAATTTGAGCTCGTGTTAAAGATCATTTGACTTCTTCATGAACATAAACGAGGCTAATGTTCATGAAAATGTTTATTAGCTTAAGTTTATGAACATATACAAGCTTAGATTTATGAATGTGTTCATGAGCCCATTGTTGTTCGGGATCGGCAAAGCCTAAAAACCGAGCTCAATCTCAGCTCATTTGCTTAACGAACAAGCTCGATCGAACCGAACTTTAAACAAGCCAACTCTAAACTAGCTATTCATGAACAACTTGGTTCATTTGCATTCTTAGGATAACTGATGATGCACTCTATAGTACCTATGCATGTTGTGCCTAGGAGAAGTGTAAAGATCTAAAAAAAAAGAAAAAGATACAGCATTAAAACTTCAAGTAATTGTTGTATCACGCAAGCCTAAGATACATGTATATGTATCTGAGTTGAATCTTTTGATTAATGAAGATCAAGTAGCTTTCTGATAACAACATTTCAATCTCTAATTATGAGAAGAAACAAAGTAGAGTATTGAATCAGAATTATCAACCTTTTTCTTTTCCTGCAAAAGATGTATGATAGTGATCGATGCATCAACTCTTTCAATGTGAAGATGCATTATGTATAACCATAGAGTTCCAAGAGAATAAGAGTTCATAAATCCAAGCACTTTCATGGAGTTAGAATTCCCAGAGAACAAATAACTAAAATAAGAATAAAAATATTACCATAGAATTTCAAGAGAAAAAGATTTAATAAATCCAAGCACAAGCACTTACATAGAGTTGGAAAAATAAAAAATTACCGTAGAGTTCCAAGAGAATAATCTTTCATAAGACCAAGCACAAGCACTTACGTAGGGTTCATAAGAGAAATTCAAGAGAAAAAGATTTCATAAATCCAGGCACAAGCACTTAGAGATGAAACAATTACCATAGAGTTCCAAGGGAAATTACACCAGTTGGAAAATAAAACAATTACCGTAGAGTTCCAGGGGAATTTTTTTTAAAAAAAAGTAATGCGGTGAACGTGGATCGAACACGTGACCTTCAGATCTTCAGTCTGACGCTCTCCCAACTGAGCTATCCCCGCTTTATATTTAAGCCGTTGATCTTGTAATCCTAATTTAAAATTGAACAACTACGTCGGTCTTTTATGGCGCCAAAATTCCCGCCCAAACTACACCCCACAACAGTCATTATACCAGGCTATATATGGTATAATCGTTCAACAAACGCAACTATTCACTCTTCGATTAAAGAGTCTCCAAAAATCAGATATGGTGATAGCCCTAAAACATGTGAAGCTGAACGATGAACGAGTCGACCCACCACTCCCCGTTCTCGACCCGTTGACGTCGTCGGCCGAAGAAACTCACTGGTCCATAGGTGGCGTCAGATTCAAGCGCCATCGCCGCCAACAACAGATCGAGGGCAAACTCAAGAAACTACAAGCGGAGCGTCAGAGTTTTCTCAATAAAACAAAGCAAGCTACCGCTTCCGCCGATCATATCGGCACATCCACCAAGGGCTCATCGGGCCAAGACGTGAGCCCGTCCCCACCTCCTGCTTTCATGGCGCCTTTGGTTGATGAAGAGGAGTTGGGTGTTGGGCATAATTTGGCAAGGAAACTTTGGGACGAATTTGAAGAGGCGGCGGTGGAGAGTAATTTGGGGGAAATCAGGGGAAGTCCAAGCAAGAAGTTGGAGAAGGATTCTTCGCAAACAAGAAGAATTGCAGAGAATTATGGTTCAAGTTGGACCGACTGTTCATCTTTCGTCGCGAGCCCGTCCCCGCCTCCTGCTCCGATCATCTCAAAATGGAGGCATTTCATGGTTGACGAAGGCAATTTTGAGGATTTGGGTGTTGGTAGGAGATTGGCGAGGGATCTTGAAGATGAATTTGAAGGGGCGGTGGTGGAGAGAGGTTTGGGGAAAAACAGGGGAAGTTCATTGATGATCAAAAATTTGAAGATGGTTTGTGTTAAAAGTAGAAGAATTGGAGCAAGTGGGACAACATGGGAAAAACGGGGGTCCATTAGAGCTTTCCGATGAGTTATGTATATGTATACGTATACGGTTTTATGCAATTTCTGAGAAAGTAATTGAAGATATTAATTTTTTTTTAATTTGTGTTTCTATCCATCAATGAAAGGTAATTCCATCCTACTCTAGAATTGATGAGTGTTGAGTTGTGATTGTGATTTGTTGTATGGAGTGGGTCCCACTGTGCCATTTTAGTATTGTTATCATCTATCTTGAGAAAAAAGCATCACAGAAGACGTCATTAGCTTTAATGGAACCAAAAAAAAAATCAAAATTCATAATAAATATGAGATTAAATCAAGTCCAAATTTTTTCAATCCGGTTCAGACTTGAAAAGAACCTCTAACAACCGTCCATCTTAATGTCAGTGAGGGTAGTAACATTTTCATTTTTAGTTTAAGATCCTCCTCTTCAGTACAAGTGTGAAATGATCTCAGCCATTCAAAAAAATATATGAAAAAATAAGATTACTCTATCTTTTTACTACTCCGTATATATTATAATCAAACATATCAATCATTTTTAGATGATAATTGATTTTGTCACGATCCAAACCATCGTTCCTGCAAGAGAAGAGAGATTGTAACCAAAACTAGCACCGATGGAGTGCCGGTTGGGTACCCTTCAAAATTCAACTAAGTTATTGAGTTTCAATATTACAAAAATCATTTATGCATTTAATTTCAGGTACCTTTCAAGTCTGACTCTTCGTCTACTTATAGAAGATGGTCATCGTGAGAAACTTTTGGTGATATGAAGAGAGATTTTTGAAAAAGGGATTACCTTATTCTTATCCCCATTTGAATTTGGATCTATTTTAACTAGATATTATCTTTATTTGAATGACCCGATCTAGGTTGAACTGCTTGGTTTGATTCTGAATTGTGTTATCCTTTTTTCCCTTATCAGTTGCCCTCCATTCCCGAGCTCTTGCTTATCGAGCATCGAGATTGCCATGTAAATCTTTATTTTTTTTCTTTTTCTTTTCCAAGTAGGTTGCAACTTTTTTTTCTTTTTCCAAACAAGCTCACTAATCCGAGCTAAGTATGTACAATTGCTTCTTTCTCAACTCCTTAATGAGAAGAACAGTTGTGTTTAGTTAACCCATTAGTAAGTTAAGGTATATTGAGTTTGTCTAGCACACCCTTCAAATAGATTTTTTGATCTTCAAAAGCTCAACCGTTAATTTGGAAAGTATATTTTACACACTATACTTAGCTCACCCTTTAAAAGTGAAAAGCATATTTTACTAGTTTCATTCAGTTCGCCCTTTAAAAAGAAAAAATATATTTTACTGTCACTCAACTCCTCCCTTTAAGAAAATGAGTTTGCCCTTTAATAAGAGAGTGGTTTTCTTGAATTCCGTGAGCTGGGAATAGGGTTTTACCCAAGCTTTGTGAACTCCCCCTTAGTAAGAAAGTAGTAGTTCGTCCCTGTATGCGAGTGACTTGCCCCATGTATAACTTGCATATATTTTTTCAAAATATCTTTGTGTAAATTACAAATATACCACCACTACAAAAATTATAACAATGCTAAGAAAGTGTGTCCCGAGTTATCGGGAGGTGAGCGAAGATGGTCGACTAGCCTTAATGTTTGTGTGTTAAAAATATATAGTGAGAAGTAGGGGTTTTCCTTTTTGCAAATTTTTTATTTTTATTTATTTATTTGGTGGGGGCGAGTGGTGCTCATGTAGCTAAGGAGATGTGGTGATAAGTGATGAATATTGGACATCTTAAATTAATAGAGAATTTATACATCTCATACTGGTATGATAATGATAGAATATGGTTTGTTTATCAAACCAGTAACGTATCATGTATTTCTCCCACCGTTATAGAGTTAACTATTCTCAAAATATTTCCTTCCTTACTTAATTAGTATCGCATAGTATAAATTTAGGCAATTAAAGAATGAATCCAAAGAATTACACAGTGATCAAAACACCAATGCTAAATTGTTAACTAGACATCAACAAGGCATCCTTATCTGGTTAGAAATATCAATTTCATAATGAGAGTAGGCTAGTGCTAAATGTGTTTAAAGAACCTTTGATCACTTCTAACTTAATGTACTATATACTTCATAAATACAAAAAGATCTCCTAGCAGTATTTGGCATTGATTTGGCAAATGTGATACCTTTATAATCGATCAAAGCAATGTGCCTATATGCTGATAAACTTTTCTTGTCATGCACAAGGAGTTAAGTAGGCTTTTTATGTAAAAGTTCTCAACCAAAAGTCAAATATAAAACCCAAATAAAAAATATTAAATTCCTAACTTTAGACCGTCCATTTGCGGACCTAAAGAGCAGAACACAGTGTTTTAGGGAAAATCAACAATCGCAACAAGTAGGTAACTACATATGTGATAATGAACCTCCTTCAAATTATCATTGTTGCTGCTCCTCTGAGACCCATTTATGTTTTTCAAGTTGCTCGAGCTTCTTTTTCTTTCCGAGCACTGCTAGGACTTTTGATCAGTGTTCATAGAGAATATACTTTTCTAGTATTAAAATGCAAGTATAGAGCTCTCCGCAAAGTCAATTGCTGGAAGACATTGTTGCTTTCTAGAAACCATATAAGGGTGAGCTCCGATAAGTGGTGAGCTCCGATGAGTGCTTATTAAGGGGCAAGTATTTTCTATACATTTGCTGATGCTTTTTACTTTAGTCACATTTATAGCAAGTAGAGAGAAAATGCTTTGGGTCAGAAAATATAAAATAAATAATATGGAGAGCAATTATCTTTTTGGACGAAGTTGAAGGCTTTCATTAAAGAAAGAATATAGCATACATAGGTATATAAAAATATGCAAATTAAGACCACTGATTATCATGTGGCTAGTGAATGTAAAAACAAAGATAAAAGGAAAAGATTTTTTCTATGTATAGATAGATATATCTTAATTTAGTCTCATAAGATACCATTAACCTTGACATGTATGTATCAAGAAGTAAAGTACTTTACCTTCCACCTGACCTTTTAATTACACAACCACAATGTTTATTCACAAACAAACTAGGCCTAATGAGCTATCCTCAGCAGACCATAACTCGCATTAGAGCTCCATCTATGTCCGAACTGTTATAACAGTGATTCACGTCAGTAGTAAAATTTAGTGTCAAAGATTCACAAATTTATGATGTGAAAATGCGAACATCATATCCTCTGCATATACATATATTGCAAAGCTATCTTTAGACATATGCCTGATTGTGTATAACATTTTAATAAAGGCAATCAGTATTTTACTTATCTCATTTGCCCTCAATGGCAATATAGATCTGAATCATGATTTCTTGAGAAACTAGTATGCGTTTTCACAGACGGCGCCAACTGGTGATGCTTGATTTTATCACGATCTAGACCCGACCGCCGTTCCTGCAAGAAAAGAGAGATTGTAACCAAAACTAGCACCGGTGGGGGTACCGGTTGGGTACCCTCCGAAGGTCAACGCAGTTCTTTGGTTTCACTTGCAGAAATCTATTATGCATTTAATTTCACGTACCTTTCAAGTCGACTCTTCGTCTACTTATAGAAGATAGTCATGGTGAAAAACTTTTGGTGATATGAAGAGAGATTTTGAAAAAGGGATTACCTTATCCTTATCATCATTTGAATTTGGCTCTATTTTAACTAGATATTATCTTTATTTGACTGATCCTATTCCGTTTGAATTTGACTTGTGTTATCGTTTTTTTCCCTTATCAATAATGATACACAAGAATTTCTACCCTTTTCACTTTCCTCGTACCTATTTTTAACCTTTTATCCTAACTTTTTTTATAAGATAAATTAGAATAAGGTTTTGTCCTTCTCAGCATTCACTAGATAAGTATCCTCCAATCCCATTGTTTATTTATTTTTCTATATTTAAAGCATCACGGCGCACAAACTGTGTTATTTTTATTTTTTTATTTTATTTTTTTCATTGTGGCGAAGAAACGCATTCACATACCTATTTATCCGATTTAATGAAAAAGTATCGCCAAAATATTTGAGAAAAACTAAAAACAGTTAAAAATAAATAAATAAATACTAGAAGATAATTAATCAAAGGCCCAATTCAGTTATGCTGATAACAGATCATATAATTACACAAAATACCGTTGTTCTACAAGAGTAATGAGGTCAACTACGATAGTTGTCATTAATTCTTTAGTTTTTTAATCGTATTTATATATAAATATTAAGGTACAAATTTAATTGTTTGAATAAAAATTATTATGGATATTATACAATCAATTATCAAATTTATTTATAGTATATCACATGAATTTATTCAAATTATTATGAGATCATTTTTTAATATTGGCTGCATGATGTCGTAAATTTCTGCATTATTTTTTAGCTCAAATATGCTCATTTAAAGGGGAGTTAACGACAAATCTTTTCTATGCATACTTATTTACCCAAAAAAAGAAAAAAAACAATTAGTAATGCTGTTGAGAGAGTTATCTACATTTATATATTGTTGAAACAATTTTTTGAGATTTTTGAAATGTTAAATAAATCTTTTAATACTTCTTTCAATCAAGTTGTTAGATATAGAGAGTTCATGCTTTTGTAACGAGGAGTTCTTGGTTATTTCATATATTCAAGTGATTCTGAACTCATGCTCAGTTGGGTCGTTCTAGTTAAAAAACTGTCATTTGTAATAAAAATTGAACACTTCAACATTGATTTAGAAAACATGTTAGTATACCCGTTTGGTCATTTAATGATTTAAACTGTTAATATAAAGATTATGTATATCTTATTATAACCGTTATATACTGATTCTTGTCTTGATTCTTACCGTGATTATATCTTAATCACAATTATATAGCCATTGCATAATAGCCTATAAATAGGCTCCTTTGTACATGCTCCAAACATACTTCAGTATACAAATCTCTACATTTCATATCTCCGTTTCACTGTCTCTGATATTCAACATGGTATCAGAGCCATGAATTAATGGCCTGTATTGAATCATTCCACTTATTGTACCTCTGAAATTCTCTGCCGTCACAAACTCTCTGCCGCCGTCACCACTGCTCTCTGCCGTCACAAACTCTGTGCCACCACTGATCTCTGCCGTCATCACGGATATCTGCCGCCACGAAGCTCTGCTGCCGTCACCGATCTCTGCCACCAAAGAACTCTGCTCTCTGCCGTCGCTCCATCTGCCGCCTCTGTCCTTCACCATCAGCACCAATATAGAAATAGTTAACACAGAGAGAACAAAGTTTACACCGTCACCGATGACTTGTCCGTCCTATCTGCCGAATCTCTCCCACACCAGACCAGTCAGCTCTATATTGGGGCTCGAGCTGTAAAAAGCTCTGCATTTAGCAGTTTGTTTTTTTTTGGAGAAAGATAAAAGCTAAGGAGCGTCTTGATTAAAGGCTCTGTGGACCCCTCCATAGCATTACTCCACCGACGGCATCATTATTTTTCTTTTATATATATATATATATATATATATATATTCTTACTCTATCAATCAGGAACACGTCTCATATATTTTCAAGTTATGGGCCGATTCAAAATTTCTCATCCTATTGGCACTACATTGGAGGATTGTTCAAATTATATTCTTTGGACCCAAGCTATGACCAGCTTTCTCAAAGGTAAGAAATTATAGCGCATTGTCACTGGTGATATCCTCGAGCCCGTGCGAGACGAAACTGAAACAAAAGAAAAATATGATGACTGTCTTGAAGAATGGGACAGCAAAAGTCATCAAATTATCACTTGGTTTCGCAATGTCTCTATCTCATCCATTAGTATAGAATTTGGTCGTTTCGAATCTGCAAAATCTATCTGGAATTTTTTGAAGCACTGTTACACCACCACTAATCTCGCCCATCAATATCAACTTCTGACCAATCTTCGCAGCAAAGCTCAATAGCTTGGTCAACCTATCAGATCATGCCGTATTAACTTGTCCCACCAGAGTTTGTAAGTTTGTCACAAGAAAGGCCCAGGTCACTACCAGAGTGACTGTCCCAACAACTGGCAATCTCGCACCAATTCTTCTAAAGGTTTTTCATCTAGACACAATCATCCATCTTCCTCCATCACTGCTGCCACCGCTGAGGGATATTCTCCTCCTGCTTCTATAGTCGCACCGATATCCACTAACGATATCGAGGCCTTCTAAGACAAATTATCTCCAATAATGGTACTCCTTCTTCCACTGCCATGTCAGTTACCCAGGTAATTCTTGGTTTTTTTTATTCTAGCTACTGTAATCACATGACCTCTGATTTTACAATGTTTTGTAAACATCATCCTACCATCAACACACCTACAATTCATACAGCTGATGGATCTCACTTACATGTCAATCACATTAATCAAATTTCCACTCTCAATGTCTCACTCTCAAATACCTTTCATATACCAAAACTTACAATCAATCTAATCTCTATTGGTCAGATATGTGAACTTGGACTTAATGTCATTTTTTTCTTCTTTCAATTGTCATGTACACACAGGATCCACAAACGGGGTAAACCTTTGGGATAGGCCGTAAAGTGGGACGTCTCTTTGAGCTCATCCGTCTCCGCATTCCTTTTCATTGGCTCTCTACAGTTTCCACTGTGGCTTCAGTAACCTCTACTGCCTCATTTAGCCTTTGGCATTCCCGATTAGGTCATGTGTCTATTAGGCATTTATGCTCTTTAGTGTCAAACGGTCAATTAGTTTCAGTTAAAAATGGTGATGTATTTTATTTACTGTGATACCCCTAGAATCTAGAGCCACGGGTGATCAAGTTCGAGCATAGATCCGAGGGATACCAAACAATTAAGTATATAAATGAACACGGAATACAAATTAATAATAAGAAATAAATAATAAAGGCTGAAAGAATTCTAAAATAAAATCCTCAAAATTAAATAATTAAAATCCAATAATTCCCAAAACCTCCGATATTTAAATAACTCGGGAATCCATCTAGTGGACCCCTAATAAAATCCCAAACTGAAAAGTAAACAACTAAAATAAAATCTAAAGCTAAACCATGAGGAGAAATCCTACATCGTCGGAAGAATGAGTGATTGTCTCTGCTCAGCACGAACAAGCTCTAAGCTTGGAACTGTCAAACACCTGAAAAATGATAGTGGGTTAGACCAACGAGCAAGTTCTATACTACTATAATCCAAACAGAGACCCGATACGCATGTACATCCTAAACAACTCAACAATAGCTATATAGTCCATACATTTATATATCCACACTAAGGGACTCTCAGTGGACTACAAATGGGGTCTCAACCTGAATAGAGGTAACATGCAAAATGCACTCGAAGTGGGCATGTGTACCTAAGCCTAATAGGGTATACCTCTAACCATCATAGCTAGCTATGCATCCCAATGCATATACATTCCTTAACCGTCGATCCTGAGACTCAAGCTTATATTGAGGTACCATAATTATATATATATAAATCCTATCCTATCCATCCATAAGAAATCCAGTTAGTCATTCAACTTGTTTAGCTGATCTGACTTAAATATAAGTAGGATTTAATTTTAGAATCCATTCCCTTACTCCAGAGTAAGTAGGACTTAGCGTTTTGAGCTAATCCATCCCTAGCATGCCACCGTCCCATATTGGTGCATATAATCCATAAATCCAGTAGTTAATAATACAGATAATAAATGTAAATATCAACTAATCCATAATAAGTATAATAATAATATGTAAATTAACATGCTTATCTTATACCACTGATACATGATTTTCCAACAATTTATAATGCAGAGAATAGGTGTAACCATCCTTTAATCCATGATAAGCATAATAATAACAATATATAAATTAACATGCTTACTTGATACCACTGATACATGATTAAGTTGTATAACCATTCACAAAAAATAGCTAAAATAAAGTTAAGCAGTTTTAAATCTTCCATCTCCAATAATAGTAAACTATTTTTATTTAAAAATTATCTACTGTTCAAGCTATAAATATTAGTTGGTTTATCATGCATTAACAAGCCCTCTGGAGTTTCAGTCTGATCTTAGACATCAATTAAACTTCCTATGTACAACCCTAATTGCATCTGGAATAACAAAAACTAACCCAGTAATCCAAAAATTCGCCAAAAATGCAACAAAAGGGGGAAGAGCCGCCTCCCCCTTAAGGAGAGCCGCCTCCTTGCTAGTAGAGTCGGCTCTTTTCTTGTTTTCCTTCGCTGCGTCTTCTCTGGCGACTTTCAGTTCCTGTCTTCTATTATTAAGGTCCGTACTGATCAGTACTAAGTCCCAGTGTGTTTCAGAAATAATTAAATTCATTATGCATTAATTAACATCAATTAAAACATGTATTTACGTAATCAAACCTAACATCAAGCAAATATCAATTCGTTTAAACACATATTGTAATACTCCTAATTTTAAAAGGATAATCCTGACATTTATTTAATTGTTTAATTTTTTATTTAATTGTTTAATTGCGTGTTATTTTATTTTATTGGTTATTTTAATATTGTGTTTCTTCCATGGTTATATAAATTTGACTTTGTTTTAATTAATTGATTAAAGTGTTTTATTTTCTTTTAATTAAATTGTTTTAAATTAAATTGTTTTATGATGTTTTATTTGACTTAATTGATAATTAGTTTTATTTAATTAAATTGGTTTAAATTAGGATTGTGTTTTCTGTGTATTCACGTATTAGCCGACATAGGTTATAACTTAGGTTATTCTTGGGCCGACTACGTGTTGCATTAGGGCTCAACTTATACAAGGATTAGGGTTGGATTATTACGCCTATAAATATGACCTTATGTGGGTTTAGAGTTAGAGAAAAAAATACATAAAACTCTATTCCCGTTTACAGTGATACAGAGAGTTGTGAGAGCAGAGAAACAGAGAGGGATTAATGAGGGAAGCTAGGGTTGTGGGCTTCAACTAAGACTAAACCAAGAGTGACGGAGGTGGAACAACAGTCGGAAACTTCGTCGAAAAATTCAGGAGACGACAGTTTAGAGTTTCAAATCTGAAACTTAAGGCAAGTCTTATTCTTCTCTATCTCTTTAATCTGTGTTCTGTGCATGATTAGCTAGACTCCAGGGATTAATTAAAGGCTAAAACGAAATAGTAATGCTTGTGTAATTGGACTAAAACAGAGAGTTTCATGATTATATATGTTTATTCGTGTTTTCTTTATTTCTTTAATCTTTATGCATGAACTGTTGTTTAAATTGAATCCTTGCTTAGTAAAACATCTAAAATAATTTAGTATGGACGTATGGGACATAGGTGGAAGCTTAGAGGCCTTAACAATGAAGTTTTAGGGTTTACAGAGGCTAAACAGAAGAAGAAGATGGCTTCAGCACCAACTTAGCCGACTCAGTTAGAAACTGAGCCGACTAAATTAGCAACTCAGCCGACTCAGTTAGCAACTTAGCTTGCTCAGTTGGGATTTTTGGTTTTAAACGCCCAGTTTGGTTTTTTTATGCACTGTTTGGACTATATAGAGTGTTAGCACTTTGTTTAAATTGTTTTAAACGATGTATATTATTGTTTTAGACCTTTAAGAATATAGGTAAATAATGATTCATAAATGGATTAAGGTATGGACAGTGTACAGTAAAGGGAAGATCCTACATGGTGAGCTTTGAATGTTAATCAACTTATACTTTGGAACTTGGAGGATTGTTTAAACATGATTTAAATTTTAATTAATCATATTTAGATAGGATTATAAGTAACATGGATTACTTGAATTTAACCATGCTTGTGTTGGATCAAATTAATTTTCACTTTGCTATACATCTACATCAGTTTATGGATAATTTGGAGGATGTGAACGCTTATACTTGTTTTAGCTGTTTACATTATTAGAATTGGATTTTTAGGCTCTATAATGACTGCCTAATATTGATATATATGTGTTAATTTATATTGATGCATGTTTTGAAGGATGGTTGTTAGATATATATAGTGTCGTTTTATTAACTATATATCTGGATGATTGTATGCACCAGTATGGGACGGTAACATACTGGGTATGGACTAGTTCAAACACTGTGTTCTACCTAACTTGGATTGAGTTATAGATTAATCACAAAGGTTAAGTCCATCACCTATATGTGTCATATCAATTGTGAATTGAATGATCCACTCTGGTTTCAGGATGGATTTGTTATACATATATCATACTACTACACAGATGGATGGTATTTTGTATTAGGAGGAGTACGGACTTTATATATATATATTATATGGTGCCGTGGTATGAGCTTGAGTCTCATGACCATGGTTAGGGCGCGTATATCGCCTAGGATGAACAATTGGATATAGGTGTTGTTCCCTGGTAGGTCTAGGTACTCATGCCCACCTTAGGGTGCGTATTCGCATGTTGCCTTCTATTCAGGCTGAGACAGACCTACTGGACTAGCGAACGTCCTATAGTGTGTACTATATACTTATATGGACTACTCTAGATATTGTTGAGTCTTCCTGAATGTATCTGCGTATCGGATTACTGTTTAGATTGTAGTAGATCAGGACTTGCATATGGGCCTGACCTACTTCTTTATTTTTCAGGTGTTCGTCAGTTCCAGGGTTAGAGCTTGGACGTGCAGAGCAGATACAGATATTCATTCCTCCGACTATGTAGGAATCTTCTTTATGTTAGCTTTAGACTTTATTTCTATTATTTCAGTTTCAGTTTGAGAATCTTTAATAAGGGGTCCAATAGATGGATTCTCAAGTTGTAAACCTATGGAGTTTGGATTTAACAGATTTCAATAATTATATTATTTTAAGGATTTTCAATTAGCATTCTTTCAGCTTCTTATTTTTATTTCTTATTTTATCTTGTATTCTGTGTTCGGTTACATATTAATTGTTTGATATCCCTCGGGTTTGGGCCTCGGCCTGATCAACCCATGTGATACCCCTTGGATCCGAGACAAGGGTTGATCAGGCCCGGACCCAAACCCGAGGGAATATCAAACAATTTAAGTATTTTAAAGTGAACACAGATGACAAAATGAAATAATAAAGATAGAAAAAAACTGAAAGAAATACTAATTATAAAACCCTCCATGTATAACTAAATAATAAAACTCCAATTCTCCAAAACTTCAAGGTTACAACTTGGGAATCCACTGGTGGACCCCTAACCAAAAGTTCAACTGAAACTGAAAACTGAAAATAGATAACGCTAGAAACAACGAGAGAAATCCTACGTAATCAGCTGAATGTGAAACTGGCCTCAACAAGCACGATCAAACTCTAAGGCTGGAACCGTCCTGTACCTGAAAAGAATAATAAAGGAGTGGGTCAGACCCATGAGCAAGTTCTAATCTAACTGCAATCCATACAGTGACCCGATACGCAGATACACCGTACACACCTCACAATATCTATCTAGTCCATACATATAAATATATCCACACTAAGGGACATTCACTGGTTTATAATAGGGGTTTCAACCTGAATAGAAGGCAACATGCGAATACGCACCCAAAGGTGGGCATGAGTACCTAGACCTAGCAGGGTATACCTCAACCTATTATAACCAGCTACGCACCCATCGCATATACGCACCCTAACCAACGAGTCTGAGACTCAAGCTCAACTCGTGATACCATAAACATATATATAAAGTCCATCCAAATTCAGGGTATGTAGTTCAACTATTTATTAAACTGATATACCATAAACTAACTAGTTAGTCACTCAACTTATTCAGTTTATATGACTTAACTACCATCCATTAATCCAGGAAGTCATTCAACTTGGTTACAGCTGATCTGACTTAGTCACAATTAGGATTCGATATCTTCCAATCCATTTCATTAATCCATTAGGTTAGGTTTATGCGTTTTGAACTAAACCGTCCCTAGTATGTCACCGTCCCATATCGGTACATACAATCCTCCATATCCATGTAAATTACAACATATATAACAGTTCAATAATTTACAGACCAAAACCACCATCCAAATAATTGCAGAAAAATATTTAAAGTTTCAGCAATTTAAATCCAAACATTTAACCATATATTTGCAGGAGACGATTTAATAAATCAACAACTAACATTCAGAGCATGCATAGACCAAATTTAGTATGTCAAGGACTTCATCATGCATGTGAATAGGTTAAATAATCCAATTATTATCCAATAAATTGCTAAAACAATTTTAGAAGATTGTTTAATGTTTCAGCAATTTAAATCCAAGCATTAACCATATAGTTGCAGGAAACGATTTAATAATTCAGCAACTAGCCTCCTAAACATGCATGGATCAAAATTAATAATTAAATGACCTTATCATGCATTTGAATGCATTTTAAAACAAGTTTTATAAACACATTACATTCCATCAAATTGCTGAAATTTAATTCAACAATTAATTTATCTTCCATTTGTTAACAACATAGGAAGTGCTTTAATTTTTACACTGTTTGTCCCGACAATTTAGAATTAAACCTTAATCAATTTAAGGTCTTAATAACACCCAAATTCAACCTTCTAATCTCTCTGTGGAACCCCAGAACCAACAGGTTAAATCCCATGCTCCAATAGTATTAAACAGTACGTAGAAAACTAAAAAAAAAACAAACAGAAAACAAAAATTGAAGATGGAGCCTGCTCCAAATTTTGGGAGCAGGCTCTTTCAGCCTAGAGCCGGCTCTACTTGTTGTGGGAGCTGGCTCCCACATCCATGGAGCCGGCTCTCACCTCCTTTGAGAGCCTCTGTCCCCGTTCTGCTTCGTTTCAATCCGTTTGCTCCCTCTCTGATCAATTCCTACCACTCTGTTGGTTTCCAAAACTAATCTTAGGAGTCTTAATTGAGTCTAGAAGCATCCCCAAGGTTGTTTACAATAAATTTGAAATTAATTACAGAGTTTAAATAAAGCCATTTAAACTAGCATTGTTAATGAACAACACTGAAACTAATTTGCAACATCAGTTCTATTCCAACCCCTCTGTTCTTCCTCTAATTTAAATTTGAAGGTCTTAAATTAAATCTAGTATCCATTCAGGCCTTGGTTGATTTCAATAAGATTCAAATTAAAAATTAGAACAGTGCGACGTTATATCAAAACAAAGACTAGAACACATAAATAACAGAATGGTTTTACAGATAAACTTTTACAGTTAAAAGACCCTCAAGTAAACAAATATAAATCATGCATGGTTCGATTAATGGCTAATTAATCCCTTAGAGGTTATCTAAGTGCACAGAACACAAGTCAGAGGGAAGGAGGATGATAAGAACTTGTCTGCACAGTTTTGTAAACAAAACCTTGTCGCCGTTGTTCTAAGCTTTCCGACGACCACTGCAATATAGTCTAGCCTCCTATGACTTCTGTTCCTCCCTTCTCCTAAGCCTAATCTTGAAGCCTCGGTTGGAAACCTCACAAACTTGCTCTGCTCTCTCTCAAAGCCTCACTCTGTAACTCTCTGTATCTCTGTTACGTGAGTAGGGTTTTTCCAACCCTTAATACAGATTATAACTATGTATATATAGGCGTAAAAATCCTAAACCCTAATCCTTGTTTAATTAGAGACAGAGCCCTAATTCTAATCCTAGTCGGCCCATGAAACTATCTCTGTTACCATTGTGCGGCTTACCTATATGTGAATTGCAACCCAAAGCTAACTGTAACTTAAACCATAATTAATTAAAATCCAATTAAATAACTAAATACACTTAACCAATTAATTCCAATTAAATAACCCAATTAAACAATTAAAAACACTTAAACAATAAATTCCAATTAAATAATAAAAGATAACTTACTTAATTTAATTTAAACACATGTCACATAGTTAAACAATTAAATCAAATTAATAAATAAAAAAATAATTAAACCAAATAATCACCCAAAAACAATAAAATAAAATGTCGAGACTATCCTTTTAAAATTAGGGGTATTACAACCCGTGTCTCGGATCCGAGGGGTATCACAGATACTGTTCTAATAGAATCTAACATGCATAAAAGATTAATTTTATGCTTATTTACTCCTGGAATTGCTTTAGGTATGTAAAGAACATAGGTCAATGAGAGGGAGATAGATATAAAACTTGCCTTTAGGTTTCAGTTTGAAACGTTGTACCGTCAGCTTTGAGTTTTCCGACGACTTCTAACTACTGTCAAACCTCCCACTGCTCTGGTTCAATCCACAAGCAGACTTCCTTCCTTCCTCCTTGGTCCGATCTTCAGCCAAAACCCTAACTGGTTCTCTCTGTTTTCTCAAACCTCTCTGTACGTGTATATAGTTTGTGTTTTACAACCCTAGGCAGACTTATAATTCTATATTTATAGCACAAACCCTTTAACCTAATTCTATTCATGTGAGGAGATGGAAAAAGAGAAAAACAGAAATAAAAAAAATAAAACAAAGTCGGCGACTACAGACATATATATATAACCCTGTAACTTTAATCAATATAAAATTAAAACAAATAAAGCAAAATAAAACAAGTAACACATTTAAACAATTTACCAATTAACCTAAGTCCACATCAGCACATGATTTCAATTAAACCAATTAATCAATTGAAAATTAAAACAAATAAAGCATTTAGACAATTTACCAATTAACAAATAGCCAAATAAACAAATAAAGAAATTAAAATTACAATAAAACCATAAAAGAAAATACCAACACTATCCTTTTAAAATTAAGGGTATTACATTTACGTTGTCAACTTGTAAAACAACCTGTTTTACCTTTCAATTAAAACACATCTATTACTATTGCTCCTTTTGACCTATTTTATTATGATATATGGGGACCTTCTCCTCACACTACAATGGGGGGATCCAAATACTTTGTTATTTTCATTGATGACTACTCGCGATTTACTTGGCTATATCTCATGAAAAAATTCTCTGAACTACTCCAACTTTACTACAATTTTGCAAACATGGTCAAACCCAGTTTTCCCGATCCATCAAAAACTTCTGCGCTGATAATGCAATGGAGTACAATGAAACAAATTTTCTAAAATTTCTTCGCTAACATGGCACGATCTCTCACTCTTCTTATCCTGTCACATCCTAACAAAATGGGCGGGTTAAACGTAAACATAGACATATCTTAGACACTTTTCACTCCCTCCTAATATCTAGTTCATGTCCTGAGCATTTTTAGGGGGAAGCAGCTCTCACTGCCGTATATACCATCTGTTCCCATGCCTATTATTGAAAATCAATCTCTTTATGAACACTTATATGGGATCTTTCCTGCTTATAATCTTCTCAAAGTTTTTGGATGTGCTTGTTTTGTCTTACTTCAGCCTCATGAACGTACCAAATTAGAGCCTCGGGCTCGTCTATATTATTTCTAGGTTATGGAATTAAACACAAAGGATACCGATGTTGGGATCCCATTTCCAGACGTCTTCGTGTCTCTCATCATGTCATCTTTTGGGAACACAAAATGTTCTCTTCTCTCTCCAAATTCCATCTATCTCCATCTTCTACTCTTTTATTCTTTATTGATTTTTTAGTTGAACTTTTCCCAGACGACATAGATACAATATCTTCATATGAGCTTCCAAACACTATCTCATCTACTCCAAAAATAACGTCTTCATCTGAGCTCCCACAAATGGCCTTACCTGAGGAATCTACTTCATCTGATGGTCCTGTTATTAAATCTTCTTCATCAGATACCATCACTACTGTTAAACCTCCTCGCAAATTTGATCGGGTAAGAAAACCTACTAGTCATTTACGTATTTTTCAGTGTTTCTCTACTATCATGTCTCATCATGAGCCTCAATCATATCGTGAGGCTAGTTCTAACCTCCATTGGCAGCAAGCTATGGCAGAAGAACTACAGGGTCTCATACAAGCTTATACCTGGGACATGGTTGCTCTTCCCTCTGACAAAACTGTTGTTAGCTGTAAATGGGTTTACAAAATCAAAACTCATTCTGATGGTTCAATAGAACGATATAAAGCTCGTCTTGTTGCAAAGGGCTTCACCCAAGAATATGGCATTGACTATAAGGAAACATTTGCCCCTGTTGCTCGACTTACTTCTATCCGTAGCCTATTAGCTGTTATAGCAGCTCGTAAGTGGGAATTATTTCAAATGGATGTGAAAAATGCCTTTCTCAATGGTGATTTCATTAAAAAAGTATATATGAAACTCCTCCAGGATATGACCATTCTCCACACCAAGTCTGTAAACTCCGTCGAGCACTGTATGGTTTTAAACAAGCTCCAAGAGCTTGGTTTGCTAAATTTAGTTCTACAATTGGAGATTTTGGATTTACCTCAAGCTTATATGATTCTAGCCTTTTTATCCGCAAGACTGACTCTGGTATTACTTTTCTCTTACTTTATGTTGATGACATGATAATCACTGGCAATGATCTTGCAGGTATCTCTGCACTTAAAAAATTTCTTCATCATCACTTTGATATGAAGGATCTTAGGCGCCTCCACTATTTCCTAGGCTTGGAGATTCTCTCTGATTTAGATGGCTATTATCTTTCCTAAGCCAAGTATTCTTCTGACATTCTTGCTCGTGCTAGTATCACTGATTGCAAGATAGCTCCTACTCCATTTGAGACCAATGTTAAGCTCACTCCTCTAGATGGTACACTTATCAGTGATGCCACATTGTATCGACAACTGGTTGGCAGTCTGGTATATCTCACTGTTACTCGACCTGACATCGCCTATGCTGTGCATCTTGTCAGTCAGTTCATTTTTGCGCCTCGATCTACTCATTATGTTGCTGTACTACGCATTCTTCGATACATTAAAGGGACTATGTTTCATAGTCTTCACTTTTCTACTCATTTTTCACTTGAGCTACATGCCTACTCTGATGTTGATTGGGCAAGTGATCCAACTGACCGGCGTTCTATTACTAGCTTCTGCTTTTTTCTTGGTAACTCTCTAATTTCTTGGCACAGCAAAAAGTAATCCGTTGTTTCCAGGTCTAGTACAGAAGCTGAATACCATGCCCTTACTGATTCCACACAATAACTTATTTGGCTTCGATGGCTCCTAACAAATATAGGTGTTTCTCATTCCAATGGCACTATTCTCTATTGTGATAATCAGAATACTATTTACATTGCTCATAATGATGTCTTTCACGAACGCACCAAACATATTGAAATTGATTGTCATATTGTGCGTCAACAAGTTACTCGGGGAACCGTACGCCTTCATTCTGTAACTTCCACTAATCAAACCGCTGACATCTTTACCAAAGCTCATTCGCTAGGCAGATTTTGAGAATTAGTTTCCAAACTCAAATTAGTTTTTGCTTTACCACCTTGAGTTTGAAGGGGGATATCAATATAAAGATTCTATATATGTTAATATAACCGTTGTATACTGATTCTTGTCGTGATTATTACCGTGATTATATCTTAATCACAATTGTATAGCCGTTGCACAATAGACTATAAATAGGCTCCTTTGTACATGCTTCAAACATACTTCAATATACAAATCTCTACATTTCATATCTCTATTTCTCTATCTCTGATATTCAACACAAACGAATCATACGACAATGAATTTTCATTCAAAAAATTAAGAGAAACGTGCCTTAAACAAGAGGAACAATGAAATGACCAGCTAAAATAGTTGTAGTTTTTTTTTATGAGATTGACAAGCTTATACATAAATGTCTAGAAAGTGGTGTCCAGCACCACTGATAGGAACTTCACAAGGGCACTTAATCAAACTTTGTGGTTATAAATAATCATAAAACTAATCCACAAATATATATATTTTTGGATTTGTCATAAAAATTTCAATGATGTAGTGAATTCCATGGAAGAATTGTAATTGATTAGAGAAGATTACTTGATCATTCTACCATATATTATAATCAAATATATCAGTCATTGTTTGATGATAATGACATACATAAATTCCTTCCCTTTTTATTTTCTTAGCACCTTTCTTTACCGTTCGTCCTAACTTTTTTTAAAGAGTAAAGTACAGCCACACCCTCTGAGATTTGGCAAAAAGACACTCAAAGGAAATTTACCTATTTTTTTAACAAAGATACCCCCTAAAGGTTCAAAAATGGACAAAGACACCCCTTTATATGAAAAATTGACCAAATTACCCTTTAACAGTTTAAGAGACTTTTTTAACTTTACAATTTAATAAATTAGACCAATCTACCATCATGAATAATTTATGCATAAAAAAAAGTTAAAAAAAACTTTATATTATTTACTTTTTTATTTTTTATTTTTTTACTTTATAAATATACAATATTTTTTATATATAATTAAGGTGCATAAAGTTATACTGGTACCATATTTTTTATTTTTAAGGAAAATAGATTGGTTTAAATTTTTTAGATGAAAGAATTAAGCATCTTAATGTAAAAATAAAAAAGAGAAAGAAAAGAAGTAATAACAAAATATAATTTATTTGAAATATATGTATTGGATCAAAAAATCATTTTAGACGTCTATATTTTTAAGAAGTTGGGATATGTATAACGTAAATAACAAAAAAAAAAAAAAGGAAGGTAATTTTTTTTTTTTTTTTTTGTTACTTTTTTTTATATACATAAATTGCTCATGAGGGTAGATTGGTTTAATTTATTAAATTGTAAAGTTAAAAAAGTCTCTTAAGCGGTCAAAGGGTAATTTGGTCAATTTCTCATGTAAATGATTGTCTTTGTCCATTTTTGAATCTTCATGGGGTGTCTTTGTCTAAAAAATAGGTAAGTTTCATCTAAGTGTCCTTTTGCCAAATTTTAGAGGGTGTGACTGTACTTTACCATTTTATAAAAGATAAATTATAATAAGCTGTTGTCCTTTTCAGTAATTCACTTGGTAAGTATCCTCCACTCCCGTTGGTTTTACTTATAAATGTACATATATATTGAAAGCATCATGGCATGAGTTGTAAACAAATCAATAAATATAAATTTAATCAGTCATATTAGAAAACCACATAAGATGAAGAAGGGATAACCACAAATTTGAAAGCTCATACACCTTTAAATAAAAAAACAAGAGTTTATAATGACTAATCATTATAAAAATCCACATTCAAGTATCATCAAATTAATTAGGATAAAAAATAAAAAATAAAAAATAAAAAATAAAAACAAAAACAAAAACAAAAGTAGCATCAAATTTATTATTATTATTTTTTTTTCAAGAGTAGTGATTTAGGATCGAATTTCACAATTATCGAATTCAATTTATGTGAAAGGGGTAGTGGATCCTATCAAATGACCGCATGTGACATCATATGATGGAACCCACCACCCTACTGACATAAATTGAATTAGGTAACTGTCGAATTTGATCATTAAATCATTATTTATAATAAAATAAAAAAGAATTATTTTTAAAATCCAGAAATTGAATAGTACACCATAAAGAAATTGATAAGACTTGTCTATACACTGGTGAGTAGAGTAGATCATTCATATTGACCGCTAACGTGGTCCAATTACAAATGCACACATTTCTTGCAATTACAAAATTGATAAATAAGGAAAACAAATAGAGAGGGTGACTGATTTTTTTTCAAAAAGACCTTATTTAACACTTTCTTAATTTTGTAATTGTAAATTATTTGTGTATTTATAATTAGACCATAAAAGGATAATTTACTCACCAATAAGAATGCAAGTCTTGTCCGAATTATTTATCTGATGGATCAAAGAATCTGTTCAACTCACTTAAGCCATACTGCTAAAAAAATTATTGTTTATGCTGCAACCAATTTTGTTACCATTCTAGTATTATAAACGTTACAATTGGGAGCTCATATTCTCACTCCAAAAGACCCTTCAAGTGCTCTCTACTTTTATTCTTTGATAAAGGAAATGACTAAAATAACCCTAAATCACACCCATTGAAACAATATCTCATCTCCATTATTATTTTTTTTTTTTTTGGTTCTATCATCTTCTTATTTCTGCTTTATCATTGTAAGTATCTTCTAGGTTTCATCCAAATTCTTTTTAATTCTTCTTTTCCAACCAACTACAGTGTCTCTATTCCTTCACCGTAAATCAAAATAACATCATTATTATTAGAGTAATGATAGGAGAACCGAAAAGAAATCACCGAATTAATATCGAATTTGACGTGGTTGGTCATTCTTATCACTCGTTAAACAATTATTTTTGAAAACTGTTTAAATAGATGAGGTGGATAAAAACACGTCAGATTCGATACTTATTCAGGATTAATTCATCGATTTCCCTATTATTATTCTTATTATTAAGGCCCTCCAAATTTAATAAACCTTTTTTTTTTTCCGTCTTGAATAGCTTTTGAATTTGGGTGGATTGAACTTTTATTCGTTAAAACAAAATGAATACTTTTTTTGCCACGTAAATTTGGTTCATTGCATTAGAAAGATTAGTTTTGATAAAATGTTTTGTATTGAGGTAGAAAGCGGTAGGAAACAAATTCAGTATTGAGAAGAGATTGGTATTCATTTTTAATAGGTAAGAGTGCAAGTTTGGGTTAGGAAAGATAAAGCATTGGCAATGATACATGTTTTTTGTCAACAAAGATATCTTAAAAAAGTGGGTAAAAGTAGTAAGAATTTATGTGTGTGTGTATTTGAGTTGAATCTTTTGAATGAAGAGCATATACGTGGCAATGAGGAACAACAGCAAAATACAAAATAGGATTGAAAGATGGCAAGGCAAAAAAGGGTTGCACCAGCCGGGAATCGAACCCGGGTCTGTACCGTGGCAGGGTACTATTCTACCACTAGACCACTGGTGCTTGATAGGTTGAAATGGATTGCAATATGATTCATTAGTATTTTTTTTTTTTTTTTGTGGCGTTGCCACAGCATAACTTTGGTGTGAGTCCTACTAAATGGAGAAGACCCTACCAAGTGATATGTATGTATCACAACAGTGCAAGCCAATGGCCACTTGACTTGAGCCGAGTATACTCTAAGGCAACTTAGGTGCTTTGTTTGGAATGAAGGGTTAACTAGGGTTGCAAATGAATTTACCAGATTTAATCATGTTCGAACTTGATTGTTTATTTGTGGGCTTAGCTCGAGTTTGGTTCGGAATCGTGACGAGCTTAAAGGTTGAGTTTGGACTCACCTCGTCAGTTTTTAAAAAAACTCTGACTTAACTCATTGAATAACAAAATTTGTTTGAACTCAATTTGAGCTCATGTTAAAGATCATTTAGCTTCTTAATGAACATAAACGAGCCTAAAATTCATGAAAATGTTCTTTGGCTTAAGTAATGAACCTGTACAAACTTATATTTATGAATCTGTTCACGAGCCCAATGTTATTTAGGATCAACGAAGCTTAGAAATCAAGCTCAAATGAGCTCGAACTGAACTTTAAACAAGCTGATTTCAAGCTATTTATGAACAGTTTGGTTCATTTGCATCCCTGGAATAATTGATGGTTTATTCTATAGTAGCTATGCATGTTGTGCCTAGGAGGAGTTTAAAGATCTCAAAAGAGAGAAGATACGACATTAAAACTTCAAGTAATTGTTGTATCACTCAAGACTAAGATATATGTATATGTATATGAGTTGAATCTTTTGAATGAAGAGCATTACCAAGCAACGTTATGATACAACAACTAACAATATTTCATTCTCTAATTATGACAAGAAACAAAGTATAGTACTATTCTACCGATCACCAGTGTTTAAATGAATCACCAGTGTCCAACAAGAATTTTTTAGTCAATGATGGATAAAAATAGTCTCTCTCTTCTCCATAACTTTTAAATAAATGATGAACACATTAGTTGATAATAATATTATCGATATTAATAATATAGAAAATGGTTTAAGTTAGGCTTGGATTGTTGGACGCCTATGTCCAAGCAGAGTCAGAATTGAGATCCATTGATAATTGGACAATCAGTGATATTAATTTTATAGATAAGAGCTCAAGTTAGGCTTGGGTTGTTGGACACCTATGTCCAAACACAACACAAAGAAATTCTTTTCCGAAAACCCATCCCAAGCAGCAATGCCGAGAAGGGCTTGGACTAGAATTAAGTTGGTCCATCCCAAGCAACAATGTCCAAGCCCTTTCAATAAAAACTTGGGCTTAAATTAAGATTGCCCATCCCAAGCAACAATATCCAAACCCTTTCAAGAAGCTTTTGGGCTCGAATTAAGTTTGTTTCAGGTAGGGTTAAAGATAAATCAAAGTGGGGGCTCAAATACTTGAGCAGTTTGTTTCACGTATTGAATCTTGCTTCTTGCCTTGGGGGAAAAACCAAAAACCGCCAAATTTCCCGCCCAAACCATTCCACCTAATTAGATTAGGAATTTCTTCAATATATTGGGTATACTCGTTCAACAAAAACCCTAGAATTTACTCTTCGACTAAGAGTAAGACTAATTCCTCCAAAACAAATTAGCGATGGTGTTTGACCTAGTTCGTATGGATGTGAAGCTGCACGCCGTTCTCGACCCGTCGTCGGCCGAAGAAGCTCACTGGTCCTTGCGCCACCGCTTCCAAGGACAGATCGAAGGCAGCATCAAGAAACTCCAAGCGGAGCGCAAGCAAGCCGCCGAAGAGGATGATGAGAAGTTGGGTGTTGGTAACATTTTGGCCAGAAACCTTGCCGAAGAATTTGAAGCGGTGGCGGTGGAGAGTGGTTTGGGGGAAAGCAGGGGAAGTCCGATTTGGAATGATGGATCGAAGGGTAGAAGAATTGCAGAGAAGGGTAGTTCAAGTCGGACCGAATGTTCATCTTTCGTAGTGACCCCATCCCCGCCTCATGCTCCAATCATCACAAATCGGATGCGATTCATGGATGGTGAAGACCGTTATGAGGATTTGGGTGTTGGAAGAAGATTGTCGACGATGCTTGACGCTGAATTCAAACAGGTGGAGAGTAGTTTGGGGAAAAACAGGGGAATTCCATTGATGATCAAAAAATTGAATGTACAAAGTTCAAGAATTGGAGCATGTGGTACTCCAACATGGGAAAAGCGGGGTTCGATTAGGGCATTCAGATGAATTTTCTTTGTTTTTTATACTTTACATATACACGGTTTTCCATTTTGATTTTATCTATAGTTTACGTTCCGCAATTCCTGAGGAAGTTATTGAAAATATATATATTTTTTTTAATCTGTGTTTCTATCGATCAATGAAAGCTAATTCCATCTTATCAAGCGCTTTAGAACCGATGAGTGTTGAATTGTGATTGTGGAACTTTGTTTGTCGTATGAGGTGGGTCTCTCACTGGGCCTTCTAACATTCATTTTAGTAATTTTATCATCTATCTTGACAAAAAGCATCACAGAAGACCTCTTTAGCTTTAATGCTTTATTTGTTACGGTATTAAATGATTTATACTGAATGCATAATAAATACAGTATGAGATTAAATCATTAAATGGAGGAGGGCTTTATTCCTTTTGTTACTTTTGGACAATGAAAAAGACTTCAAAAAAAAAAAAAAAAAAAAAAAAGGGAGGAAATAAGTTCAAGAAAAAGACATGATGTTTGGAAGGATGATTGGGTAACTGTGAATAGATTTCTACCAGTTCAAAGAGTGGTGGATCTGATAAATATTTCTTCCCACTCATGGAATGAAAATCTTGTGAAGGAGACTTTTAATTGCAGAGATGTTGAGCCTACATTGAAGTTACCTTTGAGAGAATCTGAGGGGAGGATCAGATTGTTTGGGGTCCTAATTGGAATGGTATATCGATTAGCTTTCATGGTGAAGGTTCCAGCTTGTGCAGACGTCCGATTGCTAAACTTGTGTGGAAGATATGGCCTTTAAGGTTGAGTTTCGATTCTACTGGTAGATGTGGTGGAAACAGAGGTGGGCTCAAGTCTGTGTGGTGTGGAAATTGATGAAAAGGGGTGATGCGCATTTGAGTTTAGCTGCCTTTGTTTGTCTCGGAGATTATGAATGTGCAGGAATGAATGGGGTGTTCATGAATTTTGTTTTTTTTTTTTTTTTTTTTTTTTTTTAATGATGGTCAGAGGCAACACCAAGCCATTGACATTGTTGATGTTTCCTCTCTGGCTGTGACGTCTTCATGGGTAGCTCCGGCAATTGGTATGCTTAAGTTTAATTTTGATGCTGCTTATTTTCTTCTACAAATGAATGGGTGGGGGTTAATTGTCAGAAAGTTAAGTATGATGATAGACCATTAGCTTCCTTCTTTGTCCACAATGTTCATAATGCTGGGGTTGCAGAAGTGATGGTCCTTCAGGAAAGCATTAAGATTATAAGGCTTGTGATTTTCAAAGAGGATTGCAAATCTGTTATCTTTCTCCTTTTCATCTAGCTTAAGATGTGGTCTTCCAAGTTGTTAAATTGTGGCTTAGTGTGTGCTAATTTGGAGTTCGTTTGCAGAAATTGTAATGCTGTTGCTTAATAATGTTGTTCCTATTTGCCTTTTAAAAAAAACAAAACGAACACTTTGTTTTTTTTTTTTTATTAGTACTGGGATAAATCCAATCCATCTAAAGCAAATTGCTAATGGTATGGACTCTTAATAATTTGGGGCCCTTCATCATGGTTTGATTCGTTATTCAACTTATTCTCACACTTCTTTAGAATGTAAAATAGTTTTTGCTTGTCCTCCAAAACTTTGGAGGTGCACATTTAATTTTTGATTTTTTTTTTTTTTAATAAATTGATTTTTTTAGCAGCATTTCTTTTACCTTATTATCCTCATAGGCTTATATATACAAAAGAAAAAAAAAAAAAAAAAAAAGAAGAAGAAGAAGAAGAAGAAGAAGAAGAAGAAGAAAGAAAAGAAAAGAAAAAGAAAAAGGACCCTCGTGTATTTTTAATGTAAGTTCCGCTAGCACTTTACATTGATAGGTTATTGTTAGAAATGTATTAAAATATTTTTATAATATTTTTAAAAATAAATGCGTATATAATTTAGCTATTGCATTGAAACAGTTTTTTGAGATTTTTGAGATCTTTGATATTTTAAATAAATCATTTAATACTTGTTTCAATCGAGTTGCTAGATGTAGAGAACTCGTGCTCTTGTAATAAAAGAGCTCTATATTACTCTGTATATTTCGTTGGCTCGTTCCCGTTGAAAATATTGTCCCTTTTAATAAAAAAGAAACATTTCGAAATGAAAAAATGTCAACATGCATGTTTGGCCCTTTGACTATACAAATGAATCAGGCTTCGACAATCAATTTTACTTCTAAAATGATCTCAATCATTCAAAAAAAAAAAACAAATTAAGAAAAATGTGCCTAACACAAGAGGACCAATTAAATGACCAGTACTAGTTTAGTCTTCTTCTCTTCTTCTTTTTTTCTTTTTTTTTCTTTTTTATGAGATTGACAAGCTTAAATATAAAAGTCCACAAAGTGGTGGCGTCCAGCACTTCACAAGGGCACTTGATCAAACTTTGTGGCTATAAATAAGGGTAAATTACAGAGATACTTCTTCAAGTTAGGTCAATTTTCGCTTTTAACTTTTAATTACATTCTAAATTACTTTTTAAGTTTTGACACATGCGAATTTACCCATTTATCCTGATTTTATTAATACCATTTAATATCTATAATCCTAAATGACTAAAATGACCCCATTTATTAATCTGACAAAACCCACCAAATCACTCTATTTATCTATCTCCTCTCCCGGCCTATTCGGTTATATATATATATATATATTGTAATTGCAAAAGAGAGAGAAAGAAAGCCCCATAGTGCTTCACCACCACCACCGATCCAGCCGCACCCCTCCC
The DNA here is from genome assembly GCF_030987335.1 of Cornus florida. Taxonomy (NCBI): domain Eukaryota; kingdom Viridiplantae; phylum Streptophyta; class Magnoliopsida; order Cornales; family Cornaceae; genus Cornus; species Cornus florida. The sequence goes on from NW_026775575.1 coordinate 83,828,830, forward strand.
CCATTCCAATTGTAATGGTATATATGGTTCATGTAGGCGTGTATGCATGCTTGGATGGAAGTGGTGGCGCATGAAGAATGGAAAAGAGAGTAGAAAACTTCTGGTGGCGCGTGGAGGCACGTGCAGTGTTGTTTTTAGCCTTTTCTAGTGGCATCGGAATGGTCAATACCTATACTTTTATTTAACACGATCAAAATGACGAAAGAACTTATAGAGGACCTGTTTCGGATGCTAGGCAGAATATATGTTCTTGATGGGTTATTAGAACCACACCAAGAATTTAAAGAACCTAAAAAAAAAATGGAAGAGAGAATAGTGTCTCTGATGCCATGTTAGAAATAAGAGAGAGAATAAATATGATATTGTATTACATGGGGGTTTAAATAGGAGAGTCATGTATGGAGAACAAGTCATTGCCATATAAGATAGAACAATACTTAGGTCTTCACTAGTGAGGATCTACACCATACTCATGTCCTCGCTAGTGAGGATCTACACCATACTCATGGTTGATGTGAACCAATAATAAATGGACACGTCATCCTTAATTATCAAATTCAATATGGTGAGGTAAATACCCACTTACCAAATCAGGTGATTTGATTACCATCTATGATTTGGTAATTAAAATAGAATATGTCCATTTATTATTGGTCCACATCAACGCTTAATATGGTGTACATCCTTACTATTGAGGACCGAAGTATTGTTTTATAAAATAATGATATATGCGGTAATAAGGGTAGGTGAAGACGACTAACTTTAACCCTAGAATACATCTAACTCCTCTTTCATTGCTTGCTGTCACACAGGATTAGAAGATACACTGACCAAAACTCAGGCATGGGATTTGATTGATTTGCCTCAAATGTTAGTAGGATGTAAATGGGTGTACAAGATCAAGACTCGTTCAGATGGGTCTATTGAGCGCTATAAGGCCCGACTTGTAGCCAGAGGATTCATATAGGAGTATGGCATTGATTTTGAGGAGACATACATGAAAAACATTTCGACATTGATCCGAAAAATGTGTCAACATGCCTATTTGGCCTTTTGACGATTCAAACGAATCAGACTTCGACAATTAATTCTACATATAAAATGATCTCAACCATTCAAAAAAATTAAGAGAAACGTGCATTAAACAAGGGTAACAATGAAATTACCAGCTAAAGGAGTAGTGGCTTTTTTGAAGAGTTTGACAAGGTACGTTATAAATAAATCTCTACAAAGTGATGGTGTCTAGCATTTCACAAGGGCACTTAATCAAACCTTGTGGCTATAATTAAGTCATATCTAATCTAACTTTCAAGAAGATCATGGTTTATATATTCCATTAACAATGACAGCCTCGTATATACAACTAATCCGCAAACATATAGTACCTCCATCCCTTATTAGTGGTCCATCTTTGATTTTATAACTTTTTAAGGGAACATGTGTGATACCCCTCGGATCCGAGACACGGGTTGATCAGGCGCAGGCCCAAACCCGAGGGAATATCAAACAATTAAAGTATTTTAAAGCGAACACAGATGACAAAATGAACAATAAAGATAGAATAAAACTGAAAGAAACATTAATTATAAAATCCTCCATGTACAACTGAAAATTGAAACTCCAATCCTCCAAAACCTCAAAGTTACAACTTGGGAATCCACTGATGGACCTCTAACTAAAAGTTCAACTGAGAATGAAACTGAAAATAGATAATACTAGAAACATCGAGAGAAGTCCTACGTAATCAGATGGAAGTGAGACTGTCCTCGACAAGCACGATCAAGCTCTAAGGCTGGAACCGTCCTGTACCTGAAAAGAATAATAAAGGAGTGGGTCAGACCCACGAGCAAGTTCTAATCTAACTGCAATCCATACAGTGACCCGATACGCAGATACACCGTAGACACCTCACAATATCTATCTAGTCCATACGTATAAATATATCCACACTAAGGGACATTCACCAGTCTATAATAGGGGTCTCAACCTGAATAGAAGGCAACATGCGAATACGCACCCAAAGGTGGGCATGAGTACCTAGACCTAACAGGGTACACCTCAACCTATTATAACCAGCTACGCATCCACTGCATATACGCACCCTAACCAACGAGTCTGAGACTCAAGCTCAACTCGTGGTACCATAACCATATATATAAAATCCGTCCAAAGCCAGGGTATGCAGTTCAACTATTTATTAAACTGTCATACAATAAACCAACTAGTTAGTCATTTAACTTATTCAGTTGATATGACTTAACTACCATCCGTTAATCCAGGAAGTCATCCAACTTGTTTACAGCTCATCTGACTTAGCCACAATTAGGATTCGATATCTTTCAATCCATTCCATTAATCCATTAGGTTAGGTTTATGCGTTTTGAGCTAAACCGTCCCTAGTATGTCACCGTCCCGTACCGGTACATACCATCCTCCATATCCATGTAAATTACAACATATATAACAGTTCAATAATTTACAGACCAAAAACTACCATCCAAACAATTGCAGAAAAATATTTAAAGCTTCAGCAATTTAAATCCAAGCATTTAACCATATAGTTGCAGGAGACGATTTAACAAATCAACAACTAACATCCAGAGCATGCATAGACCAAATTTAATATGTCAGGGACTCCATCATGCATGTGAATAGGTTAAATAATCCTATTATTAACCAATAAATTGCTAAAACAATTCAGAAGATTGTTTAAATATTTCAGCAGTTTAAATCCAAGCATTAACCATATAGTTGCAGTAAACAATTTAATAATTCAGCAACTAGCCTCCTAAGCATGCATAGATCAAAATTAATAATTAAATGACCTTATCATGCACTTGAATGCATTCTAAAACAAGTTTTATAAATACATTATGTTCCATCAAGTTGCTGAATTTTAATTCAACAACTAATTCAACTTCCATTTGTTAAGTGCCTTAATTTTTACACTGTTTGTCCCGACAACTTAGAATTAAACTTTACTCAATTTAGGGTCTTAATAACACTCAAAATTCATTCCTTGATCCCTCTGTAAAGTTCCAGATTCATTCAAACAGTCTCCATGCTTCCAACAGTGAACATAGTATGTAGAAAATTAAAAAAACCGTAAAATAAGTCAAAATAACAAGGGAGCCTGCTCCAGAATTTGGAGCAGGCTCTTTTCCAGCCTAGAGCCGGCTCTAGGACTTCTTAGAGCCGGCTCTACTTTGTTGTGGGAGCCGGCTCCCACTTACATGGAGCCGGCTCTCACTTCCTCTGAGAGCCTTCGTCCCCGGTGCGTCGTTTCCGCTCTTGTGCTCCTTCTCCGGCTTATTCCTAACCCTCTGTTAGTCTCTGAACTAATCTTAGGACTCATAATTTAGTCTAGAAGCATTCCCCAAGATTGTTTACAATAGTTTTGAAAGCAATTACAGAGTTTAATCAGGCCATTTAAACTAGCGTTGTTGAAGAACGACACTGAAACTAAATTGCAAGATCAGTTTTATCCCAACCCCTCTGTTCTTTCTCCAATTTAAATTTGAAGTCTTAATTTACGTCTAGTATCCAGTCAAACCTTCATTGATTTCAGTAAGATTCAAAATAAAAATTAGAACAGTGGGACGTTATGCCAAAACAGAGTCAAGAAAACATACGCGCTATAATTATTTTGTAAATAAATTTTGCACAGATAAAACGATCAAGCAAATCATATATCAAACATGCATGGTTCAGTTTAAGGCCAATTAATCTCCTAGAGACTGTCTAGGTGCACATAACACAAGCCAAAGGGAAGGAGAAAGAGAAGAACTTGCCTGTACAGTTTTATAAACAGAACCTTGACGCCGTTGTTCTAAGCTTTCCGGCAACCACTGACTACCTTCTAGCCTCCTCTAGTTCTGATCTAATCCACCAAACACCTCCCTTGGTCCTCTCTGTTATTCTCCTTGACAGACCGTTACGACGCTCTGTTCTCTCAACTTCTCTCTTTACTGTATACGGGAATATGGTGAATAGGGTTTTAGAAACCCTCGGCAGACGTATACCCATATATTTATAGAGTTATACCAAAACCCTACATGATTAGAGCCCTAACTAAATCCTAACTGGCCCATAGAACTTAATTAAATCCTGTGTCGGCTAAAGAAACTAAACCCTCAATTTTAAAAAATCGTAAATTAAAATACTTCCTAAATTAAAACCTTTAATAATCAATTAAATAAATAGAATGCAATTTAAACAAATAAATAGATATCAATTAAATACACGAATAATCAATTAAATAAATAGAATGCAATTGAAACAAAGAAATAGATACCAATTAAATACACGTCACACAGGTAAACAATTAAATAAAAGAATTAAACCAAATAATCATGCAAAAATACAATAAAAATCAATAAATAAATGCCGAGACTATCCGTTTAAATTTAGGGGTATTACATTCTTCCCCCCTAACAAAAGGAATTCCGTCCTCAGAATTCGCCCTTAACTTCTTCCAATATTTCAGGAAACTGCGAGCGAATGACATCCTCCCGTTCCCAAGTGGACTCGGCCTCATTGTGATGGCTCCACTGCACACGAACCAAAGGGATAACCTTATTGCGAAGGATTTGATCCCGACGGTCAACAATACAACATGGTGGCTCCAAATCAGTTGCATCCGGCTGTAACTCAATCTCCCCAACATCGATATGTTGATACCGATCCTCATCACGCAGAAATTTCCGTAACATGGACACATGGAATACGTTGTGTACGCGGTCCAAATTATCCGGAAGTGCCAACCGATAAGCGACAACTCCAACTCGATCCGTAATCATGAATGGACCGACAATCCGCGGAGACAACTTCCCTTTCTTCCCAAAGCGCATAACACCCTTCATAGGAGATACTTTGAGAAGAACCTGATCCCCAACCCGAAACTCCAAAGCACGAGTGCGACGATCAGCATAGCTCTTCTGCCTACTTTGGGCAGTACGCATGCAATCTCGAATAAGAGCAATCTTTTCAGAAGTATCCTTGATGAACTCAGGACCTAAGAATCGATTCTCCCCAACCTCCATCCAACAAACAGGTGATCGACACGGGCGACCGTATAAAGCCTCAAAAGGTGTCATTCCAATAGTCTTCTGGAAACTATTGTTATAAGCAAACTCTACAAGTGGCAAATATTCCTCCCAGTGGCCCTTGAAATCCAGGACACACGACCGAAGCATATCTTCCATAATCTGATTCACCCTCTCAGTCTGTCCGTCAGTCTGAGGATGATAAGCAGTACTAAGGTGTAACTCCGTACCTAAAGCCTGCTGAAAACTCTTCCAAAATCCAGATACAAAGCTTGAATCCCTGTCCGATATAATAGACAATGGAATGCCATGTAGCTTCACAATCTCTGAAATGTAAAGCCTCGCCAACTGCTCCGAAGTGTAGTCAGTGCAAATAGGCAAGAAATGAGCTGACTTGGTCAACCTATCCACAATGACCCATATGGAATTATGCCCCTTGAAAGAATTTGGCAACCCTTCCACAAAATCCATAGATATGCTCTCCCATTTCCACTCCGAAATTGGTAGTGACTGTAGAGCTCCTGGCGGCCTCTGATGATCAATCTTAACCATCTGACAAGTACTGCACTGAGAAACAAAAAGAGCAATGTCCCTCTTCATACCTGCCCACCAAAACTGCCGTTTCATATCCTGATACATCTTATCGCCTCCTGGATGAACAGAGAACTCAGAGTGGTGAGTCTCAGTCATCACATCCTTCCTCAAATTATCAGCAGAAGGTACCACTAACCGTCCCTTGTACCTTAAACCTCCATCAGCCCCAACATAGTAGAATGGAACCTCTCCGGAAGCTATCTCTACGACTATGTCAACACACTGCTGATCGGTGAGTTGTGCTTGTAAAACCTTGCGAATGATGGAAGGTGTAACCACCATGCAAGCCACAAAAGCATCTGATAACTCATCCACACTCTTCAAAGCATTCCACTCAGTAGTGAATAGAGCAGAAAGACTACCAGCAGGTCGGCGACTAAGTGCATCCGCCACCACATTCGCTTTCCCTGGATGGTACTGTATAGAAAAATGATAGTCTTTTACAAACTCCAACCACCTGCGCTGTCTCATATTCAGCTCCCGCTGAGTGAACAAGTACTGCAAACTCTTGTGATCACTGAATAATCTGAAGGACTCACCCAACAGATAATGCCTCCAAATACGTAAGGCAAAAACCACTGCTGCCAACTCCAAATTATGTGTTGGATAATTAAGCTCATGAGGCTTAAGTTTTCGAGATCCATAAGAAATCGGTCGCTCCTCCTGCATCAATACACATCCAAGACCCTACAATGAAGCATCCGTGTAAACAAGATACTCTATCCCGCTCTGCGGAGTAGCCAGAACCGGTGCAGAAGTCAGCTTCCTTTTCAGCTCATCAAAAGCTCGCTGACAGTGTTCATCCCACACGAACTGTACACCCTTCTTGGTCAGATGAGTGAGTGGTCCTGCTATCTTGGAGAACCCCTGGATGAATCTCCTGTAATATCCGGCCAGACCGAGAAAACTCCGAATCTCTGTAGGTGACGTAGGCTGTCCCCACTCAACCACCGCTGAAACCTTGGCCGGATCCACTGCTATCCCCTTTTCTGACACCACGTGACCCAGAAATTTCACCTCCCGCTGCCAAAACTCACACTTCTCGAACTTGGCATATAACTGGTGTTCACGAAGCGTCTGCAAGACTATGCAAAGATGTCTAGCATGATCGTCCTCCGACCGAGAATAGATCAAGATGTCATCAATAAAGACAATAACAAACTAATCCAAATAAGCCCGGAAGACTCTATTCATTAAGTCCATGAACACTGCAGGTACATTAGTCGTCCCAAACGGCATAACACGAAACTCATAAGAACCATATCTCGTGAGAAACGCTGTCTTAGGAACATCCTGCTCCCTAACCCTCAGCTGATGATACCCAGAACGCAGATTAATCTTGGAGAAGTATGTGGCTCCCCTTAACTGATCAAACAAGTCATCAATCCTGGGCAAAGGATACTTGTTACGAATCGTAACCTTGTTCAACTCCCTGTAATCTATACACAGACGAAGCGAACCATCCTTCTTCTTCACAAACAGAACCGGTGCTCCCCAAGGTGATGTACTCCTACGAATAAAACCCTGGCTGAGTAACTGCTGAATCTGATCCCTCAGCTCTCTCATCTCTACCGGTGTCATCCTATAGGGTGCTCTAGCAATAGGCGCAGTGCCTGGAGCTAAGTCTATCACAAAATCAATCTCGCGACTAGGTGGCAACCCTGGAATATCCTGAAATACATCCGGGAAATCCTGTACAATTGGTATGTTATCCAATGACACAGTAATCCCCTCATCCTTTTCCTCCTCCACATGGAACAAATAGGTGCTACCGCTTCCTTTAGAACGTGGCATAGCTACTACATACATATCCTGACCAGGTATGGTAAAAATAATAGATCTATCAAAACAATCAACTTGGGCATGGTAGTGAGACAACCAATCCATCCCAAGTATCACATCATAAGTGTGCATGTCCAGGGCCAGTAGATTGGCTAGAAACCTGAGTCTGCCAATATCTAGTGTCACAGGCCTATCACTCTCATGTATAATAGCTGTATCACCCAATGGTGTAGAAATACCCTGAGGTCTAGTGCATACCCTCGTCCTCATCCTAGATAAAGCAACAAAAGTCCTAACTACAAATGAGTGTGTAGCACCCGTATCAAATAAAACACGTCCAGGTAAACCATGAATAGGAAACTTACCCTCAATAGTCTGAGGTGCCTGAACATCCTGTGGCTTGGGGTTATACACCCTGCCATAATGCAACTGCTTTGGTGCCTGTCCCGGAGTCTGCGGCGGTGCCGGTAAAGCCAGATGTGTCTGTCCCTGAATCCGTGGAACCTGTGGAGCTGGTAGAGGCACTGGCGCCCTCTGTCCCTGCTGCACATATTGTCCATGTCCCTGTCCTGCTTTAGGACACTGCCTGGTGGTATGACCATACTCTCCACAAGTGTAACAACTACCCTGGAAAGTACCAAATGGCCTCCTCTGTCGGTTAGCCTGTGGCTGACCCTATCCTGCCTGTGGTCCTCCATTCTGTTGCCTCTGAATAGGTGCCCCATTCCGATGAGCATCTGAACCACCCTTGTGCTTCTTCCAATGCTGTTGCCCTTGGAACTTGCCTTTGTCATTCTGCCCGGTGACCATTGCCATTCCCCTTTTCAGCTGACTGATTAGCAGAGTCTTTATCACCCCGCTTCTCACCACGAGCCTGTCTGATGTCCACAGTCAACTGATACTGTTGTAGCGCGGCGTCTACCACCTAAGCATAGGTAGTATAGGCTGAACTACCTGTAATAGCTCTCTTGATAGACCACATCAGTCCCTTGACGAAACTGTTACGCTTTTTCTCCTCTGTATCCACCTCCTCCGGTGCAAAGAGAGACAAACGTGTGAATTGCTGCTCATACTCCACCACTGTCATGTTTCCCTGCTGCAAATTTAGAAACTCGATCTTCATAGCTGCCCTGATTGCATAGGGAAAATATTTCTCGTCAAAGCGAGCACTGAACTCATCTTAAGTCAATGTCATCCTCTTCTCTGGGGTGGTAACTGGCTCCCACCACTGTAGTGCATCCCTAACTAACTTGAAAGTAGCAAGCATCTACTTCTGAACCTCCGTGCACTGAACCAAACGAAGATAACGCTCAATGTCTTGTTTCCACTGGTGAGCTGCTCTCGCATCGGTGGAGCCTGAGAACACAGGTGGACTCCCCTTTATGAAAGAGCTCCCAGCCTTTCCCTAAGAATCCGTCTGAACCACTGGTGCTGGTACAGGTGCCTGCTGAACCTGTGGCTGGTTCCGGAGTGCAGCTGTTACCCCAGCCTCTATAGCCCGAGCAACAAGGTTATTGAGGTGTGGAGGAATCTCTGAATCTCTGTCCCGACCCTGAATCTGTTGAACTTCCTCCTGCTCCTCCTGAAACCCTGGCATTTGCTGCTCTTCTTCCATTTGTCGACGTTGTAGACGTTCCTGCTGTCTACGTGCCGCTCTCCTCTGTCGACTGTTCATGTTCTGTCCTCTTCCAGCGTTAACCATGCTGTTAACATAGAAAGACAGACATCAGTACGAGTTTAAACGAACCGTAAAAGAATTCAACGAATCCTAAACATAAGCTCTATATAAACAATACGCTATGCGGAAGTCTTAATACGAAACGTCCTAGAGACACTTGAACCTGGAGTGCTCTGATACCAACTGTGATACCCCTCGGATCCGAGACACGGGTTGATCAGGCCCAGGCCCAAACTCGAGGGAATATCAAACAATTAAAGTATTTTAAAGCGAACACAGATGACAAAATGAACAATAAAGATAGAATAAAACTGAAAGAAACATTAATCATAAAATCCTCCATGTACAACTGAAAATTGAAACTCCAATCCTCCAAAACCTCAAAGTTACAACTTGGGAATCCACTGATGGACCCCTAACTAAAAGTTCAACTGAGAATGAAACTGAAAATAGATAATACTAGAAACATCGAGAGAAGTCCTACGTAATCAGATGGAAGTGAGACTGTCCTCGACAAGCACGATCAAGCTCTAAGGCTGGAACCGTCCTGTACCTAAAAAGAATAATAAAGGTGTGGGTCAGACCCACGAGCAAGTTCTAATCTAACTGCAATCCATACAGTGACCCGATACGCAGATACACCGTAGACACCTCACAATATCTATCTAGTCCATACGTATAAATATATCCACACTAAGGGACATTCACCAGTCTATAATAGGGGTCTCAACCTGAATAGAAGGCAACATGCGAATACGCACCCAAAGGTGGGCATGAGTACCTAGACCTAATAGGGTACACCTCAACCTATTATAACCAGCTACGCATCCACTGCATATACGCACCCTAACCAACGAGTCTGAGACTCAAGCTCAACTCGTGGTACCATAACCATATATATAAAATCCGTCCAAAGCCAGGGTATGCAGTTCAACTATTTATTAAACTATCATACAATAAACCAACTAGTTAGTCATTCAACTTATTCAGTTGATATGACTTAACTACCATCCGTTAATCCAGGAAGTCATCCAACTTGTTTACAGTTGATCTGACTTAGCCATAATTAGGATTCGATATCTTTCAATCCATTCCATTAATCCATTAGGTTAGGTTTATGCGTTTTGAGCTAAACCGTCCCTAGTATGTCACCGTCCCGTACCGGTACATACCATCCTCCATATCCATGTAAATTACAACATATATAACAGTTCAATAATTTACAGACCAAAAACTACCATCCAAACAATTGCAGAAAAATATTTAAAGCTTCAGCAATTTAAATCCAAGCATTTAACCATATAGTTGCAGGAGACGATTTAACAAATCAACAACTAACATCCAGAGCATGCATAGACCAAATTTAATATGTCAGGGACTCCATCATGCATGTGAATAGGTTAAATAATCCTATTATTAACCAATAAATTGCTAAAACAATTCAGAAGATTGTTTAAATATTTCAGCAGTTTAAATCCAAACATTAACCATATAGTTGCAGTAAACAATTTAATAATTCAGCAACTAGCCTCCTAAGCATGCATAGATCAAAATTGATAATTAAATGACCTTATCATGCACTTGAATGCATTCTAAAACAAGTTTTATAAATACATTATGTTCCATCAAATTGCTGAATTTTAATTCAACAACTAATTCAACTTCCATTTGTTAAGTGCCTTAATTTTTACACTGTTTGTCCCGACAACTTAGAATTAAACTTTACTCAATTTAGGGTCTTAATAACACTCAAAATTCATTCCTTGATCCCTCTGTAAAGTTCCAGATTCATTCAAACAGTCTCCATGCTTCCAACAGTGAACATAGTATGTAGAAAATTAAAAAAACCGTAAAATAAGTCAAAATAACAAGGGAGCCTGCTCTAGAATTTGGAGCAGGCTCTTTTCCAGCCTAGAGCCGGCTCTAGGACTTCTTAGAGCCGGCTCTACTTTGTTGTGGGAGCCGGCTCCCACTTACATGGAGCCGGCTCTCACTTCCTCTGAGAGCCTTCGTCCCCGGTGCGTCGTTTCCGCTCTTGTGCTCCTTCTCCGGCTTATTCCTAACCCTCTGTTAGTCTCTGAACTAATCTTAGGACTCATAATTTAGTCTAGAAGCATTCCCCAAGATTGTTTACAATAGTTTTGAAAGCAATTACAGAGTTTAATCAGGCCATTTAAACTAGCGTTGTTGAAGAACGGCACTGAAACTAAATTGCAAGATCAGTTTTATCCCAACCCCTCTGTTCTTTCTCCAATTTAAATTTGAAGTCTTAATTTACGTCTAGTATCCAGTCAGACCTTGATTGATTTCAGTAAGATTCAAAATAAAAATTAGAACAGTGGGACGTTATGCCAAAACAGAGTCAAGAAAACATACGCGCTATAATTATTTTGTAAATAAATTTTGCACAGATAAAACGATCAAGCAAATCATATATCAAACATGCATGGTTCAGTTTAAGGTCAATTAATCTCCTAGAGACTGTCTAGGTGCACATAACACAAGCCAAAGGGAAGGAGAAAGAGAAGAACTTGCCTGTACAGTTTTATAAACAGAACCTTGACGCCGTTGTTCTAAGCTTTCCGGCAACCACTGACTACCTTCTAGCCTCCTCTGGTTCTGATCTAATCCACCAAACACCTCCCTTGGTCCTCTCTGTTATTCTCCTTGACAGACCGTTACGACGCTCTGTTCTCTCAACTTCTCTCTTTACTGTATACGGGAATATGGTGAATAGGGTTTTAGAAACCCTCGGCAGACGTATACCCATATATTTATAGAGTTATACCAAAACCCTACATTAATTATAGCCCTAACTAAATCCTAACCGGCCCATAGAACTTAATTAAATCCTGTGTCGGCTAAAGAAACTAAACCCTCAATTTTGAAAAATCGTTAATTAAAATACTTCCTAAATTAAAACCTTTAATAATCAATTAAATAAATAGAATGCAATTTAAACAAATAAATAGATATCAATTAAATACATGAATAATCAATTAAATAAATAGAATGCAATTGAAACAAAGAAATAGATACCAATTAAATACACGTCACACAGGTAAATAATTAAATAAAAGAATTAAACCAAATAATCATGCAAAAATACAATAAAAATCAATAAATAAATGCCGAGACTATCCGTTTAAATTTAGGGGTATTACAACATGCAATTAATGCATTTTTCCTTTTTTAAATTACTAAATTGTCCTTCAAACATTAAATATATATAACACCAAAGTTTGAAATTTTTTAAAAGATAAAGGACAATGATGAAAATATGATGAAAATATGCTTTGACTTTTCAAAGAGGACAACTAGTTTGGGACACGTAAAAAGCGAAAAATGGACTACTAATAAGGGACGGAGGGAGTATATATTTTTGGATTTGTCACAAAATTTTCTTTGAAGTGGGGAATCCCATGGAAGAATTGTAATCAATTAGAGAAGATTACTTGATCTTTTTATATATACTTTTGGATTTGTCACAAAATTTTCTTTGAAGTGGGGAATCCCATGGAAGTATTTTAATTAATTAGAGAAGATTACTTGATCTTTTTACTTTATATTATAATCAAATATAGTCATTGCTTTATGATATATATAATCCTGGCAATAAGAAAATAGTGATACGGCATCTACAAAGAACGCCATAAATGGCCATACAAAAACAAACAAATCATGAAGTAATAGAAGAAAAATTGAAGAACGGGTTCCAGATTTGCTGAGAAACAACGCAACAGCGGAAACCACCAAGGAAGGAAAGTAGCAATGGGAGTGACCCACAGGTCAGGCCATCGTCAAGACAACTATTACAAGGCTGCATCCCACAAGACGCCGCCGACAGGAAAACCCCTCCAAACCCCACACAAGAGGTGGGGACAACAAAACCCACACAGAGGCGGGGACCACAAAACCCACAGGGAAGCAGGGACAACAAAACCCGATATAGATCGGAGATCTAGCCAGAAACAAAAAGGCAGATCGACCCTATCAAGCCATAAACAAATCTAACAGTAGCAGATCTAACAAAACAACAACGAAACGACGTAAATCAACCCACCGAGCGACTAATTACAACACGCCTAGTTTATTAAGCGGTAAGGGATGAGGATCGGCACCTCCCCACCACCATGGGAGGGGGTGGGGAGCAAACAGAGGAAGAGGGCCACCATGGGAGGGGGTGGGGAGCAAACAGAGGAAGAGGCGGCTGAGGGTTAGAGCGAGGGGAGAGAAAAAGTAGAGAGAGAAAGTGTCCTTGTTTTATGATAATGATATAAATGAATTCCTTCCCTTTTCACTTTCCTTACACATTTCTTTACCTTTTATCCTTACTTGTTTTATAAGATGAATTAGAATAAGTTGTTGTCCTTCTCAGCAATTCACTTGGTAAGTTTCATCCACTCCTATTGGTTTTATTATTATTATTATTATTATTATTATTACTATTATTATATATTTAAAGCATTATAGCGCGAGTTTATTAATTTGAGAAGACTAACAACAGTTATAAAAAATAAAAAATAAAAATAAAAATTAGAACATAATTAATTTAATGCTATGTTTGATTTCAATGGATTGGCTCATGTGAATAAGAACTTGACGTTGATCTCGAAAAATATCTGGTCTAAAGTTCAACTTCTCTTAAGTACAAATAATTTTATGAAAAATTATTTAAACTTGATCCAATTCCAACTTGATTTATTGCTCCCCAACACCACATAAGTCCCAATTCACTTATTCTACAAATATTTAGAATCAAAGCTACTAACAACTAGAGCGTTTTAATGTATAACGATTGAATCTTTGAAAGAAAATGAGAGTTTTGAGGTAAACTTATTCGAGTTCCATTTGAAGTCACAAAGAGTGTTTTTAATGAGTAAATATTGAATCTTTGAATGAAAACACCTCAATTGAGGTACATTTGAAGTCATTAGATTGTATTAATATATAAAGATTGAATCTTTGAAAAAAAATGAAAATTTTGTGTTAAATTTATTCTTAATTAAAATATTAACTTGTCCATAGATAGTCTCAAAAAGGAAACGAAACAGAATAAGAAGAAGTTGATAGTATTATTAATGGTGAAAGGATAAAATGACTCATGATAAAATGAGTCATGAAGAAGAAGAAGAAGAAGAAGAAGAAGGAGGAGGAGGAGGAGGACTATGTGAGATCTAATATGACTGATGAAATTTATATTCATTGATTTGTTTGCAACTTGTGAAAGCCACATAAGATGAAGAAGAGAGAACCACAATTTTGAAGGCTCAAACACCTTTAAATAAAAAAATAATAATAATAAAAAGAGTTTATAATGACTAATCGTTATACAAATTTACATTCAAATACTATCAAATTATTTATTTATTTACAGGAAGTTTTAGTATTATCTCACCTTTCAAACTAATATGTGAAGAATTCAAAATTTCAGAGAAAAAAAAAAAAAAAGAAAAAAAAAAAAAAAGAAGAAAGTGGGGGTATGAGTTTCTTAGGAAGGTATAAAAAATATGAAAATTATTTTTAACGTTGAAAAATTGAACAGCACTTCCTGATCGAACACCATTGATTGTCTGATGCATCAAAGAATTCTGCTCAACTCGCTTAAATAGCATTACTAAAAAATCATTGTTTATGCTGCAACCAGTTCTTTTACTCACAGTCTAACACCTCCTATTTGGATTTCCCATTTATTATTTTATTATATATTACCCCATCACACACCACTACATTTAAAATAAAAAAAACGAAAAATACGGGTTTAGGCCTTGTCAATAATTGATAGTTGGAAAATGGACTGGATAACTTCGTGTGATCGTGTGAGCCCCACCAAGTGCGCAGCGCAAGCCAATGGTCACTTGGCTTGAGCTGTGGATGCTCTAAGGCTACTTAGTTACTTTGTTTGAAACGCGGGGTTAACAAGGATCAAATTTGGTTTGTTTATTTGTGAGCTCAATTCGAGCTTGGCTCAGAATTGTGACGAGTTCAACTTTTTATATATATATATATATATAATGACGAGATATTTAAAAGTTTGGACTTACCTTGTTAAATAACAAAATTCATTTGAGCTCGTGTTAAAGATCTTTTGGCTTTTTCATGAACATAAACGAGCTTAATGTTCATGAAAATGTT
Source organism: Cornus florida (assembly GCF_030987335.1). Classification (NCBI taxonomy): domain Eukaryota; kingdom Viridiplantae; phylum Streptophyta; class Magnoliopsida; order Cornales; family Cornaceae; genus Cornus; species Cornus florida. The sequence continues at coordinate 83,844,064 of NW_026775575.1, forward strand.
TATTGGCTTAAGTTCATCAACCTATACATGTTTATATTTATAAATGTGTTCACGAGCCCAATGTTGTTCGGGATCAGCAGAGCCTAAAAATTGAACTCAAGTTAGGCTTGTTTGCTTAATGAACGAATTCAAACCGACCTTCAAACAAGTCGATTCCAAACTATTCATGAACAACTCCATTCATTTGCATTCCTAAAATAATTGGTAATGTATTCTATAGTAGTTATTCATGAACAACTCGATTTATTGGCATTCCTAGAGTAACTGATGGTGTATTATATAGTAGCTATGCACGTTGAGCCTAGGAGGAGTTTAAAGATCTCAGAAGAGAAAAGACATAACATAAAGGCTCTGTTTGTTTGAGCGTAAAACTTTTTCTGAAAAATATTTCTACAACTTTAAAAGTGATATGTAAAGTGAAAAAAAAAAAGGAACTCACTTATTGCATTCAATGATAGAGAGGCTTATTTTGGTTTTCGTATCATTTTTTCAAAAATCAATTGATTATTTTTTATATTTCTCGTCAAATAATTATTATTGTTGATATAAAAATAATTGGACCAAGTGATATTAAGAGAAAAATTGAATAATCAATGACTCAAATAAGAATTTTGATTTTAATCCAAAAATACTTTTAGAAGTTAGACACAAAAAATAATTTTTGAAAAATATTTTCAAAGCCTTTGCCAGACAGTGAAAAACAAAATATGAAGAAAACATTCTATATGAAAAAGTGTTACTTAGAAAACATTTTACAAGAAAAATATTTTACGGAGCCTAAAACTTCAAGTAATTGTCACATGACTCGAGATTAAGATATATGCATATGTGTTTGAGTTGAATCTTTTGAATGAATGAGCATATCAAGTAACTTTCAGATACAACAACTAACAACATTTCAATCTCTAATTATGAGAAGAAACAAAGTAGATTGAATCAGAATTATCAACCCTTTTCTTTTCCTGCAAAAGATGTATGATACTGATCGATCCATCAATTCTTTCAATGTGAAGAGGCTACACTTAGAGTTGATATAGAATCATAGAGTTCCAAGAGAATAAGAGTTCATAAATCCAAGCACTTACATAGAGTTAGAATTCCAAGAGAACGAACTACTAAAATAAGAGTAAAAATATTACCATAGAGTTTCAAGAGAATAAGATTTAATAAATCCGAGCACAAGCACTTACATAGAGTTGGAAAAATAAAAAATTACCATAAATTTCCAAGAGAATAAGATTTCATAAATCCAAGAGAAATAGAAGATTTCATAAATCCAAGCACAATCACTTACATAGGAGAGAAATCCAATCGCAAGCACTTGCATTGAGTTGGACCAAAAAAAAAAAAAATACAAACCATAGAGTTCAAACAGAAAGGATTTCACATATCCTACATAGAAGAGAACTCCAAGGGTAATCTTTGTAAAAGTTTAAAATGCGGTGAACGTGGATCGAACACGTGACCTTCAGATCTTCAGTCTGACGCTCTCCCAACTGAGCTATCCCCGCTTAATTGAGAGGTGGTTGATAATTTAGATATATATAATATAATAAGAGTTTAAAAAAAAATTCAGCTAAACCTTTCAATTTCCAAGCGACAGCAATAAAAAAATAGAAACCAGTGGTCACACTTGCATGATGATGATACATGAAACCATTTAAATATGGATTCACTATCTATTTTTCGCGTTCAGAAGTAATAATAATATTAAAGTAGAACAAGTCAACCTCATATTAATTTTTCTCTTATCATTACAAAATATGAACAATTTCAAAATACTCATTTTACACCGACTTCTAGTTGGTTGGTTGGTAGTCTGGGTGAACATCCTAGCTGTGTTAGACTTTGTGGAGTAAAAAAATCCCGCCAATTACAAAACACCACGTGGCGATAAAAAGTAGCCCACAATCAAATTAAGGTAACTAAAAGCCCACAATCAGTTATAAGTCCAACAGAAGAAGCCTTACGCGTGTACCAGCTCAGCCCAATTAAAGCAAAAGAAGTTCTACTTAATACAAAGGCTAAATGAACGGCCCAATCTTGACAAGGCTCGAATTCCATAACGTCTGCAATAAAGTTGAATGCGCGATCTATAGGCATAATTACCCACGTTTGGAAATAAAAGCCAAGAAACAATTCCATGTAAATTTCTAAGTAAAAATTTATAAATAAAGTCTAAACAAAGATGAAGAGGCATCTAATTCCCAATATTGCTACTCTCTCAAAGATTTGTTTGTTGCCTTCTTGATTTTTTCTTTGTGTTCTCCATAATTAATCTTTTTAGGTGTTCGGGTGTAAGAAATTGCACCTACAGACTTGTGTTAGGTTTCAAGTTATTAATATTTATTAACTATTATTGTTTTGCGCTACTTTAATCACCAATGTATTTTAGTCTATGGATAAAAATATAGTCTCTTTTCTCTCTGACTATTTAAATGAATGATGAACACATTAGTTGATAATAATACTAATACCCGTATTAATAATATAAGAGAGGGTTCAAGTTAGGCTTTGGGTCGTTGTACACCTATGTCCAAACACAACCACTATTGATATCCAATTGAGAAATTTTCTCCCAAACGAATTCCAAGCAACCCTTTCAAGTACAAACCCTTTCCAGAAGTGTTTGGTACCAAAATTGAATAGTTTGTTTAAAGGGCGCCAAAATTCCCGCCCAAACTACACCACAACAGTCATTATTATTATATCAGGAATATAAATTTCTATATATGGCGTTAAACAACCGCAACCATTCACTCTTCGACTAAAGAGTTCTAATTCTCCAAAAATCAGCTATGGTGATAGCCCTACGACATGTGAAGCTGAACGATGAACGAGTCGACCCATCACTCCCCGTTCTCGACCCACTGACATCGTCGGCCGAAGAAACTCACTGGTCCATGGGTGGCGTCAGATCCAAGCGCCACCGCCTCCCAGAACGGATCGAGGGCAAAATCAAGAAACTCCAAGCGGAGCGTCAGAACTTTCTTAATAAAACAAAGCAAGGGGCCGCTTCCACCGATCAGATCGGCACATCCACCAAGGGCTCACCGGATCAAGACTTGAGCCCGTCCCCACCTCCTGCTTTCTTGACTTTGGTTGATGAAGGCGATGATGAGGACTTGGGTGTTGGGCGTAATTTAGCAAGAAAACTTTGGGATGAATTTGAAGAGGCGGCGGAGAGTAATTTGGGGCAAAGTAGGGGAAGTCCGAGCAAGAAGTTGGAGAAGGATTCTTCAAAAACAATAAGAATTGCAGAGAATTTTGGTTCAAGTTGGACGGACTGTTCATCTTTTGTCGTGAACCCGTCCCCGCCTCCGGCTCCAATCATCACAAAGCGGAGGCGGAGGCAATTCATTGTTGAGGGCAATTATGGGGATTTGGATGTTGGGAGAAAATTGGCGAGGGATCTTGAAGATGAATTTGATGGGGCGGCAGTGGAGAGAGGTTTGGGGAAAAACAGGGGAAGTCCATTGATGATCAAAAATTTGAAGAAAGTTTGGGTTAAAAGTACTCGTAGAAGAATTGGATCAAGTGGCACCGGGACTTCTCCAACATGGGAAAAACGGGGGTCCATTAGAGCTTTCCGATGAGCTTTCCGATTGGGTCTATTTTATACACGAATTCAAATAGATATGTATAAGGTTTCCTTCTGTAATGGAAGATATTAAATTTTTTTTTTAATTTGTGTTTCTATGAATTCGTTCTTACCAAGCTTTAGAATCGATTAGTGTTGAATTGTGATTGTGGTTTGTTGTATGAAGTGGGTCGCACTGAGCCATTTTAGTAATATTATCTATCTATCTTAAGAAAAAGCATCACAGAGACCTCTTTAGCTTTAATGGAAAAAAATAATAATCAAAATTCATAATTTTTTCAATCCGGTTCAGACTTGATAAGAACCTCTAACAACCGTCCATCTAAATGTGTTAGTGTGGGGCCAGGGCAGTAACATTGTCATTTTGAGTTTGAGATCCTCCTCTTCAGTGCAATCTCAACCATTCAAAAAAATATAAAAAAAAATAAGATTACTCTTATGTTTTTACTATATATTATAATCAAATATATCAATCATTTTTAGATGATAATAATAGACAATAATTTCTACCCTTTTCACTTTCCTCATTATTTCTGGATTATTTTTTAGCCTAAATATGCTCATTTAAGGGGAGTTAATGACAAATTTTTTCTATGCATACTTGTTGACCAAAAAAAGAATGAAAAAAAATTAGTAATGCTGTTGAGAGAGTTATCTACATTTATATATTGTTGAAACAGTTTTTTGAGATCTTTGAAATGTTAAATAAATTTTTTAATACTTCTTTCAATCAAGTTATAAGATATAAAGAGTTCATACTCTTATAACGAGGTAGTTCTTCGTTACTGTATACAAGTGCTTCCGAATTCATACTCTTGTTGGGTCATTCCAGTTAAAAAATTGTCATTTATGATAAAAATTAGACACTTCAACATTGATTCATAAAACATGTCAACATGTCCATTTAATCCTTTGACAATTCAAACGAATCATACATGCTTCTTCGACAATTAATTCCCATTCAAAAAATTAAGAGAAACGTCCTTTAACAAGAGGAACAATGAAATGACCAGTTAAAAGCTTATGCATAAATGTCTGGGAAGTGGTGTCCAGCACCACTGATGGGAACTTCACAAGGGCACTTAATCAAACTTTGTGGTTATAAATAATAATATACAACTAATCCACAAACATATTTGGATTTGTCATAAAAATTTCAATGATGCAGTGAATCCCATGGAAGAATTGTAATTGATTAGAGAAAATTACTTGATCTTTCTATCATATATTATAATCAAATATATCAGTCATTGTTTTGACGATAATGACATACATAAATTCCTCCCCTTCTCACTTTCCTAGCACCTTTCTTTACCTTTTATTCTAACCTTTTTTATAAGATAAATTATAATAAGCTGTTGTCCTTCTCAGCAATTCACTTGGTAGGTATCCTCCACTCCCATTGGTTATATATATATATATATATATTGAAAGCATCATGGTATGAGTTGCAAACAAATCAATGAATATCAATTTAATCAGTCAAATTAGAAAACCACATAAGATGAAGAAGAGATAACTACAAATTTGAAGGCTCATACACCTTTAAATAAAAAACGAGTTTATAATGACTAATCATTATAAAAATCCACATTCAAGTATCATCAAATTAATTAGGATTAAAAAAAAAAAAAAAAAATAGCATCAAATTGTTTTTGTTTGTTTTTGGGTAATGGATCCCATCAAATGAGCATGTGACATCATATGATGGGACCTACTACTTACTACCTACTTACATAAATTGAATTTGGTAACTGTCGAATTTAATTATTGAATTATTATTCATAATAAAATAAAATTAAATTAATTTTAAAATTGAAAAATTGAACAATTCACCATAAAGAATTGGACAAGACTTGCCTACTCACTGGTGAGTAGATCATTCCTACTACAGCTAATGTGATTCAATTACAAATGTACACATTGTCTGGAATTACAAAAATAAAAGTGATAAATAAGAAAAGTAGAGAGGGTGACTGATTTTTTTCCAAAATGACTTATTTATCACTTTCTTGATTTTGCAATTGTATTTGTGTATTTATAATTGGACCACATAAACGATCAGTAGCAAGTTTTGTCTGAAAGAATTCTCAAACTGAGGTTCAAACCCCTGACCTCCTTTTGAGAAGTAAGAGCCTTATACCGCTAAGCCACATGCCTGTTGGTAATTTTGTTACCATATTATAAAGGGTAAAGTGCAAAACAACCTCTGAATTATTGGCTTTTTGCAAGTAACCCACTGAATTAAAGATTGTCCTCCTAAACTATTAATTTGTTACAATTAAGGACAAACCCATCACAAAAGGTTATTTTACCCTTTATTATTAAATTTGTCGTTTCTTATTAAATTATTATTTATTCTATTTTCTCTTATTTAAATATTAATTATACCATTTACCTTAATTTTATAATTAGTATCAATTGATTAAAAAAAAAAAATTTTGTAGCTGTCATTTTCTAAAATGATTAACTTATTATAATAAAACTTATTATACTCACTTTAAAATAAAAAAAATAAAAAATTAGTATAAAAAGTATCTTCTTTTTTAAACAATATTCATGAAAAATTAATAAATTATGTAAATAAAAAATATCTTCTTTTTAATGTAATAAATTCATGAAAATTAAGAAATTACGTAAATTGTTTCAAAATTTTATATTTTAGATTTTTATTTAAATAATTAATTAAAAAAATTAATGGCAAACTTATGTAAATTTAATAGAGAATATTTCATCAAATTAGTATGAATTTTTTTCATAATTTATTTTAACAAGAAAAATATATCAAGGGTATTATGGTCATTTAATGAAAAATAGGTAAGACAATGGAGTATTTTGAAACTAAATATGATAATTTAAGAAATTTTATACATAAAGCATAGTTCAGGAGAATTATTTACAAATTTAAATATAATTAAGAGTTTTTTCACACTTTATCCTATTATAAATCTTACAATTGGGAGCTACCCTTCAAGAGCTCTAATTTTATTCTTTTTATAAAGGAAATGACTAAAATAACCCTATATCACACCCATTAAAACAATATCTCATCATTCTTTCTTTTTTGGTTCTATCATCTTCTTATTTCTGCTTTATCATTGTAAGTATCTTCTAGGTTCCATCCAACTTCTTTCTAATTCTTCTGATCCAACCAACCACAGTGTCTCTATTCCTTCACTGTAAATCAAATTAGCATCAAAATTATTAAGGCCCTCCAAATTTAATAAACCTTTTTTTTTTTTCGTCTTGCATAGCTTTTGAATTTGGGTGGATTGAACTTTTATTCGTTAAAACAAAACGAATAGTTTTTTTGCTGTAAATTTGTTTCATTGCTTTAGGAAGATTAGTTTTGATAAAATGTTTTGTATTGAGGAAGAAAGTGGTAGAAAACAATTTCAGTATTGATAAGAGGTGGTGTTCATTTTTAATAGATAAGAGTGCAAGTTTGGGTTTAGGAAAGACAAACCATTGGCAATGATACAATTTTTTTTCAACAAAGATCTCTTAAAATGAGTTGAATCTTTTGAATGAAGACCAGCCGGGAATCGAACCCGGTCTGTACAGTGGCAGGGTACTATTCTACCACCGGTGCTTGATGGGATGAATTGGAGTGCAGATATGATTAGTTAGTGGAAAAAGATAACGTCTGGTTTAATTTCAAACGTTTTTATTTATTTATTTATTTATAAACAGTTAAACACACAATTCTTTCCTGAAACAAGGATTGGAAATTGTCTTCCTTTTTTTGCTTCTTGTTACCGCTTACAACTCGGCAAAAGAAATGAAAATGATTTGTTGGTCTTTTTTAAAAATAATAAAAGAAAAGAAAAACAGTAAATTATTAAGAGATATGTCAAATTTATCATTTTAAAGATAACCCAGTGGAGGTTAGGCCCATCCCAACGTGGATATTGATGCTACACTATAAAAAGTGTGTAGAGATACCTATTCTCTGGATTTCCTGTTTATTATTTTATCATACATCATTACACGTCATCACACACTATTACATTAATTTTTTTAAAAAGAAAAGTATAGGTTTGGCCCCTTATCAGTTGCCACTCCCTCCCATGTAGTGTATAACTTGGTGTGGGTCATGTGGAGAAGCCCACACCAAGTGTATGTATCGTCATAGTGCAAGCCAATGGCACTTGACTTTGAGCCGTGGATGCTCTTAAGGCTACTTAGGTGCTTTATTTGGAACGAGGGGTTAACTAGGATTGTAAATGAATTGAGCCGAATTTAATCTTGTTCGAACTTGATTTGATTATTTGTGGGTTCAGTTCGAGTTTGACTCGAGATCGTGACGAACTCAAAAGGTTGAGTTCGGACTTGGCTCGTTGAATAACAAAATTTGTTTGAACTCAATTTAAGCTCGTATTAAAGATCATATAGCTTCTTAAAGAACATAAACAAGCTTAAAATTCATGAAAATGTTTATTGGCTTAAGTAATGAACCTATACAAACTTATCTTTATAAATGCGTTCACGAAACCCAATATTGTTCAGGATCAACGAAGCTTAAAAATCAAATTCAAGCTCAGCTCGTTTAGTTAACAAATAAGCTCGAATCGAGCTTTAAACAAGTCGATTTTAAGCTATTCATGAAAAACTCGGTTAATTTACATCCCTAAAGTAATTGATGGTGTTTATTCTATAGTAATTATGCATATTGTGCGAAGGAGGAGTTTAAAGATCTCAAAAGAGAAAAGAACCGCTTTAAAACTTTAAGTAATTGTTGTATCAGTCAAGACTGAGATATATGTATATGTATTTGACTTGAATCTTTCGAATGAAGAGCAAATCAAGTAACTTTTGATACAACAACTAACAATATTTCATTCCCTAATTATGACAAGAAACAAAGTAGATTACCATTCTACTAATCACGAGTGTTAAAATGAATCAGCAGTGTCCAACAAGAATTTTTTAGTCAATGATGGATAAAAATAGTCTCTGTCTTCTCCCTAACTATTACTATTTTAAATAAATGTTGGATACATTAGTTGATAATAATAACACCGATATTAATAATATAGAAAATGGTTCAAGTTAGGCTTGGATTGTTGGATGCCTATGTCCAAACATAGCCAGAATTGAGATCCTTTGATAATTGGCCAATCAGTGATATTAATTTTATAGATAAGGGCCCAAGTTAGGCTTGGGTTGTTGGACACCTATGTCCAAACACAACCAAAATTGAGATCCAATTGAGAAATTCTTTTCCCAAAACCCATCCCAAGCAACAATGCCGAGACCCTTAGCCCAAACAACAATGTCCAAACCCTTTCAAGAAAAACTTGGGCTTAAATTAAGATAGCCCAGCCCAAGCAACAATATCCAAACCCTTTCAAGAAGCTTTTGGGCTCGAATTAATTTTATTTCAGGTTGGGTTAAAGATAAATCAAAGTGGGGGCTCAAATATTAGACTAAACTTACTATTAGCTTTGAGCAGATTGTTTCATGTATTGAATCTTGCTTCTTGCCTTGGTGGAAAAATAAAAAAAGACCGCCAAATTTCCCGCCCAACCTATACCACCTAATTAGATTAGGAATTTCTTCTATATATTGATCGGGTATAATCGTTCAACAAAACCCTATCAAACACTCATCGGTTCTTTGATATTTTAAATAAATCATTTAATATTTGTTTCAATCAAGTTGTTAGATGTAGAGAACTCGTATTCTTGTAATTAGAGAGCTCTGTATTACTCTATATATCTCGTTGGGTCGTTTCAATTGAAAAATTGTCCCTTTTAATAAAAAAGGAATATTTCAAAATTGATCCAGAAAAAATGTCAACATGCATGTTTGACCGTTTGACGATCCAAACGGATCAGGCTTCGACAATTAATTTTACTATTGAAATGATCTCAATCGTTCGAAAAAATTAAGAGAAACCTTCCTTAAACAGAAGGACCAATGAAATGACCAATAGTAATTTTTTTTTTTTTTTTTGATTGACAAGCTTAAATATAAATGTCTACATAGTGGTGGTGTGCAGTACTTCACAAGGGCACGTGATCAAACTTTGTGGCTACAAATAAGGGTAATTTATTTTTTATTTTTTTATTTTTTTTTCCAACTTGAGACTCACACATACTGCCTCCACTGAGGTTCAAACCACTGACCTCCTTTTGAAAAATAGGAGTCTTGTACCGGTAGGCCACATGCCTGTTGGTAAATAAGGATAAATTATTATGACACCCTTTCAAGTTAGGTCAAATTTACGTAGACGAACATTTTGATTTTAACTTTCAATTACATACCAAATTACTTTTTGAGCTTTGATACATGCGAATTGACCCACTTACCCCAATTTTTTTAATACCATTTTATACAAAATATCAATAATCCTAAATGACTAAAATGACCCCATTTATTAATCTAACAAAACCCACCAAATCACTCCATTTCTGTATCTCCTTTCTCTACCTATTCGATTATCCATATATATATATATATTGTAATTGCAAAAAAAAGAGAGGAAGAAAGCCCATAGTGCTTCACCACCACCACCACTCATCCCGCCGCGCCCTTCCACCACTCTAATTGTAATGCTATATATATGGTGCGTGCAGGCACATATGCATGCTTGGATGGAAGTGGTGGCACTGAAGAACAAAAAGGAGTGCAAAAATCTTCTGGCGGAGCATGAAGGCATATGCGTTGTTGTTTTTAGCCTTTTCTGGTGGCGTCGGAATAGTCAAAGCCTGTACTTTCATTGGATATGATCAAAATGACGAAAGAACTTATTGAGGACCTGTTTCGGATGCTAGGCAGAATATATGTTCTTGATGGGCTATTGGAACCACACCGAGAATTTTAAGAACCTAAAAAAAAATGAAAGAGAGAAAAGTGGCTCTGATACCATATTAGAAATTAGAGATAGAATAAATATGATATTATATTGATGTGTGAATAATACAAGAATACATGGGGGTTTATATAGGAGATGTCATGTGTGGAGAGCAAGTCATTACCATATAAGATAGAACAATACTTAAGTCCTCACTAGTGATGATATATACCATACTCACTGTTGATGTGAACCAATAATAAATAGACATGTCATCCTTAATTACCAAATTCAATATGGTGGGGCAAACACACACATATCGAATCAGAAATGGTGATTTGATTACCATCTATGATTTGGTAATTAAAAAAAAAATGTGTCCATTTATTATTGGTCCACATGAACGTTCAGTATGGTGTACATTCTCACTATTGAGGACCTAAGTATTGTTTTATAAGATAATGATATATATGGTTGACACACCCCAAGCCAATTTACATTATTTAATGAATTGAACAAATTGGAATGCATCTAACCATCTGTATTAACCTCATTCAACCATGACGTCATCCTACATCAGAGTACCTATTTAACAGTTTACAAATTTAAAACAAACTATAGGCCTGTTATGCAAATTCTATCAAACTAGAGCATTAACGACAAGTTACACTATTAAATTCTACTACAATATTTAAATATTAAACAAAAGACTTTCTATTGTTCTTTTCCAAATTCCCACTCAAGATTCTAGACCTGGCAGTAGCGACCCAACCTTGTACCTAAAAATATAGATATGGAAGGAGTGAGCTTAAAGCCCAGTGAATGTAACACTACTGCATCAGAATAATATAAACAAATATTATCTGATAATTTCAATTTAACTTCATAACTTATAACTCCCAGCTTTACAGGCATTTAAAATATAGTACTTTCCTTCTAGGCCAGAGTATGGACCTTATTTAAATATAGTACTCTCCTTCTTGGCCAGAGTATGGACCTTATTTAAATATAGTACTCTCCTTCTTGGCCAGAGTATGGACCTTATTTAATGTAATACTCTCCTTCCAGGCCAGAGTATGGATCTTATATAATATATTACTCTCTTTCCAGTCCAGAGTATTGACCTTATATAATTTAATCAAATTATATATATATATATATATATATATATATATATATATATATTCATCTTCAATTCACATAAACAGCTTCAATACTTCAATGAAACACATCCAAGTATAAAACTTCCAGCGAGTACACTCACCTTGGTTATTTCTTGAATTATCTACTTATCTCTTGGAAATGTTGAAGTTGTCAACTCCTTCTCCTGGCCTTTAAAACTGTTTACAAGAATTTTCCTTAGCTTTCCTTTTACCGAAACCCATTTCCTGGTTCTTTCTCTTCCTTTCTCACTTCCTCCTCTTCGTCTTTGTCTTTCTCTCTCTTCCTCTCACTCCCTTGTCTTCGTCCCTCTCTTCCTCTCTATTTTTTCTCTTTCAAAATCCCTCTTATGCATTCTCTACACCAGCCGACTAAAGAGGTTTTCGTGATAAACTTCAATACCATCATAATATTGTATTTATAGTACGTGTCTAGTGTGGGTGTGTTTGAAAATTTTGCTGGCAAATAGTTTCTTCTGGTAAGCTTAGGCCTTACCATTATTCTGAAATAATAATATATATTTACACACAGTAGAAGTATCAGTATGAATCCACTGCACTACACCCAACGAACATGTACAACACCCACACAGGTCACCTCTTTAAATTAATTCATTTAACTTCCTTGTTTAACTAATCACAAGCACATGCCTACAAGACAAAGTACTTGTTAAAGCTTTCTCCAATAAGCCAACAATACTTAAATACAACACATATATGTTTTATGCCACAAGTGGACAACCACCAGGGAAAGGGTACAGATGCGTGATATTACCACTTAAGTACTCATCCCTATATCTACCAACCAAATATATAGTTTCTTAAGAAAGCTTGGCCATTAAAATATAACACACCTATGGTTATATGTAAAACATAATCACTGAAAACATACTTCCATTACATTCAGTCCACCCACCCAAGCACAGTATCACCCACGCCTAACACATGCTCATCCTTATGTATTTATTTTATTATTATTATTATTATTATTATTATTTCTTTTTCTTTCTTCATTCACTTGGCTACTACAAATTAATTTGTAGACTTTAATCCGACACATAGATTTCACAAAATAAGTCACTTCATAAAATATTCATATATAAATCATAACAAATTAAAATTAAATTATACTACCCAAATTAATTTTATTTTTATTTTTATTTTATTTTTTTATTGGGGTATTACAATGGTAATAAGGGTAAGTGAAGACGGCTAACCCAAACCCTAGAATACATCTAACTCCTCTTTCATTGCTTGTTGCATGCCACACAGGGTTAGAAGACACAGTAACCAAAACTCAAACATGGGATTTGGTCGATTTGCCTCTTGGAAAGTCCGCAGTAGGATGTAAATGGGAATGGGTGACTTGTTATTCAAAAAAAAAAAAAAAACGAAGGAAGAAGAAGAAGACTTGTTCGGATGGGTCTATTTAGTGCTAGAAGGCCCGACTTGTACCTAGAGGATTCATATAGGAGTATGTCATTGATTTTGAAGAAACATACATAAAAAAAATTTCGACATTGATCCAAAAAACATGTCAACATGCATGTTTGGCCTTTGACGATTCAAATGGGTACAATCAATTCTACATCTGAAATGATCTCAACCATTCAAAATATTAAGAAAAATGTGCATTAAACAAGAGAAACAATGAAATGACCAGCGAAAGGAGCAGTAGCTTTTTTTGATGAGATTGACAAGGAACATTATACATAAATCTCTACAAAGTGATGGTGTCCAGCAATTCACAAGGGCACTTAATCAAACATTGTGGTTATAATTAAGTCATATCTAAGTTAACTTTCATGAAGATCGTGGTTTATATATTCCATTAACAATGACAGCCTCGTATATACAACTAATCCAAAAACATATATATATTTTGGATTTGTCACAAAATTTTCTTTAAAGAGGGGAATCCCATGGACGAATTGTAATTAATTAAAGAAGATTACTTTATCTTTTTACTTTATAATATAATCAAATATATCAGTCATTGTTTTATGATAATGATATACATGGATTCCTTTCCTTTTCACTTTGCTAGCACCTTTCTTTACCTTTTATCCTTACTTTTTTTATCAGATAAATTAGAATAAGTTGTTGTCCTTCTCAGCAATTCACTTGGTAAGTATCATCCACTCCTATTGGTTTTATTATTATTATTATTATTATTATTATATATTTAAAGCATTATAGCATGAGTTTATTGATTTGAGAAGACTAACAACAGTTCATAAAAAATATAATAATAATAGAACATAATTAATCTAATGCTATGTTTTCAATGGGTTGGCTCATGTGAATAACAACTTGACGTTGGTCTCGAAAAACATCCAGTCTAAAGTTCGACTTTTTTAAAGTACAAACATTTTTATGAAAATTTGTTTAAACTTGATCCAATTCCAACCTGATGTGTTGCTCCCAACACCACATAAGTCCCAATTCACTTATCCTACAAATATTTAGAATCAAAGCTTCTAACAACCAGAGATTTAATGTATAAAGATTGAATCTTTTAAAGAAAATGAGAGTTTTGAGTTAAACTTATTTGATTTTCTTTTAAAGTCACAAAGAGTATTTTTAATGAGTAAAGATTGAATTTTTGAATGAAAACACCTCAATCGAGGTATATTTGAAGTCATTAGATTGTTTTAATATATAAAGATTGAATCTTTAAAAAAAAATAAAAATTTTGAGTTAAACTTATTCTTAATTAAAATATTAACTTATCAATAGATAGTCTTAAAATGGGAGGAAAAAAACTAAGAAGCAGTTGATAATATTGATGGTGAAAGGATAAAATGACTCGCGAAATTTAAAAAAAAAAAAAAAAAAAAGGGACTACGTGGGATCTCAGATGAAGAAGAGAGAACCACATATTTGAAGGCTCAAACACCTTTAAATAAATAAATAAAAGAGTTTATAATGACTAATCATTATACAAATTTACATTCAAACACCATCAAATTATTTATTTATTTCAAAATTCCTAAAAAAAAGTGAGGGTGGGAATTTGTTAGGAAGGTATAAAAAATTTGAAAATTATTTTAAAGCTGAAAAATTGAACAGCACTCTGATCGAACACTATTGATTGTCTGATGGATCAAAAAATTCTGCTCAACTCGCTTAAATAGCATTACTAGCATTACTAAAAAATTATTGTTTATGCTGCAACCAATTCTTTTACTTAGAGTCTCACGCCTCCTATTTGGATTTCCCACGTATTATTTTATTCTATATTACCCCATCACATACCACTACATTATTTAAAATTAAAAAAAAAATGGAGCATAAACAAGGAAAATGGAGTGTATAACTGTGTGAAGAAAATTACAGGTTTAGGCCCTTGTCAATTTCCACTCCATTATTATAGCTGGAAAATGGAGTGTATACTGTGTGACCGTGTGAGCCCCACCAAGCGCGCAGCGCAAGCCAATGGTTACTTATAGCTTGAGCTGTGGATGCTCTAAGGCTGTTTAGGTGCTTTGTTTGAAAGGATGGGTTAACAAGGATTGCAAATGAATTGAGTCGATTTAAGCATATTCAAATTTGGTTGTTTATTTGTGAGCTCAGTTTGAGCTTGGCTTGGGATTGTGACGAATTCAAAAAGTTGAGTTCGGACTCACCTCGTCATTATATATATATATATATATTTAAAAATTCGGACTTAGCTCGTTAAGCAACAAAATTCATTTGAGCTCGTGTTAAAGATCTTTTGGCTTCTTCATGAACATAAACGAGTTTAATGTCCATGAAAATGTTTATTGGCTTAAGTTCATCAGCCTATACATACTTATATTTTTAAATGTGTTCACGAGCTCAATGTTGTTTGGGATCGGCGAAGCCTAAAAATCGAACTCAAGGTAGGCTCGTTTGCTTAACAAACGAGCTTGAACCGAGCTTCAAACAAGCCGATTCTAAGTTATTCATGAATAACTCGATTCATTTGCATTCCTAGAGTAATTGATGGTGTATTCTATAGTAGTTATTCATGAACAACTTGATTCATTGGCATTCCTAGAGTAACTGATGGTGTATTCTATAGTAACTATGCATGTTGTGCCAGAGTTTAAAGATCTCAGAAGAGAGAAGATACAACATTTAAGGCTCTCTTTGTTTGAGCGTAAAACATTTTTTGAAAAATATTTCTATGTTTTTTACTGTTGGTAGTCCCAAATTCAAAGAAAATCTTTTACGGTGAAAAATAATTTCCCAAAACTTAACCAAAACAACTTATTAATTTCACTCTAGATCTCCTCAACAAAAGTGTAAGGCATCGAAAACGTCAATCAAGTACGTGGAAAAGTTACATAGTAGCCAAAAAGCAGTCTAAAGAAAGAGGGTGTCTAGAGAGAGAGAGAAATAAATGAGCCCTTCAATGAAGAGAGAGTTTTGAGAGAGAGAGAGGGGAGCCATTTTACATATGCTACAGTGACTGAAAATAAAACAACTATTAATAGAAGAGCCAATAGGCCAAAACCCATTGTTGGGGTGACAGGCATAAGGCCAATCTCTTCAATTTGTTTTTATTATTATATTTTTTTGTCATCATTATTGGCTTAATGATTAACATGTAGTATTACTTTCTACAACTTTAAAAAGTGATATGTAAAGTGGAGGGAAAAAAAAAATAAAAAATAAAATAAAATAAAAAAAAATTTACTTATTGCATTCGATGATAGAGAGACTTATTTCGGTTTTCGTATCAGTTTTTAAAAAATCAATTGATTATTTTTTGATATTTCTTGTCAAATAATTATTATTGTTGATATAAAAATCAATTGATTGCGCATGTTTGAGTTCAATCTTTTGAATGAAAAGCACATATATGGCTATGAGGAATAGCAAAATAGGATGAAAGGCTGGGTTGCACCAGTAGGGAATCGAACCCGGGTCTGTACCGTGGCAAGGTACTATTCTACCACTGGTGCTTGATGGGATTAAACGGACAGCAGGTGATTCGTTAGTGAAAAAAGATAGCGCCTGGTTTAATTTCAAACGTTTTTATTTATTTATTTATTTATAAACAGTTAAACACACAATTCTTTCTTGAAACAAGGATTGGAAATTGTCTACCTTTTTTGCTTCTTGTTACCTCTTACAACTCGGCAAAAGAAATGAAAATGATTTTTTGGTCTTTTTAAAATAATAAAAGAAAATGTTAACACCTAAAATATAATTCGAGGCAATCATGCCACGTGGTCAGAAATTACAAGGTCCGAATTTTGGGTCAACCCATGATCATCGGGGCAGAAGATTAATTTCTAATCATGGTGATCAGATTTAAGATTGAGAATTAAGAAGAGTGGAATTTTTAGGCCATTAAAACTGATATGAGGTTTTGAGCTCATAACCGGCCATGATTGAGACTCTCGGTCTCATGGTCATGAGTTTTAAGCCAAAACATTCTCAGTCACTATGGTCATGAGAGTCTCAGTCACTATGGTCATGAACTTAGGCCATTTTTCTCTCAGTCTTCATGATCATGAGTTTAGGCCAAAATCTTCTCAGTCACTATGGTCATGAGAGTCTCAGTTACTATGGTCATGAACTTAGGCCAAAATCTTCACAGTCTTCATGGTCATGAGTTTAGGCCAAAACATTCTCAGTCACTATGGTTATGACTTTCAGTCTCGATGGTCATGGTCATGAGTTTTCAGTTAAAATCCTCTCAGTCACTATGGTTATGAGAGTCTCAGTCTCATGGTCATTAGTTTAGGCCAAAATACTCTCAGTCACAACTTTCTCAGTCACTATGGTCATTAACTTAGGCCAAAATCTTCATAGTCTTCATGGTCATGAGTTTAGGCCAAAACATTCTCAGTCACTATGGTTATGACTTTCAGTCTCGATGGTCATGGTCATGAGTTTTCAGTCAAAATCCTCTCAGTCACTATGGTTATGAGAGTCTCAGTCTCATGGTCATGAGTTTAGGCCAAAATACTCTCAGTCACAACTTTCTCAGTTACAACGGTCATGGTCATGAGACTCTCAGTCATAATGGTCACGATCCAAAATCTCTCCAAAGGCTCACAACCAGCCATGATCAAGAGTCTCGACTGTTATTTTTCTCGGTCACAATGATTATAAGACTCTCGGTTATAATGGTCATGATCATGAATCTTAACCAAGATTTTTAGTCACTATGGCCATGATCAAGACTCATGACCAAATATGGTCATGATCAGGGGTCTCGGGTCATAATCACTTGAAGAATCTTTGGGGTAATTCAAATGAAGATCGGCTGGAATCCCAATGATTTAAGAACCCAACAAGTCAGGTCTGGAAACGTGAAAAGAGCTTGAAATAGAAAAAGACAACTTGACAATATTAGAAGTTCAGAACTACAATTGGAAGGTTCTTACCTACATCTGATGAGGAGAGTCAGAATTGTCAGTAATTAGATGCCTCCAGGCTAATGTACAAATCAAGCCAGACATGATAGGTGCAGAGAGCTGAAAATGGCTTGAAGACCAAAATCATCAAGCATGAAAGACAAGGCACCACTTAGTCAAAAATACTATGTCAAACATACTTATATCTTCCTATAGAGGGATGTACAAGTTAGTCAACCTGACCAGCTTAGTAAGGTAGTTAGGAAGAGTCACTTTCAGCTTACAACCAATCAATTTCTAGAGAAACGGTTGAAAGGGACAAAACCAGGTGGAAGCCTCTATAAATACCCACTCAAGCTTCATAAGGAGGGGGTCCAAGACCATCTCTAAAGTTCAACCTTTAGCATTCATATCACTTAGCACTTAGCTTTTATTTCATCAAGTTCAGTTTATCACTTAGCTTTTATTTCAGTACGTTCAGTTTAGCACTATCAGTTTAATTTTTAGTTCATCTTTCAACATTCAATACTTTAGTTTCCATTTCAATCAAGAGTTTGTAATTCATTCATCATTGTAATCAGTCAAGTTCAATGAAGAAAGGTTTGCAGATTCAGGTATATTTATTGTTCAGTTTAAGTTGCTTCTAATTGATATTCATCTTAAATGTTTAAAGTCCTTTCTTAAAGGCAATAGCAACCTTAAGGAGAGGGTCATTCCTACTCTCCAACTTTCGCCTGAATCACCTTAGGTCGATGACCCGACCCAATAGGAATAGTTTGGCAAGAAATATTCTAGTCCATCAGGACTTTGGCACGCCCGCGTTCTAGGTCAGTCATTCATTGGCTAGCGACCTCAGACCACTTTGTGAGCCAAACAACTTTGGCACGCCTGATGGGACACTTCTAATCAGGCGGTGGGACACTTATTTTATTCGTGAATGGTCGTTGAGACTAGGTCACAGACTCAAACTTCAGCTGGAGAAGCTAACCCTCAAAGGGAAGATCAGGAAGAAAATCAGCCTGCTCCCATCATGCAAGGTTCTGGGTCTGAGCATGAGGAGGGACATCAGGCCAGCCACCAAATGGCGGCCGAAAGTGTCAGTAATATGGTGACACGATTTGAAAGTAGAGTAGAGGCTTCCCAACGCCAAGTCGCTTGGGAAATCAACAAAAATATGGAGCCATTGGTGGCTTCATCCCACATGACTAATACTCAGCTCCAATAGCTGAATGAGGTGATTAATGCCTTAGTGACTCGTATTGATAGGCAGGTTATTGCTCAGCTGCCTAGGTTAGAAAACCTAAATGATAGACCAGTGGACCAGTTTCCTCCTCAACAAGTTGGTCAACCAGAGAGAGGTGTCCAGCCACCTCTAATGGTTAATGGTCCTCGACCAATAGCTCCAATTCCACCACAAGTCCATCCAGTAAAACCAGGAGTGAATGGTCACCAACAACCAAGATAGAGGAATTATGACCAACCTAATGGTCGACCTCCTCATTTTTAACCTCAAGTCTTGCCACCTCAGCCTGCGAACCCAGGGGGGCAAGAGGGACATAACCCTTGGCCCAATGTTCCTTTTCAGAACCAAGTCCCACCTATAGTCATGACTAGGGAGCAGTTGGCTGAGGTCATACAAGAACAGTATGGACCAGCCTTAAAAAGGGCTACTCGACCTACTTTTAGGCACCCATTTCCTGACTGGATAGATCGGATGGATCTTCCCCAAAATTTTCGGGTGCCAAACTTTGTAATCTTCTCAGGAGAAGGCAACCAATCAACTCTTGAGCACATTGGCCGTTTCACATTAAAATGTGGGCCACTCAGTAACAACGATTGGTATAAAATAAAGCTATTCTCTAACACCCTCACTGAGACTGCCTTCAAGTGTTATCTAAACTTGCCACCAAATTCCATCCACACTTGGCAACAAATGCAGGATGTATTCCATGATTAGTTCTATAGGACAAAACCAGAAGTCTCTATGTCCGACCTATCTAGGATCTATCAGTTGCCAAATGAGGATGTCGAAACATTTTTGGCTAGGTTTAAGAAAGCACGAAATAGGTGCCAACTTACTTTGCCTGAAGAAGAGTTTGTCAACTTGGCCCTTAGCGGTTTAGACTTTGAATTACGAAAGAAGTTCGAGGGTACTTATTTTGGAGATTTATTCCAATTAGCCGATAGGGTTACCAAGTATGAAAAAATCTTACGAGAGGAAAAACTCCTCTCGGGGGACCTATTATAAGGACCCTAATTATGAAATACACATGGTTGATACAGTATACGATGACCTAGAAGTCGATGCTGTTGAAATTATTTCAAAAAAACCATATGTATGTAAAGCTTTAGCTAAGCCCTTAGAGACTGTTAGCGGTGTTTAACCCTCATCATCTTCAGCCAAAAGGAATATCTTTGAGACTGGCAAACAATATGCTTTCGATATAAGTAAAGCAGAGCAAATCTTTGACCACCTGTTGTCTGATAAATTATCAAAGTCACTAGGGTACATAAAATACCTTCATCTGACGAAATCAAGGGTCGAGAGTATTGCAAATATCATAACTCCTGGAATCCCACAACTAATAATTGTGTTGTCTTTCGTAATGTGATTCAGGCACAGATCGAGAAGGGGGCATGGAAGTTCCCGGAGAAGAAGAAAGAGGTGATGAGCGTTGACAGCGATCCATTCCCAGCCTTGGTCAGCAGTAACATGGTCGAAATCTCAATGGCCAGCAGGCCACAGAGAAGAATTAATTTTGAGGATACTTCAGCTAACAGAGAAAGCAAGGCTGAAGGAAAGAAGCCAATAGTTAAGGAAACTCCAAGGTCTAAGGATGACTTAGAAAAGGAGTTGCGGGAGGCTCAACTGGTGCTGATCAAGCAAGGATTATGCCCTAAATGCAAGACAGACATTGGAAGGGACCGAGAAAGGTTCCATAGCGACACTCGGGGACGTCCTGGAAGTTCACGTCATGAAAACAGACCTAGGTCACCCTCGTCTAGGGTGCCTGTGACAAGTCGATTAACATGGCCTGATAGAAGGTCTAATACCAATGAGTATCATAAGCGAAGGCGAGAAGTGAACTCCAACAGTCGGTCAAGGAATCTTACTCATGCTGTCTGGAAACCTAGGGAGCATAACTCAAATGTGGCTCGCCAGGCTGAGACATCAGTTAACCACCCAAACCATAGGCAAAGGATGGTCAAGCCACCTGTCACTGACGATGGTCGATGGTCAAGGGTGAGTCATCCAAAGTTCTCTAGGGTCGGATATCCCGCTAGCATTCATGACTCGCACTCAAGTAAGACGGTGGCAGCGGATGAAAACTAAGTTAAAAAGAATGGAAGAGAAATATTCAACTCCGCAACCAGAGAAGGTGACTTTGCTTAGGAGAGAACTTATCAAGTAAGATTCAAAAAGTGATCCGAAAAGAAAATCCAAAGAAGATAGTGCAGACGGAAATGAAGGCACTGAAGAGAAATGTGCGTCTTCCTCTATGAAAGAAGCTGAAGATGAAGCAGGATTTGGTGATGATGAACTCGACCTGGATGACCAGGATGATGGTTCAAAAGGTATCAAACTTGGTTCGTTTGAAGGAATTATGAATTGCAATATGGTTCTTACCTTGCCTCATATTTTTGAGGCTAAGCCTGATCAACCCTCCGCCATGGAGGGAGACGTCGAGGTGATAGATGATGAAGGCCAGGAAGTTCCGGAGATTATTGAGAACCCATCTGAGTCGATCACCGAAGATAAGAAACAAAAAGTCGCTGTGATAAGAGCTAAACCACGAGATGATGAGTCAGTGACTATTGGGAGAGATCAGGCGGCTAGGGTGATTTTTGAAAAGCCTTCTGCGGCAATGTCTCAGCATTTGAAACCACTCTATATTAGGGTGTTCTTAGAAGGGATGCCAGTGTCTCGGGCACTGATAGATAATGGATCTGCGGTTAATATCCTTCTGATGAACACTATGAGGTTGCTGCAAAAAACGGAAGATGACTTGATTCCCACTGACTTGACAGTCAGTAATTTCACGGGGGGCAGAGCCAGGACCAGAGAGGTGGTCACCTTAGAAATGACAGTTGGAAAATGTAAGACCATGACTACATTTTTCGTGGTGGACGCAGGGGCGGCTTATAACGCTTTGATTGGGCATGATTGGTTACACCCACATTTCTGCATCCCTTCTACCCTCCACCAGTTTATGATTTTCTGGGATGGGGATGAAATCCAAGTCATATGGGGAGACAATAAGCCTTTCGAAGCTCGGGTCCATGTGGCTGATGCAATTTTATATGAGGAGGAAATGGGTCCTGTGAGGCTCATTGGTTGTGACAAGTATGGCAAGCCTGAGAAGGCGACGATGAGGAAAAATCTGACAGACGAGGACTTATCTGATTTATTCAAGGAACTATCGAGGCCAAGTGTTATCTGCGAGCCAAGGCCGATAGTTGAAGTTGATGAACAACAGGTTATTAATGAACTAAGCCCAAAAGGAGAAGGAGAAAATGCTAGCATTTAAAGCTAGCATGGCACGGCTGAGAGCATATCTCGCCGAAAGACGGGCAATGTTGTGGAGTGATATGTCGGCCAATATGGCCGAAATCATAAAAGAAGATGAGTTAGGGGATTGTCGAGATGTTATTCAGTTAGAAGAACTAGATGCAGCTCCAGCCAAGCTAGAGGATCTGAAGGCCGATGTTCAGGATCCCTTGTTGGAGATCAATTTGGGAGCAGAAGAAGAGCCTCGGCCAACCTACATAAGTGATCTTCTAGAACCTGACTTTAAAGTTGAACTGATCTTGTTGCTTAGAGAATATAAGGATTGTTTTGCTTGAAATTACACTGAGATACCGGGATTACCAAGGCAACCAGTTGAGCATCGACTACCTATAAAATAAGGTTTTAGACCGTTCAAGCAAGCGCCTAGACGTATGTCAACAGAAGTGACTATGAAAGTGAGGGAGGAAATTTAGAGGTTGTTCAAGGCAGGATTCATCCGGACCATAAGGTATTGCGATTGGCTATCCAATATTGTTCTAGTGGTTAAGAAGAATAGAAAGATAAGGGTGTGCGTAGACTTCAGGAATTTGAATTCAGCTATTCCAAAAGATGAGTATCCAATGCCCATGGCCGATCAATTGATTGATGCAGCCTCCAAGAATGAGATTCTGTCATTCATGAATGGTCATTCAGGATATAACCAGATATTCATAGTAGAGGATGATGTTAACAAGACGGCGTTCAGATGTCCGGGAGCTATAAGAACTTTCGAATGGGTAGTAATGCCCTTTGGTTTGAAGAATGCCGGAGCCACTTATCAATGAGCTATGAATGCAATCTTCCATGACATGATTGAGAAATTTATGGAAGTGTACATTGATGACGTAATGGTGAAATCAGCGACAAAGGCGAAGCATCTGGCAGACTTAAGGAAATCATTCGAGAGAATGAGGGCTCATGGTTTGAAGATGAACCCACTTAAATGCGCCTTTGGAGTGACAGCAGGGAACTTTCTGGGGTTCTTGGTGCATCGTAGGGGTATCGAGGTCGACAAGAATAAAGCTAGGGCGATTATCGAAGCTCAACCACCTCGCAACAAGAAGGAGTTACAAAGACTGATTGGTCAATTCACATACTTGGGAAGGTTTATTTTAAACTGTGCTGGGAAGATCCATACCTTTTCTCCGCTCTTAAAGCTCAAATCAGAGGAAGACTTTCGGTGAGAAAAACATCACCAACATGTGTTTGAATCAATCAAGGAATATCTTGCTAACCCTCCTGTCCTCATGCCACTTAGGAAGAAACAGCCGCTGAAGTTATATATTTCAGTCGCGGATGAGTCAATCGGAAGTTTGTTAGCCCAAGATAATGAAGTAGGGAAAGAACAGGCAGTGTATTACCTTAGTCGTATTTTGACACTGGTTGATCGTCGATATACGCCAATCGAAAAAATGTGTCTTGCTTTGTATTAGTTTATGTGATTTGTGCCACTGACTTAATTAAGTATATAGTTTCTCGTCCAATAATTTCTGGACGAATAAGCAAGTGGTCTTTGGCCCTTATGGAATTCAGTTTCCAATATGTGCCTCAAAGGGCCGTTAAGGGCCAAGCACTTGCTAATTTCCTAGCTGACTATCCATGCTTGGATGTTGATCCGAGAGTCTATGATGCAATGGAGTTATGTGTTATTCAGCTAACTCCTTGGACTCTAATTTTTGACGGATCAAGCGCAAATGATGTCTGGGGAGCTGGAGTTGTAATAATTGCACCAAATGGTAGGAAAACAACATATTCTTTCTTTCTAGATTTCAAATGTTCTAACAATCAAGCAGAATATGAAGCTCTGATTATTGGTCTGGAGATACTCTTAGAAATGGGGGCACAGACTATTGAAATCATAGGTGATTTAAGTCTAGTGATCGGTCAGTTGTCCAGCAATTTCAGGTGCCAAAGTTGGCACCTCAAACCATTTTACTCTGTAGCCATGCAATTAGTACAAGAATTTGCAGATGTAAAGGTCAAGCATGTTTATAGATCACATAACAAAGAGGCCAATGATTTGGCTCAAATAACATCTGGCATTAGGGTGCCAGAAGGAATAATTGAGAATTTGATCAGAATAAAGAAAAGATCATTACCCTCAGTCAAGGTGAGGGAAGAATTGTTGGCAGAGGTCTTTGCAATCGAGGTGGAGGAGGATATAGATGAGAATGATTGGAGAACACCAATCGTTAATTTTCTCAAAAATCCAGACCCTAAGGCTGACAGGAAGCTAAAGATCAAAGCTCTTAAGTTTGTAATGATTGATGGAGACCTATTCAGGAAAAGTATCAAAGACGACCTACTCTTGAGGTGTGTCAGTAAGAAAGAAGCCATAAAAGTAATGGGAGAGACCTATGAAGGGATATGTGTTGCTCACCAAGCTGGAATAAAAATGAAGTGGCTGATTAGAAGGTACGCATATTACTAGCCCGAGATGCTTAAAGATTGCATCACATACGCCAAATGATGTCAAGTATGTCAAAGGCATGGGCCAATCCATAGAGCCCCGGCGATTGAATTACAACCAATCATAAAACCATGGCCTTTTAGAGGCTGGGCTATGGATTTGATAGGGAAAGTTTATCCATCTTCTTCTAAACAACATTGTTTTATCATTGTGGCAACTGACTACTTTACCAAGTGGGTCGAAGCGGTGCCCATGAAGTCAATGCACCAAGAAGATGTGATTCGGTTTATCAAACAACATATTATTCATAGATTTGGGATCCCAGAATCAATCACAACTGATCGAGGTTCAGCCCTTGTTGCCAAAGAAGTGCAGGCATTTGCAGCAGAGTACGGGATCAAGCTCCTAAACTCAACCCCTCACTTTGCACAAGGAAATGGTCAAGCCGAGTCGTCTAATAAGACGCTAAAAGGCATCATTGAAAAAATGGTGGAAGATAACCCTAGGGTGTGGCATGAACTGTTATTAGAAGCACTTTGGGCATATAGGACTTCTCAATGGTCAAGCACAGGTGTGACTCCATTCATGCTCACCTATGGTCAGATTCGCATTGCAAAACAATTTGACCCCTGCTGAATATAATGAGTCTATGTTGATCGAATTGGAGGACCTAGATGAAGTAAGGTTAAGGGCTCTTAACCATATACAAGTTCAGAAGAAGCGAGTAGCAAGGGCATATAACAAGCGTGTTAGGGCCAAAATCTTCGGTGAAGGTGACTTGGTTTGGAAGACTGTCCTCCCAATGGGTGTGAATGATCGAAAATATAGAAAATGGTCACCAAATTGGAAAGGTCCATTTATGGTTTACAAAGTCTTAAAAGGAGGCGCATATCATTTGCAAGATCTTGACGGGGAAATACACCCTCGGCCGATTAATGGCCAATACTTAAAAACTTATTATCCTACAATGTGGGAGACAATAGAGAATAAAACCAAAGATGGTTAAATAACCAGAAGCCATAGAGATATGCATTTCATTCATTGTTTTCATTGAGTACAAAAGTTTATAAGAGTCATTACCTATCATTTTCTTTGCAGATAAACAAAATGACTCCTGAGCTCATCCCACTCTTTTTTAGACATGGCCATTTTTTCATCCTCTTTGGCCTTCTCAGTCCTCAGTCGAGGAATTTCTTTTGAGACCGATTTTCTCTGCTGATCAATTTCCATATTCTTTTGATAAATCTCCTTCATCTGAACAGTGAGTCCTTCTCTTGATCGGGCAGTTCTAGTTAATTCTATCTTGAGACGTTCTATCTCCCGTTCGATCTCTGCTGATCGGTTGGTCAATTAACATCAACCTTCGCAATAGCACGAATCATTGTAAAATAGGGCTATTGGTCGGGTAAGTCGAACCACTGGGACTGCGCTAGTCTATGGCAACCTAAGTGTCTAGAATTGTTCTTAGAATGATAAGGGGTTTATAGAGGGTTTTGGTTGTTTGTCACTTAAACTTAGAACTTAGAATGCATAAATAGTAATGTGCTAGGAAGTAAAGAGATATAATACAAGTAGAGAAGCCTAAGGAAATGAATCCGCTCCATCCCTAAACACATGCTAGATTAGAGCTCAATTGGGGAAACAACATAAATATGTGACCATGGAATGCTACAACCAAAATTGCTACATTCCTTCAAGAAATTCATGAAATCAATGGCAAGTATAACCTATCAAAGATGCACATGTTTGAACTACCTAAACTAGTGTGTAGCCTTGGACATGCTTACTAAGTTAGAGATTATCAAGCCTTTAATCACATGATAGGAGCACATGAAGTCAAGAGTCAAGAATAGTCCATCAAAGGAGGGTCCTAAGCTGTGGAATATCAAGATTCTCATACAACATGCCAAGAAACCCATTTCACAATCTCATTTCCAATGTCACTATAGAAATGCAAGGCATACAATCATGAGAAAAGATGATCTAAGACAAGATAATACATTCATCATAATCATTTATAAGAAATTAGGTTCATTACATCAAGTGTAACTCTAGATTGTGAAATAATCACATATATACATCATTTTCCCCAAAATAAACTAAGGCTAGAACATGCTTACTAGAGAGGGCTTCATCACCTCCCTAGAAGGGGGTTTAGTTACCCATGGTGGCCCTAGATTGAAGAAGAAGCTTGATCCTCATCTCCATTTTCGTGCACCCTCCTTGAAGCTTCAAGAACTCCTCCTTCTTGCTCCCTTCTCTCTCCTCTAACTTGCCAAAAAAAAAAAGCTTCCTCTATTGTGTGGCTCTTATCCTTCTTATCTACCACCAAAAGGCCACCAACCAACATCTCCAACCACTTCATTAAAGAGGAAAACAAAATGAAGAAACCAAGGTGCAAGTGGGCTGAAATGAGCCATTTCCGAAGGGCATTCTGCCCAAAATTCGAGCACTCTAAGCAAGGCCTCGAGCACTCGAATTTAGTGTAAAAAGCTCCATGCTTCACTTGCTCCGCCCAGACCTACTTTGGTTAAACAGCCATAACTTTGTGCTCCGAACTCCGAATGATAAACCGTTTGAATATTTAGAAAGCTAATTCAGAGCTCTAAATATTTCATGTTTTGGTGGAGATCCAATTCTCAAGGATGGTTGGTCGAAAATGAAGATCAAGGCAGAATTTCATTGCTGCCAGGCAGTTCTGCGCACCTCTGGTAACAAGGCCATAACTCTCTGCTCCAAGCTCCGAATGACAAACCGTTTGAAGATTTAGAAAGATAATTCAGAGATCTAAATCTTTCATGTTATGAGGGAAGTCCAGTTCTCGAGTTTGGAAGGTCAAAATGGCGAGCAAAGTCCAGGTTCTACTGCTGCCAGAATTCAGCATTGGCACCTTTTGTTGCTCAAGATTCCACAAGGCCTTATTCTTGTTCCATTTTGGCCAATGAACCTGAAAATGCATAAAAACATAGAAATGAAGATAATCTACATAAATTAACATACAACGGACTTTACTAATGCAATTTAGGGCGCTTGAATATACAATATTCGGCGCTTATCATACCCCCAAACTTACATTTTGCTAGTCCCTTAGCAAAACTACAATGAAAAACTTAATGAAAAGACAACCATGGGCTTGCTACTACAAAAATATCATCCATGGTAAAATAAGATATATACATTGCTTAAAAATAACTTGAAATAGAAAAAGAGCTAGAGATGGGGTCATTGGGAAGACTACCTTGCATATATGAAACATTGATACAAAAATTGGCTAAATACATTTCCACATACATGCATCAACATCAAAATCTATATAAATAACTCAATTATCATCTCTTGAAAGGAAATCAACTCTAGTTTCAGTGAAAGTGAATTGGATTCTCAACATGCGGCTTTTACTTTCTTTTCCAATTCCAAAGCATAAGTTTTCAAATCATTGAATTCCCCTTTAAATGAGGTCCCTAAGGCATGATTTTATTTACAAGACAACTTTTGTTGCTTATTGACAATTTATTGTAACTCATAAGCGAAACATAGAATGGTTGTGCAATGCTGAAGTCCCTTAAGCTTTCTAACCAACCTATGTAGCAAGCGTTAGGCCAACAACTCCCAAACCAGACGGCTTTAGGGTGTTAAGTGTAGAGACACTCCAAAGGGCTTAATAGCTCAAGTTGGAAAGGCTACGAACTCTAGCGAACCATGTTTATTACAATTTTTTTGAATGACCGTGCAATGTTTAAGTCCTTTAAGCTTTCTAACCAACCCTTGTAGCAAGCGTTAGGCCAACAACTCCCAAACCAGACGGCTTTAGGGTGCTAAGTGTAGAGACACTCCTAGGGCTTAATAGCTCGAGTTGGAAAGGCTACGAACGTCAACTAGTCATTTTTTTTCTTTCTTTCTCAGTTTTTTTTTTTTTTTTTTTTCAACTTAAATCATGCCAAAGATATTCATCTATCAGGTTCATCAAATCAGATTAACTAGGCCAAGGTCAAGGTTAATCAAGTTGCATGCCTCACAGTTAAGTTTCCAATGTGCATCTGTGCATTGTGAAGCTTAAAAGAGTGTTAAATCCAGCGAGAATTTAATTGAGACATTTATACAGACTGATTTGAATCCACATGATCATTTCAACTCAAATTTTTCTTTATTTTCAAAAATGTCAATTGCTTCTATACACAAAGTATTAAACATATGCTTCATCTCCAACTAGTGTCAAGTTATACTATCATTGCTTAGCAAAAATGCAAAACCAAAAATGTCCTATTGCACCCCCAAACTTGAATGTCACATTGTCCTCAATGTGTGAAGACAAGTGAAACAAAATAAGAGCAAAGGGGGGAAAAGAACAATAATACCAAGTGGAGTGACGACGACGTAGATGTTCAGCCATGTGAGTGTGCAAATGCGTCCCCCAAACTTGGACATGAAGACCTATCAAAACACAACTAATGTACACAGGTAAAAATCAAAACATAAATAATAAGAAAAACAGGACTTATTTATTTATTTATTTATTTATATATATATATATATATATATATATATATATATATATATATTGTTATAATATTATTATTATATATATATAGTATTATGTTTTTTTTTTTTTTTTTTTTTTTTGAATGAATGGCATGCATGAGTTTGTGGTGAGTGAGAATGTGAGGTTGGTGAGGGTGGATGCCGAGGGTGAAGGGGATAGAAGCCAAGGTTGGTTAGTTTGGGTAGGGTGGTTGCATGGTTGGCAAGGTTGGCGTGCATGATGGGAGGTTGATGTGCCGAGAGGGTGGCATGGGAGAATGCGGTTGGGTTGTATGAAGTGGGTTGTTTGGTTGGAGATGAGAGAGAAGTTGAGGTAGGGGGTGAAGCTTGAGGAGGTTGGTTGGTTAGTTGTGAGAGGGAAGAATGGTAAGGTGAGGATGATAGAAGATGGTGGAGTTGCCGAGAGGAGAGGTTTACATAGGTTGGGAGATGTGTGTGATGGTAGGTGGTGTTTCGAGCACTCGGCAGGGGAGTGAGAGAGCTCGAATGGAGGGCAGTGAGCTCGGGATGTTTGGTGTGAGAAAGCTCTAGTAAGCTCGAGCACTCGAAATGCTTCTTCGAGTGCTCGAGAAACTGGCAGAGAGTGGAAATGGAGGGTTGGTGTGTGGCGTGGCTCGGGTTGAGAGAGGTTGAGTGCTCGGGTGGTGAGTGAGAGAGCTTGGGTGAGGTTGAGAGGGGGTTCGAGCACTCGAAGTTGGACTTCGAGTGCTCGAAAAACTGGCAGTGGCTGCGGAACTGAAATGCCGAGAGGGTGGTCGTGTGAGAATGGGTGGTTGGGTGGTTGATATGGTTGGTGCATGGTGAGGGGCATGCATGCATGGGGCTTGGGAGTTGGTTTGGTTGATGTGGTGGTATGCCGAGGGTAGGTGATGGTTTGGAGTGTGGATGAGTTGCAGGCATGGGGTTGTGGGTTGCTATTGCATGCTTGAGAGGATGAGGGTTGGGGTGGGGGTGGATGCCGAGAATGAAGAGTGAATGAGGAAGAGAGATGCCGAGAGGGGTTGCTTGGGGTGTTGCAGCAGGTTGGTTGAGGTGAGGGAGTGAGGCTTTGGTGGGTTGGTTTTGTTTCGAGATAGAGAGATGAAGAATGAGGGATAGAGGAAGGTGGTTGCTGCTGGGGTTGATTTTCGAGCACTCTAAGCATTAAAGTAGAGTGCTCGAAGATGGGACAGTAGGCTTGGGGTTGAGTGAGGAGAGAGTGGGGTGTAATTCGAGCACTCGACATGGGGTCTTCGATTGCTCGAATTAGAAGCAGTAGCCGCGGAACTGAGGTAGGCAACTGCAAGCACTCGAAGCTTGGTCCTCGAGTGCTCGAAATTAGGACAGTGGTGCAAGCAAGATTGGAGGCAGCAGCGAGCACTCGACAGGGAAGGTAGATTGCTCGAAATCATAGCAGTAGTCTCAGGATATTTGGTTTCGAGCACTCAACTGGACATCTTCATTGTGGGTTGACAATGGGCACTATTGCATGCATTGGATGCATTTTCATGCATGGTGTGCTAGCAGTATTCTTATGCATTGCATGAATGCATGCTATGGAATCATTAAACTGGACTGCAACATTGAGATGGAAATTGTAAACCTCGCATGGCATTAGAAAGTGGCAACTTCATTCCCATTAAGGTATGCATTTTGAAAATGTGGCAACATTTTTCCATGAATGCAACCTTCCCATGAATGGAAAAAATTTTGAAAAATTTTTTTTGCATGTCATTCCATGTAATGCATGGGGAAAGTTTTAAACTTTGCATGCGGCAACCTAAATTCAAGCTATGCATAGAAAAATTTTGAAGCTTTGCATGGCATTCCCATGCATAGAAGAAATTTTTGAACTTTTGCATCGCAACATCATTCCAATTTTAATGTAGAGAAAATTTTTGAAGCTTTGCAAGATAATTCCAATCCAATGCATGGATGGAAAATTTTTGAAACTTAGCACTTTATCTCTAAAGCATGGAAAATTTTGGGGAACCATGATCCAACAATGCGTTGAAAATGAGAGGTTGTGCACATGAGTTGCATGCCAAAGATCCTATGAACTTGCTCGAAAGCGATGGAAAATTCCGGGAATGAAAATTAGAGCTGAGAAGGTCTAAGAGGCCGGTCTAAAATTGCGGAACGCAACTGAAGACCATTTCAGAAAAATCAAATTTTTGGCTTTTCTAAACCATTTCCCAGAAAATTTCAAGGCACGAGCAATTTGAGAAGGTAGGGAAGCTTGGAACATCGAAAGAATTTCTTCCCTTGCTTTGCTAAATTTAATGTCGATAGCTAGACGAACCAGGATCAGGATCCATTGGAGAGATGGATCCTTAACGCTCCGTATGCAACTTGCCTCCTTCATATGGTCTCAGACTTGGATCAATGAATGGTGAGGGATATTGATCCTTTCGAAGAGAAACAAGTTTGGCCTTAGAGGATTTGAGCATCGCTTTTAATCTCACTTCTTTTATTTTCAGATTTAAGCAAAGGTGTTGCTTGTTCGAGATTATGGAGGCTCGTTGAATGTCATTGTTTTGACTAACAATGGTAAGATCATGACCTTTCATATTTGCAATCTCCAAGTCATATACCTCATTGTACTCAAATGGTTTGTTCACAGGTTGAGTATCATGGACAATGATTCTAGATTGGGCTGGAATGATTGGAAGAATTTTCAGCAACTTGTCAACATTTTCCTTACCTTTGTCCGGTGGTTCACCCTCAAAATGTTGAGGTAACTCCGGTGAAGAAATGGAAGGAGATGGACAATCCCACGATAGAGATGGATTTGGTGCTTCCCATAAAGGAGAGGAAAATGGTGATGGAATATCAAGCAAGGAGTTGACTTCCCGAATGGATTTGTCCACACCAAAATCCTCAAAATCAAAAGGGACTAAGCAAGCATGTAGGGGATCCTCCGTTGAAGGAGGTGGGATTGGATTTTGAATGTGTTCATCAGCAATAGTGATTTCAAAACACTCATTGTCATCTGAAGGAAGTTGCACAGCATTGAAGATATTGAGCTTAACATTCATATTCCCAAAAGAGATATCCATCAATCCGGATCTACAGTTAATGGAAGCATTAGCTGTAGCTAGAAAAGAACGTCCGAGAATTATGGGAATGTGTTTTCTTGGATCATGGACTGGTTCCGTATCAAGAACCACGAAGTCTACCGGGAAGTAGAATTTGTCCACTTTTATGATCACATCTTCAATAATTCCCCGTGGTTGCTTAATAGATCGATCAGCAAATTGCAACACTATCGGAGTTGGCTTTAGATCTCCCAAACTAAGTTGTAAGTAAACCGAATATGGAATCAAATTCACACTAGCTCCTAAGTCAAGGAGGGCCCTCTCGATTTTGTTGTCACCAATGACACAAGAGATTGTGGGGGCACCCGGATCCTTATACTTCGGAGGAGTACTGTGCTGAATGATCGCACTAACATTTTCGGTTAACCTCACTTTCTTTGGTAAATGACTTCTGGAAGTGCGCTTTTGAGTGCACAAATCCTTAAGGAATTTTGCATAGGGAGGAATTTGCTTGATAGCATCCAAGAGAGGAAGATTGATCTTTACTTGCCTAAAGACCTCCCACATGTCTTGAATTTTGCAATTCTTATTCCCAAAAGGTGTCGACTCTTGAAGACGTTGAGGGAACGGAGCTTTTGGCTCATAAGTAGTTTCCACATTTGGGGTGACATGCGTGGGACTTCCGTGAATGGTATTTGGACAAGAAGAACTTGGATTTGGACTTGAAGAGCTTGAATTTGGATTTTTCAATGGAGGGTTTTTCTCACTTGTGTCTCCATCAACCTAGTTGTCAACCACTCTACCACTCCGAAGGGTGGTGATAGCTTGAACTTGTTCATGAGTCGGCCCACTCGGAGGAGGGGTTTCATCAATCACATGCATTCTTCTAGGATTTTCAAATGGTTGAGCGGGAAGCTTACCCTGTCTTTTTGAAGAAGTTGGTTCACTTGGTTAGCTATTTGTCCCATTTAATTTTCGAGCCTAGCTATGGATTGAGTATGGGAGTGAACCATTTGGAGAGTAGGTTGCAAGGATGTCAAGAGATGCTTGTTGGAATCTATGATTTGCTTGTTTAATGATTCCATCATTTGCACATTTAATGATTCCATCATTTGCTTGTTTGCAGCCACTATCTCATCAATTGGATTCACAGGAGGTTGAGTGGAGACATTTGGATTGTATGGAGGTTGGTAGCTTGAAGAGGCTTGGAAAGGCCTACCTTGATATTGAGAAGAGGGCTGATTTTGAGGCCCTTGATTTTGAAGTTGGGAATTTTGTGGGGCTTGTTGCCTCCACGAAAAATTCGGATGGTCTCGCCAACCCGGATTGTAGGTGTTGGAATATGGATTGTTCCCGGGCCGTGAGAACATGGCATTAGCTTGCTCTTGGTTGGGATTGGGAAATTGCTCCGGTGTGGGGCAATCTTCCGAGAGATGAAATGGACTATTACATGAGGCACAAACCAAACTTGCCGAATTTTGAGACAATGAAGGGGGAAGATGTGGTGCCATCAATTGGTAGAATTTATGAGCAATGGCATCCACTTGAGATGATTCCTCCCTTATTGATTTTTGTTGACAAGGATTAGTGTTCTTTGGAGTGGTTGAGGTCGGAGCCCTACGAGAATTGTGTTGAAGTGAATTTTTACTCAAATTCTCAAGTAAGGTCCAAGCCTCATCCGCATTCTTGGACATGAACATCCCACCACAAGAAGTGTCAACCATGAATCTATGGGTGTCGGTCAAGCCAGCATAGAAAGCTTGCACTAATTGCCATTTTGGGATCAAATGATGAGGACATTTTCGAAGAAGATCTTGTAGCCTTTCCCAAGTCTCGTGGAGTTGTTCTCCATCAACTTGAGAAAAGCTTAGAATGGAACACCTCATTTGGTTGGTTTTACTCACCGGATAATACTTCTTAAGAAATTCTTGTTGCAATTGAGCCCAAGAAGTAATAGAGTTGGGAGCGAGGGAGTTCAACCAATATTTTGCCCTATCCTTTAGGGAGAATGGGAAAAGATGGAGATGAAGTGCATTGTCCGGAAAACCTCTCAACCGGATGGTCGAACAGATTTCAAGGAACTCATCAAGATGCTTATATGGATCTTCATTATCAAAGCCATGAAAGGATGGAAGCATTTGAATGGTACTAGACTTGATCTCATATTGAGCGGCATCGATGTTGGGCATCACTATACAAGAAGGAGAAGCATAGGTGGTAGGAATGAAATGATCTCTAAGAGTCATTGGTTCTACATTAGGAATTTCAGCCCTTTCATTCCCCGGATTTCCTACGTTATCCCCCATTATATTGAATTCAGTTTCAAGGTCCCTTGTAAGAGTGGGTTCCCTAAGGTTCCGTCTAAGAATTCTTTCAAGTGAATTTATATCAATAGGCGAGTCAAGTGTGGGAAGAGAGAGTGACCTACGGCCAAACATCAACAATTCACAACAACATCATCGCAACAAATCTTTATCATCAACTCCACATACCGATGCTTGGAATTGAAAATAGAAAATAAATGGCCACGACAAGACCGATGCTTGGAATTGAAAATACACAATTGAAAAAGCCTCGACAAGGGCTTGCAATTTATCTACTTCTAAGCTTAACACAAGCACGATATTCACAATTCGAAACTAGAAGGTCAAGAGACTTACCTG
The DNA here is from genome assembly GCF_030987335.1 of Cornus florida. NCBI lineage: Eukaryota > Viridiplantae > Streptophyta > Magnoliopsida > Cornales > Cornaceae > Cornus > Cornus florida. Next base: position 83,879,140 of record NW_026775575.1, read on the forward strand.
GGGGCCTCTAGACTTACAATTTGCTAGCATTCCCCACGGTGAGCTTCGAGTTCCTAGAATCTCACTTATAACACAAAAATGGTTAAAACACACAAGAAATATTCACAAGACACAATATTCACAATCAAACTAAATTTAACCCTAGAACTTTGGTCGCTAAACCGTTTGCAGTCCCCGGCAACGGCGCCAAAAATTGATCGGTTGGTTAATTAACATCAACCTTCGCAATAGCAAGAATCATTGTAAAATAAGGCTATTGGTCGGGTAAGTCGAACCACTGGGACTGCGCTAATCTATGGCAACCTAAGTGTCTAGAATTGTTCTTAGAATGATAAGGGGTTTATAGAGGGTTTTGGTTGTTTGTCACTTAAACTTAGAACTTAGAATGCATAAAATAGTAATGTGCTAGGAAGTAAAGAGATATAATACAAGTAGAGAAGCCTAAGGAAATGAATCCGCTCCATCCCTAAACACATGCTAGATTAGAGCTAAATTGGAGAAACAACATAAATATGTGACCATGGAATGCTACAACCAAAATTGCTACATTCCTTCAAGAAATTCATGAAATCAATGGCAAGTATAACCTATCAAAGATGCACATGTTTGAACTACCTAAACTAGAGTGTAGCCTTGGACATGCTTACTAAGTTAGAGATTATCAAGCCTTTAATCACATGATAGGAGCACATGAAGTCAAAAGTCAAGAATAGTCCATCAAAAGAGGGTCCTAAGCTATGGAATATCAAGATTCTCATACAACATGCCAAGAAACCCATTTCACAATCTCATTTCCAATGTCACTATAGAAATGCAAGGCATACAATCATGAGAAAAGATGATCTAAGACAAGATAATACATTCACCATAATCATTTATAAGAAATTAGGTTCATTACATCAAGTGTAACTCTAGATTGTGAAATAATCACATATATACATCATTTTCCCCAAAATAAACTAAGGCTAGAACATGCTTACTAGAGAGGGCTTCATCACCTCCCTAGAAGGGGGTTTAGTTACCCATGGTGACCCTAGATTGAAGAAGAAGCTTGATCCTCATCTCCATTTTCGTGCACCCTCCTTGAAGCTTCAAGAACTCCTCCTTCTTGCTCCCTTCTCTCTCCTCTGACTTGCCAAAAAAAAAAGCTTCCTCTATTGTGTGGCTCTTATCCTTCTTATCTACCACCAAAAGGCCACCAACCAACATCTCCAACCACTTCATTAAAGAGGAAAACAAAATGAAGAAACCAAGGTGCAAGTGGGCTGAAATGAGCCATTTCCGAAGGGCATTCTGCCCAAAATTCGAGCACTCTAAGCTAGGCCTCGAGCACTCGAATTTAGTGTAAAAAGCTCCATGCTTCACTTGCTCCGCCCAGACCTACTTTGGTTAAACAGCCATAACTTTGTGCTCCGAACTCCGAATGATGAACCGTTTGAAGATTTAGAAAGCTAATTCAGAGCTCTAAACATGTTTTGGTGGAGATCTAATTCTCAAGGATGGTTGGTCGAAAATGAAGATCAAGGCAGAATTTCATTGCTGCCAGGCAGTTATGCGGACCTCTGGTAACAAGGCCATAAATCTCTGCTCCAAGCTCCGAATGACAAACCGTTTGAAGATTTAGAAAGCTAATTCAGAGCTCTAAATCTTTCATGTTATGAGGGAAGTCCAGTTCTCGAGTTTGGAAGGTCAAAATGGCGAGCAAAGTCCTGGTTCTACTGCTGCCAGAATTCAGCATTGGCACCTTTTGTTGCTCAAGATTCCAAAAGGCCTTATTCTTGTTCCATTTTGGCCAATGAACCTGAAAATGCATAAAAACATAGAAATGAAGATAATCTACATAAATTAACATACAACGGACTTTACTAATGCAATTTAGGGCGCTTGAATATACAATATTCGGCGCTTATCATCTGCTGCTCTCTGGTTTTCCTTAACATGAGTTGATTTTAAGGTCCGAAAATGGGAAACATTGTCTTTCTCTTGTTGAATCAAAGATTCTTGCTCCTGCAGCTTTTCATGGATCGTAGACGACAGCTCACCAGCCTTCTGAGAGGAGAGCTGAAAATCAGAGACGAGAGTCGGGAATCGACTCTGGACAGATTGAAGATGGTTTATCTGTTCTTGACTTAAGTCATGATGATCTATCAAGACAGACATGGCATCGGTCACATCAGCAGACAAACTTGGCATCTTAGAGAGGTCTCGGGACACGACGGCGACTAGTAATCTTTTTGCCCCCTCAATATCTGGCGGACGACTGGAAGATGTAGGCACAACAACTGGCTCGTTCATCAAGGGATCTAGATCAAACCCAGCCGCTATCTCGGAAAAGTAGGCATCAAAGTCATCGATCGTGCTATAAGTTTGAAGGGGCGGTTGGGACTGAGAATTTGAGCCAGCCTGTGAATGAAAGGAATTTAGTAAAACAAGTCAAGGCTTGAATGAGAGAATAAGTCATAGATACTCACACCAACTGGTGAAGGCCGAGTCACGTGGCCAAATGTGCGTCTGGCAATAAACGCTGGTGCAGAATAAGGGCTTGGAACTCTTGGTTGTGTGCCCGGGGCAACCTGCAAGAGAAGAATGTTTCTGAATGCTTAACTTTGATAAAGATATACAGGAGATGTACTGAAAGATCATCTTGAAAATCGCCTCTGCCCCATCAAACTGATGAAAGACAGTGTTTGGTTGAGTAGTGGCTTGTTGACACTCGACTCCACTAGTGCGAGGGTGATCAGCATTCGCAATGTCATCACAAGTGTTGATCTTATCTCTCGACAACGACCTAGTCGAGTGTGAAGAAACCTGTCCATAAAGATGCCATCAGAATCGGCAAGGTACATTGATACTGGAAGTAAAAACAAAGCCTAGTTACCTTACGGCTGGTAGAGATATTTGTCTCAACTGAGAAAGTTGATGGCATCAAGGGGTCAGGATTTTCTTCCTCCTCTTCATCGATCAGAGGTAAAAGGTTGGTGGTCCTGACTGAGGTAACCTATTTTTTTCCTTTCCCTGCCCTGATCACCTGGAATACCATTGAGGTTAAAAAAAGGGTATATAGGTGGTACATATAAGTAAGCTAAAGTTCTAAGAGATTATGCTTTGAAGAATTCATAAGGAAAACCTTAGGCCTCTTGGGGGGCACCACGTTTTCCTCATCAGCCTCAGGCATTTCCGCCTCATGATCAGAAACTCCCAATGGGTCATAGAAGGCAACAGCTGCATAAAGGAAAAGATGTTTTTATGATCTAAGGCATAGAACTTGGTATTTATATATATGTAAGTATGAATGTGTACCTTCTTTGGACGACTTTGATTTTTTCGTCCTGCTAGGAGAACCAGGATTAGCCATACTGGTCCCTTTTGATGGCTTGGTCGAGGCTCCTTGGGGTTTAATAAAAATGGAGGCAATCCTATTTGTTATAGTGCGAGAATCCTCCACCATAACCTCCGCAATATGGTTTCCCCACCAGTAGTCAAAGGATGGAGAAGTATCAGGATTTTCTAGAAATGGCTGCAAAGAGAACTTATTACAGAGACGGTTAAACCAAGAGGATACTCTATCCACCGTTTCTTTTGAGGTGTAGACTACTCGTTCCAAGAAAGAAGTATTGAAAGATCAAAAAGCGGAAGTGGAACGAGTTGGGTGAGACCAAATTGTCTAGCAAATTGTAGGGGATTGTAATACTCCACCCCACACTTACTTTTTGGAGAGCCCATTCTTGAACATCCATAAGAGATGTCCCTAGCAATCAAGAAACTGGCTCAGGTTTGTGTATGTTCGTCTTGGCAACTCGGTGGAGCCTGGGCAGGGGGATAGGAAAACCACAAAGGTCGCCTTGGTCTAGGCGAGAATGGCAAGAAAAGATGACTGGCTCGGTACGCAGGGAGTTTGTAAAAGAATGAGAACATGGTTTTGAATGATCTTTTTCCTGGTTGAATACCTGCATAATGATAGCCGGGGACAGGAACAGCGGTCGACAAGTCGAGATCGGGGTAAAGTTCAGGGAAATATGCGTATTCCCAAAGTTGTAACAGCCAGAATGGCCCAAAACAGGTTTTGAAGTTGGAAGCAACATATTCCCCGATGCCACGGTAAAGATAAGAAAGCAAAAAAGGAGCGAGAGCAAGTTTCTCGCCCGAGTGAAGAGCAAGGGCCAATTGAGTAAATTCCTTGGTGACTGTGAGCGAAGAAAAGCAAAATAAGAACCTGTTCAGCCAGTACACCAAGAAAGAAATATACTCGGCGATGGAAACCGAAGTTCCTTTACCCTTGCTGGCTTTAATAAAAGGGCCATGGGTAGTAATACGCTCAGAAGCGTCAGGTTTCTTTGGATATTCATAAGCTACTTCAAGAACGGTGAGAAGTGAATTTATTTCTATACCATGAGGCCTAAGCCCGGTAAGAAAATAGATATCTTGCACCGTCGGGCCAATCATACCACACCGAAGATGGAAGGCATTAGTGGAACTCGACCAGAAAAAGAGTAATGAGACGAGAGCCTCCTTATCGATAGAGATTCGATTTTTTGAAAGAATGATGGCATCGTAAATGCCGACCTCCTTCCATAATGCTCCGTAGTGAGGTTCGACCCGATCGACCCAATCAATCCAGTCACTCTGAGGGATCGGGAAATTTCTGAAAAGGTTGGAAGAATCCACAGGATTAGAGAACTCGCGCTAAAATGGCAGTTGCTCCTCAGCTAAGGACAGTAGGGAAGAAGTGAGGTTGGTGGACTATCTCTGAAGGCTGGAGCAAGGCCGATTCTAGGTGAGGAGTCAGCACCTAAGACATTGGCTAACACTTCACTAGTGCTGAAAATATCTGTAGCGATGATCTCGTTGACGAGTTTTTGAACAATCCTAGCCTGACTGGGAGGTTTGTTACTGGTCAGAATTGACGTGTTTTCAACAACGATCGTTACGTTTTTATTACCACCCATTGGCTGAGATCCTGAGGAAAAGAAAATAAAGTTAAATTAGAGAAGGACCAACGAGAAGGATAATGAAAGCCAAAATTTTATTTTTACTAACAAAGAGAAAAATTCACTTCAAGATACTCACTAGTCGACTGGCCGGAGCTGGTGTTTTTGCGGTGGCAAATGTTGAATTTCTTGTGTCACCCTTTATCTAAAAAATTGAAGAAGGGATAATGCACAGTGTGAGAAGAGCTGACAAGAGGAAACAGTCACTTGGCTTTATTTACAATCATGTTCAATACAAGTTAAGGCCACTCAATTTAGCCATTCGATATGAAACACCAAGACTGATTTTTTATGTTAGTGTGCATATATATATGTGTGTATAAACATGTATCTGAAAATATGCACATATCAGTAGATGCCGTTTTCGGCGTTTCTTATTCTCACAGTGGTGGCAATCTTTGATTTGTTCTTTAGCTTTTCAGATCTCTCAGGTGGCGAAAAAACAAGGATTGCCGAGCTATCAGTGTTCCACGAACAAATATGCTAACCAAGAATTTAAGAAGAAAGAGGAGTGACGATGAAAGAATTTCTGTATGCTTTGGAGACTGTTTTGGAAGAAAGGGCGTATCAAGAATGAGTTTGTATAACTCGGCAACGTAAGTCCATAATAGAAGCAGGTAGCCGGTAATAAATGGGGATATTTAAAGTGGTGATTGACGGCTAACGTGGGAGATCCAAGTCAAGCATCGTGGAGCTTTGAAGCTATAGGGTTTGGTGTTGTCTACAGAGAGTGGGGCGTCAGAAAAGTTGCAACGGTTGACTTTTTAAAAAAATAGCTGAAGCATCAATTGTTTTAACTAGCTTGTGGCATGTACAATAGTGCAGCAGCCAGTAAAGGCGCCTTAAGCTCCCAACCCAGTCGTCAGAGATAACACATCAAGGTTCATTCACGTGCTCCATATACTCTGATTTGCAACTTAATTTAAGTTATGGTTAGCATTCATTAAAGTGGGTTTGCATGACAATTGTGGATCGAGTGATTGTAATTTAGATATTCCTTGTACCAAGTGGTCTATACTTATTTGAGCACGTGAATCTGCTGTAAAACCAACTATATCTACTTTAGTTGTTAGCTGTCACAATGGTGTCTAAAAAGATATGCATTGAGCTCCTAAACAGTCAGCCTATTGAGATGAGACATCAAGTCTATCCACGTGCTTAAATATATGCCTTTGACTTGAAACTTATTTTAAGTTGTTTGGTCAATACCCAGTAAGAAATGGGTTTGCATGGTAATGGTTGGATGGGTGATATTGCATCAGGCATGCTGAACATATATATATATCAATATATATATATGTATGTATATATATGTATATATATTTATTTTAATATTGCATGTGTGTATATCTATAAAATAGCACAGACTGTTGAGCAGGAAGACACAACAACTTCAAAACCCATTAAACAAACAAACTAACCTCTCAAACCCTAAAACTCTCCTACTTCTCCCTCTAAAAAGAACACAGAAGAATTCACTTACTTTACTAGCAATTTGTATTCTGGCTCACCCAACTATGGAGGCTTTTAGCTTGCTCATATACTGGAGAAGTGATGGCGGTGGAGCTTCTGTCACATTAAACGCCGGTCCTACTGCTCGCACCTATCGCCGCCGTCACTAAAACCATTGTCACCGCCGTAAGCTATGACAACTCAGCCGACGGCGGCAAAGAAGACGACGATGGTGACAGTGTTGATTCTAATGAGAATGACTGAGAGTTTAAGTTTACCTGATCATCAGGTTTAAGCGGTGACCGTACGAATCCAAACGTCTCGCTCTCACAGTCCGACGATCTCTTTTTCAAAGGACGGCTTGTTTCGATCTGGTCGTCGTCGATCATGCTAAACGATTTTGAACCGAACTCCAAGTCGCCGTTTCCCGTGTCTCTGTTGAAATCTGCTACCAAATTTCGAGTCTTGATGTTGAAGTTCAAGAAATCAAAGTTTATATTCAACATGTATGCCTGGTGCGACACTCTCTCTACGGCCAACGCCGGTCCAGGGGTGAACAAATCATGATCCTTTAAAGCATGAAGGGTCATAGTACTCGGGTTTTGTTACCTCAGCTCGTCCACCTGAACAGTGAGTTTCGCCGGCGAAAATCCATCAAGCAACCCATACCGATGCTCTCTTCATGACCAACGCCGTGATGGAGATGAACGAGTGATGGTCCTTTGGTGTTGATGACTTCGGTAATTTGTGGTACCAAACCCATTGCCGAAAGAGTTGTTGATGCAGTTAACAGAGCCCGCGGATGACCGTTGCTAACAAAAAGTTACTTCGCACTGGAGTAAATGGTCGGACCCGTTTTGATTTACTTTGATGTTCACAAGTGGGCAGTGTGAAGTATCATCGAAAATCCAAACTGGGTATGGATGATGGACGACGGTGTGAACACCATCTCCGGCGGTGACGCCGCCGAAGAGAATGACAGTTTGTGCTTGCAATAGAGCATGCTTTTTCCAGCGGCGAGTCCATCTAGGTGATGGTTTCGGCAGCATGTAACTTCATGAAGAAAAGGTGGAAATGGGTTGAACATTGATTATCGCCATTGTTTTTTTTTTTATGACAGTAAGGTGGCTTCAGTAGTTACTATAATAGAAAATAGCCCGCGGTGGCATCGCCGACGAAAAACGGACCGACTTTACACGATGAAGAAGGTCATCGAACCAAGTTAGGTTGCATGTCGACGAAGGTAACGGTGTTGGATTACTCGTCTGTCATCTCAAAGCAGGTCTACCATATGTATAGGTGGTTGACGTTTTCTTTTCTCAGTTTCCTTGGAGATGCCCTGTAAGCAGTAGCACTGGTTCCTCTCTTGGTCTCTAATGTCTTAGGCAGCATTGTTGATTCTTCCAATACGTTATACACAGAGCTCGCCCATGACACCACACTCTCACTCTAACTTTCTCTCTCTCTGGAAGCTTAGAAAAAGCTACAAGTCAACTTCTCTCTCTGGAAGTGCTCTATAGCTGTTATTGTGTTTCTGTTTTAGTGTGTAAATGAAACATTAATTGGTTGGAAGCTTCAATGTGGCCTATGAACAAATGGCCATTGTAAAGAAATGATACATATTTCTTTTTCGATTAATAAATGGTTTTAGTTATCCATACATTAAAGGCAAAATTAGCCTTGATTGGTGGCCGAACACAAAAACTGGCCTAAATAAATACAACTCTACAAAAATTCGGTATGAACCCATTTTCATAGAGTTGGGGGGCAGTTGTTAACACCTAAAATATAATTCGAGGCAATCATGCCACGTGGTCAGAAATTACAAGGTCCGAATTTTGGGTCAACCCATGATCATCGGGGCGGAAGATTAATTTCTAATCATGGTGATTAGATTTAAGATTGAGAATTAAAAGAGTGGAATTTTTAGGCCATTAAAACTAATATGAGGTTTTGAGCTCATAACCGGCCATGATTGAGACTCTCGGTCTCATGGTCATGAGTTTTAAGCCAAAACATTCTCAGTCACTATGGTTATGAAAGTCTCAGTCACTATGGTCATGAACTTAGGCCATTTTTCTCTCAGTCTTCATGATCATGAGTCTTAGGCCATTTTTCTCTCAGTCTTCATGATCATGAGTTTAGGCCAAAATCTTCTCAGTCACTATGGTCATGAGAGTCTCAGTCACTATGGTCATGAACTTAGGCTAAAATCTTCACAGTCTTCATGGTCATGAGTTTAGGCCAAAACATTCTCAGTCACTATGGTTATGACTTTCAGTCTCGATGGTCATGGTCATGAGTTTTCAGTCAAAATCCTCTCAGTCACTATGGTTATAAGAGTCTCAGTCTCATGGTCATGAGTTTAGGCCAAAATACTCTCAGTCACAACTTTTTCAGTCACTATGGTCATTAACTTAGGCCAAAATCTTCACAGTCTTCATGGTCATGACTTAAGGCCAAAACATTCTCAGTCACTATGGTTATGACTTTCAGTCTCGATGGTCATGGTCAAGAGTTTTCAGTCAAAATCCTCTCAATCACTATGATTATGAGAGTCTCAGTCTCATGGTCATGAGTTTAGGCCAAAATACTCTCAGTCACAACTTTCTAAGTCACAACGGTCATGGTCATGAGACTCTCAGTCATAATGGTCACGATCCAAAATCTCTCCAAAGGCTCATAACCAGCCATGATCAAGAGTCTCGACTGTTATTTCTCTCGGTTACAATGATCATAAGACTCTCAGTCATAATGGTCATGATCATGAATCTTAACCAAGATTTTTAGTCACTATGGCCATGATCAAGACTCATGACCAAATATGGTCATGATCAGGGGTCTCGGGTCATAATCACTTGAAAAATCTTTAGGGTAATTCAAATGAAGATCGGCTGGAATCCCAATGATTTAAGAACCCAACAAGTCAGGTCTGGAAATGTGAAAAGAGCTTGAAATAGAAAATGACAACTTGACAATATCAGAAGTTCAGAACTACAATTGGAAGGTTCTCACCTACATCTGATGAAGAAAGTCAGAATTGTCAGTAATCAGATGTCTTCAGGCTAATGTACAAATCAAGCCAGACATGACAGGTGCAGAGAGCTGAAAATGGCTTGAAGACCAAAATCATCAAGCATGAAAGACAAGGCACCACTTAGTCAAAAATACTATGTCAGACATACTTGTATCTTCCTATAAAGGGATGTGCAAGTCAGTCAACCTGACCAGCTCAGTAAGGTGGTTAGGAAGAGTCACTTTCAGCTTACAACCAATCAATTTCTAGAGAAACGGTTGAAAGGGACAAAACCAGGTGGAAGCCTCTATAAATACCCATTCAAGCTTCACAAGGAGGGGGTCCAAGACCATTTCTAAAGTTCAACCTTTAACATTCATATCACTTAGCACTTAGCTTTTATTTCATCAAGTTCAGTTTATCACTTAGCTTTTATTTCAGCAAGTTCAGTTTAGCACTATCAGTTTAATTTTTAGTTCATCTTTCAGCATTCAATACTTTAGTTTCCATTTCAATCAAGAGTTTGTAATTCATTCATCATTGTAATCAGTCAAGTTCAATGAAAAAAGGTTTGCAGATTTAGGTATATTTATTGTTCAGTTTAAGTTGCTTCTAATTGATATTCATCTTAAATGTTTAAAGTCCTTTCTTAAAGGCAATAGCAACCTTAAGGAGAGGGTCATTCCTACTCTCCAACTTTCGCCTGAATCACCTTAGGTCGGTGACCCAACCCAATAGGAATAGTTTGGCAAGAAATATTCGAGTCCATCATGACTCTGGCACGCCCGCGTTCTAGGTCAGCCATTCATTGGCTAGCGACCTCAGACCACTTTGTGAGCCAAACAGAAAAGAAAAACAGTAAATTATTAAGAGATATGTCAAATTTATCATTTTAAAGATAACCCAGTGGAGGTTGGGCCCATCCCAATGTGGATATTGATTCTACACTACAAAAAGAGTGTAGAGATACCTATTATTTGGATTTCCCGTTTATTATTTTATCATACATCATTACACCTCCATCACACACCATTACATTACTTTTTTTTAAAGAAAAGTATAGGTTTGGGCTCTTACCAGTTGCCACTCCCTCCCATGGAGTGTATAACTTGGTGTGGGTCCCATCATGTGGAGAAGCCCACACAAAGTGATATATATGGTCATAGTGCAAGCCAATGGCACTTGACTTTGGGTCGTGGATGCTCTTAAAGGCTAATTAGGTGCTTTGTTTGGAATGAGGGGTTAACTAGGATTGCAAATGAATTGAGCCGAATTTAATTTTGTTCAAACTTGATTTGATTATTTGTGGGTTCAGCTCAAGTTTGACTCGAGATTGTGACGAAGGTTGAATTCGGACTTGGTTCGTTGAATAACAAAATTTGTTTGAACTCAATTTAAGCTCGTGTTAAAGATCATATAGCTTCTTAAAGAACATAAACGAGCTTAAAATTCATGAAAATGTTTATTGGCATAAGTAACGAACCTATACAAACTTATCTTTATAAATGCGTTCACGAGCCCAATATTGTTCAGGATCAATGAAGCTTAAAAATCAAGCTCAAGCTCAGCTCGTTTAGTTAACAAATAAGCTCGAATCGAGTTTTAAATAAGTCAATTTTAAGTTATTCAAGAACAACTCGGTTAATTTACATTCCTAAAGTAATTGATGGTTTTTATTCTATAGCAATTATGCATATTGTGCGAAGGAGGAGTTTAAAGATCTCAAAAGAGAAAAGATATCGCTTTAAAACTTTAAGTAATTGTTGTGTCAGTCAAGACTGAGATATATGTATATGTATTTGACTTGAATCTTTTGAATGAAGAGCAAATCAAGTAACTTTTGATACGACAACTAACAATATTTCATTCCCTAATTATGACAAGAAACAAAGTAGATTACCATTCTACCAATCACGAGTGTTAAAATGAATCAACAGTGTCCAACAAGAATTTTTTAGTCAATGATGGATAAAAATAATCTCTGTCTTCTCCCAAACTATTACTATTTTAAATAAATGTTGGATACATTAGTTGATAATAATTACACCAATATTAATAATATAGAAAATGGTTCAAGTTAGGCTTGGAATGTTAGACACCTATATCCAAACATAGCCAGAATTGAGATCCATTGATAATTGGCCAATCAGTGATATTAATTTTATAGATGATGGCTCAAGTTAGGCTTGGGTTGTTGGACACCTATGTCCAAACACAACCAAAATTGAGATCCAATTGAGAAATTCTTTTCCCAAAACCCATCCCAAACAACAATGCCGAGACCCTTAGCCCAAGCAACAATGTCCAAACCCTTTCAAGAAAAACTTGGGCTTAAATTAAGATAGCCCAGCCCAAGCAACAATATCCAAACCCTTTCAAGAAGCTTTTGGGCTCGAATTAAGTTTATTTCAGGTTGGGTTGAAGATAAATCAAAGTGGGGGCTCAAATATTAGACTAAATTTACTATTAGCTTTGAGCAGATTGTTTCATGTATTGAATCTTGCTTCTTGCCTTGGGGGAAAAATAAAAAAACCGCCAAATTTCCCGCCCAAACTATACCACCTAATTAGATTAGGAATTTCTTCTATATATTGATCGGGTATAATCGTTCAACAAAACCCTATCAAACACTCATCGGTTCTTTGATATTTTAAATAAATCATTTAATATTTGTTTCAATCAAATTGTTAGATGAAGAGAACTCGTACTCTTGTAATTAGAGAGCTCTGTATTACTCTATATATCTCGTTGGGTCGTTTCAATTGAAAAATTGTCCCTTTTAATAAAAAAAGGAATATTTCAAAATTGATCCAGAAAAAATGTCAACATACATGTTTGACCGTTTGACGATCCAAACGGATCAAGCTTCGACAATCAATTTTACTATTGAAATGATCTCAGTCATTCAAAAAAAATTAAGAGAAACCTTCCTTAAACAGAAGGATCAATGAAATGACCAATGGTAGGTTTTTTTTTTTTTTTTGAGATTGACAAGCTTAAATATAAATGTCTACATAGTGGTGGTGTGCAGTACTTCACAAGGGCACATGATCAAACTTTGTGGTTTTAAATAAGGGTAAATTTTTTTTTTTTTTTTTTCTTACTTGGGACTCACACACATTGCCTCCACTGAGGTTCGAACTCCTGACCTTTCTTTGAGAAGTAGGAGTCTTGTACCGGAAGGCCACAGGCCTGTTGGTAAATAAGAGTAAATTATTATGACACCTTTTCAAGTTAGGTCAAATTTTACGTAGACGAACATTTTCATTTTAAGTTTCAATTACATACCAAATTACTTTTTGAGCTTTGACACATGTGAATTGACCCACTTACCCCAATTTTTTTAATACCATTTTATACAAAATATCAATAATCCTAAATAACTAAAATGACCCCATTTATTAATCTAACAAAACCCACCAAATCACTCTATTTCTATATCTCCTCTCTCTACCTATTCGATTATCCATATATATATATATATATATATATATATATATATATAGTAATTGCAAAAAAGAGAGGAAGAAAGCCCATAGTGCTTCACCACCACCACTCATCCCGCCGCACCCTTCCACCACTCCAATTGTAATGCTATATAGTGCGTGTAGGCATGTATGCATGCTTGGCTGGAAGTGGCGGCACATGAAGAACGGAAAGGAGTGCAAAAATCTTCTGGCGGCGCATGAAAGCATGTGCGTTGTTGTTTTTAGCCTTTTCTGGTGGCGTCGAAATAGTCAAAGCCTGTACTTTCATTGGATATGATCAAAATGACGAAAGAACTTATAGAGGACCTGTTTCGGATGCTAGGCAGAGTATATGTTCTTGATGGGCTATTGGAACCACATCGAGAATTTTAAGAACCTAAAAAAAAATGGAAGAGAGAAGAGTGGCTCTGATACCATGTTAGACATAAGAGATAAAATAAATGTGATATTATATTGATGTGTGAATAATACAAGAATACATGGGGGTTTATATAGGAGATGTCATGTGTGGAGAGCAAGTCATTACCATATAAGATAGAACAATACTTAGGTCCTCACTAGTGAGGATTTACACCATACTCACTGTTGATGTGAACCAATAATAAATGGGCATATCATCCTTAATTACCAAAGTCAATATGGTGGGGCAGATACACACTTACCAAATCAGAAATGGTGATTTGATTACCATCTATAATTTGGTAATTAAAATAGACTGTGTCCATTTATTATTGGTCCACATGAACGCTCAATATGGTGTACATTCTCACTATTGAGGACCTAAGTATTGTTCTATAAGATAATGATATATATGGTAATGAGGATAAGTGAAAACGGCTAATCCTAACCCTAGAATACATCTAACTCCTCTTTCATTACTTGTTACATGCCACACAGGGTTAGAAGATGCAGTAATCAAAACTCAGATATGGGATCTGGTCGATTTGCCTCTTGGAAAGTCTGCAGTAGGATGTAAATGGGAAGGGGTGTACAAGATCAAGATTTGTTATTTAAAAAAAAAAAAAAAAAAAAAAAAAAAAAAAAAAAAAAAGACTTGTTCAGATGAGTCTATTTAGTGCTATAAGGCCCGACTTGTAGCTAGAGGATTCATATAGGAGCATGTCATTGATTTTGAAAAAACATACATAAAAAAAATTTCGACATTGATCCAAAAAACATGTCAACATGCATGTTTGGCCTTTGACGATTCAAATGGGTACAATCAATTCTACATCTGAAATGATCTCAACCATTCAAAATATTAAGAAAAATGTGCATTAAACAAGAGAAACAACGAAATGACCAGCGAAAGGAACAGTAGCTTTTTTTGATGAGATTGACAAGGAACATTATACATAAATCTCTACAAAGTGATGGTGTCCAGCAATTCACAAGGGCACTTAATCAAACATTGTGGTTATAATTAAGTCATATCTAAGTTAACTTTCATGAAGATCATGGTTTATATATTCCATTAACAATGACAGCCTCATATATACAACTAATCCTCAAATATATATATATTTTGGATTTGTCACAAAATTTTCTTTAAAGAGGGGAATCCCATGGACGAATTGTAATTAATTAAAGAAGATTACTTTATCTTTTTACTTTATAATATAATCAAATATATCAGTCATTGTTTTATGATAATGATATACATGGATTCCTTTCTTTTTCACTTTGCTAGCACCTTTCTTTACCTTTTATCCTTACTTTTTTTATCAGATAAATTAGAATAAGTTGTTGTCCTTCTCAGCAATTCACTTGGTAAGTATCATCCACTCCTATTGGTTTTATTATTATTATTATTATTATTATTATTATATATTTTAGGGATTATTACTAATACATGGGCTTAAGGCCCAAATGTTCCTCTAAAATGGAAGCAAAGTCTTGATTTTCACTAAAAAGATTGACCTAGAGAATATTTCTCTAAAATGGATTCTACTTTATGCTTTATACCACAAAAGAACTTATATTACTAAAATGACCCAAAGTAATATTTTAATATAACAAAAAAGCCTTAGATCATGAAATAAAATTACAGCAAGGTCTTTGAACAAATTATTTAATATTTTTTCTTTCCTTTTTAATTTTTCACGGTAAATTAAAATTATACAGTAGCTTAATAAAGACTTATAGACTTCTTTAGACAAAAGATCGCATATATAAATTAAATTTAACGAAACAGTATAGGCTCTGATACCAAAATTGAGTTGGATCTAACCAGATAGAAGCATACAAAATAACATAGAATCAATTTAGCAATTAAATCACAGAAATGTCTGCCGAATCTGTTAACGCTCTGATAACGCCCTGTAGAAACGCCTGAACACCGACAAAGAACGGGCCAACAAGCCAACAGTTCGAGTCAACTCACAGAAGAAATTGATAAATTAAAACTAAGGCTGCTTGTACTGGTTGGATTCAAGAAAATTTTAGGATCTACATTGTCTAGCTAAATAAAATCTATATATTTGATCGATTTGTCGATAGAAGTCTTTTGTCCGAAAGTACTGAAAATACTAAATAAGGAAAAGAAATTTGTTGAACAAGAGCAAACTGGATGATTTATTTTATGGAAAATATATATACATGGATACACACTATTTATACATAGATACACTCTCACACTATATATTACAAGTGAAATATACTAAAGGAAGTCATAAAAGAAAACACACTGGAAACTGAAGGCTGGGATGCTTGATGGTTCGAGACTTGTTTTCTCTAAAACTCGATGATGTTTACTTGAGCAGAGAGGCTCCTTTTATAGCAGAAGAGAAGGATGAATCGGTGGTTGAGCCTGAAGATGCTTTATGGATGGTTGAGATTGAAGATGCTTTAGAGATAAGATGACCTAAATTATTGCTGAACTATTGATGTCTTCTTCTGGAGAATTATTTTTGCTTTTGCTGTTGAGAATCTGCTTTCGGTGGATATGCCTTTAACTATACACTGTTGAGAATCATCTTTTTGAATGTTGAAGCTGCTTTTTACTGTAGATAAATTGCTTTTCACTAGAATTTTTGCATATTAGACAAATTTTTATCAGTAGTGCTATCTATTAGACTGTCAACTCTTGCTCTGGCATACCTGCAGGCCAGGTATTCATCAGTACTGTCTGGTGAGCTGGTTTCTTCATTTCTGCAGGCAAGGTTAAACTGTTCTAATAACATCTTTTCTTCATTTATTATTTCTTCAACTTCTGGAGATATCTCAATCTCTGGAGGGGACTTAATGACATGAGGAATTCTTACTTTAACAAAAAATTCCATGTTGATATTATGATCATAGAGTCTGAAACTAGGATTGTAGCTTGGGTTGATTTGTCGATAGGCTTTATAGTACACCAAATGGTTGAAGGTGGCTGGTTCGATCTCATTAGGAATGTTATTTACAAAATCAACATGCTGGGTAAGAATTTTGACTTCAGTAGGATCAGAATGAATGTAAATTTAATGCTCTCACAAAATTATAGCTCCATCTTTTACCCATTCTGGGGGAGTACTGTGGATTTGAAGGAGAATTGGACTTTCTGGCATAAAATTTTAGGTTAGTTTTTGTTCGAAGGCAATGACTTGGTTTAAGCGGTTGGGAAAATTACATAAAGAATTTAGATATTCTAAGGGCGTGTCTTTAGGTATAGTGATACTGTATATCATTCCGAGTTCTAACAGCTTGCTTAAATAACAAATGGTTGTTTTGGTAGAGAAAATGGTTTTTCTGGGTATTTCAAAAGGAATAAAGAAAATAAGGTCTACATCTAACAAGATAATGGCTATTGGTATGTCAGTGCCTGTTTGTATTAATCGTATGAAAGTATAGTTATAACGGATTCCTTTGGGCGGACTGTTATTTCTGAGGTAATTTTAGATATCAACCCATTCCTTGAGCCCATCAAACTTTATTTCTTCAAGGATAAGTTCTTTGATGTCATCTGGAAAGAGCTCAACTTATTGTCTCAGGATTTCTCTGTATGTGGGAGAAAATATGGGTAATAACTTGGCATACTTGGTTTGTACCTGCAGAAGTTGAACCTTCTGAAGATTTTCATCTTCATTAGTCCGTTGCTCAGAAATAGTTAGTTCTGTGGGATTTGTTGTTGTCTTTTAATAAGCTAAATTTAACTTTTTATAATGAAATATAAGCGTCTCATGTTCTTGCTATAAATTCTGATACGCTTTATTAAATGATACGAAATATTCACTCAAAGTGTTTAGATTTCTAACGAGGGTTCTATCGGGGTTGTTTCTAGAAAACCAAATATTATCTAAAATAAGTTTTTGGTCAGGAAAAAGATTATGTCTAGCGCGGAACTATTGAGCTGGGTTTTGGATAATTAAAAAAGGATTAGAAGTGCCTGGTATAAGGCTATAACTATTGTTGCTCTTGATCTCCATTCCTGCAAAATTTAACAATCGATTAGTAAACGAGATAGAATATCTGCTAAATAATTATCTTTTCCTCTGACATGTTCAAATATAGGTTTAAAACCTCTTCCAGTAATACAGTCAATAAAGGAAATCCATCGCTTAGCAGACATCCGCTGTTGTTTTGCTTTATATGCAAATTTAACTATATTATCACAATCTGTTTATATAATAAATTCTTTATTAAGGAAAATCTGAAATTTTTCAATAGAATTGGTTACCCGTAGAATTTCCAGATCTGTTGAGGGTAAAATGGATTGTGCTTTATTAAAAGTTCCACTAGCATGGCGATAAATCTGTTCTTCATCTCGAGAAGATTCTTTTGTTGGTCTTCGAAGAAGTAACCCTGCCCATCCTTGAGCTGATGCATCTGTTTGAATAATTTTATAACTTTTTTTCAAGTGGGAGTTGTAAAGATTCTAACTGAGAAACTAAAGATTTAATTTTCTTAACTAACTCTATATCTTGGGTATTGAAATACTTTTGACCATGTTTTCCTAGTTTTGAATATAAAGGTCCTACTAGTTGTCCTAATTTTGGAATAAAATTGCGGCCATAGTTTAATAATCCTAAAAATGCTTGTAACAACTTGGTTTCTTCTAGTTTATCAGGAAAGTCTAGAATCTTTTTGACAATATGAGATTGTAATTCTATTTTTCCATCTTTTATGTATAAACCTAAGAACTCAATATCTTGTTTTTCTAATATCATCTTTTTACTACTTATAATGAGGCCTTGTGTTATAAACTCGTTGAATATAAGTTCAAGATGTCTTCTATGCTCTTCTTTAGTTTGACTAAAGACTAGGATATCACCGATGTAAACACAACAGAATTTTGAGTGTTTATTGAATATAGTATCCATTTTACGCTGAAATTCTTGTGGCGCATTTTTTAATCCAAAAGGTATAACAAACCACTCATAATGTCCTTCAGGACATGTGAATGCTATCCATTTAATGGATTCATCAGCCATACAGATTTGCCAAAATCCTGATTTACAGTCGAATTTAGAAAACCATTTTCTATTTTGGATTCGATTTATTAAGACATCTTTATTAGGGATTTTATAACTATCATCATAAGTATTATCATTTAACCGTTTATAATTTATAACCATACGAGCCTTTCCTCTTTTTATTTCGGCATGATTTCGAATCATAAAAGTTGGACTCATATGTCTACTATTACTTTTTCTTATTACTTTTAGTAATAGCAGTTCCTTAATTTGTTTTTGGAATTCTTCTTGATCGTTTAAGGTATGAGGATTATCTTGTATCTTTATAGTTATAAAAGGATTTATTATATTTAATTTTGCTTCAATTTTATTTTTATACCAGTGTTTCTGGGGGTCTTCTCCTAAAATTTCTGTGGTTTCAACTAATCTTATAAAATTATCAATGTTTAGTTTGGGGTTTTTTAATATAACTTTATTATTAAGGAAAATCTTTGGTTCATCAAGATGACTAAGAAACATTAAGACTTCAGAAACGTCTTCTAAAAATTCGGATACATCAAATAAATTTTTTGTCGTTTCTTCTGTCATAGGTAAAGTATTAACATATGTAATGGCTCCTTTATCTTTTTGAGGAATATAAGGATCTCTAGATGGAATAAAGTTCTTTTCTTAAAAAACTGTAAACCTGTAGGGGTATACATAAATCCTCCAGTAAGTGAGTTTATGAAATTTAATCCTAAGATAAAATCATAGGTGCTAGGAATATTATTAACTACATAAGTCTGGGGTAAAACAAACTTTTCATTATTAATTAATATAGGAATGTTTTGAACATAATGGATTATTGGAAGTTTTTCATTATTATACTGGCTCATGTTAACATTATAATTTAACTTTACTAGAGATTCGTCTGGGACTAAATATTTTTGAATTATACTTTTAGATGCTCCAGTATCAAGCATAGCTGAAGTTTGAACTAATTTTTTTCTAAATTCTAATGTTACTGGGAATTAAATTAGACTAGATAGTTTATATATTGAGTTTATAGATTCGACTAAAATATCTTCTTGCTTATCTTCATATTTTGTATAACAATTATGACATAATAAAGTTTTACAATGGTTTTCACAGTAATGACCTTTTTTAATAGATGTATTGCATTGTTAACAATTATAAGAAGAGAATTGAAAGCTAACTAAGCTATACTGACATGATAAATTACATATAATGTAAACGAAATCTTCTAGTGAATGAAACCCTTGTTCAAAGTCTTCATCATTATCAAAGTTGTTATCTAAGCTCTCGATACTATATATACTTTCATTATCATCGTCAGAGTCATAAATACTTTCTAGTTCATATAATTCTTCTATCTGTTCTTTAATATCTTCAAGTATGTTGATCTTTTCTTGTATCCTTTTAATAGGATTCTGTTTGTATCGATGAGGGCAATTTGGTCTAATATGTCCTGGATCTCCATAAATAAAACATTTGCAGTGCCTTTCTTTTGTGGGTAAAGTGTTTACCTTATTATCATTGTCTTTGTTGTCCTTTTTATCTTTATTTATCTTTTGTTTTTTATACCAAGGCCGCTCTCTGAATTGCCTAGGATTAGATCTGACATAAGGTTTTTTATTACGAAAGTTCTTGTAGGTTTTGCTTTTACGTAGGTTATATTTTTTAGGTTTATTATGCTTGTAATTGTAATTTTTTTTGAGGCATACACCCATACTGGGGTGGAAAGTCTATTTGTCTACACGTATAATAAAATTGTTTTTTGATTTGTTTAGACTCTTTACATTGTCGACATTCTGCTTTTAACATGTTATACACATGATTAACTCTATCTCCTATGGTTAGCGTGTCGTGTCTAGGGTTTTCTAACCATTTTTCCCATATTTTAGTTCCTATACTTCCGGGTAACTTCTGAAGATATTGATCAAGTAATGTTTTATCACCTGTTTTACCAGTGGCTGCAAAATACTCAAAAAACTTATTGATGTAGTTCTTTATGTATCTAAAATCACAAATCTGTAGTAATTCTAAATTACGTAAAGCTTCGTTTTGTTTTATTAAGGTGTCATCTAATAATCTGTCTTCACCAATTAATACTTTTTTAATGAGGCTTGTAAAGCCTTGAATGGTGAAATTATCACGTAAATGGCATAATCGTTGGGATAAATTACTTTATAAGCCTGCCACCAGTCATGAATGGTTCCTCTTAATAGGGTTTCACAATAGGTTAAGGCTTGAGTTCTATTGTCAAAATTGGTCAAAATAGATTGCCTAATACAATCTTGTTCCCAGTTTTCGATTACCTTTGCCCAATCTTGGGGATCGTGCCTTGCTATGTCTAATATTATTCCTAATGATTATGCTGGTATATTATCATATTGTCTACGATATTGTGTTAATGTATACATATCTGGTATTTTTCTATTTTCTACATAAGTTTTTCGTGAGGGATTTAATCTTTGTCCAGTAGTAAAGTCATCACTTAGGGTATTACTACCTGAGGTGTTAGTCTTTCTTTGGTCACTCATTTCTTGGTCGATTGACTGAAATTCTGATCCTTCTGGTGCTTTCCCTTCTCTATACTCTATTACATTTAACTCTTCTTTTACTGTATTTAATTCTAATGCTGTATAGAAGGATTCAAATCTGACACTTAGAATGTTTTTCTTAATAGCATCATTATTTCCTTATCCTAAATAAATACTTTCGATAAGTTGGTATTTAGGTTCTGGATACTTGTCTTGCAGTACTTCAAATTCTAAATTATCAAAATCGTACATTATTTTATCTAGAATTTTATCTTCTAATCTATCATAAAGGACATTTATTTCTTCAAGAGATTCTATCTTGATTAATGTAGTTAAGAAGTCTTCTTGAGTATCATCAACTAAATTGTCTTGTCTTTTATAATTACTAAACCTTATGCTAGCATCTTCGCTATTTGAAACATATATCATATTATTTTCGGGAATCTTTTTAGATGTAGTAGTAAGTTTAGGTAATTTCCATTCTGTTCCTTAATGGGTAATACTGCTTACCTTTCTGGCTTTTATCATCTGTACATATTTGCTGCTAAAAGGTTTAACTATTTCACTAAATTGGGCTTTAAATTTTAAGTTATACTGATTAACTGTCTTTCCCATAAATAAAGTATTAACCAATATATTTTCAAATTGTCCTGTCATATTATATCCTTTGGTAGATATAGCTATCTTAATATGTTTACTGAATTCTCTAGTAGTCATCGTGTAATTGGGAATACATCCTACTATTGCGGCATTGTCGGCTAAGTCTATTTCGGCGCTGGCTATTTGTGCTTGTTGATAGTTATTCCATCGGTCATCATAAATATAAGCAAGACCTCTAGTTCCAATTTCTGATCTGTTTAATCCTACTAATCCTATCATTATGACGCCTAAATGCATAAGTTATAAATTATTATCATTTAATCATTGGCATGCTTCTGGTGTTATAAGGTCTAAAATAACTTGATTGTTAACTGCACTTATTTTTCTTTGGCTAAAATGATTATATATCTTGTTCTGAAAATCTAATAAATTATTAGAATAAAGATTAATTTTATTTTTTACCTTCTTCATTCTTTGTTCTATATATTTTTTAGCATCATGTTCATTATCATATAAATCTTCTACTCTCATTATTTCTTTGGCTTTTCTAAGGATAATGGCCATTGTGGTATTTGCTTATGAGGTTGAGATTGTAAAAAATTTACACGATTGGCTGTTGTAGGAGAGGACTGGTTATTGACTGATAATTTTATCTCTTTTATTTTATCTGATAATTCAGATAATTCTTTAGAAGACTCACTGGGAATACTTTCTTGTATTACTTCTAATTTCTCTTCAAGTTTATTAACTTTATCAAATAACTGGAGTAATAGCTGGATTAAAAAGTTATTTTGTCTAATATGTATATTAATTGACTGTACGTCTGTTTTAAAGCTAGTAAATCCTATAGTTTCTTTAACAATTTTGTAAAGTTCAGCTAACGCGGTTAAATAATCAGGACTACTGGTGCTCATAAAACTATTGCAATAATTTTTGGATATCGATTTTAAGGGATTTTAAAGAGTCAATGATTATTTTCTGGTTTTCAGCAATACTCTTAATAGCACTATTGATATCTTTAATTGCGACTAATATTATCTTGTTATCTAAATTATTTGGACTAGAATTCTGTACTACTTGTTCTTTAATATAATCTAAATTTTCTCCTAATCGTTTTATAGAAGTATCTAAATTATTAAAGTCAAGTCTGTTCATAAATTAAAATTGTTGTCGTCTAGCTTCTAAAATATTTTGTATTAATATAATTCTAGATCTAAGTTCTTCAATTCTTCTTTGTAAACTACGTGTTGTGTCTCCTAATTCTAGAGCTATGTGGCAGTTCCTAAGTGCTGTTTGACAAAATTCTAATACTTGAATAAGTTGTTCTTTGGGTAAATTGTGCATAAATTAAACTCCTAGGGGTGAAAATATAAATTCTGCTTTATAAAGGGCTAAAATAGAACTTGGTCAATGTATTTGTAAATATGCAAACTACGTTTGGCTATGGGTAATATATCTACACTAAGACCACTTTATTGTAAAAGTCCCTATATTTAAAGCATTATAGCATGAGTTTATTGATTTGAGAAGACTAACAATAGTTAATAAAAATAATAATAATAATAGAACATAATTAATCTAATGCTATGTTTTCAATGGGTTGGCTCATGTGAATAACAACTTGACGTTGGTCTCGAAAAACATCCAATCTAAAGTTCAACTCTTTTTAAGTACAAGCATTTTTATGAAAATTTGTTTAAATTTGATCCAATTCCAACCTGATTTGTTGCTCCCAACACCACATAAGTCCCAATTCACTTATGCTACAAATATTTAGAATCAAAGTTACTAACAACCAGAGATTTAATGTATAAAGATTGAATCTTTGAAAGAAAATGACAATTTTGAGTTAAATTTATTTGAATTTCCGTTAAAGTCACAAAGAGTGTTTTTAATGAGTAAAAATTGAATCTTTGAATGAAAACACCTCAATCGAGGTATATTTGAAGTCATTAGGTTGTTTTAATATATAAAGATTGAATCTTTGTAAGAAAATGAAAATTTTGAATTAAACTTATTCTTAATTAAAATATTAACGTGTCAATACATAGTCTCAAAAGGGGAGGATAAAAACTAAGAAGAAGTTGATAGTATTGATGGTGAAAGGATAAAATGACTCGCGAAAAAAAAAAAAAAAAAAAAAAAAAAAAAGAAAGAGGACTACGTGGGATCTCAGATGAAGAAGAGAGAACCACATATTTGAAGGCTCAAACACCTTTAAATAAATAAATAAAAGAGTTTATAATGACTAATCATTATACAAATTTACATTCAAACACCATCAAATTATTTATTCATTTCAAAATTCCTAAAAAAAGTGAGGGTGGGAATTTGTTAGGAAGGTATAAAAAATTTGAAAATTACTTTTAAAGCTGAAAAATTGAACAGCACTCTGATCGAACACTATTGATTGTCTGATGGATCAAAAAATTCTGCTCAACTCGCTTAAATAGCATTACTAGCATTACTAAAAAATTATTGTTTGTGCTGCAACCAATTCTTTTACTTAGAGTCTCACGCCTCCTATTTGGATTTCCCATGTATTATTTTATTCTATATTACCCCATCACACACCACTACATTATTTAAAATTAAAAAAAGAAAAAAGAAAATTACAGGTTTAGGCCCTTGTCAATTGCCACTCCATTATTATAGCTGGAAAATGGAGTGTATTACTGTGTGACCGTGTGAGCCCCACCAAGTACGCAGCGCCAATGGTTACTTATAGCTTGAGCTGTGGATGCTCTGAGGCTGTTTAGGTGCTTTGTTTGAAAGGATGGGTTAACAAGGATTGCAAATGAATTGAGTCGATTTAAGCATGTTTAAATTTGGTTGTTTATCTGTGAGCTCAGTTCGAGCTTGGCTTGGGATTGTGACGAATTCAAAAAGCTGAGTTCGGACTTGTCTTGTCATTATATATATATATATATATATATATATATATATATATATATATATATATATTTAAAAACTAGGACTTAGCTCGTTAAACAACAAAATTCATTTGAGCTAGTGTTAAAGATCTTTTGGCTTTTTCATGAACATAAACGAGTTTAATGTCCATGAAAATGTTTATTGGCTTAAGTTCATCAGCCTATACATACTTATATTTTTAAATGTGTTCACGAGCTCAATGTTGTTTGGGATCGGCGAAGCCTAAAAATCAAATTCAAGGTAGGCTCGTTTGCTTAACAAACGAGCTTGAACCGAGCTTCAAACAAGCCGATTCTAAGCTATTCATGAATAACTCGATTCATTTGCATTCCTAGAGTAATTGATGGTGTATTCTATAGTAGTTATTCATGAACAACTTAATTCATTTGCATTCCTAGAGTAACTGATGGTGTATTCTATAGTAGCTATGCATGTTGTGCCAGAGTTTAAAGATATCAGAAGTGAAAAGATACAACATTAAGGCTCTCTTTGTTTGAGTGTAAAACATTTTCTGAAAAATATTTCAATGTTTTTTGCTGTTGGTAGTCCCAAATTCAAAGAAAATCTTTTACGGTGAAAAATAATTTCCCAAAACTTAACCAAAACAACTTATCAATTTCACTCTAGATCTCCTCAACAAAAGTATAAGACATTGAAAACGTCAATCAAGTACGTGAAAAAGTTACATAGTAGCTAAAAAGCAGTCTAAAGAAAGAGGGTGTCTAGAGAGAGAGAAATAAATGAGCCCTTTAATGAAGAGAGAGTTTTGAGAGAGAGAGGAGAGCCATTTTACATATGCTATAGTGACCGAAAATAAAACAACTATTAATAGAAGAGCCAAAAGGCCAAAACCTATTGTGGGGTAAGAGGCACAAGGCCAATCTCTTCAATTTGTTTTTATTATTATATTTTTTTGTCGTCATTATTGACTTAGTGATTAACATGTAGTATTACTTTCTACAACTTTAAAAAGTGATATGTAAAGTGGTGGGAAAAAAAAGAATCCACTTATTGCATTCGATGATAGAGAGACTTATTTCGGTTTTCGTATCATTTTTTAAAAAATCAATTGATTATTTTTTAATATTTCTTGTCAAATAATTATTATTGTTGATATAAAAATAATTGGACCAATGGATAGAGAGAAAATTTGAATAATCAATGACTCAAATAAGAATTTTGATTTTAATCCAAAATACTTTTAAAAGTCAGACACCAAAAATAGTTTTTGAAAAATATTTTCAAAACTTTTGTCAAACACTAAAAAACAAAAGATAAAGAAAACATTCTATATGAAAAAGTGTTACTTAAAAAATATTTTTACAAGAAAAATATTTTACGGAGCCTAAAACTTCAAGTAATTGTCATAGGATTCAAGATTAAGTTGAGTCTTTTGAATGAAGAGCATATCAGGTAACTTTCTGATACAACAGCTAGCGACATTTCAATCTCTAATTATGACAAGAAACAAAGTGGGGTATTGAATCAGAATTATCAACCCTTTTCTTTTCCTGCAAAAGATGTATGATACTGATCGATGCATCAATTCTTTCAATGTGAAGATGCTACACTTACAGTTGATGATATAGAACCATAGAGTTCCAAGAGAATAAGAGTTCATAAATCCAAGCCCTTGCATAGAGTTAGAATTCCAAGAGAACAAATCACTAAAATAACAGTAAATTTTTTTAATTGTTTTTATTTGTACAAAATACAACTAAATTGAAGGTTCTATTTTCTTATTTGTTACATAATTGACCAATTAAAAGAGTAGGTCTAATAATTCACTGTAACTATTTGGTGCAAGAATCATTTTCTTTTTTCAATAGTGTAATGACTATCGTTGTTTTGCGCTACTTCAATCACCAGTGTCGCAATTTAAGCCTAAACCCATTAAAGTGACAATATAGAACAAAATTTTTTAAATGAATGATGGACACATTGGTTAATAATAATAATAATAATATAGAAAGTGGTTCAAGTTAGGCTTGGATTGTTGGACCCCTATGTCCAAACAGAGTCAGAATTGAGATCCATTGATAATTGGACAATTAGTGATATTAATTTTATAGATAAGGGCTCAAGTTAGGTTTGGCTTGGGTTGTTGGACACCTATGTCCAAACACAATCAAAATTTAGATCCAATCGGGAATTTTTTTTCTCGAAACCCAGCCCATGTCCAAACCCTTTCAAAAAGGGCTTGCACTATAATTAAGTTAGGCCAGCCCAAACAACAATGTCCAAACCCTTTCAAGAAAAACTTGGGCTTAAATTAAGTTTGCCAGCCCAAGTAACAATGTCAAAACCCTTTCAAGAAAAACATGGGCTAGAATTAAGATTTACCAACCCAAGCAACAATATCCAAACCCCGTCAAGAAGGGTTTGGGCTCGAATTAAGTTTGTTGTTTAAGGTAAGGTTAGATAAATGAAAGTGGCGGCGCTCAATATGAGCAGTTTGTTCATGTTTCGAATCTTTCTTCTTGCCTAAGAAAGCCAAAAAAAAAAAAAAACGCCACATTTCCCGCCCAAACCATACCTTTTAGGAATTCTATATATTGGGTATCGTTCAACAAAACCCTAAGAATTCACCCTGCGAAGTTATACTAATTCGTCTAATTGAATCAGCTATGGTGTTTGATCTACGTCGTATAGATGTGAAGCTGAACGCTGTTCTCGATCCGTTGGCGTCGTCGGCCGAAGAAGGTCACTGGTCCGCGGGTGGCGTCATCTTCAAGCGCCACCGCCTCCAAGGACAGATCGATGGCAGCATCAAGATCCAAGCGGAGGGCGAGAAGTTTGTCAATAAAACGAAGCAAGCCGCCGAAGACGATGAGGAGGAGTTGGGTGTTACTAAGATTTTGGCCAGAAACCTTGCGGAAGAATTTGAAGCGGTGGCGGTGGAGAGTGGTTTGGGGGAAAGCAGGGGAAGGCCGATTTGGAATGATGGATCGAAGGTGAAGGGGAATTTGGAAGTGAAAGATCCAAAGATTGCAGAGGAGGGTGGTTCAAGTTGGACCGAATGTTTATCTTTCGTAGTGACCCCGTCCCCGCCTCATGCTCCGATCATCACAAAACGGATGCGATTCATGGATGATGAAGACCGTTATGAGGATTTGGGTGTTGGGAGGAGATTGTCTAGGGTGCTTGAGGCTGAATTCGAACTGGCCGTGGAGAGTGGTTTGGGGAAAAACAGGTTAAGTCCATTGATGATCAAAAAATTGAAGAATGTTTGTGTAAAAAGTAGAAGAATTGGAGCATGTGGGAGTACAACATGGGAAAAGCGTGGTTCAATTAGATTATTCCGATGAGTAGTTGTCTTTGTTTCTTATACTTTATATATACACGGTGATCCATTTATCCGTCTTTATTTCAAGAGTTATCTCAAGGTAATATATATATCGCATTGGTTTTCTCTTTTCTATATTCCATAAGAAATCTTAACGATGTTAATTTTTGAGGTTATTTACTAAAAGATAACTGCTCCATACACTTTGCGCCATACATACAATGCTGTATGGAGCAAAGTGTTGGGCTTTGAAAAGGACATGAGTACAACGCATTCATGTAGCAGAAATGAGGAGGTTACAGTGGATAGTATGAGTAACTTAAAAAGATAAGTAATGAGCATGTGAGGGGAACATTAGGTATAGCGTCTATAGATGATAAAATTAGGAAACGTAGACTTTGGTGGTATGACGATATTCAAGGTAGATGATGCACCAAGGGGAAGAGTTGTTTGCTTAGAAGGTAAGCAACAAAGAGGCTGAGCAAAACTTTCGTGAGATGAAGTAATTAGAAACAATTTCAAAAAATTATATCTAAGAGAAGACAATGTATATAGATGGCTGACCCCATCTATATGGTATAAAAGATGATGATGATGATGATTTACTAAAAGATAACTATATAGTCAAATTGAAATTCACTTGGTTTAGTCTTGTTGGAGAGCCTTAAAATATATCTACATATCAATTACACTTTTGTGTTCCTTTTCAAGTTTAAGAATATTACAGTTCTTTTCCATCTCAAGGCTGACATTGATGGGCTGTTATGATACATTTTTTGTATTTAAACTTTGTACTTTGCTCCGAAGTTCTTATGATGATGAACAAATCTTATGAGATCATACATTAAAATTCTAAAATGCCTCTATGCAAGACAATTTTAAGAGACAATAAGGCCATTCAAATGCTTTCAGAAGCACAATGACTTGATTTAAATGTTGTGTAGACTGTAAAAGCATAATGGATTGAATAAGTTTCCACTGAAAGACTCTATTAATGACCCATCGGAGCATTTGTAATAAAACATAAAATTTTGATCGAGAAAAAGAAGACACCAGTCAGATTATCATGATCAATGGCTAGAAGAAATTCTTCAACTATCATGCAAGAACTTGGGACAAGAAAAAATTCTTCAATCATCATGCAAGAACAGAAAAACATGATGATTAACAAGATGAAATAAAGAATATATGTCCTGTTTTTGCATGACTGTTGGAATTCTGATAAATTCAGATTGTGATTATGGTGTCAGGTGTCACCTTTAAGACATGAAGCAGTGAATCTTACCACACCCAATGTTTATTCTTTGGCACAGTGACAGATTCCAATTCTAAGAAAGATTACCCAATGCTTCTACAAATCCACTTCAATTTGAGTTGGAGAAGAGAGACCTTCCACAGTCCCACTTCCACCCCACCCCGCCTCTCACCCTAAAGAAAAAATAAATAACCTAACAAGATAAAATAAATAAGTAGAATACAGGTTCACTAATTTTTTGAAAATAATTTTTTCTTTTCCTTTTTTCTATGCAAAGATTCTGACAATAAGCTTAGGCTCTATATTATTATTATTATTATTATTATTATTATTATTATTATTTTGTGTCAAATAACCTACCAACAAAGTGATAAATAAATACTTTCCAACTATGTTGGGCTTGGCAGCGTAAATCATGAGAAGGCTTTATATTTCTTGGTTTGCTGCGGAGTTCACTGTATATATATTTTTTCCTAGTTTAGTTCATGATATTATTATTGAGTTCTTAAACAATGTTATTGCTATTAAATAAACTTCTTTTTGCAGACTGTGCTGACAAGGAAGAATATACTATCACTAGAATTGAATCTAGGAATGATCCAACTATCTTTGCATGGGAGTTAATTAACGAGCCCCGCTGTATTACTGATCCTTCAGGCGATACCCTCCATGTAAGATGTTTATTCCTTTCAACTTCCTGAAGTGTAATATAGATATAGTTGTAGAGCTTTTAACCTAGAATGGAAAAATAGGATTCATGACCTCAAGTAGTTGTGAATAGGCTTTGTGGAGTTGAGTAGAGCATGTATTTGCAGAGCTTTTAGATTTTGGTCAAGATGCTAGTGATATGTCCAACTAGTGACTTCGTATTATTAGCCAATCTTCAATGAACCTTTCACATTTTTTATCACTATCAAATGTCAGTAGAGTGAAGGTGTATGTCTGCATTACAATCATTAATCTCCACTATACAAACCAGGGTAGGGTACCATTCTAGTAGTGTTGCTTAGTTCTGGTAGTTCTGTATGGTGACTGCCCTTTATGTTAATACTTGCATAAATGAGGTCAAAGTCATTGAAGTACTTCAACATGGAGCTAGTACTTTTGACACGGTCCCTGTCAAGCTCACATTTGCTGCTATATATATATATATATATTTAAATGTGGTTTTTCCCTTGTGAATAAATTATATTTTACTAAATTTCTTGTAATAACAGTTTTATCAGTCAAGGATTCTAATATCTGTGTGGTTGTGCGCATGCATATGTAATTCTTTGTTTCTTTATCTGTTCTTGTTCCTTTTGTTTGGGTACATTCCAAAAAGACTCATTTACCTTTGATTTACTCGGAGAGGGAGAGTCAATGATTGAAAGAGAGAGATTATCTTCTTTCAATGTTGTCCAAGTATGAATTTATGTATGAATATAATTGCAGGAATGGATAGAAGAAATGTCAACTTTCGTGAAATCAATTGACAAGAACCATTTACTGACTTTGGGCCTAGAAGGATTTTATGGCCCTAAAAATCCCAAAAGGTTGACAGTCAACACCTCAGAAGCAATTGCATCCAGACTTGGATCTGATTTTATTCGCAACAATGAGATCTCAACCATTGCTTTTGCCTCAATTCATATATATCCTGACCAGTGGTAAGCTTTTGAAAATGTTGTACTTCATATAATGCCAATATTTGCAATTAGATCTAGTGAAAAATAGTGGTGTACATATATCTCATTTGAGGAAAGAAAGCAAAAACTTGGGGTTGTTTGAAAAAACCTTTAAGATAGTGCCCGTTGAACAGAACTTGACAAAAGTTTTTATATTTTCCCTCTGTCATTTGGTTATTGTTCAATAATCGATTCAAACTTCTCTGGAAATTTGTTAGAAGACTTCTTGAGGTCCATGTTCTGGTTCAACTTCATAGTGACTGCAAATTAAATATCCCAGAGTCTTTGCCCGATTCTTGTTTCAATTCAGAGAAAAAAAAATATAAGGGTTGAAATTATATTATCTTTTTCATTGATGGTGTTACATCCAATTTATAGAACAGAACCTAGCTAAAATAGGTAACTAATTACCTACCAATTAGCCCTAAATCAGGGAAAAAATAATGCAATCATACAGCTGTACTATAAGAGATCAAATCTCAACAATTCTTCAGTTGATCTAAAGTCCATTATTTTCCTTTCTCTTTTTGATAGGTTAAAGGCGTAAAAACTTAATGTTAAGCTGAAATATATCTCCAAATGGATGGCTTCGCACATTGAAGATGGTGACCAGCAACTGAAGAAACCTGTCATGTTTACTGAATTCGGATTGTCAAACCTGAACAAGGATTTCTTGTCAAACCTGAAAAGGCATCACAGAAGACCTCTTTAGCTTTAATGCTTTATTTGTGAGGGTATTAAATGATTTACTGATTAAATCATTAAAGGGAAGAGGGCTTTATTCATTAGTTACTTTTGGACAATGAAGAAGACTTGAAAAGTAAAAAAAAATGGGGAGGAAATAAGTTCAAGAAGAAAAAGACTTGATGTTTGGAAGGATGATTGGTTACCTGTAAATAGATCTCTACCAGTTCAAAGAGTGGTGGATCTGATAAATATTTCTTCCACTTATGGAATGAAAATCTTGTAAAGGAGACTTTTAATTGCAGAGATGTTGAGCTTATATTGAAGTTACCTTTGAGAGAATCTGCAGGGGAGGATCAGATTGTTTGGGGTCCTAATTAGAATGGTATATCAATTAGCTTTCATGGTGAAGGTTCCAGCTTGTGCAGACCTCCGATTGCTAAACTGGTGTGGAAGATATGGCCTTTAAGGTTGAGTTTCGATTCTACTGATAGGATGTGGTGGAAACAGAGGTGGGCTCAAGTCTGTGTGATATGTGGAAATTGATGAAAAGGGGTGATGTGCATTTGAGTTTAGCTGCCTTTGTTTGTCGCAGATTATGAAAGTGCAGGAATGAATGGGTGCTCAACAAGATGAATTTTTTTATTTTTTTACTTATTTATTTATTTATTTATTTTTTGAATTTAATGATGGTCAGAGGCAACACCAAGCCATTGACATTGTTGATGTTTCCTCTCTGGCTGTGTCGTCTTCATGGGTATCTCCGGCAATTGGTATGCTTAAGTTTAATTTTGATGCTGCTCATCTTTCTTCTACAAATGAATGGGTGGGGGTTAATTGTCAGAAAGTTAAGTATGATGATAGACCATTAGCTTCCTTCTTTATCCACAATGTTGATAATGCTGGGGTCGCTGAAGTGATGGTCCTTCGGGAAAGCATAAAGATTACAAGGCTTTGGGGGTTATAAGATTATTATAAGGCTTTGTGATTTTCGAAGAGGTTTGCAAATCTTTCTCCTTTTAATCAGCCCCAAGTCTAAAAAGGAACATAAATTAATACCCACCCCAGCTTCGTTTCAATTTCTACTGAAAATATTGTCACCATAATACCATCTTTCTGGAAAGTCAAATTTTCCTGGAAAGTCCCTCTGGAATTGATTTTCCATCCAAACAAGCAGAGTGGCCTAACCCTTGTAACACTTTGGGCAACGAACTCCCTCCGGTCTCTAACCGACAAAACCTTCCAATCCAACTTCAACTGCACGCCTCTCTATACGTATTCCCTCCCTCACGTGAACCTCTATTATAGGATTATGGCTTCCACATCTCTGATCTTAATTCCAGATCAGATCCTTCCTCTATCTCTACCTATATATCTTGTATATATATATATATATATACACACATCGAAACTCTAAATGATTCAAGGGTTTTATCAACTCGCATTGTCCACTATTGGTACACCTCATAAATTGTTGAATCTCAATGGTTTTGAGGATGAAAAAGAGTGATGATTACCCTGTTATTCGGGTCAAATTTGCATAACCCAATCCCAATGTTAGATCATTAAAGTCACCCTATAAACTGTTAAATTTCTATTAGGTCTTCACTTTCACTCCCAACTTTGAGTCATCAAGAATGTAAATTTTGTTGTCAGACATTGTATATTCCATGAAATAGTTGGAAATTCAGCTGAAAAATCTTGTTTTAGATCGATGAGGTCATCCGGGTTCTTCATAATCTGCATTCTCCATTCAAGTATAGCTCTAACATGTGGTGCTCTGATAATGTTCTATCTGAATGAAATCTCAGTGTTTGGTCATGGCATTGAAACAGCTAGGAAGCTGTTGGGATCGACGCCACACGATCAGTTGCTGATACAAATCTCGGATTCATTCGTGGGTTTGCTTCTATTTGTAATTGGGTTTCTGCTGTTTATGGTGGCTTTTGTTAACGACATTGAGTTTCAGATCTTTTTCGCGAAAGGATGTGTCCTCCTCCATGTTTCAATGGCACTGTGGAGGGTTTTCTTTGAGAGGAGGCTTGAAGATTTGGCTCATGATTGGCCAAGGCAATTTGTTGGTGATTTCATTTTGTCACTTTCTTGGGTCTTCTTTTTGGTTTATTCTTGGAGGGAGAAATATGATTAGTTTGAATAAGAAATGTAATTTGATTTCTGTATTCTTTAATGGATGAATTGGGATTGAAATGGTTGAGAATTACAGGTTTCCTGAGCTGGTTATTTTTGTTTCTGTGCTGTGAAGTAGTGCCAATTGGAGAAGATGAGCAGATCTGAGTCTATGGTGTTTGTATCTTTTGGATATGCTTTTGATTCACTTCCCAATAAGAAAAAGAATATCGTTTTTTATTCAGTTCTGAAACTTCCTTTTTTGGGTACTTTTTGTTACTTGATATTGATAATGGAGCACATTGTGTCTTGCTGTTTTCGTGTGTATATATATATATATATATAGATAATAATATGTCTTTCTTCAGTCAAGGTCAAACCACTCTAGCAAATTTTCCCATCTACATGATTTTAGAGTGGTGAAACATTTTATAGAATTAATTAAGCCGTTTGTCACTCCTAGAGTTTAGGCTATTTTCAAATGTGTTGTAAACTTTCTTCTATAAATAGCGTCAACTCTAATGTCTAATGGAAGAATGGAATTTTAACCATTTTTTTGTTTTCAAAAAATTGAAAATTGAAAACTGTACAAGAAAAAGTCTAATTCTACAAAATGTTTCACATTGACGGTCCTAAAATCATGGAAGCGACGAATCCGGTGGAGAGAAGTGACGGGGAATCCCGTGGAGAGATTTTTTGCTTAATTGGAGGAAGGTCCATTACCATCTTCACTTTGCACAGGAGGGGATTTGATTCTTTGTGACATGTAAACATATAAGGTTGCACCAAGTATTGACAAATTAGGTACAAATTGTTTAATATTTAAAGGTTCTGATCGTATAAAGAAAAACTTGAGAGGTGTGTAAAAAAATGAGGTTCTAATCAAAAGTCTTCCAATTTGTCTCACTTGATTGTGAAGACAACAAAAACTGCATAAAGAAAGAAAGAAGGGCTAGAAAGCAGCATCCTACATTCTTCTACGGTCAATCTCTCTCAACTTAAAAGAACAGAAACACTACTTTAGTGGATAAAAAAGTGTTTGAAATATAATCATTCTATGTAATATAACTTGGACCTTCTTCCTAGTTCTTTAAATATATATACATATTGTTTACGAATTCGTTTTCATGTCAATTTTTTTTTTTTTTAATCAAATCAATTGGTTTTCAACTTTTGACCTTATTTGGGGAAGTCCTAACAACCCAAGATTTTCTATTTTGATTATGAGGGAGAGACAGGTCACAATCATAGTTGCTAATTGATAATCAAATAGAAAATGTCATGAATAATAGACACACTATACTTTAGTGGTAACTGAAATGTTGAAAATAAACTCATCTCAAATGCACTAATATTATATTTGGGATACGGAATCAGTGATTTAGATTTAGGATGATAGTCGTCAAACATAACATAAGATATATTTGGAAACACAGAATTAATGATTTGAATTCGGTACTCCCAAACATAACATGTAATAAAAAAATATATAAAATTTAAAATAGCAAAAATTGACTCACGTGACAATTAATGATTAAGATAAAACATTTAAGATAAGTACTATCCTTATTATTATTATTATTTTAAATGCGGCTCTTGTTAGTCACTCTATTTATTTATTTTATTTTATTTATCATTACAAACGCGCAAAGGCCAAGTCATCAATGATAATACAAAGGCAAAAGTTAAGTTAGGCATACAAATCTTGAAGCAAAATAAGAAAAAATGAAAAACATACTCTAAATTTATTGAGAACAAGAGTAAAATTTTAAGAATGAAAATCACCAAAGGAGAAGAGTAGTAACAGGAGTGACCCAAAAGTCTGGCCATCATCAAGGCAACAACTCCAAAGTTACATCCACGAGGTATCTCAGACAGGAAAAAACCACCCAAACCCACACAAGATCAAATCAAGTGAAAAAGAGTAGCTCCAGTATTTTTTATAAATAATTTATCAAAAAGTATTCGAATAATTCATTACAACTATTCATGAGAAAGAATATAATAAAATCCATTTGTGATAAATGGTTAAAGAAATAATGCATTGGAAGGTACCTTAACCAACAAATCATGTATCAATTTCATAATCTAATGTTCAGTCCTTTTCATTACTTGATCTGGAATATTGGTGGTGGTCACGCTTAATATATTTTGTCGGCAATAGCCAATAATGCCTCCATACCCGCTGTCGGTGGCTCTTACTTCTTTGGTATTTTGTGGTGGTTTTGTTGATTTATTTATACAAATTAATAATGAATTCATACATCATCATCATTCTTTAAGACAAATGGTTTAAGACAACCAAGACAATCAATATTATTAATCTTACTCATTCCTATTATGAAAATCCATTACTCTTCACATATTTATTATCAAGTAGGACAATTATTATTCAGCAATTTATTCTTAGTTTGGTAGTAGTAGCAAATTGCTGAGCCATTTAAAAAAGTATTTTTATTTCAAAATTTTGTTTTTAAGTGTGTTTGGTGACCACAAATGAATTATTGCACTCTAATTGTCTTTTTCTTGTAAAGAAGACGAAAAAAAAAAAATGTGTTACTATTATCAAATATAACAACACTCTATTAAAAGATATTATTGTAAAATTAGTAATAAAAGTGTATGACCAAACAAGTTAAAAAGTGTTTTATGCCAGCTAGTATAATAGGTTTTTTTATTTTTTGGTTACAATAGTAACTTCTAACGAGTCCTAGTTAAGCATCATTATCTTATTTGGTTTTGTATTTAGAATACACACACACACACTTCGAAAGCTAACAAACTTTAACCGAAATGTTGGGCCCCGATAATTTCATGTGGCCCCAAACATGGTCCCATATATAGGCATCACGAAAGCTTTTGGGCCAACACATTGATTAGTGTTGGGGTTATTGGTAGAACTGAAGGTTCATAAGACAGGCAAAACAGCAAAACAGCAAAACAATCAATTTGTAGGTGATGCAATTTATGTGAGTATTCCAAATTTAGACATACGTGTTATATGTCATATTTCACACAACAAAAAAAACACAAGTCATTATCAACATGATGTTATAGAGCTAACTACATGATGTTATATAGCTAACTACATGATGTTATAGTTAATTAGTATATATGTTTTTTTTAAAGTGAAACACTCTTCAATAGCATTGGTTCTTTGTCTATATATATATATATATACCTTATAGGTAGAAATTTATGACACACAGTAAGCTCCAATCTATTTTGCCCACATCTATATTTTTTTTAAAACAAATATATATCACTATGCACATATGAAGTTATAATTTACTATTATATAATAACTTATAACCGTAGTATATATTGTTAAATTTATTATGCGGAAATATAAGATGTAAAATAGAAACATGGAAGAAAGAAAAATAATACATTATATACGTGGTTAGGCAATAAGGCCTACATTCGTGGATCAAGAACCACTTATGCTATATTTCTCTTATTATTTTTTAATATGTTTATATTGTGTTGACACACAATATATAGGAAATAAAATTGACAAAAAGGAATAAATCAAGGAGGAAAGAAATGAAACAAAAGGAGTAAATCAAGGAGGAAATAAAAGAAAACGGTGGTGGAGCGAAAAACATCCAAAAGGCCGGAACAACGCCGAGAAAATGGGTCGGAGCAAAGTTGAGAAATGGGCCGGAGCAACACTGGGAGACTTTCAGGTAATCCATCTAAGAAATGAAAAAGATCCAGAATAAAGTCAATAAAAGGTCGGAACTAAGCCGGGAATAGTTGGAACAAAGTCGAGAAATACTGAAACAAAGCGGGGGAAATGGCCGGAACAAAGCTGGGGAAGTGGTCGGAACAAGGCTTTGGAGCGTTAACTACCGTCGGTGAAGGAGGAGCGCTTGTAGCGCTAGTGAGATCTACTCGGAGGAGTGTCTACGCGTGACGGGGAAAACAAACAAACCATGTTAAATTTATGATGCGGAAATATAAGATGTAAAATAAGAAGATAGAAGAGAGAAATATAACACAACATATTTATAGTTCGGCACTAAGGTCTACATCCATGGATCAAGAGCCACTCAAGTTACATTTCTCTTATTATTTATTGATATGTTTACTTTGTATTGATACACAATATGTAGGAAATAAAGTTGACAAAATGAATAAATTAAGGAAAAAAAGAAGGAAAACAAAATGAATAAATCAAGAAGGAATGAAAGGGAAAATATATATATAAAAGGAAAGAATGAAGTAGGAAATAGAATATAATACATATATATATATATATATATATATATATATATATATATAATATATATTTCAATATATATTGTTTTTGGATGCAAACATTTTCATCTGACAAAGTACAATCATGAAAGCAAAAGTTGTAGCCTTACATGAACAACTCAACCATAATTGATAGAAGAAGAGGCGAAACAAGTCAATAGGAGGACGTACCTAAGGCTTCAATAGAAGAAGAGGCCTCCTTTATCATAATATTAGTTATATACTCCTTTTCCTAAATTATTTATGCAATATTATACTTATTAATTACCAAAAAAATTGCTCTTGCATTGGTCCATACTAGTTTCTTTTATATTAGTTATATAGATTATATATTAATAAATTATTTATGCTTGTTTATTGTATTTTTTTTTTTTGTTTTTTGGTCATTTCAAAAGCATAAAGGCGGCCAAGCTAACTGTAGTACAAAGACAAAAAGTAAAGCCAAAAAAGACATATAAATCATGAAACAAAACAATAAAATGAAAAATAGGCTCCAAATATGTGAAGAAAATAGAGCCTAAAATTCTGCAATGGAACCACCATGGGAGAAACGCAGCAACAGAAGTAATCCAAAGACCTAGCCATCAGTAAGGCAACAGCTCCAAAGCTACAACCACAAGGTACTCCGACATCTAAAACTTCGCACAAGATCAAATTAAGGAGAAAAAAAATCAAATCTGGGCAGAAGTACTAAGGATGGCAAATTTCCCATCCCCATCGGGTCCCCGCCCTGCCCCGCCCCGTTTATAGCAGTTATGGGGACCCTTTTATGTAAACGGGGATGGGAATGGGAGTAAATTTTGAAAACCCGCCGGGGTCGAGGACGGGGGCGGGGATGGGGTAAACCCGCCCCGCCCCGATTAAGTATTAAATTACTAATGTACCCTTACATTTAATAATTTATTACTAAATTAGATTTATTATATATATGAAAATAAGAAAAATTATGTTTTTTTAAAAAAATAATATATGTTAATCGAAACTGGGGCCGGGGATGGGGATAAGAGGTCGGGGGCGAGGGCGGGTATGGGGGTGGTGGTGAAATTTTAAGCTGGGATGGAGGCGGGGATGGAGATTGAAAAATTCAGCAGGGATGGGGATGAGGAATGAGATCCCCGCCCCGCCCCATTGCCATCCTTAGGCGGGACAAGACCTAGATTGGAGATCTAGCAAGAGAAAAATAACAGATTTGCTCATGTGAGCTGAAAACAAACCTAATAGGAACAGATCTAGCCAAACAAAAACAAAAAAGGGCATAAAAAATACCCACATGCACTTATTGAAACACACCGAGTTTATTGTAGTAATGGGAAACAGCTATTTGCTCCCCGCTCCCATAGAAGGGAGCAGGAGGCACGTAGGGAATAAGACTAAGGTTGGATAGAGAGAGAAAGTTAGAGAGAGGTGGGAGAGAAAGTATTTTGTGTTCACATACACACATAATTGGATTGGAAAAAAAAAAATACACATGCTCTTTTATTGGTCCATTCAAGTTTCTTTTATATTAGTTATATATATATAGATACATATTTTAATAAATTATTTATAATTTGTGTATTGTATTAATTACCAAATAAACATATGCTTTTGTATTGGTCCACACAAGTTTCTTTTATATTAATTATATATATATATATATATATATATATTAAGAAATTAGTTATATTACCAAATAAATATATATGCTCTTGTATTGAAGAATACAAGTTTCTTATATATATATATATATATATATATATATATATATATAAGAAACTTGTATTCTTCAATACAAGAGCATATATATTTATTTGGTAATATAAATAATTTCAGATGTATTTATTTGATAATTACTAATACAATACACAAACATAAAAAATTCATGAATATATATATATATATCTATACTAAGTTTATTTTAATTACTTCAAATACTTGTTAAAACACCTTTTGGACTTCTAATTTTTAAATTATATTTGCACACCAATACTTGTTGAAACATTTACTATTTAATTTGTTGACTCTCTTTCACGGAAATTTGCAAGTTAGGTAAAGAGAATTTTTTTAATTAAAAATCATTAGTACCTTAATACTATAATCAATATGAAAAGACCTAGTCTAACAAATTCGTTTTAGGCCTCAAATTACATCAAGTTGATCTCAAAACATTTTGCACAGTTGCTAAATTATATTTAGAGGTAATATGAGAGGAAGGGATTTAGATTCTCTCCCATTGAACTTTGACCAACGCTATTCAAAGTAGACAGTTAAATTGAGAATACAATATCATATAACAATATTACAAAAATATCATATTCTTGATTTAATAGTGTTTCAAGTGGATGTTGCTTAAGGTTTTTTTTATTTTTTTATTTTTTTCAAATTAACGCCTAGAACACGTCCTCCTGGACCTGCCCACATGGCCCTTCATTCATAAAGTGATCACGTGAAGACTTTTGTGGTTTGGGCCAGTCAATTTATTTTATTTTTTCTTGTTTCTCCTTTTATTTTTTATTTTTTTCACAGAAGAAAAACAGAAGCGGACAATGTTTAATGTGACTGAATAGAGAAATAAGGGGATAGCTACGTGGGATTTGAGCCAAAATGATACAGTATTTATGGTAAAATCATCATTATTTAGTTGAATTAAAAAAAAAAAGAAAGAAAGAATTTTTTTATCAACTGTCAATTTAATGAATTTTGAATTATGTTTTTAATTTTATAATTATAGTAAAGTTGAACCTTTTAAATTTTTATTTATTTTCCTGCTTAAGGAAGGAATATTCACAAAAAAAGAAAGAAAAAAGAAAAGTAGAGGTGTAGCATATGTTTGGAGTTAATCACGGGCCAAGTTTAGACTTTAGAGAAATTGTCAAACTTTGAAGTCTTGTTCTCTTTTATTTCAATGACGCTCGATCAAATAGTAATTATATATTATGCCCAAAGAAAGAGCTTAAATGGTCTCTTAGTACAGTATTAAGATGGCCAAAAGGGCCACATGAAAATAAATAATTAAAAAATAAATAAAGAACAAGAGTATTGAATGAGCCTGTTCAGTACAATATCAAAGTTGAAGATCTTACCCAAGGAAAAGAAAATTTTGAAGAAAATCTCGGAAAAAACATGAACCCAGATCAAATTGGGCACTGGTAGCTACCAACATTCCACCAAACACCTCCACGACCATCTTCAACCTATTCAAGTTTTACCGTTCTTTTTTGTCAAATTTGAGTAGGGTCAAGTTGGCTGTACCTTAATTGGTTCACATTCCTTTACAAAAACCCATTATCAGATTAGCAAAATACAAATCCCCCTCTCTCTATCTCTCTCTCTCTCTCTCTTTCTCTCTCTAACAGAGTTACAAATGTATGGTGAAGTTTCGTATGGGTGTTTGATGTTCTGAGCTTAATTGATGATTCTTGAAGTTCTGTGGTATTCTAAAGTAATTTTGAGTACCCTTTACGGAAAGGGATCTGGGTGTCCTTGAAGATCTTGTTATCATTGGATTTAGGACTAAAGAGATCTAAAGGGTATAAAACCCTAATCTGGGTTTCTGTGTTTTTGACTATTGCTTAGATTTGGAGTCCAAAGGGTACTCAAGAATCACTTCTAGTTCTAGTTTTGGGTGGTGGGGTTTGTTATTTGATTTATGGTTAAGTCACCAGCAAGGAAAATGGTATCAGGAAATGGGCTATTTTACCCAACAATTGGCTTTGCTTCATGTCTTGCTTTCATTTACCTGTCTTTTGGGGACTTGTGGGTCAATTTTGATGAGCAACCAAAGATGGGTTTTGTGGAGAGGAATGGGACTCAGTTCATGGTGGATGGTAGAGCCTTCTACATTAATGGGTGGAATTCTTACTGGCTGATGGACCAAGCTGTGGAGGGTTACAGCAGACCCAGGGTCAGAGCAATGCTGCAAGCCGGTGCGAAGATGGGGCTCACCGTTTGTCGAACTTGGGCCTTCAATGATGGTGCCTATCATGCCCTTCAGATTTCGCCTGGTAGATTTGATGAGCAAGTATTCAAGGTATAAGAAAATTTCCAACTGTTCATATTCTTGTATTAGTTTGATATAGCTCATCTTACACTTGTTCAGCTTTGTAGTTTAGATAATGTTTACAAAAATTGATTTAGATATCTATTTGTATGTTTGTTTGAACTTTCTGCTTCAGATAATGGTCATCTTACACATTAATGGTTGAAATGGAATTAGGAGCACTCTTCTGAATCTAATGCTTTTGAATTGATGATCCCTCAGAAACAAACCTGGAGGAACTGATGTTTTGTTCTGCTCTTTAATCCTAATCTGCCAATGTAGAGTTCAAAAGAATCTGAATTGGAAACATTAATATGCATTTTCTTATCATATTTTCTTTACTTTGTTATTTCTATTTTCTGAGTTGATCAATATTTCTTTTGTTGTTATTGGATCAATCTTAAATCCTGTAAAATTACAAAATTTACTGAACCCTGTTGAATATTGACCTATCAAGTTGACAGGTATATGTTGCTGGTAGTTTGGTAGAATTTACATTAAATTCCGATATGCATGGTAGTACATAAATTGCTGGTAGTTTGGTTATCTTATATATATTTTGTTGAAGTTTGTTTTATTTTCATGTTTATTCATAACAGTGGCCCATGGATTGTTGAAGTAGATTTTATCATGCCTAATTTAATAAGTGCCAAAAGGCCAAATTGGCACGTATATGGTGATAAATCTCAGTAAAAATAAACATTTCTCATTGTTTTCCCGCTTTGGAAATTTTCAATTCAATGACTGGATTGTATGGTAGGCACTGGATCATGTCATTGCAGAAGCTAGACAACAGGGAATCAGGCTGCTACTGAGCTTGGTTAATAACTTGCAAGCATATGGTGGAAAGACTCAGTATGTCAAGTGGGCATGGCAAGAGGGCATCGGTTTAAGCTCTTCTAATGATTCATTCTTCTATGATCCATCCATCCGTCTTTATTTCAAGAGTTATCTCAAGGTAATCTATATATCTCATTGGTTTTCCCTTTTCTATAATCTATAAGAAATCTTTACGATGTTAATTTTTGAGGTTATTTACTAAAAGATAACTGCTCCATACACTCTGCGCCATACAATGCTGTATGGAGCAGAGTGTTGGGCTTTGGAAAGGACACAAGTACAACGCATTCATGTAGCAGAAATGAGGAGGTTTTAAAAAGATAAGTAATGAGCTTGTGAGGGGAATATTAGGTGTAGCGTCTATAGATGATAAAATTAGGGAAAGTAGACTTTGGTGGAATGACCATATTCAACGTAGATCTGATGATGCACCGATTAAAAGAGGAAGAGTTGTTTGTGTAGTAGGTAAGCGACAAAGAGGCCGAGCAAAACTTACGTGAGATGAAGTAATTAGAAACAATTTGAAAAAATTATATCTAAGAGAAGACAATGTGTAACAGGAAAGAATGGAAAAAGAGAATTCATGTGGTAGACCCCCATCTATATGGGATAAAAGGCAAGGATGATGATTTACTAAAAGATAACTATATAGTCAAATTGAAATTCACTTGATTTAGTCTTGTTGGAGAGCCTTAAAATATATCTACATATCAATTAGACGTTTGTGTTCCTTTTCAAGTTTAAGAATATTACAGTTCTTTTCCATCTCAAGGCTGACATTGATGGGCTGTTATGATACATTTTTTATATTTAAACTCTGTACTTTGATCCAAAGTTCTTATGATGATGAACAGATCTTATGAGATCATACGTTAAAATTCTAAAATGCCTCTGTGCAAGACAATTTTAAGGAGACAATAGGGCCATTCAAATACTTTCGGAAGCACAATGACTTGGTTTAAATGTTGTTTAAACTGTAAAAACATAATGGATTGAATAAGTTTCCACTGAAAGACTCTATTAATGACCCATCGGAGCATTTGTATTAAAAAATAAAATTTTGATCAAGAAAAAGAAGACGCTAGTCAGATTATCATGATTAAGGCTAGAAGAAATTCTTCAACTATCATGCAAGAACTCGGGAAAAGAAGAAATTCTTCGATCATCGTGCAAGAG
Source organism: Cornus florida (assembly GCF_030987335.1). Classification (NCBI taxonomy): domain Eukaryota; kingdom Viridiplantae; phylum Streptophyta; class Magnoliopsida; order Cornales; family Cornaceae; genus Cornus; species Cornus florida. Next base: position 83,922,870 of record NW_026775575.1, read on the forward strand.
CAGAAAAACATGATGAATAACAAGATGAAATAAAGAATATATGTCCTGTTTTTGAATGACTGTTGGAATTCTGATAAATTCAGATTGTGATTATGGTGTCACCTTGAAGACATGAAGCAGTGAATTTTACCACATCCAGTGTTTATTCTTTGGCACAGTGACAGATTCCAATTCTAAGAAAGATTACCCAATGCTTCTACAAATCCACTTCGATTTGAGTTGGAGAAGAGAGACGACTCCCCTCCCCACCCCCCCACCGCGTCCCTCACCCTAAAGAGAAAATAAATAACCTAACAAGAGAAAATAAATAAGTAGAATACAAATTCACCAATTTTTTGAAAATAATTTTTTCTTTTTTCTATGCAAAGATTCTGACAATAAGCTTAGGCTCTATATTATTATTTTGTGTCAAATAACCTACCAACAAAGTGATAAATAAATACTTTCCAACTATGTTGGGCTTGGCAGCGTAAATCATGAGAAGGCTTTATATTTCCTGGTTTGCTGCATAGTTCGCGGTATATATTTTTTTTCCTAGTTTAGTTCATGATATTATTATTGAGTTCTTAAACAATGTTATTGCTGTAACATCTTTCATGAAGTTTAATAAACTTCTTTTTTGCAGACTGTGCTGACAAGGAAGAATACTATCACTGGAATTGAATATAGGAATGATCCAACCATCTTTGCATGGGAGCTAATTAACGAGCCCCGCTGCATTACTGATCCTTCTGGCGATACTCTCCAAGTAAGTTGTTTATTCCTTTCAACTTCCTGAAGTCTAATCTAGATATAGTTGCAGAACTTTTAATCTAGAATGGAAAAATAGGATTCATGACCCCAAGTAGTTGGGAAAAGGCTTTGTTGAGTCGAGTAGAGCATATATTTCTAGAGCTTTTAGATTTTGGTTACGATGCTAGTGATATGTCCAATTAGTGACTTTGTATTATTATCCAATCTTCAATGAACCTTTTGTATATTTTATCACTATCAAATGTCAGTGGAGTGAAGGGGTATGTCTGCATTACAATAATTAATCTCCACTATACAAACCGGGGCAGGGTACCATTCTAGTAGTGTTGCTTAGTTCTGGTAGTTCTGTATGGTGACTGCCCTTTATGTTAAAACTCGCATAAATGAGATCAAAGTCATTGAATTACTTCAACATGCAGCTAGTACTTTTGACTTGGTCCCTGTCAAACTCACATTTGCTGCTTTATATATATATATATTTATTCATTCGTAGTTTTTCCCTTGTGAATAAATTATATTTTACTAAATTTCTTGTAATAACAGTTTTATCAGTCAAGGATTCTAATGTCTATGTGGTTGTGCGCATGCGTATGTAATTCTTTGTTTCTTTATCTGTTCTTATTCCTTTTGTTTGTGTACATTCCAAAAGGACTCATTTCCCTTTGATTTACTCGGAGAGGGAGAGTCAATGATTGAAAGAGAGAGAGATTCTCTTCTTCTGTTTGTTCAATGTTGTCCAAGTATGAATTAATGTATGAATATAATTGCAGGAATGGATAGAAGAAATGTCAACTTTCGTGAAATCAATTGACAAGAACCATTTACTGACTTTGGGCCTAGAAGGATTTTATGGCCCTAAAAATCCCAAAAGGTTGACAGTCAACCCCCCAGAAGAGTGGGCATCCAGACTTGGATCTGATTTTATTCGCAACAATGAGATCTCAACCATTGATTTTGCCTCAATTCATATATATCCTGATCAGTGGTAAGCTTTTGATAATGTTGAACTTCATATAATGCCAATATTTGCAATTAGATCTAGTGAATCAAAGCGGTGTATATATATCTCATTTGAGGAAAGAAAGCAAAAACTTGGGGTTGTTTGAAAAAACCTTTATGATATTGCCCGCTGAACAGAACTTGACAAAAGTTTTTATATTTTACCTTTTTCATTTGGTTATTGTTCAATAATCGATTCAAACTCCTCTTGAAATTTGTTAGAAGACTTCTTGAGGTCCATATTCTGGTTCAACTTCACAGTGACTGTAAATTAAATATCCCAGAGTCTTTGCGTGATTCTTCAGTTGATCTAAAGTCCATTACTTTCCTTTCTCTTTTTGATAGGTTAAAGGCGCAAAAACTTAATGTTAAGCTGAAATATATCTCCAAATGGATGGCTTCACACATTGAAGATGGTGACCAGAAACTGAAGAAACCTGTCATGTTTACTGAATTCGGATTGTCAAACCTGAACAAGGATTTTGAGCCTTCTCAGCGGGACAGGTTATACAAAACTGTTTTTGACGCCGTATACAAATCTGCAAAGAAAAAGGGGTCTGGGGCTGGATCTTTCGTCTGGCAGTTCTTGATTGAGGGAATGGAAGAGTATAACGATGATTTTGGGGTCGTCCCATGGGAAAGGCCATCAACATATCAATTGATTACAGGACATTCATGTAGGATAGCAGCAATTCAGGGTGCTTTGGTTTCACAGAAGACACACTTGAAAAAACTGTGTTTGCGAAGGCGGTGAAAATCTTATTCTTCCGGTGGAGAAACGAATTTCTTTGTGCGGGGAAATTTGGTTTTCTTGAAGTACTTTCTGAAGGTTGTTGAATGCAGGGAATTAGTTCTGTACCATGTTCGTTCATAGCTAGTTAATACACCTCAAACTTTATGGAACAGAAATTCAAAAAAAAAAAAGGCACAAATTTTCATAAATTGTTCTGAAATGTAGTGTTTTGGAGATTGTCAATAGATTTATTAAGGATCAACTCCTAAAAGAAGCGTGAATTAGAGTGATAGATATGTTAGGCCATGGCTGAATTGTACCATTTGCAAGACGATTTCAGTTAGTTATAGAATTTGAAGTTTGAAGAACATTGAAAGCCTTTTTACTGCCTCATGCCCATTAGGAGGACTTCATATGGTGTGTTAATGTTTCATTTTATCCTCTGTCATAGCCATTATTAATTTATTTTCGACATAGTTGTATGATAATCTCTCGATATTATTATTTCTAGTATTTTCCTGTTCATGAGTATATCCAATTTCTTCTCATAATTGAATGAGTATCCTTTTGTTATCAACTTGTGATAAAAGGACTCGAGGGGATATGAGAGTACGATTTTGTACAATATGGATATTTCATTCAATACATATATATATATATATACACACACACATATTTGGAGGATGAGTCTCTATGCACAATCTCTGTTAAGTTGGAGTCGAACAGAAATGCAATCCTGAGAAGCTAAAAGGTGTCTTATGAATCCTATCATACAAGTTTAAAATAGTTTTGCTGTGATTATTAAAAACCTCATTTGTCTTGCTCCTCAAACTCGATTGAAAAACTTCACAAGGGCTATTCCTCCTAAGTCTGCTTACTGAAGAATTGGAGAAAGGATTCTCGACACCTTTAATACTTTGTTATATGTGTATATCATGTTGTCACATAAGTAAAAGTGGACCTTATCACTACTCGTTAGTTAGTAATCAACGCAAATAGTAGGTCTGGTGCTAGCCCAGCAACAGGACATGTATTGTTTGAGGCCTTTGGCTTGTGTTCAAAACCCACCAGCATCTTTCCCCTCCCACTTTAACCTTTAACTCTCTAACCTCACTAACCATGCCAAATCAAAAAAAAAAAAAAAAGAGGTAATCAGCCCAATGAAGTTTTTCTCTCAGAATTGAGAAGCTTGACTTTTTTGTTTCCAATCTCTTCTTTCCACTAATACAATTGGCGCAATTAAGTTTTTCTCGCAGAATTGAGCAGATTGACTTTTTTTGTTTCCAGTCTCTTCTTTCCATTCTCAGCGTCACGAAACATTTTTTTTCGATGGAGTTATAAAACATTAATATCATGAAACCTGTCTTGTCTTGAGAAGAAATATAAAGTTATTTCAGACTTCGTAATGAAAAAGATACTCGTAGTAGGTAGCATCTAGTATTTTAATCTGGGTTCAAACTATGGATATTGATTGTTGCATTATTGTTGGTATAACACCGAAATAACCAATTAATGCTTTCGGTTTTGTTCTTTTTGTGGAAACAAAGTTCAAATAGTAGAAAAGGTCACATAATACGTTTATGTGTTTTGCTTCGCTATGGAAGTAAAATCCATTATTAAACAAAACCTAATGGTACGTTTGGTTGGAGAGGGATGTATGAAAGGACAGGAGAGAGCTCCATTTTTTATTGGAAGGAAGGGAAGATAAGTAAGAAACAAAGAGGGATAAAACATCCTTCATCCATTCGTATTTTCATATCCGCCCAAAAATGGTGGAAGAACAGAGAGAGAAGGATTATAACTAACAAATATTTAATTTACATTTTTAACCTTTCCAAAAGTTTGCTTGTTAAGCCCTGGCTGTATTAATAAAGGTATATTGGTAAAATTAATATAAAAATTCTCTTGACTTTTCTTCCAACCAAACAAAAAATGTATTATCCCATCTATCATTTTTACTATCCATTCTATATAGGGAGACACCTTCCATTCCCTAAAAATGCCTTGTCCGTTTCTCCTCCTCTCCCTTTCATCCATTTTTTCATCCTTTCAATCAAATAGAGCACAAATTAAAATAAACTTGTAGTGTTGTAGAGCTTGTATTGCATCCAACGGTCTACAACACCTTATCCAAGCTCCATTTAAAGAATAAAGAGTGCAATGTTCTCATTGGTCAAAAGTTCAAAACCATAAGATTCTTATATTCCAGTGTGATTGGTCAACTATTAGAAAAATTATTAGAGCATATCCAGCGGTCTGTTAAAAAAGCCTTTTGTGTAAAATACACTGCCACATATTATTTGTAATTCCAGCAGTCTGTTAAGATACACTGTCACGTCACCAATGTGTAAAAGGGTTGTGTATTTTACACAACACTTTTACACTGCCATGTAAGCATATTTTCTGTGATGACCCTGTGGGCGGGTGTGCCGTGAGCCAGTGTGAGACACTGTCAAGCTACCACATTGGCGAGCTACGAGTGCACAGTTCCATATCGTCTGGGTAAAGGAAAGGTGAAGTGTTTAAGCTCAAGAGCAAAACTGTGGGGGCTCAGGCCCAAAGCGGACAATATCATATCATGTGGTGGAGTGGGTCGTTACAAATGGTATCAGAGCCTGACCCAGCTGGAAGTGTGCCGACGAGGACGTTGGGCCTCTAAGGGGGGTGGATTGTGATGACCCTGTGGGCGGGTGTGCCGTGAGCAGGTGTGAGACACTGTCAAGCTACCACACTGGCGAGTTATGAGTGCACAGTCCCATATCGCCTGAGTAAAGGAAAGGTGAAGTGCTTATATGTAGGTGTGTCACTTCAATTGGTATAACCCCTTTTGGGGGTGAAGCCCAAGAGCAAAACTGTATGGGCTTAGGCCCAAAGCAGACAATATCATACCATATGGTGGAGTGGGTTGTTACATTTTCTCTCTTCTCCCCCCTTCCCACTCACGGTTCTCTTTCTTCTCTCTCATTCCTTTACGACTTTTTGTTTCCCTCTTCTCCCCCCTTCCCACTCACGGTTCTCTTTCTTCTCTCTCATTCCTTTACGACTTTTTGTTTCCCACTTTTGTAGAGTGTAATGCAGAAGAATTTGTAACTGGCGGCAAAGTAAGAACTGCTCGACTATTTTTTATTCATTTATATATTTTTTTAATAAACATAGTTTGATTCATCACTTTCGTTTAATCTTTATCTTTTGTAATCATACTATAGATTGTAGGGTTTTTTTTTTTTTTTTTTAGATTTTTATCCTTTTATATTCTATTCTAATGAAATAAATATGTATTAACAAATTATTAGATATATATTTTAATCACGTAGTGTCTACATACTTGAATCTTATTTTTATTATTTGTTATAAGTTTCCGGTGACGATGGCGTGAAAGATTTGCTATTGGTGGGATGTGAAAGTGAAATATAGGGAGAAATGATTATTTTTTTTTTCCCTAATTGAGGAGGATTGGGAAGTGAGGTTTAATCACCAAAAAGTAAACTGAATAAAGTAGGTTTGTAAAAGTTATGTAGGACATTGGGTATGATACGTGGTTGGTTGTTATTGGAAGATACTTTTTTACACAACAGGTATAAAACAACTGTTGGAGCTAAAAATATTTATTACAAATTTTTTTATGTAAATCTTCTATGACACATCAGATTTACACAAAAAATTTTAATATACTGCTGAAGATGCTCTTAGGGTCCATTTAATACGTGGTGGACCAATTCAATCCAGATCGTTGTTAATTTTTTTTTTTTTTAATTTTTTTATACAAGACAAAAAGTGTTAAAAATTAAATTAGTAAATACAAAAAATCGAAATTTAACATTATAAAATTCATCAAAAACACTAACTCACAATACTACCAAAACATCTATAATAAAAGTCTAAATTTTACTATTCACAGAGTATCAATAAACCATAACAATCTAATAACTTGTGGTCGACGCATGAAGAAATCTCTAATAATGATAGACGCGGCCACTTACTATCTTGCTATCCTTTCCTTACTGCGTACGATAGCGAAGTTACCTAAGAATTCGCGAATAGACTCTCGTTTCTAAAGTACAACCACTCTTAAAGACTCTCTCCCTCTCTACCTTTTCGACAAAGTTGTGTCTTTCTCTCTCTATTAACTCCGTATAATTCTGTTCTCTCTGCCAAGTCTCTCTCACTTCTCTCTCTAAAGCTCTAATTGTACCATCTACTTTGCAGAGTTCAACTGTGGAGGGTTTTGATCACTCGTGTCCGAAAAATCTAGGGTTATGGATATCGATATTGACGAGTTCACTTCACAAGACACTCAAGCTTCGATCTCCAAGAAGCATAAACACATTGAGGTAATAGTACCTCAAACGACTAACAAAAACCCCCAATTCTGAGTCCTTTAAGACAATAATTTTAGTGAATTTCGTTGATTAATTGTTGTACCACGAGTAAGGCGCATCTTTTTGACGACATTTGATCTTTAGGTCAATTATTTAGCTTTGATTTATGAGTTTTGATCCGTAATTGTTCGAATTTGTTAATTTGACCGTCCTTGTCGGGCTTCATTGGTTACGTTTTTCTCAGACGATTCAAATGAATCAACAAGCAATTACTCTCTCTCTCTCTATAAAAGATTTATGCATCTTTATACACACACACACACATTCATCCCATCAACAGTGCGCTCGAGGTGTTTGTGGCTATCTTTGTGCCTGTGTACGTATGAACTGTGGAGGTGTTTAAGATGTGGGGTTTATTGGGTAAAGTATAAGCCTAATCCATATATATGAAATTGGGAGGTTTATTGGGGTAGAGTAGGCTGAAGATGTATATTACTTTTAAGGCATCTATGATTGAGTAGAGTTGTATGCTTCTCAAGGGATGGCCATGAGATTGTTTGACGTTAATCAAACTATATGAATCCAAGTTTATTAAATGTGTGTCTATTATCTTTCATGAGGCATTATATTTATATTACTAGTAGTATTTATTTTGTTTCATTTAGTAGGTAAGTACAGTCTATTGCTTGGTAGGAGCCAAGATGTCATCATTTTGTAGAGAGAGCCATCAATCGAGGTACTAAAATGTTGTTAATGGGGAATAAATTAGAGTTTATCCATAAGCTTGCATTCTTCTCTCAGATTGAATCATTTGCCGTTAACATAGAGAGAAAAATGTTATCTCATTCTTTATCTTCCAATACACAACAATAATAATTTAATATGTTAATTTCAAGTTAATAGTTATAAGGCTGAAATTGTAAGAAGATGGTTCCCAATTATATGTATCTACTGCTTAAATGCTTAATTCTCTCTCTTGCGCGCGTGCTTTCACACACAGACATACACACACCTAAAACACATTCTGGTATATTTCCCTTCCTATGTCAATTTCATTTTGGTCCTTACTCAGTAGTACTCCAGTAATCTAGTTGGTAATAGTTTCCCCATGCTCAGTGCCACCCGTGCCATTGTATGCTCTATGCCTAACTTTTCTTTTATCATATAACTCTCTCCAGGAGGCTTTGGTGAAGGATATTGGAAATTCTACTAGTCTTGCAGGATCGAAATCTGGAGCTGTTAATTCAGAGAATTGCAGTAGTTTGAATTCAGATCTGTCATATCATGATGATAATGATGGTGATGGTGAAGTTGACGATGGTAATGATGTCGATGATGTTTCTGATTATGATGATAACGATGATTATATGTTCGACGATAATGGCAATAATGACGATGATGATTATTTGAAGAAAATGCAAGACCAATTTGATAATGTGGATTTGCCTCCTGGGGTAGAGGCATCGATTTCTTGGTTGAAGGAACCTGTTCCCCATGCAAATGTCCCAGCTTCTATGAGCACTTCATCCCAGAGCAATACCATGGGTCTTCCAACAGGGGTGAGGATGTCTGTCTCTTTGTTTCCAGATCTTGAAAATAGCATAAACAAGGCTGCTGGTGCAAGCAGTTCAACAGTCTCTGCAGACTTGAGTTCTGATGGGAAAGAGGAAGAAGAAAAAGATGATGTTCTGAGGAAGTATGAACTTTTCAAACGGTTTGATACTGTTGATGATTTTTCAGATCATCACTTTTGCCACGTAGGCTTTTCGGGACAGCAGGTGGCTTTTGTTAACACATTTCATGTTTTACCATTGTGTGCAAGGGCAGATCCAGAAATTGTTAATGGGGTGGGCTAATACTAGTAATAATAATAAAAAATTTTGGGCCGGACTGAAATTTAAATAGTAATAATTTTTTTTATTTTTTATTTTGGTGGGCTAGAGCCCACTCAAGCCCACATCTGCCAGTGATTGTGTGTGTAATGGAGTGTGCATATTTCACATATGTATGCATGCATTTATGTAATCTTCTCTGTGATCTTTTCTTGATAGCCACCCAAGAATTGGACAAAGAAAATTCAGGAGGAATGGAAAATTCTGGAGAAGGACTTACCTGGTGAGTTCCGATTGCTTGTTCATTTATATGTTTTACCACTAATAATAATATATTTCGAAAATATGACATGTAAGCTTCATTGTTTGAAGTGGATTAAGTATACAATTCATTAAAGTATTGCAGTGTTTTCACCTTAACTTGTCTGTGGCATTATTGGCAAAATAATCCTTCATATAGTGTTTAAGCACATTAATCAATGATTGTGTGTATATATAATAAATGTGGGTGTCCACTCAAATTGCAATAGTACTGATTTTGTTTGAAGATCACTTTCTCTTTTTTTTTTGCCATGTTAGGGCATTATATTTTACTTCCACATCTCTCCCCCCTCCCCCCCATTATTTTTACTTTTACAGATACAATATATGTAAGGATATATGAAACAAGGATGGATCTTTTGAGAGCCATTATTGTAGGACCAGCGGGGACCCCCTACCATGATGGTCTTTTCGTTTTTGATGTTCTCTTCCCTCCTAATTATCCTGATATACCACCGGTATGTATTAGGTGGTAATGTCCTTTTTTAATTACTGTATCAAAATATCTTCCAATGTAAACAATTGAAATTAGTTTTGTGGACTTCTTTCTGTTAGATGGTCTACTACTACTCCGGTGGCCTTCGATTAAACCCAAACCTGTATGATTGTGGGAAAGTCTGCCTTAGCCTGCTAAACACTTGGACTGGTAAAACAAATGAGATGTGGATGCCGAAGACATCAACCATGCTGCAAGTTTTGGTTTCTATACAAGCTTTGATTTTGAATGATAAGCCCTTCTTCAATGAGCCTGGGTATGAAAAAATGTACGGTGGGCCCGAGGGAGAGAAGAAATCCACTGCATACAATGAAGAAGTGTTTATTTTATCTTTGAAGACAATGGTTTACACAATGAGGAGGCCCCCTAAGGTATGATCTTGACATACTTATGATTAAACATTATTCTACGTTTTCCTCGTGTTGATATTTGATTTATCGAGATAATAAAGACCCTTTTGCTAAGTATTTAACAGGAAATATAATGGTGTGTTTTTAGGAGTAATGGGGACTTCTAATGAGAAGAGGCTAACTTGGTTTGTCATAGCTGAACTTGAGATGAAAATGATTTTCTTGCTAGCTAAGTTCTAGCAAGACTAATATCGAGAAAAGCTTCTTTATTAATACCGAAGCTGACAGAAACTAGTTTGTGCTTGGCTCCTGGCATAAACTGTCCTGCAGCACATGCTCGGGATATAATAGGTCATATGCACTAGTTTTCTCTAGTAACATTTGATTAAATTAAAAAAAAATCAAATTTGTTAATGTTGGTTGGAGAAATTAAATTCTACCTAAGTTTAGTCAAGCAGGCTTTAGTGTAGTTTGTGTAAGCTCACGTCAAACTTCAGTAATTAGTCAAGATTTTAATATTGCCACATAGCACACTCGGCTACTAATTGTTATTGTTGCGCAGCGATATATGTATATGTTTCAGATTCACAGCATTAATGTCCTGTTACTGACCATATAACTCCATGATGGTCGCTCTGGTGCCATAACGGCTTTGTTGGTACAAACCTTGGTCAACTAGTTTATACTTACAAGTTATATTGACGTAAATTTGAAAACTTAGAAAACTCAAGATTTGAGTGTCCATTCTGAATTACAAGCTTCCAAGAATTGAAACTCAATAATGTTTATTTATTTTTGAATTATTTTCTAACTTTTCAGTTAGATTTAACATAAAATTAATCCTTGGTATTAACTAATTATTCTTTTAAATTTTTATTTATTTGATTTTCCATTGAGTCCATGCTCTTTTGACTTTAGGGTGGATGAACTAAAGAAAATATTCTGGATGAATTTTAGTGGTGTATTCTATTTGCAGATTGTTAGAGGATTTAATATTTAAGTTACAACCTCTGTAACAAACTTAAGCTTTTAGAGTAAATGTTTGTTAACATGTTATCAGAGTAGGCATGGTCCTAAGTTCAAACCTCACCTTCACCCTGATAGCTAAAAGTGAAACCCGTGTTGGACCAAAAGAAGTCCACATGTAAGGGGTGTTGGAGGATTTAATATTATAGTTACAGCCTCTCTAACAGCTAAAGCATTTAGAGTAGATGGATGTTAACACATTATATAGTTAGAGGAAGGATAAGTGCTAAATTAAAGAAGTAGAGAAAAGCTATAGAATCAAAATATTTTAAGATAAACCGGAGTGAATTGAATTATGGAATTTTACTTTAGCAAAACTAGAAATGAGTATATATCGTGAGATTGAGGGTCAAATGATATAAAAGCAAACATTAATCAGGATGGATTAAATGGATGGGTGCTTCTACCATATTTAGATTGATGTATACCTTTAAATTTAAAAGGAAATTCTATAAGTTAGCTATATAACCAGGAAATGTTGGGCAGTTAAGAAATCATATTTTCATAAGATGAGCATGGCTATTGAAATGAATGTGCGGAAAGATAAGAAATGATAAAATTGAAATGGAACATGTTTTTTAGATAGTGGAAATAGCATCATCTTGAGATAAAGTGATAACTGCATCATAAAGAAGAGTGACGTGGTCCACATTTTGGGTTACACACTTGTACTAGGAGAAGTGGAGGACTGAAACTAACGTTGGTTGAGATTCTAAGTTAAAATTTGATGGCTTGTGTTTTTACTTGAGTTGTGGCCCTAGATAGAGAAAAATGACAATATAGGATTTGTGTAGCCAATCTTAAATAGTTGGTTATTCTTCGATGCATAATTTTTTGTATAGTTGATTGATTGTATAAATTATTAAGTTACTAATTACTAACCAATATATAACATTGAGTGACTGTAATGTTGGTTGAACCTATTTCATTCGATACCTTTCTTTGTTCAAGTGCATTAGTGGTCATAAAGTCAGTGGAAGGTGAAAAATAGCAAGCTTTTATTGACAACAATGATAGTTGCTACCAGTATTAAATCATTTTTGGTTATTTAACAAAATTCACTAAAAATAATTAGAAATCTTTTTTTATTTTTTATTTTTGGAGTTAGAAATTTCAAAACCATGATGGCCACTACTAATGCGTAACCCCATCACTTCCACGACTTGTTACTTAAAATTTTACTTATTGTATGAATCAAGCATGCAATATGCCTATTTACAGAGACTTCTGGTGCACACAAACAGCCTCATACAAGTCGTTCTGTCGGCAGACCGATGCTGAGTAATTTCGTGCTTTGCTGTTCTTTATCTGCTTTCCGAATACTAAAATCTATCAATTTCACTTTTTATCTTCAGCATTTTGAGGACTTAGTTGCCGGTCATTTTCTGCTCCATGCACATGATATCCTGTCAGCATGTAAAGCTTATATGGAGGGTGCTCAAGTAGGGTCTGTGGCCAAAGGAAGTGTCCAGAATGCTAGTGAGGTTGGAAAGAGTTGCTCGATGGATTTCAAGCAAGCAGTAGCAAAAATGATAAATGGTCTTGTTGCAAACTTCTGCAAAAATGGGTCCAAGGACTGTGAGCAGTTTCGTCTTCCAAGCTGATTGCAGTCAGTAACATATGGGTATTGCTGGGACTAATGAAAGACAGTCTAGGCCATTTAAGTGCCTTTTTTTTTTTTTTTTTTTCCTTTCCTTTCAATTTTTGGCGACACTGCACAGGTTACATTTTATACCGGGTCTATCTTTGGAATTCTAAACAGGTGTAAATAAGCTGGGGTATTCCGAAGGATGAGACAGGAACTTCTTCTGGTATAGTTGATTGCATCAGATTTCTAATGATTCTGACTTTCTTGTTAGTGTGCTCAGGTGCCACCTTTCCATTGATCTTATGATTCTGCATGGGATTGTATGTTTGGTATATTTAGTTTAATCCACGGCTACCATGGATGTTCAACAGATGTATTTGCTTATGGCAATTAGGGCTAAACTGTATGAATGATATAATAATTATAATAACAATGGATGTATATACATAAGTGTACTAGTCTACCAAAGCCACTAGGTGTGCATCACTTTTTTTTCGACAAGATTGTCCTTTGTACATGGCATCCCATACTTGATATCTAGTTTATCTTCTGATATTTTGCAGTCATGATATATATATATAGAGAGAGAGAGAGAGATTTGCTTGTCTGGTACTCAGTAGCATACATTACGTGGCTACGCACTACCTGTCAACTTAAAAAATAGGGTTTATATTCTTTTCACAGTACAAAAGTTGGAAATGATTGTTGCTAGGAGAAATATGCAAGAAATAGTTTGAAAAATGTTGATAAGTCAAATTGCACTGATTTGTATGGCCGGTTTATGAAATTGGAAGCTCTGATTGATTCATAGAAATTGCTTTATAGCTCAAATATCCAAACAATAGTAAACTCAGTGCTTGCAAATGCACTGCAAGTTGACATTTTTAGGCTGTACTTGATTTATGTCTGCTTCCTCATTATGCCTCGATGAGAAAATATGAGACATGCACCAAGTTCTAAAAAAGGGGAAAACGCAAGGATGGGAGGGGTAAAATAAAAAGGAGAGAATATTTCTTCGAAAAGTGAGGATATTCTAATGTAAAGGACTTTTTATTTATTTATTTATTTTTATTTATTTATTTTTATTATTATCATATATGTTGTTCCTATACACCATATTCTTTGTAAAAACTGAACTACTACTGTATCTATTGACGGAAGTAGCAAGTTCTACACAACATAGTCAAAGCACCTTGACTAAGGCACCCACAAAGGGTGAGAGATTAGCAGAGCTTTAATCACAAATTGATACATTAGTGTAGTTTTGCGTGTAATTTAAGGTTTAGAAAACATGAAACGCATTATGTATCTTATTTGAAACCAACTGGCAACTCTGCTTGAATTTTCAAACGGCTTTGTGAATCCAAGTGCGTTGTCCCTCATTCCCTGCTGCAGCTCAATCTATGCTTTCCATTCAGCAATAAAAACTTCTTTATCTTCAACAGGGATAAGTGAAAAAGTAAACCTACACGGGCTGCAAATTTTTCTGTGTACCTTCCTGGTGTCAGATACTTCACAGAATGTTCATTCCCTACTATCTTCTCGGTAATCATTTCACGTAATTACTGAGAGCTGCACACCATAACTAGAGTTCCAGAGTTTTGAACTATCAAGCCTCTGAGCAAGAAGAAATTGGAAATGAAAGGGAGACTTCAAGATGCAAATCAGGGAATGAAGATAGGAAGCAAATTTATGGACTGGAGCACTGCGTCAGCTCTGTGCTCAACATGTGGTGGAGAAGGGCATCAACTCTCTGACTCCGACTTTTTGAGCTGCATCAAGCAAACAGAATATCAATCCAGATCATTTTTAATGGCCAGAATGGATGTAATATAATATTGCATCTGACAACTCAGCAATACATACCCAATATTACGGCGCCTCCCACCACTGTCCTGAATTCAAAAGGCAGATGACACTACTTCAGTATGATTGTTAAGTACACACACAAACACACATACACGCGCACACACAAACACAAGCAAGGGAATATTTGCTGAAGAACTTCATTTAACTAATACTAGATCTTACCACAAGTTAGGGTTGGCATAAGAGAACTTCTCAAATAACAGCAAAACCACTTCTCAACGAAAACTAAACATGCTGCATTGACTACTTCACTAGGGCATGTTCCACTGGGATGCAGCAAGTAGCAAGACTAAAATTTGAACATTTTTTCAACGTTTGATGGGTTGAAGTTCGGGTTGTAATAAAGGTGCTTCATCAATAATGAAAAGTTTTTTTAAATGTGTTATTAAGTCCAAAGAAAATTAACAATTATCTAATAACTCATGAGTGGGGACAAGTACCTCACCAGTGCCAAATGGACTTGCACAGCAGACTACTGACCTGGAACTAGAAAATTTTGCATTAACAGAAAGAAAAAAGGAAACTGGAAGGGGAACAACTAAAAGAAACAAAAGATCTTGGCTGTATTCTTCTCTTCTGATGTTTCCCCTTCATTTTGGCTTGGGCATTTTTTCAGATCCTCGAGCCAAAAAAAAGGGAAAATGCAAAACCACTTACAGAGGAACTTATATTTTAGCGCTTATACAAAACCACTGAAGAGTGAAACTTCCATTTTGTGCTTTCACAAATAAAGTCCGCTTAATATATGGAGAAAAAGCCTAGTGTGAAAATACATGATCAACAAAGGCATAGCATACTCGACGTTGCCTTCTGTTACGTGAATCAACAAATTGCCATTTGGGAATTAATCACTCGACGTTTATAAACTTTCAAAGACTAGCAAGTAGACATATTATGATGTGTAAATTACTCCTTCCTGACAACCAGAAGGAAATTCAAGGGTGGCACCATACATTTCTACGAACAAAAACTATGCTATGCCTTTGAAGGCTTCGAACTGGTTTGTGGATCATGATAGAGTTGTTGCCAATGAGTTGAAGGTCAAGGCTCCCTCCAGAGTTGAGGCTTTGGACTTATTATTGGCTCATGAAAAAGCTAATAGTAATAAATTGCTTCAGATAGAATGCAATACAAAACTCTCAGTACGGACATGTGTTTTTTTTAATGTAAATGTAGTGATGAGACTTCTGCCATCTCCAGAGTCATTGTTCCTTCTCTTATGGCGGAGACTTCTTTCTCTAGCAGGTTTAACTCGAGTGTCTCCTAGAAATGTAGATTCCTCACTTGTGAGCACTTAATAGTGGTTTTGGTAAAGAAAACAGAGGCAACACTCTCCAAAATGGGGCACGCTTAGCTTGGATTTGGGTGGTCTGGAATCCAGATTTAAGGAATGCTAGAAATTCTGGTGACAACCAAAATCAGGAATAGACCGCGGGGTGAAGTGCATATTTTAACCTTTCTCTGGGAATCAGTGACTAAGGAAATTTTAGGATGCCATTATGTGTACTTCCAAGTCACTGGAAAGTGGTTTCCTAGTGTTCTATGCTCAATGAGGTTCCCCTTCGTGAGTAGAAACTGCCCCATAGTTAAGTTAACTGTAACTCCATAGGTGTACACTTCGGGTTCCGCATCCCTTTGTCATTGGACAATAGGTGGTGTTATTTATAGACCATCATGGTAGTGTCATTTTTTCATTATCTAGACTGGTGGAAAATGGTTTATCTTAAATGAGATATTCAGCTCTCTGGAAAAGGCAGTAGGAAAGCTTCCTCATTGGATCTTTATCACTGTTGGATTGAGGGAGATTTCCAATTTTGGCTGCACATTGTGAAACATGATATATTGGTTCTTAGCGCAATGCTTAAACAGTGCAAATGAGAAAAAAAATAAAAAATTTCTCGGGATACCTAGATCAAGTAATGAAAAGATTCCTCATCCTCCATCCTCTAGTACAGATATTTTTCCTCATCTATAATGTCTATATTTTCTTATTCATTGATGGAATAAGGATCAAAATCCTAGGCTCTAATGGAGAGAGCAAGGTCATTGATGTAGACCCAGAGGAGGGAAAATAGGTCTTGATGGTAGCTTTAACTAATTTTAACACCTTTTTTATTTTTTAACTAATATTATTGAAATTTCAAATTTAATTAATGCGACTAGAAATTGATCCCTATGATCAAAATTATATACTCTACAATATAGGCCAACTATTGAATACCAACTAATCCATCATGCTAATTATAACCACAATTCAAACGGAAGTAAATTATAGTATAAAGCATGGATAATGGACACCAAGATCTATAATATAAAAAACCAAAAGGGAAAAGCCATGGGACGTAGCTCAGTCACACAATCCACTCCGTCAAAAGACTTTGCTCCTCACAAATCTGCTACCTCGATAGCAATTCTAATCTTTAGACTAGTCGTCCACTCCAATCTTGGTTGATTGAATGAGAATCTAGGTGTAATTAGCTCCACAGCAGTTATGATGCCAAAACACTAATTTAACAGTCACCAATCTAATGCAATTGATGAATGCTAAAAGAAAAATATATGAAGGCACGTAATATTGCATAAAATAACTCAAACTTATGCATCTCTGTGTAAATTGTATTGTCTCATAGGTTTTGTAGTATGATAGCAAACTATAGCCAAATCAAACTTGTAGAGAGAACAGAATTTTATGGCTCAATCTGAAAAGGAATTTGATTTCCTGATCAAGGCAATTCGACATGACTCAAGTAGTCCTAGATTAACGGAAGTACTCAGGAATCTAAAATTTAATTTTTTAAAAGGAAATTAAACTTTTTATGCTTTTTAATTACGATTTACAAAATCAAATCATGAATTCTTAAAACCCCAACACATGAATGCACGTCAACTTACCTTTGTATTGTTGGTGTTGAAGATTACACTTTTGCCCTTGGCTGAAGCTTGAATTATATCTTTTATCATGACCAAGAGGTAAACTATATTACAAACTCTAGTTTTGATTCACGAATATACTAACCTAAGTCCTGTTACCCTAAAATTCATAAAAAAAATAAAAGAAAAAAGGAAAAAATAAAGGAAAAAGAAAAAGGGGGAAAAAAAGGCTACACATAGAAAAGTCAGCTTACTTTTTAAGGATTTCTTATATAATTTCTCTTAAAACATTCCAGTAATACCATTCGGGGACACCACAAACTGGCAGCATTATTAAATTTAATTGTAACAAAAGAGAGTGAATACAACTGCTACTTTGTGACCTGTTTTCAGGAAGGAGCTCCAATTTCTGTTTTACTCTAGGCATATTGTTAGGGGTTACTGCTTCATTCACTCTTAAAAAGTCAAAATTGACAAGTCTCAGGAAGCATGCTCAAGTTTCAGGACAGCAAAAAAATATTAGGATTGTCTAACTCCCAGCACTCCATGTAGGTGGGACATACGATGGGAATGCACATTTTGTTAATTTTGAAAAAGAAGAGCTTGCTACTGGTACCAACCTTGCCCTGTTCTTCGCCTTCTTCACAAGTTTCGAGTTCCATTTCAGCGAAGAATGCCTCTAAGACGAAGGCTACAACCTGAAATTACATAAAAAAATTAATATTGTTTCATTGATTTACTATTGCAGATTGTCCCATGAAATTCATGATTTGCGCCATATAAAGGAATAACATAAAAAAAGAGTTGGGAGATGGTCACAGGATCACAAGTCACATATATTGCAGTTGAAGTTCCACAAGAGCTTAAATGAAATTCCTTATGTAAAATCTAATCTTTTTTCTTTTCTTTTCTTTTTTTCTTTTTTTTGGCCCGTCCATATAAAATAAGTTTGCATCTATGATTAGCAGAATCGAAAATGGAACCAAAACATATAATGATTTGGATTTCTTTAAATTTCTTTCTCTTTTCCAGCATTATTCTAATGGTTAAAATCACCATGAACAACAGTTTAACATGCACATGGTAAACACTTCTGAAGCCAAAACATATTCGGATTAGTAATTCAGATACGTCATTAATTAATAAGTAAGATATTTGAAAGTTTCATGCACGTGAACTAAATTATTCAGATCAATCTGAACAGCGAACAAAAATCAGATCCAGCAATATAATGCATGTTGTATGATAAGTTGTTCCACGAAGTTCAGATGAATGATGCATACGTTAACCCTTAAATACAGAACATATGCAATTCAAATAATTAATATGTGTCTATAACTGTAAGTATGAATCTACGCGTGTGGGTGTGTGCTGTGTGTGTGTGTTGTTTCACTGACCTAGTTCACATCTACAGCTGTCTGACAAGAACTATCCTAATGCTTACTCTGACAGTTGAGAGTTGGGGGGTCTGGATTACTGGTCAAACATAGAGCAAGATAACCTAGTTTCTTGGTCCTTCAACAGTGCTCATGGCAGTGGTCAAAGTCCTGGATTCGGGAAGGTGGGTTGGACAAGTAGCTCCATACAGTTGAGCATTGGTGGCAAGGAAGGATTAGAATTTTGTCTAGGGTTTGAGAAAATAGGCATGGATTTATAAGGGCAAAGAAATGGAAAAAAATTTCAGGTGGCTATAGATAGCTGGTGTCATCGACATGTGGCAGACAATTATAATTTTATTTTATTGATCAAGAACCTAATTGGACAAGACCGCTGATCTTTGGTCATCTGTGGACAACCCAGAAGATAGGTGGGTTTGAGTCGCTTTGCATAAGAGTGGCCTGAGTTAATCAGCGGTAACATCCATTCAGTGGCTCAGGTAAGTAGCAATTTAAACTAGACATACACACTGTGCACTTCACCCAGTTCATAAGGCAAGACACTGGATCTGGTATACTGATTCCTCCACAAGAAAATCCTTTAAACAGCATGTGCAACTGCAGAGATTATGCTCTTGTACCGCGTGTCAACTGAAAACTGGTATCATGAAGACAAGTGACAAAATATAGGGAGGAGACTGGGCACATTGAGGTATACTGCCATTTTGTCACGGAAAAGATTTTGACTCAATCCATGGAGTTGGCAGATGAAAAATACGGGATAATTTTGTCAAGGTCTGAGTAAAAATTCCTTTCCCTAAAAGGTGTACCAAGTTGGACACTTGTGATATTTGTGGTCAACCCAAGTAACAAGCTGGTGTTTTCTGTCCTTCCTTCAACTCCAAAGCTTAAGAACCAGTATTTACCAACCATTGGAAGACAAAACTAGAACACATTGCCACATCTTAAGTAATTATGTTTTTGCAACATCTCAAGGAAGGAATCAAGTATTTGAGAAGCATTGACAGAGACTCACCAAATTCAAAAGCAGCAGAATTGTTACTAGATAGAAGCTGACAAAGTAGGCATAAGTCCAAGCTGTTCCCGTCAATTCCTTGTAGCTCTGAAATGTTAAACCTCGAATTATTAGTGATGTCACACATAATAACAATTAATAGACACCTTTGGTTAATTGCACCGTGATAACTTTAATAGAGCAATTGTGCAAAAGGTGATTACAATTGCACCAAGCATACTTGTTGTTGAGCATTCTAAAAGGTCAGAAGAATGCTGCAAATAACATATATGCTCCAGTGACATGCAAGATGAATTGATGTAAAACTCGCACAAAATATTGTCCCCACAAAGCTAAGCTAGAAATCATTTCAACTAAAACGAATTTTGGTCCTGATGTTAATTCAGAAACCATTATATGAATATTTCACAAAATAGATAAACTTTCCATAAACTGGCCACAAGAAATTTTCATTATTTCGTTTGTTTAACTTATATACCAGATATTGACAAAAAAAAAAAACCCTGTCACCCTCTACTATACCATCCACATTAATTTGCACTATGCCTTGTCCTTATAGTTTGCCGTCTGCAACACAAATCCTGTTCAATAGATCTGGTCTAACAAGAGCCTTATCCTTAGTTAAGGGCTTCAAGAAATGTAATTAATATATTTTAACTCTATAATGTAATTTTGCTCTTCTCCCCCATTTTACAGTCTTTTGCAAGCAATCTCACATTTGGTCATCATTAACTGTTCATTTCCAATTGCTTCATTTCACTCTTCAAGGCAATAGTAGAATTATTATTATTTTTTTTTTCCCTTCCTAGAAAACATAACACACACACATATATTCTGACACCACATGTGCATTTTGGTTACCTTAAATATCAGTATTATTCAAAATTCCTAAATATTTCTTTTTCACATCTTTGCATTTAAGTAAAACATCAACATTATATTTCCAACATCAATGTCTTTAAGAGGGAGGGAGAGAGAGAGAGAGAGGCATTAAACAGCTTCAAGGTGTAAGGCTACGCCTCACAATCTTATATTTACACACACTTTAACTCTTAGGACACGAGGGAAAATTGCTGCAATATATAGTAGACGACAGTTCCACTAAATGGTTGCAGAAAAATGCTTACAGAAACATCACAAGACAACGGCTTTAGATAACCTCTATTATCCATTGGGGAAATAACTACGGAACACACTAAATTTGTTAAAACGTAAAAATAGAGCTCAAGAAAAGCTTAAATTAGGAACGGACTAGTGAAGTTTTGCAGATATGAACTGTTTCTGGTTACATGCGCTCCCTCTGTGACAATTTGTTTGTTCACTTTCCTTTTAGGCATGTCCACAATGATTGTACACTTTGAAAAGTCGATGTACAGTAGTTCACAACTTCCCTAAGGTACCCTTTTTAACATGTAATATAAATGCATTGATTAGTGTGAAAGAGGGATAGTTCTGGCAATTGGTACTTTTGTAACTGAACGTGAATGCATTAACCATTGTCTCCTTCAAAGATTTGATTTCTGAGATTGACAAAAACACATTGAATGGAAGGAGCATATCATTGCTACTTAAATGCATAAGTAACAACCCAAACACAAAAGGAGTATATCATTGCTATCATGCAAGATATATGCTCTCAGCACTGGATTGTACTTGGTGCTACATGAACTCTTATACTCGCAAAAGATTTACACACTTACAGTACTTTCAAATAAATTGAGGCATAAGCCTCAAAGTTGAACTCCAATGTCTTCTCTTCAAACCTCACCTCAAGAGAAGCCTCGCACACCATAGCAGATTGCCATCTTGTAAAACAATTGGCTTCAACGAAAGGAACGGAGGCAAAAACTTAATCCATTTCTTTGCTAAGTGAGACAATAAAAGCATATAGTAGTACGGTACCTAGGTAAAATTTTCCCTTTTGTACCCAAAAGGTTTCTTCAAAATACAGTGACAGAAGTGAAGAAGTAACGTAATCCACTCCCATATTCTTTTCCCAAATATCTGTATTAACCTTAAGTGACCTTATTGAACTCTTACCCTTCTGTCAAAAATAAAAAAGCCCTGACATGATTATAAGCTCCAAGTCCCATTCTATTTCAATTTAAAAAATAAAAAAGCCATCATATTGTACATACAGTACATATATTGTTTCCTACCACCCTCAATTCCAGAAATGTCAAGAACATCCTTGCTTTGAAGTCGATAGTACTAACTATGGAGTTCGATATGTAATCATGAGGAAAAGAATTAAGTACCAAATTTTGCTTTTCAAAGTTTACACATCTTAACACATTATATTTGGCCCCAATGGGGAGCCACGATATTGAATGTACTAAATGTTAACTGATGAAATCAAGTCAATTAGAGAAATTTCATAAATCATGTTTTTATATTGATAAGTAAAATTTCATTAAAAGGCACTCAAAAGGAAGCACATCCCGGAAACAACTATACCTAAAGAATACAACCTATAGTTTCATGCCATCCAAAAAATCCACTAAATTCTCTACAGATATGCATATCTTCCCTATGGTCTCATGCCACCCACTAAATTCACTTCCCCCCTCCCCCTCACTCCTCCTTCCCTTCAGAAAATCTGTTTTTCATATTATACATAAATATTCTTTTTGGTTTACAATTTTCTAGAGAAAACAACTTTCTTGCGAATTCTATATAAATCATAAGGAAATTATATTTATATAGTGACCATAGAGAATAAAAGAAAAACTCATAAATACCATTACCAAGTGTTGCTCCTGGCTTCTTGCCTTATGCTGGGAGTTGAAGACTAGAGACAAATAGAACTTTTGACATTATTTTGCACAAAGATTGCTCTCAGACTTGAAACGAAGACCAGTGATACTACTAATAAATTCCATATTGTCTCTATTTCTGAAAAGTTGAACGAAATTTCGGGATGTACTACTCAATTTAGTGTTTGGCGCTCTGCTGCACAATGCCGCTAGACATTTCCTATTGACAAAGGCACAGGCTACGGTATGTTACGGAGTTACATGACACTGAAAATATACATATGTAGAGAAAGCGAGACTTGCCGGCTATGTGATGTAAACTCGTTGAAGATTGGTAACTAATCAGGTTCAGGTATCTGAAATTTAATTTTAACTAAGAATGAGTTAGGTATGGAGTATACTCCTAGATTTACCAAAATCATATGTAGAAAAAAGATTGAATATTATGAAACCCATAAGTTCACCTTAACTAATATAAAATATATAAGAAAAGGCAATACAGGAGAAAATTTTCAATAGTTAGTAGGTAAAACATACATGATAACAGAATAGCTAAAACAAGTTGATATTCTTCAGTAATGCATAGAGAAACATGAATGAAGGAAAGATAAAGAAGATCATGACAGAATAATGATACCTGCATCCACATATGCCAGTTTCCCATTACTAGTAAATTGAAAAGTGTCACCATCCCATTTGGATAGTCATTGAAATTGAAAAGTAAATAGCTGACCTTGTTAAGAAAAGAGATTCAAGAAACTGAAATTTATTATAGAAATAACACCTTAGCAAGAGAAATTCACAACTATATATGTGTGTGTTGGTAAAATTCTCTGACATGAAGATGTAGGTCTCCTGGAACCATTGGCTGTTTGATTTTCTATAATATGGCATCTTTCTAGAATATTATAGTTATCAGTAATCGATATGAAAGACTACCAATCAAATTTAGTAATACAGATCACTGGTATTTTTTAAAGAGTTAATGCAGTTAATGCAAGGATACTCTTCATCAGCAAGACCTGTTCCTTCCAAAATGGGATTCCCAGCATTAACTATCCCACCAAAAATCTACACAAAAAAAAAAAAAAAAAAAAAAAAAAAAAAAAGAGAGACAAAAACAAAACAAAATTACAAAGCTGCAACAGCAACTAAGACAAAAGAAATATTCAAGTTACTCTGTGGAAATAACGTTGGGGTTCCCGCAAGACGTGTCCAGCAAATTATTTACCATCTTCATAAAAAGAAAACCTAAACATGGTTTTTTTTTTTTTTTTTTTTTTGATAAGTAAAACATGGTTGAAGTTAATGATGGCATCAAAATTTGAATACTAGTCCCAAATTCAAAGTAAGGGGATAATGACAACTCAAGTCTGTATATCTAAAAGTAAAATCTTGGAAAAAAATTCATTTTAGTACACTAAGCACAAATTTGGGATGACAGAGACCATAGAGCCTTCTATGTTTTCACTTGGAAGTTGAGACAAAAGAATGAAGTCAGGTGCAGATGGAACTAATGTACCTGTAAACCAAGAGAGGAATAGATGCATAGGATGCAAAATATGGTTCCCAGATATGGCATTAAACTCGGTATGAGGGTTAAAAATGTGGCAAGAAAAGCTCGGTAACGCCGGACATGCATCAAAAGCCTCATTAATCGTAACAATCTTGCAAGGAGAAGATAACGGATCCTGTAAATAAGAAATTAGGAAAAGAAATTAAAATGTCTTAACACGTGAAGACAATAGGCTAATTATTTAACACAATAACAGTTATTAACAAATTAAGGATTTTCCTGACATCGGAAGGAACACAACTCAATAAAATGATTCTATTCTTCTTACGTTCCTCGAGTTCTGAAATAGGCTCATAAATAACCAATAAAGGCACACATATTCCCCAATAAAGCTTTCTCGTGCGATCTCACACATTTATTTTCTTTGGGTTCATCAAGTTGCATAAAGAGAAATGCTTTGCAGAATCGAATAAGCACATTTACATCCAATTGAAGATATATGGTTACAAGGCGTTATATTTCAATACATATTTCCTTGTACAGTACAATAATAGAGATACTATTAACTTTATACGGTATATGCAGATTCACTCGCAGTGGAGTCCTTGGTGTGTGGGCCATAAACTTACAATACAACGAGCTTTACTTTTTCATCTAGCATTTTTTTTTATAAGAAATTTTAATCTAGTAATTATTATTACATTTTCTTCTTATTCTTCTTTGTCATGTTTTCCCCTGTAACACATGGAATATGAATTCCAGCTTCAAGGAAATAGGCAGTATCTTATGGACTAGATTTTCCTTTGCTATTCTTGCGAAGTCCCAACAAACTGATTGATTTAGTAAAAAATCTTCAGCACAAGCTCACCTTAGAATGACATTATAACTAGAATACATGATCCCTAAAGACAAACAACTCTAAATTTCTAGAATCAGACTAGTTTTTCCAATCCAGGATTTTGATTATACTTGCGTTTATGGGTATAGACAGCCTTGTCGGTAAACATGGACATCAGCTTTCAATTAGTTTACTGAAGCCTCTTTTGCTAACTAGGTTTCAATAGGAGTGAGACCTTGTCTCTCCTATAGGGTATTTGTTTTCCTTGTTCTAACTTCTAACAAAGAAGAGAGGGTCTATG
The DNA here is from genome assembly GCF_030987335.1 of Cornus florida. Taxonomy (NCBI): domain Eukaryota; kingdom Viridiplantae; phylum Streptophyta; class Magnoliopsida; order Cornales; family Cornaceae; genus Cornus; species Cornus florida. Next base: position 83,947,850 of record NW_026775575.1, read on the forward strand.
CAAAAATTCTTCTTTCGGGTCCAAGTGAATTATTATTTAGAAAACAGAAGAGTATCCATATCCTTCACATAAGAGGCCAAGGACAAGATGATAAAAAATCTTCTTAGTCACTGATATCTAGGAAGATGGCTCATCTTCAGATATTTTGAGGTTCTCTTCTTGCAGATGAAGCACCCGCACACTTCACTGCTGAGCATAACAGGCTTCTCCAAAAGGGGCATAAGTGAGGGGCAAATGTTCATCAAGTCCATGGTGCAACGATATTTGCCCATAAACCATTACCATCCTTGAAAGGAGATGATTTGATACCAAAATCTTCCATAAACCTCAGAAGGAGCAGAACATTCCTTAACTTCCTTAAATGCAAGTTCAGAATTTGGTCTAGATGAGACTTTCTGACCATTGCTTTGCTCTTTCTGAGCCACATGCAACCCACAAAGTTTGTCACTTGCGTTACGCTTTTTGTTGAAATAAAGAAAGAAACAAGGAAAAGGCAAAAAAACCTAATGAAATGCCTGCAATCCTTCCCTAATAAGGGGCGACTTGCTTCGCACCACGTCTGATGTTAAACTGAACGGACTCTCTCTCTCTCTCTCTCTCTCTCTCTCTCTCTCTCTCTGTGCGTGTGTGTGGTTAGCTTGTCATCTCTACCACTTAGCTCTCTCCGTTGCAGGCAGACTGCAATTGGTGAAATCAGTACTTATGAGCATCCATTCCTACTGGACTTGCATTCTCAGACTACCTCAATCTATCACCATTCAGAACACGTGCGGCTCATCCATGAAAATCATCTTAACTCGTTCTTCATCTTATTCCCTTTGCTGTAAGGCCTTAGATGCTTCTTGAGTTTGAGTGTGCTTTTTCCACAACTTCTTGAGGTACTAAGTTCACACAGGTTCCTCCATTAATGATTGTATTGCAGATCTTACCACTAATAGTACAAAGGACAATGCTTGCCTTAGGGCATATGAAAAAGAGGTTCCTTCTTATAGGGTACGTGGTCCAATTAAAACTTGACATCTGTATAAAATTAAAAAGAACTAAAAATGAATTATTCGGGTCTCTTTTGCAGGTTATCAAAGAAGATATTGTATAATTTTTCTCTCCTCTCCCACGTCTGAGAGTGCACACAATTATTTTTCTCTCTACATTAACCTTAAATTTCTGGATGACAACAGCTTGTGATAGATCTTGAAATTTTTGTATGCAGCTAGAGTTTTGCAAATTGATCAAAATCTCAAAACCAGAACACAAACCACCTTGTTCAGAGCTTTAATTAGAATAACTCCAACTCCATCTTCAATTCAAAGTTCTTCTTCCTCTCATTCTACAAGGCAACCATGCACAAACTAATTGGGTTTCCTTCTTTATCAGTGGGAACACTAGCTCTACAGATGGGGTTCAACATATATGGGACTGCAGATTGATAAATCTCTAAAGACTGAAGAATGCAAAGGGGTGGGATTTGAGAATGGAGGAGATGGCAGGCAACGGAGGTGGAGGGGGTTGGTAGCATAAAACAAGGATAGAGATTAGGGTTTTGGAACAGAGGAGTTGGGCAACAATGGAGTCTTACGCATGAGAGAGAGAGAGAGAGAGGCGTTCATGACAATGTAGAGAGAGAAACAATCGCGTGACGTCTCTCAGATGTGGGGTAGAGAGAAAAAAGATTGTATCTTCTTTGATAACCGCAAAAGAGACCCGAATAATCCATTTTTTATTCTTGGGTAATTTATAGTGACTCCCCCTGAGGTTTGGGTTTATTACAGACATATACAACCTGACCCCTTTATGAACAATGACACCCCTTAAGTTTAAAGACACCCACAATGACATTATTGCCCTTTGACTGGTTAGTTGACCTATTTAAATATTGGAATTAGCTTTTAACCTTTACAAGTCATTTTATTGGACCAAACTAACCCTGTCTAACAACATATTCTCACATTAATAAACCAAGCAACACCATCACCACCACCACCAACAACAATTACTGTAGCATTCAGTAATAAATTTACACACATATATAAATTGACCAAACCACTAGCAGGTTAATTTTTCTTTTTCTTTTTTAACTTCACCTTAACACCCTTTTATACTGGGTTATAATAAGGACTAGAATTCAAGTCCAAGACGCGCAAGACAAATGCAGGTTAAATTATTATTTTTCTCAGAGGCACTACCTCAAAGATTTTTTCAAGAGTAACACTATAGTTGCCGAAGAAACTAACTGAAGTGGAGGCCTGAAACTATCATTATCCTCTGATACCTGACCATGTAATAATTTCTCTCGATGCAGAATGCTAATAGAAATGTTTTTCCTCGAATTTTACTTAATTAATCGGAGAATTCAGTGGCCTTGTGACCTCAACCTTCCTAGTCAAGCAACTGTAGCGACTCATCCCACATGATTAAAAACGTTCAGAAACAATTCTTTTTGAATAATTCAGAAATTTTTGAATCATTTAATAAACTGAATTGCAGTGTCTTTATGAAAGAGTAGCTTATGATTGAAGTCCTTGTTTATTTTTTATTATTTTTACCGATTGCCAGGGTGTGTAGAGGTTAGTGGCAGCATGCTATGTTAGTGGATTAAGACCCATTATATGCGAGAAGACCTATTAACATTTGCTCTGGTCTATTTTAGAGGCTCACTAACAAGCTTTAATGGAAGAAAAACAACAAAATAACGAAGCATTGTGCTATAGAAACACATTCATGTGATGGAGGTCCACTTTTGGAGGAGAATCAATCCCTACAGCAGTGCAAAATAAGGCTCAGACTGCAGGACAGCAGCTGTCACATGTCAGTGGAGCGAGAGTAGGCTTCCAATGTCGGAAATAGACAAAATTTGGGTGAGTGCCCAAAATCACAATGGAGACCTTGTTAAGGTTTTATATGTGTAGGGAGGCCAAACAAAAGTTCATGAAGTGCTCAAAAACTACAGCAACCGTATCAATAAAGGAAAACAACTTTTGGTGGAGGAAGTTGGTACAACTTAGGAGTTAGGCCCGGAGATTAAGCTGAACTTGATGATTCCTCAAAGGGAGATGATGGAGATGTTCTTTATGGTAACATTTGTGAATCTCTTTGATGCAAAAGTCACTACACGAGGCTAAAGAAAACTGGCTACACATCAACATTTTTGACAACATTTGTACTAGGACAATGCTTGCCTTGGGCCATATAAGAGGTTCCTTCTTATAGGGTATGTGTCCCAATTAAAACTTGACATCTGTGTAAAATTAAAAAAAGAATTAAAGGTAATTTACAGTGACACCCCCTGAGGTTTGGGTTTATTACAGGCAGTTACAAGTACAACCTGACCCCTTTTTGAACAATGACACTCCCAGGTTTAATGAAGTTAACAAAGACACCCCAAATGGCATTGTTGCCCTTTGACTGGTTAGTTTACTTATTTAAATATTGGAATTACCTTTTTAACCTAGCCCCTTTTGTTTGGTCCTTAGCACTCTATTTTAACACTGTTTTCTCAATTTCTGTAATAAATCATTGCATGCTATAATTGTTCAGTATGATCTTCCATATTGTGGATTCTTGCCTTCAATTATATAAAGACCGGTACATTGAAAAAAAATTAGAAGACATAAAATTCTCTTTCAACTTTTTCTTTAGACTTGCCTCTACACACCCTGGCAATCAGTAATTGTTCCCACAATGCCGATGTCCTTCCCTACAAAAAAATTTCCAATGAGGTTTCCCTTCTTGCAATAGGGTATCTCATGGTATTCGAAAATACACCAGTCATTGAACTCCTCAACCTTCAGGAATCTCAATATTGAAATTGCCTCCAAACATTGGTCAATCCACTTATCAGGTGATCTACTGCTACTTGTAACATAAAATGGATTATACAAGATAGTCCCAGTGCCAGACACACCATCTTCCATCGGAATGTTATCATTAACTGGCATATCATTGTTAACCAACAGGTTGACAATATGTTTAGCGAATTAGGGTCAACATCTCGACTTGTCTCCATACAGACTCTACTTCAGGCAAGGGTTGGGTTGGAACCCGTATTCTACAAAGTCCTCCTCTTGGTTGTTGACAAGAGGGCATGGTTGAGCAATTGGGAAGCCAAAAATAAGGCTCTGATAACAAACCTGATGCTGCCTTACTAAGAAAGGACAATCAAATTGTCGTTCACAACAAGATTGACAACGAAAATAAAGCAACCAACAAGAAGTCGGCTCTTGTAGTTGCAATTTTAGTAGAAAATCACAATCCCAATAATAATCCAGACCCTAACTAGCAAAGAATTTATAGGGTTCTCCTACAGGAGTAGATCAATCCTAGCTATCCAATTACAAAACCCAATCCTGGTACTGATTCGCCTTATCCACAAAAATATCTGAAGAATGAACCAAAGAAGAATTTGCTAAAACTGGAAGATGTTGAATCAAATGCCTACTTTATTCAGTCTCATTCTTTCATTCTTAACCTTTTTTGGGTTTTCGCATTACTACAAGAAATCATCCTCTTTATCCACAATTGCATCAGTAATGGTCAATGCAAAAACATTAATATTGAACCTCTGTGGATTTTTTTTGTTTTAAATAAAAACTAGGTAGAATACTATTAAGGAAAATGAAATTCCTACTTTAAAATCAATAATTTTATTTTATTTTATTTTATAAAAATTATAATAAACTGTGAACATATATACTAATACCTTTTAAAAATTCAACATGATGACTCCTAAGAGAATAAAAATAAACATTCAAACAATTGAGTATAAATATCCATCAGAGAACATGGTTATGTACACTGATAATGCAAAAAATTCTGAAGGTAAGATGTCCCTACCATTCCCCGTTTGAAAGAAAATTTTGTCCATTGGGGGACAAGAAAGTTGCTGTTTCTCCAATAACTGCAAACACAAAGGTCATCCATTAAATCTACAATACAACACACACCAAATTCCACACAAGACTGAGAAGGATAATGATCTCCGTTTTCTTTATTTTGTGTGTTGGGGGGGGGGGGGGGGGGGGGGAACGTATTAACATACAAAACTTAGGACTAATAAACAGACCAAAAATTCAAATATATATTACAGATAAAATTAACCACTAAATTTTTTTTCCCCTTTCTTTCCTTTTCTGCAAGATTCTTCTTCTAATGCTTTCAGAAACATGTCATTATCTTTGCCAGTAGTTCTGTCGTAAAAAAGAGACTCCTATATGGCATTTTTTTTGTTTCATTAAACATATAAAGAAAAGAACCTTAAGCATACAACTCCTCTTCAGTGATATTTTACATTATGACATCTGATGCTTTATTGCATGCTTTAATAGCATAGGAATTTCTCACATTATTAATTACATTGACTCTCTCTCTCTCTCTCTCTCACACACACAGAGTATAGTAGATTCTAGATAAATCGAAATTCTATTAAATGAGCGAGAGCAGGGGTAGAGCCCCATCTCCCCCAAGAACCACATGAATTGTTATGGGAAAAAGGCCAAAGAACAAAAATTACAGAATAATTGGTGGAGTCGTATCTAACTTCCATGTTGCTTCATGCTGATCTCTCCATAATTTCATCATCATGTGTAATCGCCACACATTATTGACAAAATTTTCTTAGGCTTCCTCTTATTTATTTTGGTGATTGACACAACATCGTAAGCAGGAATAAAATGATTTAAGATGAGTAGGGAAAAAGGTAAATAAATCGGGTGGAACTTTAGTAAATCTAAAAATAAAAACAGGAAAGAAGTGAAAATTACGGATTAAAAGATACCAAAAAGGGAATTAATCTGCTATTTATGGTCAATTATTCATAATGAAGGAGAAATTGGAGATGATGTTAATCATGAAATCAAGGCAGGATGGGTTAAATGGAGGCGTACATCTAGAATGTTGTGTGATCGGCAGATCCCTCTATAAAACAGTTAGACCAGTCAGTCTTTATGGGATAAAATGTTGGACAACTAAGAAAAAAAAAACATACTCATAAAGTGGGTGTGGCGGAACTAAGAACGTTGAGATGGATGTGCGGCAAGACAAGAGGGATGTAATAATATATAAAAAAAGAACACATTCCTAAGATGTTAGAAGTAGCACCTGTTAGAGATAAAATAAGAGCAAATTGATTAAGATGGTTTGAACGTATGCAAGACCACTAGGTGAAATTTGAGGGTGATGCAAAGAGAAGGAGAAGACAAGAATTAACATGGATAGAGTTAGTAAGGAAATATATGATAACGTGTAGTTTGACTGAGGGTACGACCTCAGGGCCAGCTCAATATAACTCGAGGCCTAAGGTGAAAATTCTATATGAGGCCTCCACTACTGTAATTCCATAGCCACTTCTACCACCACCAACACAATCAAACTTTCACCTCCAAATAATCTCGTCACTCCTAAGTGGTTTATGAGTCACTTACGCATATTGCACACATATCAAATGCACTCTCTCACACTGATGTGCCATAATCCACACTCCCATCAAAGATTCACGCAACCCCCTACCACCCCATACACGTACACATGATATCCACAAGACCAAAAAGCTGCATTGAGACACATAGTACACTAACACCACCCACATATCTGCCTGAACAGTACAACATATTACACTACAATCACTTTTATTCTTTACTATTCTTAAGAGCAACAAGAAGTATTTTAAATTACCTCAATATACATAACAGGTAATAATACAAAGAAGATTCACGCCCAAGAGATTACTATTTATTTTTTGATTGCTAGTGATGTTCATGCCTATTATTTGACAATTATGATGGTATTTTTTTCTTGTTTGAAAACAAAGTGATATTCAAGAGTCTAGGTTGTTGAGTTACTAAGTACGAATTCTACAAGGAAAAAAAAAAAAGACATGAGTGATGTAACAGATGTAGAAGCAACTTTTTTATATTGCTATACATTCTCTGCAATACATAATTTATGTATTACTATATTGTACTACGTATATTCTTAAAATGAATCTACATGAATTAGATAGATTGCATATAAAACAACCAATAAAAAAACCAGAGATCGTTCATCTCCAAATGGGGCCTTTTCCAAATGAACATTTAATCTTACTTATTTATTAAAAAGGAAAAGAAAAGAAAAAAATACAAATACAAATAAGACAAATAATACAACCCAAATTAATATATATATATATATATATATATTGTGGATCTGTTCCAAATGAGGCCTTAGGCAAGTGACTCATTCACCTGAGACTTAGCCGGGCCTAGCAGAATGGAAAAAACAAGATTCATGTAGCCGACCCTGCGTGGTTGGAAACTACTTGTTGAGTTGAGTTGAGTTTAGACGACGTCAAAAGAAATTTAAAAATGCAAAGTACCACTTATTCCAAGTAACAGGTCACAAAGGAGGAAACCTAACCATCGGACCCTTGAGATATGCTTGCATTATATCCATTTAGAAATATTCATATTCTAGCTGCCAGGAATTTTCGTATGAATTGCACAAGTCAAACCAGTATGGTTCTGTAACAAGTGAAATAAAAAAGAACACACAACCTGTTTAAACCTAACAAGAGAGATAAAAGGGGGAAATAAAACTGTTTATATAACTTACCTATAACCCAAGTGATAATGAAATCAAAACGATTTTGACCTTCCCTCCAATAGTTCTCAAACCCATAGGCGAAGACTTTCAGTGCCATTTCAAGGACATATAACCAACCTGCAGGACATAATGTGGCTCAATAAATCCTAACATCAACTAAAATAACAATGTGACAGCAGTGATACATCATTTCATAAATGTAAACATGTGCATATTAGAAAGATCTCCTTGCTAATTTATGGGAAAGACAGAAGTTACTTAAGCTCTGTAATGATGACGCCATACTATTGAGACCTGGTGGAAAGTGGTGAGAAGCTGATTCAGACTTTATAATAATATTTACACCCAAAAAAATGTGCTGGAAGTGCTCAAAGGACAAAAAAATGGGACAATAGTCAATATTAGTAATCTATTTTACACTCATATTATAAAGCAATATCTAGACAAGTTTCCGGACCATTTTGTCATATAATTCTCTAACTACTTTTCATACTAAACTACCAAATATATTTCACTATTTTTGGAATTCATTAATGGAGGGAAACTACAATCATTTTCACCAAATAATACAGAATATATCCTCTCCTAATCTTAAAAAAAATACTAGATATTTGAAGATTAAACTCATTCTGACCAAAAACCAAAATCCAACACCGAGCCTAAAATTATCAATTTCATATGCACACAGTGACCTGTTTTTCGCTTGCGGGTCGTGGACCCTATTTAGTACTCTCTTGTAGCCCGATATATAAGGGCGCTTAGGATTTGAAGTGGGATAATGCGACACATTGAAAACCACATAAAAGAGAGTGAGCGAAGGGTTGGGGGCTGAAACTTGTAATCTCCTGATTTTCGCATAGTAAATTCTTTCCCCATATCATCAACGTAGACATAGGCACATCTTGTGTCAAACCACGTAAATCTTTGTGTCTTGTGTGGTGCTTGTTTTTGTCGTGTTTTGCGATTGTTTCTTGGTTCATGGCTGTTTGTTATAACAATAATCATTGTTGGCACAAATGCCTTTAATTCACCCCTCTTACTATTTTGATGATTACAAACAAAGATGAAAAGTGCATTTAACATATCTATATTGAGATGCAGCAAAACAGGAACATCATTAAGAACAAGGCATGGAAACAACATGGAATGGAAAGCACAAAGGAGAACATATCTCATCAGCAGGGGTAGTATAGAATGGTGAGAGTAGATTTTATGTAAGGCAAGATAGTTTATAGCCTTTGGTTTAAAGCTCAAACTATCATTCATCTTGCATTATTTCATACTTCATGCAAACTAAGAAATCTCACTCAAACTAACCGATTAGATGGCAAAAGTAACCAATCAGATAGATGGATCAAATGAAAAATATGGTGTCTGATGTAACCGATCACTTCAGTGATGTGACCGATCAGATTGATCCAAGTGATCGATCAGATCACCTAATACTATCGATAGGATGCCAAAACAGTGAAGTTTCAATTTTATGAGAACATCATGTAACCAATCACTTCACCCATGTAACCGATCAGATGACAGGATGTGATCAATCAAATCACTCCATACTATTGATAGGATGAAGAATCCAGTGAACTTGAAAGTTTGTGACTTAACCAAGTGATCGATCAGATCAATGATGTAACCGATCAGATGATTCAAAACTTAGAAAGTGCGGGGAAATAGGATCTAATCCTACCGACCAGTTCCATGATCTAACCAATCAGATGCTCCAACTGCCCAAACAGATGAAGCATGTGTCTGATCGCTTGAAACCAAGTGATCGCACAGATGACTCATGTGATCGATCAGATAGGCAAAAAGTCAGATTTTTTTTTGCCTGCAACGGTATTCTTGGCAAGGTTTTTAAATCCTACCTAATGCCATTTGAAACCTATATATAAACACATCAAGGTTTTCATTATAATACACTTCTTACATTCAGAGAGAAAAACCTTGTGATCAAAAAGAAACTTGCATTGATCATTGTCTCATTCATATCATTTGAGCTTTAAACCTTTTGCTATATTCTAAATCTGCCATAGGCTTGTGATCTTTGATCTGCATACCAAATTCAGAGAGTTTCTTTGTTATTCAATTGTATTCTTCAAGAATTGTTGTACGGGTTGGTGTAACCTAGAAGAAGTCTAAGAGAGATTTGTTCTCTTAGCAAGAAGATTCAGAAGTGGTGTGCTTCTTGTACCGGTTTGCTCTCCACCCTTCAGGAGAAGCCATATTGGGTTTTGGGAAGTCTCAGGAGGGATCTTGAGCCAAGGAGTAGGAGTTTCCGAACCTCGCTAAATCTTGGTGTTATGAGTTTGCATCTCTCTCTCTTTACTTTACGTCTTTATTAGTATTGCTTGTTTTTCAATATCTATTTTTGTGCATTCAAAGGTTATTAATTGTAAAGCTTAAATAAGATAAACCCGATTAATTGGTATCGTTCTGTCAAGACTCTATTCACCCCCCCTCTAGAGTGATATACTGGGTAACAATCATAACTAGTATTCCATAATTTACTTCACAATAACCTAATTTAGTTATATAACAGCATGTTTTTCTACAGTTAGTATTATATGTCTTTGCATCGGGATCACGTTACTTCATCAAGTATACCTGCAACCTTTTTAATGACGCGCATGTTTCAGCAAATCTCTCCACTTTAATTACAAGTGTGCAAGGGAAAATTATTCATCAACATGAGAGCCTGTCCATGCAACCATGCAATCACAAAAGTTCATTCCATTTCCATTTCAATTTCCATAATGCCATCTTTTAAGAAATTAAATTCAACACCAAAACAAAATTTTGAAACATGTCAATCTCAGCTGTTTGGGTTTGAAAGTTGTACATAGAAAATTCAAAGAAACTATATCTAAAATATCAGTAGGTTGAATGCCTTGTTACTGTATCTTCCAACAGGGAAAAATGAGTAAACAAGCCTGCATGATATGTAAATCATCATCTGACAGCCACCCATTTATGGTATCAAGGGGCTCAAGAGCAGTGTATCACAAAAGTAAATTTAAAATAATCAATGCGGAAACAATTTCCATGAGTTAGTACATCAATATTTGAGCACATACTTCTACATAAAGAAAATAAATCAGCAGCAGAATTAATCCCTAAAAGGTCAGAGATATATCAAGCTCTTACCAAAGACAAACTCTACTGTTTGCCAAACCGATTGAGCAGAATTGTTCGCTATATCAAGCTGCAACCTCAATTAGTAACAAATATTAGCACGTTTCATCATTCATGATCATGTATGTAAGAAATAAAACGATTCCCATGTATTCAATCAGTAATAAGTGCTAAACGATGTTGGAAAAAGAACGTAAAATTCACAATAATTAATCATCCAGAATTTTAGTCATATTTGTTTAATTGTACAACCATAAAAGAAACAGTTTTTAGCAAAGTAACTCAAAATAAATAATATTGAAATGACAAAGAGAATCATTTAGTCCCTCTCATATTGAGGTCCACATTCAAAGCTATTTTAGAAAGGGTAAACCAGCACATGATGCCAAGACGTAATAGGTGGATGGGTTTCTCCAAAGCAGTTTTCTTAACATGAGGCCGATGTGCATAACACAGGTATGCTGATGCTTTAGGTGCTCTCTTATTGACTGCAATGCTGGAGCAAATTGCACAGACTTGATAATTTCAAGGATTTATGAAGAATACAGCTATTTTGGATCTAATACGTGTTGTGTCTACAGCATTATGATTACAGCATATTTGACAGATACCACTTCAAAGGGATTCGATTTTGCTTTCCTAATTGTAAGGAAGAACCCAAAAACATTACCCATACCTATAGTCATGGTAAAGAAGCAAACAGAAAGAAAACAGAAGTCTTCTTACAGCAGTAAGAAAAACTTAAAGAGTTACTCCAATCAACACCTAGATTCTAAAGCAAATCTGGGAAAAGCCTTGAGAGAAGTTTATAATATGAAAATATCTCAAAATGATATTGATTAAGACTTGGTTACAGCAGATAAAGAGGGCTGTCCTTTATATAATATAACTACTAATAACTCTTGATTTCTCCTGGAATGACTTTTAGAATCCCCAGACATCATTAATAACATTTTAACCACTTTCCTAACTTAAGCATAAGTAAATCCAAAGCTTAATTACTTAGTACCCAAAAACAAGAACGACTCTTTGACATTTTCAAGACACCATTAGAGCTTCATTTCATCCAAATTTTCGGCTGCCCATTCCAAAACCGTCCATACTATTAGAGAAAACAACAAAGCTTCACTCTTAAGCAAACTTTGGCTATTGTGAAAGAAATTATTTTCATTTTGAGCAGTGCATAAACTTGGTGAAATTGTATTTCCTTTACCTGAGTTTGAGCTGGAGATGTTACCAGGTATGTGGAAAGGTGTCATGTGCCAATGATTAAAATGAGCAGCTGCGAATGCAGACTTACAGATGCCCCTTCCAGTTTAAAATAGAACTTGGGAAGCTATTAGCATGGATTTATTGCATGGCCTTCCTCCAACTCAGATTCACGCTGATTTTATATTAGTAGTAGTTGATATATTTTTAAAAATATGGCTACTTTCATCCCTACTCAAAAAATGATGGATGCCATTAATGTAGAGAGTATTTTTCTCAAAGAGATCTAAAGGCCGCACAGTGTTCGTAGGAGCTGGGCTAATTTGCTTTATGTTGGGACAAGACTAAGCATTGGCATCAAATCTTCCAACTAGCTGAAGTGTCTAAAACTCAGAATGGTCCTTTTGAAGCCATGAACGGAATAATTCTGACCGCATTTTGTTTCACATGTGATGATTCTTGAGGACTGTTCCTAAATATTTTGCATGCCTTATCCTTTAGTTAATTCTATCCTTCTAATTATTTGAGAAAAAGAAAAGAAAAGAAAAGGCAATTGAAGACCCAGAAACAAACCACAACTACCATACACTTACCATCTTCATGAATTCTTGCATTGGGCTTGATAAAAGAATGGCATCTAAAGGTCGCATAATCATTTAGCAATTGCAAGTATATGTATCACAGTAGCACAGACTACTTTTTAAAACAAAAGTGAATTTTAGCCACGAATGAACTTGTTGATACCAGTTAGTTTTAACCAAATGAATTTGGATATTGATCAGAATTCTTGAAAACTCCAATTTCCACAAATTTGAGTCATACCGTTGTTTCGACAATAACAGCAACCAGATTCATGAGGAGAATGAAGACTATTATGTATTCAAACTTTGGGCTTCGAACAAAGGCTTTCAACTTTTCAGATAGGGGAGAATGGTAGAATGCTGGAAATTTTTCGAACCAGGGTTTCTGCAAATAGCAAACAAAAATAAGAAATGCAGAATAAACGTTACTCTGTATTCTCATAAGAAGTTGTATAAGATATCTCTCAGTACTAGAAGAAGTCACTAACTGAATCCTCCTTTTGAAATTGTAGTGCAATGGCATTGCAAAGGTCAGCAAATTCTTCCAAATTAATCTACATAGAAACAGAATAAAAGTCCATTAAATGATCAGGAAAAAAGGAAAGTAAAATCAGTAGATATAAATGATAAAACTACATAATTTTTTTAATGCTCCAATTAGTTTACAAACAAGTAAGATGTCCACTGAAAACATAGGACAAGGGATGTGTGCAGAAACGTAGTAACTAAAAAATAAGCACAACACAGAAAACAAAGAAAGCCAAAATATCATTTGAAAACAATTTCCATTAGTTATAGAAACATCCTATTTCAACTCCACTGAAAAGAGGAATATTTGACAGTCAAATAAATACCAAGAACCGCCAAATAAAATACAGAAAAATCCTTCCACTAAACCTTCAAATTGTTATCTTTTTTTTTTTTTTTAGCGGTCCAAACAAGTAAAGAGTGAGAAAGATGTTCTTTTGACAGAAAGAAAATGTTCTTTTCTCTTCAGTAATTATGTAAAAACTTTATTTATGTGCAACTGTTAGCACTATTTCACTGTAACAATCATGGTTAATTAAATCAAATACTTCTTTTGGAATGATATATACAAAAACATACAACTTTTGCACGTTGAATTCCACGTAACCAGGGATAAGCAGTTTAATCGTGTTTTCTGCAGGCTGGTCAAAGAAATTCCAACTGAAATCTAAATCCATGCTCCATAAACTGGTAAAAGGCACTCCCAATGGCATGTTGTGAGCCAAATCGACGTCCATCTTACAAACAAGGACTACAATCTCTACTCTAGTAAAGTCCATGAATCTATTGGCAATAATTATCTTGTTCACAATCTGCATTTCCCAAAACAAACATATTCCAGAGAGAATAATGGAGTCAACCCTTCTGTGACTTCCATAAGATGCAGAATGGGACAACCTTTAATCACTGCCAAGTGCCTACTAAGGAGTCCAGTTTTATTTTGTGGAGGAATCAGTTCAACGCTTCCAGAACTTTATTCTCAACCAAGGTGAAGCCTTTGTTCTGCTAGTATCAAGGGGATACTGGCAACACACTTTTCAGATATGCATTATTATAGATTTTCTCAGGGCAGCACAACGAATCTCTTTTCAGAACATCAATATATTTGAAATATGTTCTCTAACCTTTTGTGAAGCTTCCATGAATTAATAAAATATCAAAAAATATTTAACCAAAATTTCATGTGCGGTACGTAAACATATTAAGAACAAGACAAACATATATACACCAAAACGAGACTGCAAGCAGAATCAAACTTAGAATGCAAACCCCAAAAATGAACTTCAAGAAAGAAACCACCAAACATATTACAAAATTGTATAAAAAGTTGGATAACAAAGATTCTTCCACATTTTAAAATGAAAGGATGATGGAGAAGAAAAAGATGAAAACCCTATCAAAAGTTAAAAAATTTACCTTGAAGTCATGACTATCATCCAGCTCGTCAAATATTAACTCAAAATCTTCTCTTGATATTTTTGGCAATGACCTATAAATTATATATATATAAAAAGGCTATGCTTCAATATCCACAAGATCAAAGTCTTGAGGTAGTAGTACAATCACAAAAAAATATGTTTGGAGCAATAATATTAATGAGGTAAGAGAGTCAATTTGTGCACAGAAACCAAGGACAAATATGAAGACAGTTAAAAATGGTCGTCTTAGAAGTGCACTATTTAAAATTGGTGGAGAAAATGCACCAAAGATACAGTTCATGATTTTATAGGTAAAAAGCCTTGCTCGAGGCGATTTATGGCTATTTGGAACAAAATGACTTCTTTTTCATTTTACGTGTATAAATATAGAGACTTAAGATGTAGAAAGAAATGGAGAGAGAGAGATGGAAACATTACATAACAGAAGATTTTTGCCAAAAAGTTGAGAAGGATAAGGGGCAGGCAGCCAAGACTCTTATCTTTTAAAGTTAATTCTTATCTTCGGCTTAAAAATGAAAGCAAGTAGAACTTGCTTTCTTAAAAAGTAAAAATGGGCTAGGATCTCATTTTATAAGTTGAAGATGGGAAGAGCTAATAATAATGGCAAGAAGTCAACCCAGAAATGCTAATCCAATATGATACTCTAGGAGGTGAAATATAAGCCCCAAAGTAAAGTAAGAGATTTTTATCAGGTTTTATGATCTATTGCTCATATTGTATTTTAATCACTTCATCCAGATCTATTTTTCAAGTTTTTTTACTTTACATTCTTCCCTTGCTCGCTATTTTATTATATTGCTTAGATTCTAATAACTGCCTAAGAAAAGCATTTTCCTGTTAAGCATTGCAATGGGCTACCCAATCCTACTACCAATAACAAGATAACATGTTTGAGCTGGATTAAAATTATTGAAATGAAAAGATGCATTAATCGTTGCCCTCTGATTGCACCCAAAACTGAGAAAACTATATCAAACTGAAAGAATAATACTAAAAGAATGATTTGGAGGCATTGTAAAAGATATGAATAACCTATATGGGTTCTTTTGCATAATATGTTGATTTATTTATTTATTTTTGATAAACTATTGACTTTTGCTTATTTGACTAATGATTGACTTTTCTCTCAACTTTTTCTACCTTCCTTGAGGTCGGAGTCTTTTACTCCGGTGTTTGTCGTTTTTCTTTTTTTTTTTCTTTTTTTCTTTTTTTTCTTTTTTCTGGTGCCGGATCTCTGGTTTTTGGTAGGGATCAGTGTCATGCAACGTTCGTATCTCAAAGTGGCGACTCTACCACGTCTCAATTTCCATGGAGATACCAAAAGTTGTTCAATTGGCAGAGATGTGGTTTTTAGGGTTGATCACTAAAGTATTACGGAACGTGAATCTGTCCTGAAATCTTGTTTGGTTGGCCGTTTTGATCGAGATGTGAGGTGTAATAAGGGGATTGAGGAGTGGGCGGCGAAGTCCTGGAAGATTTCGTGTGGGGTGAAGGTCTCAACCCTACCTGACGACCTTTTCTTACGACCTTTTCTTGTTTCGATTACCATCGAAGGCCGAAGCACGAAGGGTTTTGGACGTAGGGAGGAAGAGATGGGGAGAAGCTATTTTATACATCGACAAGTGGTACTTTGCGGTGGGTTACTCAGCCGTGGAAGATCGAGAGAGGATACGAAGGGTGATGTTGTTTGGGTTGCCCCTTCATCTCTGGTGCCAAAAAGCTGTTCGAAGCCATTGGAGACCTTTGTGGTGGATTCAGAGGTGTGGAGGCGGATGATTTGGCGAGTGGCGAGAGAATTCTTCTCTATGTCTCTGCCAGAGTTGAGATGCTAGATTATGTCTTCATAGGAGACCAGCGAGTGGCCTTCAAGGCCAACTTGATCGAGGAAACTTCACCTCGGATCCTTTCGAAGTCCTATTATGGTGTTGGTGAGGATTCCCACCTCACGTTTGATGGAGTGTTTAATGGTGGACGTCGCCGAAATGTGCAGATTCATCTTGGATCCCAAGGAAAGAGAAGAGCGTCCGTCAACGCGCCGGCTGTGAGTTGGGAAAGCAGACTCACGAGACACACACATAACGCCCTTCATCAGCGCCACTCAAATCTTCGGTTTGATCGCCTTGATGGTAACCAACCACATGGACAGGTACGTGGCATCATAGGAACCATTCAAGCAGTGGCTTCAGATGGGCTTAAGTATGACCATGATTTGTATACTGGACCTGCTAAACCCATGAATAATGGGCTGTTAGTTCGTCACGGGCCACAAGTTACAAAGGATATTATGAGGAATGTCACGTGGGGTCCAGCAACCATTTATCTATTTCCTTTCTAAATGATAAGCCCAGCCCACAGACCTTACCCAAGCCCAGCCGCAACGATCTCATTGTTAAGTCACGAAATGGGCCACCAAATGTGCTCAGACTTAAAATGAAAGGTTTCCTGGGGCCCAATAACCAGATCTTTGTTTCTTTTCTTAATACAAAGCCCAACCCATCTACTGAACCCAACATCAATGATCATTCACAGAGTCGTCTTCTTCATGGTACTTTTGCAAATTTATAGACTTCACCGGAGAAGAGGAGATGGATGAATCTCAGTGCCGACGAGGCTGGTGAGAGCATAGATGAGAAAGTTTTTCGTCATGTTCAGCATTTTGCTGATGTTTCAAAATCGTCTTTACCCGTCAATGCACCGCCGAAGGGAAGAAGCTATAGATTTTCATCTCGGGACTCTCATAGCCATCGCCATGTTAATAAATAGTCGAGAAAAGATAAACAGAAGTGGACCTCTACTAACGACCCAGGTATGTCTTTTGTTCACCCCCGAAACTCTCTCACTACCCCTTCTTCCTCTTCTACTCCTTCTTGTGGGGCAGTAAGAGGTGATGTTGAGACGACATCGGAGAAGAACTGTGTGTCAACAGTTGTGCCTTCGGCACCTGAAGTTGAGCACGGTTTGGTTACGGAAAGGAAGGTTACCTGCAAGTTCGTTACTTCTGGGCATGTTGACCCAGCTAATTGTGCAGTTCAAGACTCATCAAGGGGGGTTACAGTCTGTGTGGGGAGAGATCTCTGTTTCCAGTTGTCTAATGAGTCAGCTATGGCTCTGCTTAAAGAACTCCACCTATATGTAGCTTGAAAGGCCTTATTTGCTTGCCACCTGTAGGGGCTGAGGAGAATGAGTTTGTCAGATTCGTGAGTAATGGAATGGGAGATTACATTATAGATTCTAATTCGATGATAGAGCTGCTTGAGTTAGGAAGAGAAAGTGAAGAGGAGGTGACTACTAATTTGGTTTCCATCCAACAAGTTAGCTCCAATGAGTTTGTCCCTTGGCTGGAGAATGACTATTCTGATGTGATAGAGGAGGAACGATTGGCTATCGTGCGACCTGGTACTTCTGAAATGGATGCAGATTTGGGAAAGGATTGGATGGTCGAAAATATAGGAGCTAGTAGTGAATTGTTGGGTGTTTCATCAGAGGGGAACAGTAACCTGACACTATCCATTCTTCAAGCAATAGTGGAAGGAAAAGAGGTTGCAGTGACTGATAAGGTTGCGAACACGAGGCCTTTATCGTCCTGGAAAGGAGCACAGGAGGTCAAGAATCTTCTCTCTTACATCAATTATGAAGGGAAGAAAGGGGCGGTGAGGGAGAGGGGAAGGACTAGAAGTAAGAGGTTGGGGAAGGGAGGAGGGGAGATTATCTTATCTGGTTCTTAATAAAGCTACGAATTATTACTTGGAATGTTCGTGGTCTCAACGATCCGAATAAAAGGAGGGTGGTAAAGGTAGCTTTAAGGAAATGGGGGGCCCAGGTTGTTTGTTTGCAAGAAACCAAGTTGGCATCCATTTATGATTGGGTGGTTAGGAGTTTATGGGGAGGAAGGTTTGTGGAATGGGAGGCCTTGAATGCTACAGGTAGTTCGGGTAGAATTTTAGTTATGTGGGATTGTAGATGGCTGTCTAGGATGGACGTGTGGGTGGGGAGATTCTCTATGTCCTGCGAGTTCAAGTTGGAAGAGGACAACTTCAGATAGGTCTTTACTCGGGTCTATTGACCGGTTGTTGATAATAATCGACCTTTTTTCTGGGAAGAGCTTTACCATGTTCAATGTCTGTGGTCTCTTCCTTGGTGTTTGGGTGGGGATTTCAATTCTGTTAGATTCCCATTAGAGAGGTCCACATGAGGAAGGAGGTCTTCTGAGATGGATCATTTTTCTGACTTCATTAACGAGCATCTTCTCATTGATTTACCAATGGAAGGCACAGCCTACACATGGTCAAATGGCAGGGACCCAGTCACTTTTTCAAGGCTAGATCGATTTTTTATTTCTGGGGAGTGGGAAGAGAAATTCCCAGATGTCGTTTAAGCGGTTTTAGCAAGGGTCACATCTGATCATGTTCCTTTGGTTTTGGATTGCGGCGGTTTGTGTTCCCAAAGGTCCCCGTTTCGATTTGAGAATATGTGGCTGAGAGCGGAGGACTTCCAAGGGAAAGTTCAGTTTTGGTGGGAGGGAGCTTTTGTTACAGGTTCACCTAGCTACAAGTTAACTACGAAGTTAAGGGCTCTCAAATTCGATCTTAAGAAGTGGAATAAGGATGTTTTCGGGAATCTTGAATGGAGGAAGAATAAAGTCCTTGCTGATTTTTCTGAGATTGATTGTCTTGAAGAGGCGGGTGGGGATGTGGAGTTATTACGTTCTATAAGAGCCTCCTGTCAGGCAGTTTTTGCTGAGATTGCTAATATGGAAGAGATATCGTGGCGACAAAAATCCCTGGCTCTATGGCTAAAGGAAGGAGATCACAACACAAAAAAATTTCATAGACTCGCTAATGCTCATAGAAAGAGTAATCACAAAGGATGAATTCAGGTGGAAGGTGTGGAGTTGTGGAGGGAGGAAAAGGTGCGAAATGGGATCGCTTCTTTTTATCAGAACCTTTATACCGAGCTGCTAGCTTGGAGACCTAAACTTAATGGTCTCCATTACGAGGCTATTTCTGAGTTGGAAAGAGAGGGGCTTGAGATTCCTTTTACTGAAGAGGAAGTTCTAAAGGCTTTATCAAGTTGTAATGGGGACAAAGCTCCGGGGGTTTACTATGCGGTTTCTGATGGAAAGTTGGGCGGCTGTGAGAAATGAGGTGATGGGTACATTTCAGGAGTTTCATTCTACTGGCGCCTTTGAGAAATCGCTAAATGCCTCATTCATTGCCCTTATTCCTAAGAAGGGAGGTGCTTCTGACATTAAAGACTTTAGACCAATTAGCCTAGAGGGTTGTATATACAAGCTCGTGGCTAAGGTTCTTGCTCTTAGGATGAGGGTAGTAACGAATAGGATTATTTCGGATTCCCAGAATGCTTTTGTCAGAGGACGGCAAATTCTTAACTCAATTCTTATCATAGGCGAATGTATGGATTCTAGATTGTGAAGTGGTGTTCCCGAAGTCTTATGCAAACTTGACATTAAGAAAGCATATGATTATGTGATTTGGAATTTCCTGCTATATTTGTTACAGAGAATGGGGTTTGGAAGTAAATGGAAGAAATGGATTGAGACATGTCTTTCATCTGTCAAGTTCTCTGTTCTTGTAAACGGGTCTCCTGCTGGTTTCTTTGGATGCACTTGGGATTTAAGACAAGGAGATCCTTTATCGTCTTTCCTTTTTCTTATTGTTATGGAGGGTTTAAGCAGACTTATGCGAAGGGCAGAGGATCTTGGTCTTATTTAGGGCTTTATGGTGGGAAGAGATCTAGTCCATGAAACGGAGATTTCTCATTTACTTTTTGCGAACGACACCCTGGTTTTCTGTGATGCTGATGTGTCTCAACTTAGATATTTAAGGTGCATTTTGGCCTGTTTCTGGTCTGAAGGTCAACGTGGCTAAAAGCGTGCTTGTCCCGATAGGGGATGTTTATGATGTCTCCTCTTTAGCTGCAACCCTTAGGTGTAGGGTGAGTTCTTTTCATATTCCGTATTTGGGTTTGCCCCTAGGGGTTTCCTCTAGGACAGTGGGGAGTTGGGACCCTGTGATTGATAGGTATGTGAAGAGATTGGCAAGATGGAAGAAGTAATACTTGTCTAAGGGGGGAAAGTTACTCTTATAAAGAGCACTCTATCGAGCCTTCCACATATTTTTTTATCTATGTTCCAAATTCCATACTTTGTTGCTGCTAAGATTGAAAAAATTCAAAGGGATTTCCTTTGGGGCGGAAGGGGCAAAGAGTTTAAGTATCACCTTGTCAAATGGGAACAAGTTTGCAAGCCCATGAAGTTGGGTGGTCTTGGTATTAGAAGATTGGTTCTCTTTAATCAAGCTCTTTTAGGTAAATGGCTGTGGAGGTATGGGAGGGAAAGACATCGCCCTTGGTGAAGACTAGTCTCATGCCGGTATGGGGAAGAGAGTAGTGGTTGGTCTACTCGTCCGGTTTCTCTCATGGGAGGAGTTGGGGCGTGGAAATCCATTTGGAAGGGATGGGATGTTTTCTCTTCTCACATCAAATTCAAAGTTCGTGATGGCAGATGTGTTCGTTTCTGGGAGGATCTTTGGTGCAATGACCAGCCTTTATCTCCTACATTTCCCAAATTATACAGTATTGCAGTTGATAGACATGCCTACGTAGCTGACTGTTATCGGCTTGATAATAGTGGGATTACGTGGGACATGCACTTTCGGCGTTCTTTTCAGGACTGGGAGTTGGACGAGGTATGTGTTTTTCTGGATTTGCTGTATCGACAGGAGGCAGTTGGCAGAGGTAGTGACGAGTTGACATGGATTCCCTCTTCCCATGGTCATTTCGAAGTTCGTTCCTTATTCTCATGTCTATCTAATTTTGATGACACTGATTTTCCATGGAAGACCATCTGGCGTTCTATGGCTTCAACTAGGGTGGCATTCTTTGTTAGGACCGCTATATGGGGTAAGATCCCGACGATTGATAGTTTCAGGAAAAGAGGTAATTGTTTTATTAACTGGTGTTTCCTATGCAAACAAGACAGTGAGGCAGTTAATCATATCCTCATGCATTGCCCCGTGGCGAGCGACTGCTAGAATCTTATTTCTGGTTTGTTTGGTATGCATTGGGTAATGCCTCGTTCTTCTAAGGACTTAATTCACGCTTGGAGAGGATGTTGTGTGAGAAGTGGTGTACGTGATTATTGGAGAATTGTCCCACATTGTGTTTGGTGGTGCATATGGAAGGAGAGGAATAGTAGAATGTTCGAAGGGAAAGAGTCGTCCACGGCGACGCTATCATTCGCTCTCTTTTCAGTTACGTGAAGAGGAAGTCCTGTTCCTCTTCCGATGATTTAATCATTTTTTTGGATTCTTTAGGGCCTTAGACCCTAGTTCCACTTTTGTATAAGGGAGGCGTTCCCCTCTTGAACGCCTTTTTATTTTATTATTATGGTATCTATTCAATTGACCTTTATCTGTGTCAAATTCCTGACTATCTCAGCTCCGTCTATTCAGAATTTACTATTTTGACGAGTTTTCCATTTGCAAATGTGTTAAATCTGTATTCCACTCCATGTCCATTCAAAATATCAAGGCATAAAGCAGTAATATACAGCGATGAAAGAGCATTCACGGTAGAAGGCTAACAAGGGAAATTGAGACCAGGAAAGAAGGTTGCTAGAGCAGTTGTGAAAAAGTTTTTCTTGATCTGTCTTGCAAAGGAGCATTGGGCAACCTCTTGTCTTTTTTTTTAATCGCTTCCTATTGAGGTGTCCTGTCCGTAACCTTTGAGTGTCGATTGTGAGTTTCGGTGTGGTAAAAGTCGTCGTGTTTTCTCGTCGAGGCTTTTCTTCATAATCATAAAAAGGCACTACCGTAAACATCACCATCCAACAGCTCAAACTACGGAGTTCTGAAACACTAAACTTCTATATGGAGCAGGTAGCGATGGAGCAGAGCAGCAGTAATTTTAGTTAGAAAATACTCGCGGTAATTTTTCTTTTTTCATGAGTCAAAATTCTTTTAAATTGTGATGAATGATGTAAATTATGAACGTCTTAAAATCTCTATCTAAGTATCTGAAAGGTTGGAGAAGATGCTAAAATTTTCTTCTGGAGAATGAGGGAAAGGCATCCGTTCCCTTATTATGATCAGTAAAAATATCAGGAAAAAATTTCAAGTTTCAGTTCTAACTTTCTGAACCGAACCTCTGAAGATACATTATGTTTCCAAACCATGGCTTCTTAAGAAGCTCAGAGACTGAGACAGCAATGAGGCTTCTGCTTACGGTTCTGGTCCCAAAAAGACTCATGGCAGAAGTTAGGAATCTCAGTGAAACTAGCTAGCATACTATCTGCTGCCATGGAAAAGATGGGGGTATAGGCACCTGTTCCATCATTCTGTTTGGTAATGCTCTCAGGAAAAGGCTTCAAAGTTTAGTTCCAAAATTTAGAACATCTGTTGATATGTGATTTTTAACAATGGCTTAGCTCAGAGTCTGAGACAGCAAGGAGGCTTCTTCTTATGGTTACAATTCCTAGAAGACATGTCTTCACGGGATGAGCAGGATTTTTAAGATGATAACTTTCCAAAAGTTGATAAGGTAATATGCCCTGTACTCCACCAAAATTCTCTCTCCTTGTTTCAAACAGATATCTAGGAATCCCACAACTGGGTCAGTCAAATCTACAATAATTCTTATTCTCATTTGGCCTCTCACGCCCTTTTGATGCTCTTAGCACCATTCCAAATTTAAGGAAGCAGCTCACTGTCCATATGCTCTAACATAATTCCAATTTATCAGAAATAAGAGCACTGCTGGATTTAATTCATGTATAATACAAGAATCAAGTCAAAGATGTTCACTCATATTCCAAGAATGACAACTTTACTTCCAATTATTTCAGAGAAGGTTGAGTGATGGGAAACAAAAAACCAGAAGATGGTTGAAAAACAACAGGTTTAAAAATCAGATATGAAAGGTTTGAAAACAGCTTGCATCACTGAAAAGATTTGGTTTCTTTCTGAGGAACCCCAGCTTATGCAAAGAACTGGTAATGAGTACCCAAAGCTTATGTAAGAAAATGATTGTGGGCATGGAAAAACTGAAGATTGAAAGAACAGTAAAAGTCTCACATCAGTGTGAAGTTGGAGTATGGAAGATAATGAAAATGGTTCCTTGCAACTGCATGGAAGTTGGTGATAATATAAGTAAAATATTAGGAAGCTGTGTTAAATCGCTAAAACAATCACCCAGTATAGTCTCCACAGCACCATATAAGAAGGTAAAGTTAACATTGTATTGACCAAATCGTCAAAGAAAAAGTAATTTGACACGAATTCTTAAAGGAATCTAGAAAAATCCACTATTAGTTTGAGTCTGCACCAATTTGTCCAACTGACATTCTACCGATTTATCTCTTCTATCTCATAGTGTAGGAGTGACAATACTCACAAATGGAATTAGAAAGAGTTCAGAAACAAAGTTTCAATAAACCAAAAAAAAAAAAAAAAATAGAAAAGGAATTCTTAGCTTACACTGCCTCAGCAAAACCCAACTCTTTAGTTTAGTTTCACACTAATTCAGGGTAAGGAACCAATTAGCCTTTCTTTATGGGGAATGGAAAGCAATTCAATACAAAATTCTAATTGTTGATTACCCAATTGCAGCGATATGAAGTCAACTAATGAATGCAGCCTCTAATTAGAGAATCCACTCATAAGTGACAATGCGTTGTTGCTGGAATATTGTAATTTTCTTATGTCCAGAGGTTGTACCTTAAAAGGACTCCAGACACTTATAATGGAATTACTGCAGCTTCTGATGCCAGAGGCAGTGAAATAAGGGAAACATTGAGTTGGACTATCTACATTCTTTTATAAAGAAAAACACGATTCTGGTTCTAGTGTTTTTATCATTCCAATATGACTTTTTCCTGTCTATTACAACTTCTACACAGTAAATTCTTAAAAATTTATTCTGGCATGCACTTCAAAATATATTAAATTAAGTAGGTCGTGTAACTTCAAGCGCCCATCCCTTCCTTTATAAGGAACGGTTTATTCAGGCACAAAGAAAGAGCATTCTTTGGTGCAGGGCAGTGACCACCGCGTACCTGTAGCTGATCAGGCCATTTCCGAGCCACAGACAATGTAATGTCTCATTCCCTTAAACAAAAAAGTGTGTTCAATGGGTCCTAGGTATAATAGTACATAGGTTAACAATATCTTAATAAGGAAAAGGAAAAAGAAAAAAAAAATTGCTTTTGAGGCACTTAGGAGCTGTGATAACTCATTTCAGTATATATAATCTCTTCCCACTAGAGTTCGTGATGGCAGATGTGTTCGCTTTTCGGAGGATCTTTGGTGTGGTGACCGGCCTTTATCTAGTTCATTTCCCAATTTATACAGTATTGCAGTTGATAGACATGCCTACGTAGCCGACTGTTATCAGCTTGATAGCAGTGGGGTTACGTGGGACACGCACCTTCAATGTTCTTTTCAGGATTGGGAGTTGGACGAGGTATGTGTTTTTCTGGATTTGCTGTATCGACAAGAGGCAGTTGGCAGAGGAAGTGATGATCTGACATGGATTCCCTCCTCCCATGGTCGCTTTGAAGCTCGATCCTTATTCTTATGTCTTTCTAATTTTGATATTGTTGATTTTCCGTGGAAGACCATCTGGCGCTCAAAGGCTCCAACTAGGGTGGCATTCTTTGTATGGACCGCTGTATAGGGTAAGATCCTAACGATTGATAATCTAAGGAAAAGAGGCAACTGTTTAGTTAACTGGTGTTGCCTATGCAAACAAGATGGTGAGTCAGTTGATCATATTCTCATGCATTGTCCTGTGGCGAGAGACTGTTGGAATCTTATCTTTGGCCTGTTTGGTATGCGTTGGGTTATGCCTCGTTATCCTAAGGATTTGATTCATGTTTGGAGAGGATGCCGCGTGAGAAGTGATGTTCACGTTTATTGGAGAGTTGTACCACATTGTGTTTGGTGGTGCTTATGGAAGGAGAGGAATAGTAGAATGTTCGAAGGGAAAGAGTTGTCTACGGTGATTTTGAAACTTTACATCATTCGCTCTCTTTTCAGTTACGTGAAGAGGAAGTCATGTTCCTCTTCAGATGATTTAATCATTTTTTTGGATTCTTTGGGGCCTTAAAACCCCGGTTCCACTTTTGTATAAGGGATGCGTTCCCCTCTTGAACGCCTTTTTATATTCAATTATTACTTATCAAAAAAAAAGTAAGTAATTATTTAATTGTGCTTGATAAGAAATATAGCTATCACTTGCACCTAATAGGTTTGGGTGCAAAAATAGGACATTCGTTGAAGGGGAATGTAACACAGAATCAAGATTCTCTTTCAAAGTATTTGTGGAAAACAAACACCCAAAAAAAGAATGTATTCCACATTTTCTTTGGAGATGCAATAGAGTTGCTGTTCTGAAAAAATTTTAAGCAGCTGAAGATAATTGAAGATGCAACCTGTAGAAGTTGTGGCCTAAAACAGGTGGCCTAAAACAGGAGACCGTAGAACACTTGAAAATGAGATGTCCAACTGCAGTTCAAGTTTGGACATTGTCACCTTTAAGATTGGATATAATAGCCACTCGGAAATGTCTTGGAAGGAATGGTGGATATTTCTATTGGAGATGTACAAAAATGAGGAAAACAACGGTCCTCTAATCAGTTTAGCTTCATCTCAATGTTGGTATATTTGGTGATCCAAGAAATGAGCTGAACTTTAACAATAACAGATGGTCTGTTCAACAAATCACACTGTTGCTTAATTTATTGAATTTTCTGCTGCTGCAAACCATGAAAGTAAATCGGAGGTCATCACTCATCCTTTGGTTTACAATTGGAGTCATCCTCCAGATCAGTTAATAAAATCTAATCTTGATGTTTCATTCTGTACTAAGGAAGATAAAGGAGGTAGTGGTATCATTATCAGGAATTCAAGAGGGGTAGTGGGCAGTAAGATATTTTCTTTATGTATCAGATGCAGCTGCAGCAGAGGCTGGCAAGTCAGTGGGGATTCACTGGAGTTATATTTGAGTTTGATACCTTTTCTATTATTTCAAGCTGTGCAAGGGGTGGTTTCAACTCCTTATATTATTGAGACCGTGGTGCAACACATCCAAGTCCTGTAGCAGAATTCAAACCATTTTATTATGAATCATGTCGAGTGTGAAGCAAATGTAGCAGTTCATTGTTTAGCAAAGCTTGCTAGTTGTAATAGGGTGCTTGTTGATGAGCAACTGAAGATGTTAGAAAGGCAGTTATAACTGATGTTATAGATGCCTTATTACTAAATAAATTTATTTCTTTGCCTTGAAAAAAATATATATTTGTGGGAAGACTTCACCTATCGCTGACCATTTAAAATTTCAACAAAAAGAAAATTAAAAAACTCACTTTATTAGCACTTAAAACTTCAGTATTTAAAATTTTCAGTATTTATTATTTAATTTTCAGTTTTATCAACCGCCGCCTTACTCTAAAGGTGTACCTTTTGCATGATGGGTCAGCGAAAAAATATGGGACCAGTGACAAAGCAGCAACCAAAGAGAAATGTGTTAGGTAATAATTGGTAGACTGGTAGAGAAAACAAATCATACTTTTTCTAGTGGGCACTACACAACTTTCAAGTATTCCAAACCAGACAGACATCTGATGAGCGAAAGTTGGCAGTCAATCAAATGCAGTAAGACATTCTGGAACTATCCAACAAAAAGATAAAATACCACCACTTTTTCAGACTTTTAAGTTATTGCAACCCCTCTCTGAACTGGAGCTGAGCTTCTGTTTCATCCTCCATTACGAGAGTTATGACAGAATTCCAGTAACAATGCAACTAGTTCAAAAGAATCCTAAACGCCTATAAGAAAAAGTGAAATACGAGCAATACCTGTATTTATCCAGTTCTTCAAACAGATGAATACATTGATCTTTGTTAAGAAATCCAAGGTTCTGTTGATTCAAAAGGAAAAGCCCCATATGTAAATGCAACCAAAAAACAGTTATAACCCTTACAAGAAAATAAATATTAAACAAAACCATTGCAGTTACATTGGAAAAATAAGTAAATGAACTGAATTTTCAAATGAAAATAATAATGATTTTGCAAGTATAAGTATAAAAAACTGAAACTGACTTGAGGCATGTAGATAATTACTTTTCTCTACTTAACAAAGCATGTATTATCTGCGCTATCTATATTTAAAAGGATCAGCATTGGGCGTGCTATATCACTTGATGAGTTGATATGTCTATGCACATAATGCATTAGATGCATGTTACGTAT
Source organism: Cornus florida (assembly GCF_030987335.1). Lineage (NCBI taxonomy): Eukaryota > Viridiplantae > Streptophyta > Magnoliopsida > Cornales > Cornaceae > Cornus > Cornus florida. The sequence continues at coordinate 83,975,591 of NW_026775575.1, forward strand.
ATGGTTTATGCAGTTCAGCACATGATAGTGTTTTGAAGGTATTGGTAAGTTGATGCAACCAATATTAAAAGGTATCAAGATGTTTTACCTTTTAAATTTGGTTTACAAAGAAAAAAATGATATTCCTTGATTCAAATGCCTTGCTGATTCTTATTATTTCACACTTAATGGAAGATTCAAAACCAAGTCTTCTATCAGCCTTTCGTTTTTCTTTTATATTTTTTTTGGCTCTAAAGAGTTTGTTGTTTCCTATTCTTCCTACAATATATCCATTTCAACGTTAGTAGAAATAATATTTTCTTCTTCTTCTTCAGAAGCATCTTTAAACTTAATCCAGCTATCTTCTTTCTTATTCAATACCTTACCTCAACTAGAATGCTATCAAATTTAAATTCTTCCTTGTTTTCTTCTGTTTAATTTCAGATACCCTAATTCTTCATAGACGACTATAAGTTTTGGCAATGTTAGAATTCCTAAATTCATATAAACCTAAGTCATCGATGTGGTTGAATTAACTAATTTATGGAAGTAATTACTTTTTTCTTAAAATCACCACCACCCTTTACCAAGTTAATCCTCACCTGTATAATTCTGTGGTCTTACTTCCCACTACCATAAAATTTTGTATACAACTTTCTCTTGTAATTAATTAATAAAATATTAAAATGAATCATCATAGGCCTCAAATTGAACTTTACATTTTCCCTTCTAGCTTCCCGTTTAGACTATTTATGTTTCTATTCTTTTTCTTCCAGTTTTTGTGTATGCTTCTGATCCAACCATAGTTTGAAGTTTTCCATCCTCAATTTTCTTTACATGATGAACCAGTTCCTTTAGATTTTATAAGAAGAGACTGTTAAATATTTACTATGCATATAATTGACTAGGCACAAGAAAGAAGAATAAAAAGAAGGATATTGCCACTTCATCTTTGTAATATCCTTTACGAAATGTTTAAACAACATGAACTGAAGAAGCTTGATGAGTAGACAAAAAGGAGTAATAAGTCAGAACCACAAGTGTGAGGATCAGACTTACATATTCATCAATAAGATTAAAAGCTTTATTTAAAATTCTTCTCCGCATAAAGTCCTTCTCAGCTACTTGTTTCACAAGCTACGACAAAACAGAGACATAAGAATGTGCATCCAAGCATTGTTCTGAGAACACAAGATCATGCAATCAAACCTAGTTGGCAGTGGCATATTAAGGAAACAATATATCCAGAAGGAAATTAAAAAATATATATGATCAGATAATAAAGCAGTAGTATGTGTTACCATTTTCAAATTTTCGCATACAAGAGCAGATAGCCGGAAAAAAAGTGTACCTGACCTTTGAAGCTATCGTATACAACAGCAAGGATCAAGTTAGTAACGAAGTAAACCCCCAATAGTACATAGAGAATGAAAAATATGGAATACCAACGTGAAGCCCTGAAGAAATGGAACAGTAATTGGAACATCAGAATCAAGGTTCTAAAAATTGTTAATGCAAATATTGATTTAGAAATACAAAACAATGGCAGTCCATGTGAAGTATTCAAAACTAATAAGACAAAAAAAGGAAGTGTAAAAACTTTCTTGGAGGACAAAATTTCTGTGATGGGTACCTTCAAGCTAATACTGATTTTATCAGTGACATAGTTAAGACGGACTTGCCATTTCTTATTTTAGACCACTAAGTGATTCTTGTATGTTACTCTATTTTTTGTTTGTGATATGCATTTATAATTTCTAGCCACATCATTCGAGATGCATAAATATAGAAACCAAGTCAGGATGGCAGTAAGTGAAACAGAAACCACCATTTAAACCACTGGTCCACCTTTGTCCTAGTGGCTTTGGGTCCTAACCCCAAGCCCTACGTCAAGGTTTTGAGACCGGTAAAGAGAGATGAAAAAAAAAAAGAGGAAAAAAAAGAAAAAGAAAAGAACCCCACCATTTAAACCTCAGAGTCGAAGCTCATGAGATAGAGGATCAGTTTAAATTCTAAACAAAATAAATAAATAAAAAAAGCACCTCATGTAGTGTCATGGAAAATAAACACGAAAACAGGAACAAACAAAAAGGATAATTAGCACTGAAACAGGATCTCAGTTATCAGAGGTCCAAAATGTTAATTTAATGGCTTTAAAATCAATGTAACCTTGAAAACAAATCTTTCAAATGACATCTTTCGCTTCAGTAACAGAATAATGGAAATTTGAATAATATTGGAGGAGAAAAAAGGGCCATCTAAAAACATTTTGCTAATCCACACTTACTTATATGCAGGAATCCAAACATCTGGGTTGTTGGATGTGGTGAATAAAACAAACATTTGATACAATGTAGTGCCATAAGAAGTGAATACTATCTTCCCTTGTTGGGTATCTTCAAACATTACATATGCTACCCAACTGGAAAATAGAAGAAATAAAAGCCATAGAGCCTGCAGTTGGAGAAGATCAGCCAGCAGTGAGTGGAAAACATAGACACTATGTAAACTGTACAAATACAAGCTTAATAGCCATCACTTACCATAGAAATCAACAGAAATATACTTATGCAAGTCTACAACACTAAAAGAACTGTCTAGTTGATTTTATGTTGCAAAAAGTCACAAGTTCAATTAAAATGGAAAGTACGGCAGCAAAACGAATATATATGATTAAAAGAATGGCAGACAAACCAAGACATTAAAGTACGTGCTAAGCATTCCAGCCAAGATGAGGATGCTCTCTCGTAATTCCCTACAGTCAAAGGAAAAAAAAAAAAAAAAACAAACAAACAAACAAAGATCAAACTTTATAATACCATGTAAACTGAAATTTTTCCACCAAGGAAAATAACAGCACAAGAACACATCTGCAACATAACATTTACTGCAATACATCTAATGCAATTGTGCGAGTTCCAATATTTGTTACTTTTCCATCAAGCAACACTGCAAATGCAACGGTTTATAAATCATCTTCCAGCTGGGTCATTAAATTCTAATCACTGACCTTCAATAATATTTTTTGGTGCCGACCTTTGCCATTGGGTTGAAAGTATAAGGTTAGGACAAAGGAAAAGTATTTCCAACATCACAAGCAAAACTTTAAAACAAGTAGGTTTTAATAGAGAAGTTAGTCTTTCAACCAAAAAAGTAAATAATAATAAAAATCAAGTTAAAGAGCGAGACATGATACATGTATAAAAACTGAAATGTGCAATTTACATTGCCCTAATAAGATTGCTCCAGTCCAGGATCAAATGTGACTCATGTAACTCAGACAACAGAAAATCATCCACCTATAATGCTTTCGATAAATTTTGTAGTTGAACTGAATCTTATCTTTTCCAATTTATAGTAATCGAAGAGTACAGACACCCAGCACAAAAAAAAAAAAAAACATCTGCTGCATCACAACCTACATTTCTATATTACCATGAGTACATACACACGTCTCAAAAACAGACTTCTGCAGCATCATAACCTACATTGCTATATTACTATGAGTAGAAGAATAAATTAGAAAATGCGCTCATGAACTCAAAAACAGACATCTGCAGCATCACAACCTACATTGCTGTATTACTATGAGAAGAAGAATAAATTAGAAAACGTGCTAATGACATACAAGAATAAAAAAATAAGCGTTTCATCAACTTGTACCTGAAGTTTAGAATGAAAAAAACAACCCGGATATAAGGTGCGATCCTGAATGGAAGAAAATAGAAGGCCACTGGAGATAAATAGAGAACATAGACTAACAAATCAGCGACCAAAATTAACAGGAGAAGGACCTGAAAAAAAATGAAAAGTGATTATTAGGTTGAAGAAAATATTAAAAAGGAGGATATATATAATCAGAAGACACTCAGCATTTAACCAATTAATTAGTATTGCCAACAAAGAAAGGGCAAGGTAAGCCAAGTCAAGAAGAATTTTTAGTAAGTAACTATGACTCTGAAAAATATATATAGAGAGAGAGAGAGACCATACAGCCTTTTAATTGATAAAAATGTAGGCAACAGAAGGATACCTATCCAACAAAAAATTGCAGGCAACAAATGCAAGTTCGATTAATAATCACATGCATACGAATGTTTGAGGTATTGATCATATTGAACAAAACACAATACAAAATTTGTACAATGCAAAAACAATGTACAACATCCTTAATTTAACCATTCCAGTATTTCCCTGATTGTGTGTTTCAAATAGGAAAGAAAACTAAATTATTTTGTCAAGGCATTTCAAGATATCTAGCTTGAAGTTAACTTCAGGTACATCTTCTGCTTTCAACCATTATCTAGCTTGAAGGTTAACTTGGGCAAGAATGAATTGATTCCGGTAGGTGAGGTGAAAGGGTACACAATATAGGAATCATTTTGGGTGCAAGGAAGTGGACCTCTCGGTTAGTTATCCTGGCCTCCCTTTAGGTTCTCCTTTCAAAGTTGCAGCTGCACAGGATTCTGTGGTTGAGCAGTTTGAAAGGAGATTGGTTGGGATGTACGAGGCAATTTTATTGCAAGGATGATGAGCTTAACCTCAAAAAAAGTACTCCTTCCAGATGCCTCTTTTCCCTTTTCTGGTTTCTATTATGAGGAGGTTGGATAAGTTACAAAGGGTCTTTCTCTTTGGGGTGTGGGTGGGGGTGGGTTTTTGTTGGGGGGGGGGGGGGGGGGGGGGGCCGGGGGGGTGGTGAGTTCCTGTGATTCTTTTTAGGAAAATGGATTGAGCATTAGAAACTTGATGATGTCAACCAATATTTATTGGGTTCATGGAGATATGGGGCGCAGATAGGAAGTTCATGGAGGAGAGTGGTGAAAGGAAAGCGGGTGAGAAGGGAAATTAGAACACTATGAATGTCAAGATCTCTTATAAAATTAGAGGGCATAAAAGAATCACAAGACGATGGAAAGCATTCATAAATCATCGAATGCAGCGGGTTAGATCTGGCTTGATATTTGAAATGGTGAGGCCTCTTCAATCGTACTTTCACAGGTCTCTAAAAGATAGCAACTGATCCCTAGCCTGTGGTTGCAGATTGTCACATAATGCCAACAAACAAAATAGTGCAGGGCATCCACTTTCTTAGGTCGCTGCAGGATTGGCTGTTGGATGAGTTGACGCTTTCATTGGCCTTTTTTATTCTCAAATCATTGTTAAGGGCAAGGAGGATGCTATTAGGTGAATGGTGTCAAGGGGGGTGGGGGTTGATTTGAGATGAGATCATTCTATAGGGTGCATGGAGGAGGGAGTCGTCTCAGTTATTCTTGGAAGCCATTCAGCACAACAAAAGCGCCCATAGAAAATGGTGCTCCATTGGGATGAAGAAACACGCACATGAATCGCCTATGACATATGTTCTCTGTAGCCCCCTGTATAATCATACCTACCACACGTACAACCATCATTCGGTTTCCCAACCAACAAGTGGATGCACCCCATTGGATCACACAGTAGCTTACCTACAAAACTTGGTTACCTTAACAGCACCCAACATAGAACTTGCCACCCTAGGTGTCCTGTTAGTCATTTTGTCGCCTTACAAAAGGCAAATGACAAATTATTTATATTTGACAGTCATTTTTCTTTGCTTTCTAGAAAATTTGTCTCAAACCATTTCCCATGTGATGAAAAACGTTATCTAGCAGCTTTGATGGAAAAGGTGAAGACCAGAAGAGTACCGAAGATCTCAATCCTGAGATGTGGAATCCTTTCCTTTGTGTTCAATCCAGTGCTTTATATGTAGACCAATTTTTCAAGGATGCAGAACTTACTCATTTCATTAGATCAAGTCTCTCCCAATACTATTAGATGGACTCCAAAAGTCAAGACACGAGAACAAATAATTTTTACATACTTATACAAGTTTTTTTTTTTTAACGTATATCAAGTTTGTTATAAAATGGGAACAAACAACCACAATATAGGGACAAGTTGGTCGAAAAAACAAAAGTTACACAAGATTGTGTTTTTCAGTTTTCTCAAGCATAGTCATGTTATTACTCATCAACTTTCTTATAAGAAAAATTAAAAAAAAAAAAATTGAAAAAAGTTTGTGGAATATACTTGATATACGGAATAAAATTTCATTGTAGTGGTCTTTAGTAAAGTGCCTTGAGTAGGCATACTGAATGGTGGTTGAAATTATAAATATTCACTGAGAGAACATTTGGCAGAAAAATAGGAAGACATGTTTGGAAAATTAAGGTTTGGTTGGTTTAGTTTTCTGAAAACAGTTCTGAAGAACTTAGAAAACAGACAACTGTTGTCAGAGATCTATAACAAACATGTCTTTTTTAACTGAGTTTTCAAAAACTGTCAACCAAACTTACTTTTGTATAGTTTATTGATTTTCAGCTTTCAGTATTTATATGAGTTAGTTTAACTTCAAATTTTATTGCGGAGAACCTCTCAATGTCTGGAGAATTATACAACCTATTTAAAAATTAAAGAAATAAAATTAAAAAAGGAACAGCAGATAAAGAACTTAATTAACAACTTCATGAGCAAGATCTTGGAACTAAGTACCTTCAATCTATTAAGTGCATTTCTCCAGTAGATACGAGATCCTTCATATAAAATTGGTAAGAAGGTATGTGCCATAAGAATTATAAGAGTTATCCCCTGCAAAAGAAAGTAAAAACTCATGTAGAAAATATATGAAAATATTCTTAACTAAGTTGAGAATTTTTTTTTTTTGGTTAGGTAAATTCTCAAATGCACCGACAAATGCTAACTATGGGGCACAAACCCCTCACCTACCCTTTAAGGGAGGAGAGGAGAGACATTTTTATGCATCTATCTGTGCTACCTTGCTAATACAAACCTCCACATCATTCAATTCACCAAAATACCCCATAATTTAGCCATTAAAGATATTGAAAATAAATCTCAGCTTAACATTTTATTGCATATTGATAATGCGAATTTCATACTAATTATGCAAATTAGAAACTATGATAGTTGTATATCAGAGAGATGATTAGATTCTCACATTAAAGGCAAAAAAGCCACTCCCTGTTGAGATGACTAAATTTTGAGTCTTTTCAGCCACCAAATGACGGAATTGTGTGTGTGACCATATAGAAAATATAAAGAACCAAACAGGTAGGAGTATTATCAAAAGCTAAAAGTGACACCAAGTAAAAGTAGATGAGGGAGTCATCTAAATTGATTTGCACAAGTGGAACCAACTAATTAACGAACTGTTATGGTGTGAGAACTAGACAAAAGCAAAAGGTTGAGGCTGTATAAAGAAAGTGATTGGCTTGGATTAAACAGACAAGTGGCTTTCCACAAAGCTGATTGGAGAAGAAATTCATCTGCCAGACCCCCAAAAAGTTGGGATCAAGGCTTTGTTGAGTTGAGTTAATACCTGATATAATATCTGAATCAACAACTAAGTATCTATTTTGTAGTCTTAGAATGGTTAAAATTCATTCAGAAATTCTACAAGAGTTTCAGAGAATTTAGAAACCAAATTGGACTTGAGAACTCGTGTTATAAGCTCCAGACCACATTAGAAATCAACGCAAGACATTCTGGAGTATTAACTATTGGCGCATAAACCTATGCAATGGTACATAACTTCATGGCCTGCCCAGTCACACCTTCAGTGCTTAATTGGGGCCAAATGTGTTGTCAGAGGCTTATTTGTTATTACTTATATAATGTAGGGTTCTTATGTGTAATTTCTGAAACTTCTTAGTAATGTGGCGGAAGGATGGAAGTATTCTTCCATTCTTTCACTCTTTCCCGTCTCTCGCTCTCTCTCTCTCTCCCCCTCCTCTTTCCTCTCTTTTTCTTCGTCTTCTTCTACTTTACTCTTGTTCTGATTCTCTCTTAAAGTCAACATGGTATCAAAGCATGGTTTGTAAAGCTCTAGAGTGTGTAGTTGAAAGCCTAGGGCAAGTTTGTGTAAACCCTAGTGAGTGTGAAGCGTTTTAAAGAGATTCCAAGATGGGATTTGTTTGCAAGGAAGTGTGTAGTTAAAACCCTAGGGCATGTTTTTTTTTTACCTGTTTTTCATCGATTGCAGTCTCGATTGGTGGTTTTTTTTGTGTTAGCGTAATTGTGCAACGGCAGCTTTTCCTTCGTTGTTCGCAATTCTGGTATGGTCTATTTTGTTGCTTTCTAGGGTTTGTGTGGTGACTGTGTGGTAATTTTTTATGCATCTCAGAAGATGGTAATCCTCTAGTTGCAGTTTTTTGTGTGTTAGAGAGGTAGTTCTCTACACATTTTGTTATTGAACTGTTTCTGAAGAGTGTATACCAAAAAATTGTTATAAAATGTCTTGCTCAAAGGTAACTTCAAAAGAAGCTGGATCTTCTTCTAGTGTGACTCCAGTGTTAGGAGGTCGTAGTGATCACCATCCAAGTATTTGTATTACGACTGTTAGGCTGGATGAGACAAACTATATGGAGTGGACTCAATCTTCTAGTATGCATATCACTGGTCGTGGGATGATCGACCATGCAGAAGGGATTGTCACGTATCCCTCTAAGAGTGATCATGAATTCAAAGAGTGGAGTGTAAATAATGCACTAGTTATGACTTGGTTGTTGCAGTCAACGCAACCACTAATCAGCAAGAGGTTTCTGTTTGTGAAAACAACTAAAGAGCTATGGGATGTTGTGAAATAGACGTATTCCTCGGTTTGTAATTTTGCAAAACTGTACGAGCTTCAACAAGAGATTTCAAGATTCAAGCAGGAAGACCAAACCCTTACTACATATTACCACAGTCTACATGGTAAATAGGAAAAGTTAGATCACTACCAAGACTACATACCTGTGTGTGCAGCTAATGTTAAAGCATTTCAGGCTATGGTAGAAAGGAATCGAATCTATGAGTTCTTGGGTGGTCTGCATCCAAAATACGAGCATGCCAAGTACAAATGTTGAGTAGGTATCCAGCCCCTACTTCTATTAGAGAGGTATTTTCATATATCCATCCTAAGGAGAGTAGCATAAGGCTATGTTTGCGCCTGTATACACTAAGGCTGAGCCAAAAGTACCATTGTTTGAAAGGTCTGCTCTTGCCATACAACAATGGAACAAACGCAACACTCCAAAAGAGGAGTGAAAAAGGATGATAAGAGCAAGTTAAGGTGTGACCACTGTGGGTATACGCACCACACTAGGGAAGCATGTTGGAATCTACACAGTCGCCCTCCTCCAACTTCTGCTCTTGTTCATGCGAATGCTAGGTCGATCCATTTAGGGGGTCAACTACGAGACTACGGCACATGCTACAGTGCATGAGACTGCTTGTACTGGTGATTCCTACTCAGGGCACCGAGCTCTTTGTCTGGGGTAGAAGTTGATGCTCTTCGACATGTGCTAGCTCAAAATGCCTCCACTTCCACCTCTAACTTTGCTCAAATAGGTACCTCTCATTAGGCACATCATGTGTCCGCATTATCTGGTCGGCCACCTGGATCACTGATTTAGGAGCCAATCACATGACTACTCTTCGTACACACGACACTCCATCAAGGAAAAGCTTCGTCTTGGGTTGATTTGTACTCCATACATCAACACACTTGATCAAGTTGATCATGTTTTGACTAAGGGTGTGAGCAAGACTTGTTTACAAAATATGTTACTCAAGCTAGGCATAATAGATATCTTTACACCAGCTTGAGGGGGAGTATTGTCAAAGGCTTATTTGTTATTACTTATATAATGTAGGTTGCTTATGTGTAATTTCTGAAACTTCTTATTATAAATAAAATGTGTTGGTCGGATGGAACTATTCTTTCATTCTTTCTTTCTTTCCCCATCTCTCTTTCTCTTTTTCTCTCCTCTTTCTTCTCTTCTTCTTCATCTTCTTCTACTTTACACTATGTTTTGGTTATCTAAGCCAACAAAATGAACTTGAAAATTTTATAAAATTGAAAAGATTATCGGGTCTACTTTATGATAATATAAATCACATCACCACTTTTCAAGTAAATAGTATTTTATGACTCCATAAAGACAGCTACGTAAATTAGACATATTAACTCTCAATTAGTTTAAACCTACTCAAAACTTATTATAATGTATTAAAGTCCGAATGGAACATATTAACTTATTTCTTCGGGGTAGGTAAATGTACACAAACATGTGTGGCTACCTTGTTACGACTTCACTCCAATCACTAGCCCTGCCTTCGGCATCGGATTGGGTTCATCCCTGTAGTAATTGGATGAATTGAGTTGTAGACATGAAAGCGTAAGAACTCACAAACATGTGTTCCCCTGCCGGGGCTTGAACCCTCAACCTCTACTATGACGAGGTGGAGGACGTACTTCTCAAGCCAAAGCTTTGGTAAAAAGTTAAAACTTATATATTATTCATTAAGAACCTACAATCTTCTAGGACAATTAGCTTTCCTAACTTCAATTATTGTTTCCACTTGAAGAACTATGTTGATTCAATATCACTGAGTTCAGTGTCGACTGCCAGCAAAATTACAAATTATGTAGCACAAATCTACTGATTCAAGCAAGAGTTTTCATTCACGGAAGATGCCATTTCATAATACACAAACCTTACAAAAGAAAACTCATTTAGAGTCGATGCCTCCAGCATGCCATCTTTTGCAAAATCCGTTTCAAGATTAGCATTTCAATTGACTCTCTCGCTCTCCCCAAAAATTTATGGACATATTTATCAAGCTGTTAGTGATCATCCAATCCCTTCCCTCCAATTCCTTGAAAATTCTAATTGTTGTTTGATCAGTTAATGAATTCACATGCCCATCAATATTTACTTATTACATCTTAAAGATTACCATGGAAACCAGATATTTCTGTCAAAAGTACCCATTCTAAAGGATCACGTCGCAATTAACATTGAAATTTAAATCCCGACTATATTTTGCAAAAAAGGAAGGAATATAGGCAACATAGTATGCTCAGAGGTCGTAACAGTTCCAGAAGGCCCCAAACAGTTCTTTAGAAGTGGATATCACATGGGATCCAGATCGACTAAGATATATCTCAGTTTTTCTTATGGCCAAATGAAGAAAATTTGCATCGTTAACTTGTAGGGGAAACTTTTACCCACCACCAGTGAGGAGGAATTAGAGTTGGGTTTATCAAGTATCTAGAGGCTTCATATTTATTTATGCTGTATCCTTAGCTTTTAGCTTCTTGTGAAACAGGAATCAAATTGCTCCATTATTTCCATCGGTATTATTTTCCCTTTTATGCTTACTATTCAGTTGTTTCAACCAAATAAGCACTTCTGCATTATTACTAGAGAGTGATCTTCCGCCAGAGGTTTAAGGCAAGGTTGTTAGAATCGGGATTCTATGTAGGATCAATAAGCGGTCCGTAGGATCGAAATCGAGAATCGTAAGATTCTATAAAACTATTAGAAAAGTAACTCAAACTAACTTTTTAAATTATTTTCGATATAAGTAGAGAATGATGCTAAATAACCAAATCAGACTCTAGCAAAATTAATTAACATTAAAAGATACTAATGGGTGCATGCACACCCAAACAGTGAGCACTTCTGCATTTTTACAAGAGAGGATCTTCCGCCAGAGGTACAAGGCAAGGTTGTTAGAATCGGGATTCTACGTAGGATAAATGAGCGGTCCGTAGGATCGGAATCAATAATCGTAAGATTCTATAAAACTATTAGAAAAGTAAATCAAACTAACTTTTTAAATTATTTTTTATATAAGTAGAGAATAAGGCTAAATAACCAAATCAGACTCTAGCAAAATTAATTAAAATTAAAAGATATTAAGACACATGACAAGCCCTTAAAATCAGATTCTTGATCTCAACAAAAAAAATCAGCATAACAATCAAGAAAAGTCTCAGAGGAAAAAAAAAAAATAGTTGAGAGAGAAAAGTACAATTTAGTTGCCTAATTGTGAGCAATTTAGTTGAAAATTAACTTTTGGGTTAAAAAAAAAAAAGGAACAAAACAGAGATAAAAAGAACAACGGAAAAAAATGGAGTCTTTCTTTATTTTTGTTTCACTATTGACAAGGAATAGGTGGAAAAATAAAATTCTTTACTGAAAAAGAAAGAAGAAAAAAGAAATTAAGAAGAATAAAACAAATTATAGGAAAGTTTTGAAATTTTGAACCATACCTTTGAAATTCAGAGTTGAACATCTCTACATTTGACATCGTTTCTTTGATTTTTGTTTTATAATTTTAATGTAATTAGGCTAAAGAGTTGGACTTTGTATTTAAAATGATTAAATTTATTAGTCCAAAATTAATTATAAGCCCAATTAAATCCGGAAGAAGAAATAAATAACATGATTTAGTAGAATCGGTAGGATCATAAGATCTTATGAGATTTTACGATCCTACTTCTGATTCTACAGATCCTACTCAGATTCTACTTCCCAGAGATTTTAGATAGGATCGGGATTGGTTTGGCAATTTGGGATCGTAAGATTCTAAGATCCAGAATCGGGATTTTAACAGCTATGGTACAAGGTACTCAGCTTGACAGGATTCATAACCCTTTCATTTGTTACAGAGACGAGATAATGTACCTCTTTTTTCCATTTTCTTTGACTCCCTCATTCCGCTCCTTCAAAAACTTGAACTCAAGCATTTAGTTTTATCACCAAAAGGCTTACCAACTAAGCTTGCTGACATCTTCATTTGAAGAGGCAACTTTTTGTTTTCCTCTCTGTGTCAGTAAACAAGTAGGGATCTACGCCAAATCCTCCACTATATGAGGTGGTTTACGTTATATATATAACATCTTCAATATGATACATACCAGTCATGTTAAAACTATAACAAAATCCATGTTATGCCAGAACCTAGATAATAATAACATCAAATGTTATGTATTGCTTAAGATTTGAGCTATAATTGTACATTAAAATGAGAGCAACTAAAGAAGTCATTTAAGAAATTCCTTTGTTCGGTTCAAAGTTCAAACTTGAAAAGTGCTTGAAGGCACCAAGCCAACTCGGTGGTATCGTGAATGGGTAGGTTCCTAAACAGTCATAAAGCTGTATAATCATTCTATGACTACAATGGCATAATTTACATATCTCGTGTCTAGGGTTGAGAACTCCTCCATTCCTAATAAACAATGTATTCATTTATCCGGAAAAAGAGAACATAAATTTTTACCTCATAAATGACAGACTCAGCACCAGTCAAGTATGGTAACTGTCCAAGAAAGTAATACTCCCTATCCTTGCAAGAATATTCTGAAGACTCAGAACACCACAACGGTTTCTGCACAGATTAAAATCATTAAACGAACTATAAATGACTCACCATTACAGTAAAAATTTATCCATAGATTGACTGGCAATAAATAGTGGATATAAACAGAAAGTCCATCACCATTTGCCACTTATTGTCAAAAGGCCCTGTAACAGCATATACAAAATATAAATGATAAAGATAGATGAAAAGAAAAGACGATAACACAAACTATACCCACCTCCAAAAAATTTAGAACTATCAAAGCAAAGAAGTTAAGGGACCAAATAAACTCTAATCGAATAAATATGAAGTAGAACTTTGCTGCGCTTTCGTAGCTTATTTGATCAAGAATTTGTTCAGGTAGACCAACGCCATCCTCAGCCTGCAAAATGCATTTTTAACCAATCAAGCAGAGTACAATTATTTTGGGAAGAGAAATGCTATCACGCATGAAGTTGCAGTCCATCTTCCAGAATTATTATATAAGAATTAACGCTTTCCTCAAGGTTACTTAGGGTGAAAGGTTAGAGTTAGTGAGTAAGCCAGCACAGGTTGAACATGTCATATTTTATACGTCTCAAAACCATAGAATCAAATCCATGAGAAAATAAGAACAAACTGCATGAGAATAAAAGAAGCAAAAGTAGACAAGCATATCGATTAACAGCAAGAAAGTAAGAAACAAAGTAACATAATTGTGAAGACACCCCATTTTGTACCAATAAATTGCCTTGTGACCCCTTCCCAGAACATTAATCGAAGGTGACTCGGCAATTAGGATTCTCAATCCTTTAAAGCATTACCTTTATAAATCCCAAAATTTGAAATAGACAAACATGCATGGAATGTGACATATCCCAATATTTGCCTAATTTTCCATTTCACCAACCAACACTTAACCAGCACATATGCCTCCACAATGAGACAGTTCACATCCAAAGCCGCCTCCTAGAGAAGACGAGGAGAATAAACACAAGAAATTACGCAAAATTCCCTCTAAAAGGGAGACACGTGGACCTAGAACCGAGTTCAACATGATTTAATTTAAGCCTATTACATTTCATTTCATTTATTCTTTAATAAAATTTTAGATATGTAAATCACTCCCTCTTGTTTCCTCTCAAACAATTAAACTTTACACTAGAAACGTCATCTCTCAATGTTAGACATGTGCCGGATACGAACCCAATAATATCTACAAAAAATTAGTAATAAAAACCTACTTTTCCATCGTAAATGCAAATAATTCTATGAAGTTTCAATAAGACCATTAAGTCCTACTTTTGAAACCTTTTTCCACGGAAGTTTTAAACCTCTCAATATTCCAATTTTACCATTCTTAAATTAGAACTAATTTTTTTTTATTACATTTTTTGTCCAAAAATTGAGTTCTTTTCTAAAATTATTTTTTCATTTTCTTTCATAGAAACTGGAATTTATAAGATTGGTACTCAAGCTTTAAATAACCCTAAAAAAATTAAGATGGGTACTCAAGCTTTAAAAAAACCGTAGAACATATAAGATGAGTTCTCAAGCTTTAAATAACCCTAAAACAAATAAGATGGGTACTCTAGCTTTAAAAAAAAAAAACGTAAAACATATAAGATGAGTTCTCGGGCTTTAACTTTTCTTTTCATTGAATGTTCCAACATCTTGACGCTTAGAAAGGGTAAGTATAAAAATTATCATCCTTACATTCGAACACGTTCTGCACCAGATTTTGACATAAACGAGGAAAGACACTGGTGGTTCTTAGCATCTAAATCTCAACCATCATCCTGTATTCCTCAACCTTTTGTCAATATTAGCATCTTCATTAATACGACACATCGAATATGTACACAGAGTGGCAACTGGCAACTGGCAACTGGCAACTCTTGTGGCCAGAACAACTCAATCTCTTCTAAAAGAATCAAATTTGGAAGCTAGCCGATTTCTCCATTTTACCGATATTTCATTCTTTGAACTTCAAGTTTTGTTACTAAATGCAAATATATTCTACAATGATCTTGGAGTTGATAAATTCATGTATTCATTGATATATTCATATATTTAACACACGCGCACACATATATATTATCAAAAATTTAAATATTCAATACATTCTATTCTTCTATTAAACAAATATTTCATAGATAAAAAGTTGGAGACGACTCAAAAGGTTTTTCTTCCAAGCTTTGACTGATGGTTGACTTTTCTCTCGACTTTTCCTTTCTTCTTTGACGCTAGGGGGTCTTCTACTCCGGCGTCCATTGTTTTCTTTTTTCTTTTTCTGGCGCTAGAATTCTGGTTTTGGCAGAGATCAGTGTCATGCAACGTTCGTATCTCAAAGTGGCGACCCTACCATGTCTTAATTTCCATGGGAAGATCAAAAGTTGTTCAATTGACAGAGATGTGGTTTTTAGGGTTGATCACCAGAGTATTACAGAACATAAATCCGTCTTGAAAGCTTGTTTGGTTGGCCGTTTTGATCGTGATGTGGGGTGTACTAAAGGGATTAAGGAGTGGGCGACGAAGTCTTGGAAGATTTCGTGTGGAGTGAAGGTATCAACCCTACCTGACGGCCTTTTCTTGTTCCGGCTACCATCGGAGGCCAAAGCACGTAGGGTCTTGGATGTAGGGAGGAAGAGATGGGGAGAAGCTTTCTTATACATCGACAAGTGGTACTTTGCAGCGGCTGCTCAGCCGTGGTAGATCGAGATAGGATACGAAGGGTGTTGTTGTTTGGGTTGCCCCTTCATCTCTGGTGCCACAAGTTGTTCGAAGCCATTGGAGACCTATGCGGTGGGTTCAAAGGTGTGGAAGCGGATGATCAAGCGAGTGGGGAGAGAGTTCTCCTCTATGTCTCTGCCGGAGCTGTGGTGCCGGAGTATGTATTTGTAGAAGACCAACGAGTGGCCTTTAAGATCAATTTGATAGAGGAAACCTCACCTTGCATCCTTCCGAAGTCCTATTATGGGGTTGGTGAGGTTTCCCACCTTACGTCTGATGGAGAGCTCAACGGTGGACGTCGCCGGCATTTGCAGACTCATCTGGGTACCCAAGGAAAGAGACGAGCGTCCGTCAACGCGTCGGTTGCGAGTGGGGAAAGTAGACTTCTGAGACGTGCGCATAACGCCCCTCATCAACGCCATTCAAATCCTTGTTTTGATTGCTTTGATGGTAACCAACCACCTGGACGGCTACATGGCTCCACAAGAGCCTTTCATGCAACGGATTCATATGGGCTTAAGTTTGGGCATGATTTATCTTCTGGGCTGAATAGTGGGCTATGTCATGGCCCACAAGTCACAAAGGATACTAAAAGGAATGTCATATGGGGGTCCAACAATCAGTTATCCATTTCATTCCTAAATGACAAGCCCAGCCCACAGTTGCCCAAGCCCAGCCGAGATAATGATAAGTTACGAAATGGGCCACTAGAAGACTTAAAAAGAAAGGTTTATTGGGGCCCAAAAATCAGATTTCTGTTTCTTTTCTTAATACAAAGCCCAACCCAGCTACTATATCCATCATCGATCATTCACAGGGTCGTCCTTATCACGCTATTTCTGCAAAAATCTGGACTTCGCCGGAGAAGAGGAGATGGATGAAACTTAGTGCCGACGAGGCTGGTGTGGGCATAGACGAGAAGGTCTTTCGTTATCTACAGTGCTGTGCTGATGTTTCAAACAAGTCCCTACTAGTCACTGCTCGGACAAAGGGAAGAAGCTCTAGACTCTCATCTCGGGACTCTCACAGACATAGCCATGTTTATAGATGGTCGAGAAAAGATAAACAGAAATGAACCTCTACTAATGACCCAGGTATGTCCTCTGTTATTCATTCCCAGAGTTCTCTTACAGCCCCTCCTCTTCCTCTCCTTCTTGTGGAGCGGTGAGAGGCGATGTTGAGACGACAATGGAGAAGAGCAGTGTGTTGTCAGTTGTGCCTTCGGCACCTGCAGTTGAGCATGGTTTGGTTACGGATAGGAAGGATGCCAGCAGGTATGTCACTTCAGTGCAAGTTAACCCGCATGATGACAGGGTTATGGTTTGTGTGGGGAGAGATCTTCACTTTTAGCTGTCAAATGAGTCAGCTATGGCTCTACTCAAAGAACTCCGCCTTTATGTAGCCTTGAAAGGCCTTAACTGCTTGCCATCTGTAGGGGCT
This sequence comes from Cornus florida, assembly GCF_030987335.1. Lineage (NCBI taxonomy): Eukaryota > Viridiplantae > Streptophyta > Magnoliopsida > Cornales > Cornaceae > Cornus > Cornus florida. The sequence goes on from NW_026775575.1 coordinate 83,992,916, forward strand.
GAGGAGAATGAGTTGGTCAAATTCGTTAGTAGTGGAATAGGAACTACACTACTAATTCTGATTCATTGACAGAGTCATTTGAATTAGGACAAGATAATGAAGAGGAGGTGGCTACTAATCTAGTTTACATCCAACAGGTTTGCTCCAATGAGTTTGTCCCTTGGCTGGAGAATGATTATTCTGAAGTGATTGAGGAGGAACCATTGGCAGTTGTGAGACCTGGTTGTTCAGGAACAGATGTTGATTTGGGAAAGGACTAGGTGGTCGAAAATATAAGAGCTACAAGTGAGTTGTTGGGTGTTTCATCGGAGGGGAATAGTGACCTGACACTATCCATTCTTCAAGCAATAGTGGAAGCAAGAGGGGTTGCTGTGACTGAAGAGATTGTGAACACGAGGCCTATATCATCCTGGAAAGAGGCACAGGAGGTCAAGAATATTATCTCTGAAGTCAATTATGAAGGGAAGAAAGGGGTGGTAAGGGAGAGGGGAAGGACTAGGAGCAGGAGTTTGAGGAAGGGAGGAGGGCAGATCATCTTATCTGGTTATTAATGAAGCTACGCATCTTATCTGGTTATTAATGAAGCTACGAATTATTACTTGGAATGTTCGTGGTCTCAACGACCCGAATAAAAGGAGAGTGGTAAAGGTAGCTCTAAGGAAGTAAGGGGCTCAGGTTGTTTATTTGCAAGAAACCAAGTTGGCATCCATTTCTGATGGGGTGGCCAGGACTTTATGGGGAGGAAGGTTTGTGGAATGGGAGGACTTGAATGCTACAGGTACTTCGGGCGGAATCTTAGTTATGTGGGATTGTAGATGGTTGTCTAGGATGGATGTGTGGGTGGGGAGATTCTCTGTGTCTTGCAAGTTCAAGTTGGAAGAGGACAATTTCAGATGGGTTTTCACTATGGTCTATTGACCGGTTGTTGATATTGATCAGCCTTTTTTCTGGAAGGAGCTAAACTACGCTCAAGAAATGTGGACTCTTCCTTGGTGTTGGGTGGGGATTTCAATTCTGTTAGATTCCCATTAGAGAGGTCCACAGGAAGAAGGAGGTCTTCTGAAATGGATCAATTTTCTGACTTCATTGACGAGCATCTTCTCATTTCTCTACCAATGGAAGGTGCAGTCCATACATGGTCAAATGGCAGGACCCAGTCACTTTTTCAAGGCTGGATCGTTTCTTGATTTATGGGGAGTGGGAAGAGAAATTCCCGGATATCGTTCAAGCAGATTTTGCAAGGGTCACATCTCATCATGTTCCTTTGGTTTTGGATTACGAAGGTTTGTGTTCTTGAAGGTCTCCGTTTCGATTTGAGAATATGTGGCTGAGAGCGGAGGACTTCCAAGGGAAAGTTCAGTCTTGGTAGGAAGGAGTTGTTATAGGCTCGTCTAGCTTCATGTTAACTACGAAGTTAAGGGCTCTCAAATTCGATCTTAAGAAGTGGAATAAAGATGTTTTGGGAATCTTGAATGGAGGAAGAATAGAGTCCTTGCTGATTTTTATGAGATTGATCGTCTTGAAGAGGCGGGTGGGGATGTGGAGTTATTGTGTTCTAGAAGAGCTTCTTGTCAGGCAGTTCTTGCTAAGATTGCTAATATGGAGGAGATATCATGGCGACAAAAATCCCGGGCTCTTTGGTTAAAAGATGGAGATCATAATACAAAAAAATTTCACCGACTTGCTAATGCTCATAGAAGGAGTAATCATATAGGACGTATTCGGGTGGAAGGTGTAGAGATGTGGAGGGAGGAAGAGGTGCGAAATGGGATTGCTTCTTTTTATCAGAAGCTTTATACCGAGCCGCTAGCTTGGAGACCTAAACTTGATGGTCTACATTTTGAGGTTATTTTTGAGATAGACAGGGAGGGGCTTAAGATTCCTTTTACTGAAGAAGAAGTTCTAAAGGCTTTATCAAGTTGTAACGAGGACAAAGCTCCGGGGCCTGATGGGTTCACTATGCGGTTTCTAATGGAAAGTTGGGCGATTGTGAGAAACGAGTTGATTGGCTCTTTTCAGGAGTTTCATTGTACCGGCGCCTTTGAGAAGTCGCTAAATGCATCCTTCATTACCTTTATCCCTACGAAGAGAGGTGCTTCTGACATTAAAGACTTCAGACCTATCAGCTTAGTGGGTTGTATCTACAAGCTCATGGCTAACGTTCTTGCTCTTAGGATGAGGGAAGTAATGGATGGGATTATATCAGATTCCCAAAATGCTTTTGTCGGAGGACAGCAAATTCTTGATTCAGTTCTTATTGCAGGCAAATGTGTGGACTAGATTGAGAAGTGGTGTTCCTGGAGTCTTATGCAAACTTAACATTGAGAAAGCGTATGATCTTGTGAATTGGAATTTCCTGCTTTATTTGCTACAGAGAATGGGGTTTGGAAGTAAATAGAGGATATGGATTGAGACATGTCTCTCGTCTGTCAAGTTCTCTGTTTTTGTGAAAGGGTCTCCTGCTGGTTTCTCTGGGTGTACTCGGGGCTTAAGACAAGGAGATCCCCTGTCGTCTTTCCTTTTTCTTATTGTTATAGAGGGATTAAGCAGACTTTGCGAAGGGCAGAGGATCTTGATCTTATTAAGGGCTTTATGGGGGGAAGAGATCCTGTCCATCAGATGGAGGTCTCTCATTTACTTTTTGTGGATGACACCCTGGTTTTCTGTGATGCTGATGTGTCTCAGCTTAGATATTTGAGGTGCATCTTGGCCTGTTTTCAGGCTGTTTCTGGTCTGAAGGTCAATGTGGCTAAAAGTGTGCTTGTTCCGGTTGGGGATGTTTAGGATATTTCATCTTTAGCTGCAGTCCTTGGGTGTAAGGTGAGTTCTTTTCCCATTCTGTATTAACGTTTGCCTTTAGGGGTCTCCTTTAGAACAGTGGTACCTTGTGATTGATCGGTATGTGAAGAGATTGGCAGGATGAAAAAGCAATACTTGTCTAAGGGGGGAAAAGTTACGCTTATAAAGAGCACTCTATCGAGCCTTCCCACATATTTTTTATCTACTTCCCACATATTTTTTATCTATGTTCCAAATTCCATGCTCTGTTGCTGCTAGGATTGAAAAAATTCAAAAGGATTTCATTTGGGGCGAAAGGGGAGAAGAGTTTAAGTATCACCTTGTCAATTGAGAACAAGTTTGCAAGCCAATGAAATTTAGTGGTCTTGGTATCAGAAGACTGGTTCCCTTTAATCAAGCTCTTTTGGGAAAATGGCTATGGAGGTACGGGAGGGAAAGACATCGCCCTTGGCAAAGGCTTGTTTCATGCCAGTATAGGGAAAAGAATGGTGGTTGGTCTACCCGTCCGGTTTCTCTCATGGGAGGAATAGGGCGTGGAAATCCATTCGAAAGGAATGGGATGTTTTTTCTACCCACATCAGATTCAAAGTTTGCGATGGCAGATGTGTTTGCTTTTGGGAGGATCTTTGGTGTGAAGACCGGCCTTTATCTAGTTCATTTCCCATATTATACAGTATTGCAGTTGATAGACATACCTACATAGCTGACTGTTATCAGCTTGATAGTAGTGGGATTATGTGGGACGTGCACTTTCAACGTTCTTTTCAAGATTGGGAGTTGGACGAGGTATGTGTTTTTCTGGATTTGTTGTATCAACAAGAGGCAGTTGGCAGAGGTAGTGACGATCTGACATGGATTCCCTCTTCCCATGGTAGTTTCGAAGTTCGATCCTTATTCTTATGTCTTTCTGATTTTGATATCGTTGATTTTCTGTGGAAGACCATCTGGCATTCTATGGCTCCAACTAGGGTGGCATTCTTTGTTTGGACCGCTGTATGGGGTAAGATCCTAACGATTGATAATCTAAGGAAAAGGGGCAACTGTTTTGTTAACTGGTGTTGCCTATGCAAACAAGATGGTGAGTCAGTTGATCATATTCTCATGCATTGTCCTATGGCGAGCGACTGTTGGAATCTTATCTTTTATCTGTTTGGTATGCGCTGGGTTATGCCTCGTTATCCTAAGGATTTGATTCATGCTTGGAGAAGATGCCGTGTGCGAAGTCGTGTTCACGATTACTGGAGAATTGTACCACGTTGTGTTTGGTGGTGCATATGGAAGGAGAGGAATAGTAGAAATTTTCGAAGGGAAAGAGTCATCCATGGTGATTCTGAAACTTCACATCATTCGCTCTCTTTTCAGTTACGTGAAAAGGAAGTCCTGTTCCTCTCCCGATGATTTATCATTTTTTTGGATTCTTTGGGGCCTTAAACCCCGGTTCCACTTTTATATAAGGGACGCGTTCCTCTCTTGAACGGCCTTTTTATTCAATTATTACTTATCAAATATATATATATATATATATATATTTCATAAATATTATTTAGAAATTAGAAAGTTAACATATAGACTTCCTCCTAAACTAATTGACTGACAAACATGGGTAAATGCCTGAGAATGCTAAAAGTATAAGCAGTTAGAATTGAAATTAATATACCTAATTCTGACCTATTCAAAAGTCACATATGCCACAAGTGACATCAGCCAATTTATGCATGCCCTGCATACGAACACACCTTCAATGTGTTTTGAAAAATGTTTCAGTTATCATAATTCATAAAACAAACAACCTCAAAGGGTCTATTATTCTCAGATTATGGCCATAAGAGGATTGAAGATGTGCTGATGCAAATTGGATTGTATCTGCAAATTAAGGTCTACTACAAGTAGTTTAACTTGCACACTTTGTGAGATATAAAATTTGTATTTGGCGAATTTCGTTGTCAAAACAAGTCCGATCGAGTTTTAATTTCAAATTCAAGATCGGAAGCAGAATAGTTGTTAGTGATCAATAGCTTGACAACTTTGAAAAAAGTAAGAACACCACCTTTGGAAGTTAAGTTAGAAGGTAAGGACACTTGCAAGCATTGCATGTTTTCAAAAATAAGCGTTGCCGAAATTTTTCTAAGTGTAAAAGCCTTCAGTTCAAGTCTGGCCAACTTGAACCGGTTCAAGGGAAGTTGAACCGATTCAAGTGTTAATACTTCGTTTTTAAAATAACACACTGGCCAACTTGAATCAACTCAAAGCTGAACCGGTTCAAGTGTTAATACTTCTTTTTTAAAATAACACACTGGCCAACTTGAACCGGTTCAAGTTCTACACCAGTTTTTGGTTACTTTGTTTCCTACTCTGTTTTTACTTCCTATTATGTATAGACTTTCTTCTAAAACCTTATGCACGAAATTGACTTTTTTCCAAGTACAATTAGGGTTTCAAAAGTCTATATATTAACATATTTTCTCACTTAGGGTTGTGTTGCTTTTTGCATAGAATTCTGGTTTTCATTAAGAGCCTTATTGTGAGATTTTTAAGAACATACACACTATATACACACGAGTGAATTAGGGTGTTATTCAAATCCTGATCGTGTTCAAGTCTATTGAAGATTACATCTACAACGATCGAAGAAAGCATATTTTATTTCTTCTACAACAAATCCAGATTCGAAGAAGAATTTCCGATCACACTTTGAATGGATCAAGGCGCTTGCGGAATGTTGTCTACCAGCAATCCTTCTACAAGGTTCGAGGCATAAGTCTAAAGTCGAGAGTTGTTAGACGGAAGTCGCAAAGTCAGGGAAATTCAGCGGATTGAGTCTTGGTAGAGTGAAGGGGTTTGAGTCTGAGTCAAAGTTCAGTGTACTTTGCTTCATACATAGTGGATCGTTTTATGCTTGGGATGGCGCACAAAACCTCGAGATTTTCCAATTGGTTTCCTCGCTAAAAATCCGCTGTCACTCTAAACTTTACTTGCTTTCAATTTGTGTGTGATTGTTTAAATAAACGGTAATTTTAGTAGAGTAAATTGGAATAAGAAACACGTGATTAATTCCTCTCTAAAACAGTTTTTAAAACTCAACTTTCCACATTCTATTCCGCTACACAACTCACACACTTAGTAGTGCGTATTAGGCAACTTAAGAAGTAAGAAATAAATAGCTGTTGCTGAACTAATGAAGGATTTATGTATTTAAGTTACACCCTCTCTAATAGCTCAAGCTTTTGGAGTAGATGGTTGTTAACATAAACCAATGCAAAGGCTAAACTTATAACCATGTTGCAAAAAGTGTGAACACTTGCAGGGACGAACTCATAAACTCAAGCGAGGGGGGGCAATATTGAATTTTTTTAATAATTTAATGGGGTCAAAGGTAATATTTAGTAAGTATATATATCAAAATGACAAAAATAGTAGGGTAAAATAGTGAAGGAAAAAAAAATCAGGGGGGCAATTGCCCCCCTGGGCATACCATGGGTCCATCCCTGAACACTTGGCCTTTGCTGAACGCAAAGAGTTATATTGCATGAAAGCTTCATACCTTGGCCTTTGGTAGATGCAAAGAGTCATATTGAGTTGCATACCTTCACCTTTGGCACCACTGACTATAAATAGACAACCATTCTACGATGTGGATGAGGATCATGTGCTAGGCAGAGACCAGATATGCTTGGCCCTATGCCACCAATTCGACAGTTGGGTTAGAAATGGACTTCACATCTAGAATGAGCTATCAGTTGAATCATGTGTAGACTGGGTTATATTGAGTTGCATACCTTCACTTTGGTACTACAAACTATAAATAAACAACCCTTCTATAATGTCGATGAGGATCATGTTCTAGGCACAGACCATATGCTTGGTCCTATCCCACTATTTCGAAAGTTGGGTTAAACAAACCTCTGATTCCTCATGGAGGAGTTCCATTTCCAGATATGCTTGTCAACGAGATTAATCCCCATCTATGGAATTTCAAGCTAGCTCAAAAGAAATTGCAAGAATTTATTGCTAAATTGATGAGATCTCTGAGATCCACCCAAATCTACCCTTCGTGTTAGCATAGCTTACATAGGAATCACCCCAAGGTATGAGATACCGATAACCACTTCGCTAACTATTACAATGAGTTCGATAGTTGTGACTTCCTATAGAGGAGATTATGTCAGACTAAACGATGGTTACAATGCAACTTGCTAACTTCGGTGACTTTTTCCTTGTCAAGAACTACCTTGTGGTATAACTCAGAAAGGAATTCTAGTGAATCCCACAATCCAATCTGTTGTTTTTTGCCATGTAATCTACCTACTAATTGTGAAATAAGTTAGTAGAAATAGTCTAATCATATTTCTGGAACTATTTCAATTAAACCCAATTTGTCCGTTACATGAACCATATCTTCTATTACCATAATTTATGCTAAAAACATTTGATTCATATCTTCAAAATCAGTAAAATGGGGATATAATTTCACGAATCAGTAATAAAAAATAAAAATAAAAAAATCATAAGAAGCAAAGAGTTTCAAAGTAAAAACTAATCATAAGAATATCTAAACATATATGAATCAATGAAGTAAGTGACAAATGGGAAGTAGAGTGACCAGATCAACGAGTGCCGCCGCCCTCTGATAACGAGAACCGTAAGCGATGGCGTCTGACCTCCGTTTGAACATCGCCGGCCGATCTCTCCGTCCACGGGAACTTCCACCACCATTACCGCTGTTTTCTGCTCTGATCAGAGGTTTCTCCATCTTGTCTAGAGAGAGAGAAGAAAGAACAACAGAGTGACAATGAAAACGGAGACAAACCACCCTTAAAATCTTTTCACAACGCGCGCGCGAGAGAGAGTGCGTGGACTGTTTATAGCAATTATGTTCATTTAAGAAGGAAGAGACGATCCATGATTAGAAAGCAAGCACGTTAGATGCGAAGTGGCACCAGAGATGTGATGTGATGTAATTACGAAATTACCCTCAAGTTTGGAGAATGACGCGGGAATCGCGGACGTGGAGATTTGGATGTCGGCATGGGGATATTTACGATATTTATCTAAAACCGAATGTGACAACTCACAAGTCAAAACAGAATACGTGGATGGATGATCCGGTATTTTATAATGTGAATGCCACTTTGGAATTTCAAAGGGTGATAGGTGGGCTCAGGAGAATTTTTTGTTTGTCGTCCCATCACGCAAAGATTGTGTACGAAAAAGTACATGTACGTCATCCACTAATATGGATTCTCTACTCTTTGCAACTTTGAATCCTACTTTAAATACCGAATACAATAAAGTTGGAAGAACAATTATCCATTCCATTGAATTAAATTTTCTCTAATATCAAATTCAACACTCTATTCTTTGCTCTGAAAGTAATTCGGAGTATAACTTTTATTTGACAATATAATATGTATTTAAATGTATTGAATTCTCTCTTTAGTGGTGTTAAAGTTTGTATTCAATAGTATTATAACATTGTAATTTAGTGTGATGTATTGGATGGATATTGTACTTTGATATTGTTTGGCCAAGTGAAAAGGTGGAAGGGGCAGGTGTGGAAGGAATTCTCAAGAATCTAATGGAGATGGAATATGTCAAATTATACTCCAAATCTGGCCTTGAGAGACTTGGAAATCAGACAATTGTGGAGAGTTTCGAATGACTGCTATCGCTAGGTTTTTTTTTTATCTTTGTGGAAAAGGATTTCGGGAATGAAAAAATAGAATGAGAAAGGTGGAAATGCTTATTGAAAGTGCTGGTGGAATATTGAAATGAACTTAATTGAAAGTCTGAAATTTATTAAACTAGGAACTGAAGTACAAATGCGGGAAATTAAAGGAATTGAAATACATATGTGGGAAATTAAAGTACTTGAAAAGTAAAATTACACTAAGAAAATATAAAGTGCATTAACTGAAATGAAGAGTAAATGAAAATAGGAGTTTTTTTATATGTTCGGAGAATGGAGATTCCCTTTTATTTTGTCACATGTCATTCCAATTGGATGTAACTACTTCCCTCTTTGGCCGATACATATCCTTACTTGTACCAAATGGCTTCCTTTGATGAAGCCACGTATTGCTTTATGATTGCACCTTATCTGCATATCACTCTTCCAGTTGGAAATGCTCACCACGACAACATTTCCAACTGGAAGATAGTTATGCTATAAACGGATTTAATATTGTATATATTTTTTAATAATTATTACATGCAAGGGCGGAGCTAGTGTGTGTTCAGGGTAGGGTTTTTATTTTATTTTATTTACATATTTATATATAAAGGAAATCCTAGCTCCCCCTGGTTACATGTGTGCTGTATTTTGTGACGCAACTATATTGCATTGGGACGTAACTGTGTTCTACAGTAATGTAGTTGTGTTACACAAGATGTCAAGATCCTTTTAGAGGAAGGAATCCGAATTCATTGTCTTGAGGGGATCATGATGTCCAACTTCTCAACATGCACCAGTGAATCCAGTGAGAGCATTCGCAACAGGCTCTTTAGAGCCCAATTTCAGCGAGCAAATGGACTGTTTGAAGTCCAGCGGGCTAGCTATAAGTCTTGGGGCCCACTAGTGATCGCGAGGCGGGTCGCAGTCTGCAGCGAGCCGACCCGCGATCGCTGAATTTTTTTTTTTGTTTTTTGTTGCATCAAAACGGCGCCGTTTTGGGCTGCCGCTATTTTGTCTTATTAGCCAGTTAAGCACAGTGCTCCAAACAAGGCACTGTTTGGCATAATTTTTTTTTTTTTTTTTTAAACCTAAAAATAGGTTATTTTTAGCTCCTTTTAGGAAAAAAAAATTAAAATAAAATTCATTAAAATATATATATATTGTTTAGGCACTATTTATTGAAAAAAAAATTTATTTGGGCCAAAAATAAATTCAAAAAACTTTTGCTTTCTTTTTTTTGCTTTAATTTTTTTTTTTTTTTTTGCTTTAAATTGTAATCCTTATTTTCTTATTCCAATTCATTATTTTTAATCCTTATTTTGTAATCCTTAAAAAAAAAATTATTTGGGCCAAAAATAAATTGAAAAAGCTTTTGTTTTTTTTCCTTAAAATTTGTTTGTTTGTTTTTTTTTTTTGCTTTAAATTGTAATCCTTATTTTCTTATTCCAATTCATTACTTTTAATCCTTATTTTGTAATCCTTAAAAAAAAAAATTATTTGGGCCAAAAATAAATTGAAAAAGCTTTTGTCTTTTTTCCTTAAAATTTGTTTGTTTTTTTTTTTTTTTTTTTTTTTTTTTGCTTTAAATTGTAATCCTTATTTTCTTATTCCAATTCATTATTTTTAATCCTTATTTTGTAATCCTTAAAAAAATTTATTTGGGTCAAAAATAAATTGAAAAAGCTTTTGTTTTTTTTCCTTAAAATTTGTTTATTTTTTATTTATTTTTTTTGCTTTAAATTGTAATCCTTATTTTCTTATTGCAATTCATTATTTTTAATCCTTATTTTGTAATCCTTATTTATTTTTAATCAAAATTTAAAAATATAGTCATTTTTTTCTTTCAAATTTTAAAAATATAGCAGTTTAGGAAAAGTTAAAAAAAAAATTTTAATTTTAATTTTTTATTATTATTATTTTTTTAGAGCGAAAATTCGGAGAGCCTGATGGAGTGCATGTTTCTGGAGAGCAAAAACTGCTGACGTGGCTCTTGGAATTGCTAATGTGGCTCTTGGAAAAGCTGATGTGGCATTTTTAAAGAGGCAAAATCCGGAAAGGCTAGTGTAGATGGCCTGATACGTGGTACTTTGGAACAAAATTACTTTTGAGTCTTTTTTGAGTAAATCATAATGTTAAGGACTAAAATGATATTTTAAAACTCAAAATAAAAGTGTAATCTTGAGCTAAAGCTAGTCACAAGCTTGAAATAAAATTAATAAAATTCTGAGCTAGCATTAGCTCCATTGGCAAGAGGTTTTTGGTAATTTTGAGCCAAATTTGGCGATTGGGTTGTTTCAACGGGCTCACCCAAATTTTGGCAATCGCGGATTAGTTTTAGCGACCCAATTAGAGAGTCATGGGCCCGCATGCGATTGGGTTGTTTCAACGGGCTCACCTATTTTCCTTTTTTCGGCCCAATCCACTGTAGCCCTTAGCTCAGAATTGGGTTAAGGGCCTGTTTGGCTAAAAAAAAGTCCCAAAAACTAATTTTTAAATTCAATTTAAAATATATATATATATATATATATATATATATATATATATATATATATATATATTTATGCACACCCCTTGACATTAAAAGCCATTAAGCCATTGTTTTTTGGTCCCAAAATGAACTTTAATTTTAAAAAAATTAAATTTTCCTATGTTTTCACCTCTATAAATAAATGCATCAATTGATAAGCTCCATTATATTGTTTACAATATTGTATACATTAAAAAAATTAATTTACTAAACATTTTTATCAATAAACCAAAATAAAACATTACATAATAAATACTATGCTGAATCAACAAGGCTAATGAGGAGCATCATGAATAAGATGAAGAATTTAAGTCTGACAAAGGAAAAGATCGTGATGAGGAAGCCATTGAAATTTCGAGATTAAATGTAGTGATGATGAGATGAACCAATGACTCTTTATATAAGATAAAAAATAAACATTATTGTTAGAAATATTAAAATATTAAAAATATTAATATTTTTTAGAGTGAAAATGCAACATTGAAGCACATGTGATAACTAAAATTTGAAGAGCACATGCGATAACTAAAATTTGAAGAGTCCAAAATACTGACGTGAGTTCAAAACGTTGACATGACTCTTGCAAAGACTGCCATTGGAGATGCTCTAAAAGCATAAGTGATGCGATTTTGAAATAAACAGTTGAATTTGGAATCGAAACGGTTACCACCTTGAAGTACAGGTGGTGCAAAGTCGAAACGAAATTGACGCAAAATCAAAATAAAAGTGGTGTAAACTCATAAATAGAACATTACCCAGCATAGTGTTAAAATAAAGGGTAATTTACACAGACCTCCCCTATGATTTGCCATAATTATAGGCGGTACCCTTCCTGTTCCAGAAATTACGCAGACCTCCCCTATTTTTTAAAATATCCTACATGAACCTCCCTTATCTGTGACGGACCGTTAAATACACTAATGGAGCTGTCGAAATTACTAAAATACCCTCTCCTTGGCATATGAAATTACTAAACTACCCATCAGCTTTTAATTAAAAAAATATATATTCTACTCAAGATGGAAGCTTTCTGTTTTTGGTCATGAACATCACAGCTCTACATCCCGTTAGTTTGGTCGTATTGTTTTCCGATTTGGCTCTCTGTTTGGTCTGAACGGGAACTAAAACACGCCGGACCGGTACTCGCTACTAGGTCAGACCAAGCTTACCGAAAGAGGTTGGACAAAGCTCGTCGTTTGTTCACCGGAGTCGCATGCATGTCTTGCAACTCACTGGATGGTCACCAAAATGGGTCTCATTGTTATGGGTTTTGCTGAAATTGCAGCTTGCCGGATTTCTGTCACCGAAACTGTCGTTCACCTTAACTAAGACATGCTAGGGATGTTCGGTCTTTGATTGCAACTCGCCGGACTTGTTGCTGCAGAATGAAGATCATCGAAAAAGCTGGATACTTCTGAAGTAGAGGTGCGCTGGTTCAATCATCGTCACCGGAGCTAGTAGTTGTAGTTTTGGTGCTCTCGGATGTGTCCCCATCACCAAAATGGGTATGTCTTCAGTCTTCGCCGGAGTTTGCACCGACAGAAGTACACCGAAGATGAAGCTTTCGCTATATTTGCACAGACGGGAGATCACCGGAATCATTACATGATAATAAATAACATGATAATAAAGAGTTTGCTTAGTTTGTAATTCTGAAAACAATTCTAAAAAATTAAGAAAATATAAAATTGTTTTCAGATAACTATAAAAGACAGTTATATGAAAACAAGCCTTTTTATAACTGTTCTCAGAATTACAGGCCCAAAGATTCTTCATTTTTAAGCCTCCGTGACAACCTTCCTTAAACACTACTCTAATGTCTTAATCCATCGAGAAAGCGCACATTGACAAAGTTGCACTGATTAATTTAACCAAAAGGATAGCCAAGAAAGCACAAAGTCGTGCATACAGCCTGGTACGACTACCACCAACCTTATCATCCAATCTATCACAAAAATTTCCCATCAGAGATGGTGCTCATTTTTAAGAATACAAGAGAGGGCCAAGGCTTGCCCAAAAATCTCTCCGGGTTCAAACCAGCATATTGAGCTTTCATGCCCTCCATGACGACCACAACTCTTATATCTTACCCTTAGGATCACAATCCTGAAAAATGACCTATTCAATAACGAGGAAAGCATGGTACTTCAACAGTTTGTATTTCCGAACTCATTCCGATATACCACAGGCCACACCAGTGACCCTCAATGCCAATTCAAGGAAACAAAGGAAGAAAGGAAAATAAATAGAAGGCAAATGCATTCTTACTGCTTAGTGAACTACTACAAATAGGGAACTGTAGACTGCACAACACATGGAGCTTATCATGCTATGTATAGGAGGGCATGGAATCCAAAATTAGGAGCCAAGTTCATCTATTAACAGATTGTTAAGTGTGTCAAAATGTAGAGTAAGTGCATTTTGCCGAATACTTTAAGAAGTTAAGCCTCTAACAATTCAGATAAAAAAGAATTATTGTCCACATATCCAATAATTCAGGTTTTAATACAAGCAATATGAGGGGAACATTGAACGAAATTGATGGTCTAACAATACTGCCAACAATTTCAAAGTTTTCACAAAAAACTGCTTAGGTAGCCTCTCTATGGCCAGATATCATATATGACCGCCAGTAAAAAAGTATTGGCTTAAGGTCACGGATGTACAGAGATATGAGTGCCAAAAGATTCGTGCATATTACATCAGCCATTTATTTGATAGAAGATTAGACCAGAAACACGCAATAGTTGTTGTGGCAAATTGATGATTAAGGACGTGGAATGATTTGCTTACCCGGACCATCCTCTCTGAGAACCGCCAGAGGAATGCCCACTCAGCCTGTCAAGCACAGCATTGAAATCAACAGGTTGACCAGTCTCTTCCAGCCTTTGAATCACACTAACAATAATATCGCCCCTGTAACCCATGCTCACCAATTTCTCAATCAAGTCATTGTAAGGATGGTTCCGCACGAATTGTGGTGGGCGAACCTGAAGATTGCCACTAGCATTTGGCTGTGGATTCTGAAGAGGAACACTTGTTGGAGGATAGCCCCCTTGTGAGAAATGAGACTGTTGGGGTGGATGTTGCCTTCTTCCCCCATCACCTTCATACATAGTATATGTATTCCCAGGGGAGAGTGAAGGATGGGGTCCAGCCACTGTGTACCCATCACCTGGCTGCATTGCAAAAGTGGGCTTGAGCTGCTGAGGCGAAGGAATTGAACCATGTAGTTGAGCTGTTCTGCCAGCCCCTCCATATCCGTAAGGGATTGCTTCTGAATGGCTCACACCCGGTTGAGGAATTCCTGAAAATTGCACTTGCATTGGCATGCTACTTGGAAGCATCTCTGGAGGCGAGGGGTTGGCATTTTGACTTGGCAAGTATGAAGAGTATACCACAGCTGGCGGGGGTCTAGTCTGGGATTGCGGTGGTTGCACCTGCTGGGGTAACTGCTGCTGAGGCCACTGCTGCTGATACTGAGGTAATGTGTGGATTTGTGGTGTCTGATTTACTTGAGTTTGTGTTGGCTGTGATGTCATCCTAGAGATGTCTTGCATTTGCTGGGTTCGATATTGAGCATCGGATGGCAGATATTGACCCTGAGATGGTTGACTTGGGGCGGGGGGATTTAAAACATGAGTTGGAGGTAAATAGTAGGTTTGTGATTGAACTGCATTCTGTGGTTGGGTAGGCGGCAGGGGTGCTAACGGCTGCGGCTGCTCAACAGTTCTGGCGGGAAGTGTAGGCTGTGGGGCTACTTGATGAGGTAGAGCAAGAGCTAATTGCTGGCTATGCACATCTGACGCATTGTCAGTCTTTTTGGAATCAGAAACCGGTGGTGCGGCTCTCTCCTCATTCTGTTGGGAAAGCGTTGCAGAAGAGGATCCTTTCTGTGCAAGCTGAAGCTTGGCTAGTTCTTTCTGGGTTTCAGCCAGCTCCTGCTTGTCTCGTAGGATCTGTACTGACCTGTGGACCTGCAGTGGCCATCACAAAACAAGTTTTCCAAATGCCTCAATTAAACTTGTATGAGATCAAGGTTTAAAACAAGAAGATAGAGGTATATCAATAAGTGTGATATCACAGCCAATTTTCCAGCAGCAAAGCAGGATGCCTTCTGTCAGATCATTTTACAGGTAACACACCAAAAGCTCAATCAAATAAGAGAAAGTAAAGGCTCTCCAACTGTTCTAGTGGAAAGGCAGACGACTAAATATTAAAATTCATACAGTGCTTAAACAAAAGAAAAGAAGGAAAGAGAAGATTCCTCGTGACATTCAATTAAGCATCTTCTTGTTGACTGTGGACACACTGCATAATATGCAGAATCCAGAAAAGTAATATATAATGTAGCATATAAGCTTTTTCATTTGCTGATAGAGCTTGACAGTGTGAGATTGAAACCGTGTACGGGTATTCTCCTCCAGAATCAGATCAACAAGTTCCCCAAGGGGGACTACGGGTAATGCACCGATCAATATATTTAGTTTTACCATCCCCTTTCTTTTGATCAATGGGTCCTCAAAACTAACCTGTCCTCCCATTATATTCCTCGGAAAGTGGTTTCTTTTCATTCATTCGTTCATTCAAGGTAGCTTTAGCTTGTTTCCAAGTCCAAGCACTAGCAGTAGAAGCTAGTAGAAAGAAGTAACTTCCAGGCATGATCCAGGTGACATCATGTGGTGAGCGCCCGTCTATGTGCAGGTCTCTAGTATGATCAGGGAATGCCACCCTACACAGGTTACATTGTGTTTCCCTCCTCCCTCATATTCACAATCCAACACATTCTGTCTAGCAGTCATATACCACCAGCACAATTTTTATCTCTCCGATATTCATACCCTAAAATCATCATGAACCACCACCATCTTTTTTGCTTAAGTATTTAAACCCTCAGAACATTCCAAAATAATACAATATGTTCAATGAGCTTCAAAATTTCTTTAAAAAAAAAAAAAAAGGTTTTTACCGGACCCATTTAGTCTACAAGCAATTAGGGCTGTGATTTTTTGTTTGCTAGTGATGGGTTACGATTTATGGATGCTTCAATAGTTGTCCAATGGATTGATGGGCTCTGGATTTAGTGATGGCATATATCTGGAAGGAAAAAAAAAAAAAAACCAAACTGGGGATTCACACTTTATTTCCATTTCCATTTTTCTATTTTTTATGTAAATTGGAATCAACTAGGGTTATTTGTAGTTTTCACTCTCTCAATGTGTTGACGGAGGTGCCAAACAAAGGCAGCAATGGAGGACTAAGGGTTGTTGCCAGTGTCTCAAGTGGTGATGATGGCTCCCCTTTGTTGTTGATGGTGATTCTAGAGCAGATCGAATCCAGAATAATAGAGAGAAGCGAGGTGAGAGAAATTCAGAGATTAGACGTCTCTTTAAATTCAAAAGGCATATTTGTCCTTTAACATACTTGCTTCTATCATGCCATGGCAGCAAACAGTTCTCTGCCAATAAAGCCAGGCTTATACGGCTTCATCAAAGTACAGCCGGAGCCCCAGTCCGGCCAAGAGTGCATTATTATCAGGACCACAGCGTGTCCTGCAAACATGATTTAAGGAGATAACTTTTTCCTCCAAAGGAGTCAATAACTTTTAAGGCGGACAAGCCATAAACCAAGAGCTCCTATGTTCCACATAGAGATCACCATTCAGCACACCCACGAAGCTGTTTCCCAGAGCTACTTAAGGATATCATTTTTTTTTTCCCAGCATAATAATACCTGAACTTAAGATAGCACTGCTACAGTAGTCCTATAAATGAGCACACTCAAGGGACAGTTTAATAACTAGTATTTAAACAAGTTAACGATATTTTATACTATCATACTAGATACCAATGTCGAACTAGAAAGTTGCAGCTCACCTCTTGGACATGCTTCTCCAGAGATTTAAGCTTTGAATCTGCCTCTCCATGGTCATGAACTAAATCAGACCGCATTTCTCCTATGGATTTATCGAGATTGTAGCAGTATAATTCCAACTGTGACAGACGTGAGCTGATTCCCTCAAGAAAACGCATGAGATTGTCAGCATATTTCTTCATGGTCATTTCAACAGTAGAGATCACATCTTGGTTAAGAGGTTCTTCAGGGGGACTGTAGGTTGAAACAGGAATTGGTGATGATCTTGCCATTCTACTTTTATGGAATTCCTGCAGAATATAAGAAATCGTATTCCTAAGCTGCTGAATGTTTTTGAAATTTCACTTATAGACATGAAACACAGAAAATAAGTAAATACTGAGATAAAAAAGTGGCATTGATAATGAATTCAAGACAATAAAAATGGTTACATATCAGGATCAAAAGAAAAGTTGCTTTCATACTTGAGAATAAAGAAGAATGCAATCAATGCATGTCTCTACCATATGAATCCAATCGGTGCCTTAACAATTTATGAAGAGATGACAAGAGAGAAACGTTTTTTAGCCAAATAAGGGGGGGCTATAAGAAAAATCCATAAACAATATCACGCTGGACTGCAGTTTCAATTGCCCCACAAAACAATTGATTTCCAGAAAGAAACTGCAATGAGACAATGAACTTGACATTTTATTTATAAGGCAATGAACTTAACATTACTGATTTAAAGAACATACTGAAACTCAAACCCGTCAATTTTTCTTAAATAACCTGATTATTAAATTCCCCAAAGAGGGCCCAAGGGAATCCCACTGGAGGGAAAAATACTTTTTTGAGAAGTCAGTTGGTAGGCATCTTTTACAGTTGAGCCTCTCAAAACTCTTTTGGCAATGAGAACGCCCCTTGCACAGTTTCCTAGTTTATAGTAATCTATAATGAATCGGTTAAAAGTAATAATAAATAAATAAAATAAAGAGAGAGAGAGAGACAGAAAAAGAATATTTTATTTATTCTAATTATTTATAGTTAGGAAAAACTAAAAGGGCTTCCAGATCCAATTATAAATTAACTTTTCAATTATATTACTAAAAAACTAGCATCTTCTTTCTCAAATTATAAAAACTGAGGCCATCTACCTCTCCTTAGCCAAAAAGCTAGATGAAGCTGACTGATTTACATTGATATGCAACGCTAAGCTGAGCCACCTTTATGAGAGATAAATATTCAAATAAATCTGTAAAGGAGCAATATTCACCAGCATTACCAAGAGTTTAGCTCCAATGGTATCTCCTTTACTTTCCCAGTAAAGTTTGAGTGCCCAAGTCCCCCACAACGGACTTCAGTGGGAGTGTGTGTGTGTGTGTGCACGTGTGCATGTATATTACATACCAAATATATATATATATTCACCATCATCGACCGGTTCATAAGCCATATCAATTTATTAAAGCTCATCCAATCACAAACTCAACATTCAATTTAGTTGAAAAAACAAATTGGGCCAAGGCATAAAGCACCAAGATATATTATGGAAACGGTACGCCTATCAACAATTTACAATAACTACTCAGCTTGACTCCCTATCCTTTCCATAAAAAAACTCGACTTCCATGGCACTCAACCCTAGTGGCTCCAAGACATCGAAACAACCTTGCTCCCAAAAATGAAATTAAAAATATAAAATATAAAATGCTGGACAAGACCAATTCAAGTAATCACATGATATTGAAATATTAGTAAAATCTCATCAAAAGTAAATCAAACTCACAAGGGCTAGAATGTATCCTATCTCCCATACATTGGGTCTAAACTTTGAATATAGAATCCTTCCAGCAAGCACTCTTTAAGAATTTAATCCTAGTATGGGCATTTCACGCAAAGACAAATTCAAATTTCACCGCAGCAATCAAAAAATTCTCTTTACATTCATTGCGAACAGAAAAGATGAAGCTCTATCTACCAGGGTACCACAAACATCACTTACCACCGTCATCCATATCATCAAAACCATCTAAGAAGAGGAACAAAATTCATATAGACACTATAACAGACATGATGGATAAGAAAGCTCAAGAGAGATAATATAGTCCAGATTCCTTGGATAGACTGGACTATCCAACTCAACAACATGGTGCTTGAAAACATATCCAATTACTAAACAACCAAACCAATAACTTGACTATAAGCTAAAAAAGAAAATGATAATCTTGCTAAAAACCTAATTATACAAGCAAGTTTCCCCACTTTCAACAGGTAACAGCATTTTCCTATTACAACCTTCTAGCACTTCTACAAAAACAGGTTGCGTGATGTTTTTTTTTTTTCTCATATAATATAGGGCTAAAATCATAAAATAAAAAAAAATAAAAAAATAAAAAAAACCTCCTGTTTCCAAAAACTATCAACTAAACCCCTTAACTAAAGAAACTATCATATTACCCCCTTGATGTTTTCAAAAGTCTATCATATCACCCCTCCCCGTTAGTTTCTATCTAAAACTAACAGGATCATATCACGTGCAACAGTTGCATCATTGATGATAAAATTGTCCTTCTCACACTATAATTTCAGTTTAATAAAATATTAATATACTATCAAGGGCATTATTATAATTTCGAAACAACTTCACGTCCTCACAGAAAGAGGGGCAACGTGATAGTTTTGCTAGTTTAAGGGGTTGTTTTATAATTGAGAGGCGTTTTTTGAAACAAGAGGGGGGTTTTACGATTTTAGCTCTATAATATACCTATATACTTTACCAACTCCAAAATTTACATTTCTTAGAATACGGAACACAATTCTAATAAATCTTAACCCCATTTGAATTCGTTCCAATAAAAGAACTAACTATTAGTAAATAAAAAGATGATTCAATTTTCTCAATAATAAGCAACTCAGCCAGCATTACACAGATATAGTATTTACTCATCCTAGCAGTGTAAATGCCCATAAACTTGAATCTAACCCTCATTAACAACAGCTAGAACTGTCATACAGAAAGAAGATTTCAATGGTCCCAAAATGTTGCAAACCCTTGTAATTAAAAGTTTAGCACAAGGCTTTAACTCACAAGATTAAACAGAGCTTTCCAAAGACCACATTATTTACCAAAAAAAAAAAAAGCTGTTATGAATTTAAAAATAGATGGCAATAGTTCCAAGAACCAAGTGCAAGTGAAGAAATGATAAGAGACAACAATACTGCAATCGAGTGCACAACGATTTATGTAAACCAGCACTAAAAGGCAAACCGACTACCAGGATTTAGAGATTTCATCATCATCAATTAGAACTCCCAAATATAACCAATTTAATACCGATCAACATACAATTCACTCTAATTTAGAGTAACCCACCCTGCTACACCACAACAAGCCCTCACTTCAATGGTCGTGCACCAAACAACATGTGATAGCATTACCTAATAATATGTGAGTCTCGAAAGAGTCCCTTTGTCAGCCAAAGTGCCATATGGTTTCCACTATTTCCTTTAAGTCACTGGTTTATTACCCATTTTATAATTTTGAGAAATCACAGCAAAAGTCTGATCTCTCTACGAAACACCCATCCTTATTCCTTAATAATCCTCTACCCATTATGGTGCTAGTAGCATACCCAACATGTCTGACATCCAACTTCTAATCACACCATTCAATCAAAGCTAACGTATCAGCCCATTGAAACGATACAATCAATACAACACGCATAGATTTAACATATATAGCACAATCAATATACTAATCCACAAACAACCTCTTCAAGTCCACCTAAATCTCAAAACCCTAAAAGATAATCATACACAGACATGAATTCATCACCAGAGAGACATAACAGCATATTACCTTGGACGAATTAACCCCAATCACAGGATCCGAGTGGCTGCCATTAGAAGTCTCTTGATTTCCGTAATCTTCATACGAGCAAAAAATGTCATCGGAGCCAAAAGCATTACGTCCCGACGATCCAGAAGCCATAGTAAGAGATCGAAAATGCTAGTTCTTTTTGAGCGATCGAAGAACACAGAGAGAGAAAACTAGGGTTTGCAGGGAGGATAGAGATGGAAGAGAGGATAGTTTGCAGAGAAAGACTAGTCACGAAAAAGAGGGAGTTTCTTAGCTTGTCCGCAAGAAGGAAAGGAAGCTTCGTCTATATATATATATATATATATATAATTACTGTTGTGCACGCAGAGATAAACGTTTTTTATATGATGATCGTGTTGGAGTCGGAAAGTCAGATAAGGATAAATCTGACAGCTTTGTTCTTGCTAGATATCCCTGGATTTTGTTGTAATTTATTTTGTCACATTTTATATTTGGATTAATTTCACTTATATCCTTAAATTAAATATTACATTAAAATACAACTCGAAAATTACTATCACTTAAATCTAATTATATTTTTTTGGCACTGTCAAAATTGTACGGAAAGACAATTTTGAAATGACAATTTTGTTCTTAATTTTTTAATATCAGTTATTTCAAAATATCAACTAACTATGATGACTATTTTATCCCTCATTCATTACCACCACTCATCACACTTCTTTCTCTCTCCTCTCTCACAATTCTGCTAAATGGACCACATTATTATTATTATTTTCTTCTCTAATTTTATCTTCTAAACTGGAAAAAAATTGTTCTCTTTCCACTTCAAAACAGCACAAACAAATTGGTAATCAAGTACTCAAACATTGGAAATATTGTTTTGAATGATTCAAAATGTGTTTGCAGCACTAGAATGATTTTATTTTATTTTAATGAATTGCAGCACTAAAATGTTTGGCTTAGTTTTTGTTTCTAATTGTAGATAATCCCATCACTCTCAAGTTGGGAATAATTTTGTAAGGAACCTTATGCGTAGAATAAGCCAATTAATGGGAAACCCATAAGAATAAAAAATAATAATCATGCATACATTCACATATTATAAAGAATGGCAAAGCGCACAAAAACAAAAACAAAGTGCTGGCTATTTTAAGTTGGAAAATTTTGTTTAGGCGAGAATCTCTACTACGCCTTCTGTTTTTCTTTAAAAGATTGCAAACACTTAGCCCAAAGATTGTCAATCACTATTTATTAGAAAAATATCTCAGTCAAATTTTATACTTATCACTTTTACATATGGGTTTTATTATTTTTATATTTTTTGTTGTTGCGATACACATAATTATATATATATATATATGTGTGTGTGTGTGGAGTACAGTTTGCTTCGGAAACTTGGTTAGTAGTATAATTTAGTGTATCAAAACACACACACACACACACACACACACACGTGTGTACGTGTATATATATATATATAAAACAATACTTAGGTTCTCACTGATAAGGATTTACATTATCCTTACTAGTGATGTGGATCAATAATAAATTATTGGTAAGTGAGTATTTACCCACCATATTAAATTTAGTAATTAAAGATGACATGTCTATTTATTATTGGTTCACATCACTAGTGAAGATGGTTTTAGTAAGAACTATATATATATATATATATACACACACACACTGGGGAGAAAAAGAGAGAAGAAGTTGAATATTTTAGTCACTTAAAATGCTTCATTAAGTAGTTAACTCATTCTGTATATAAAACAACTTTTTTTTGAGTTAAAAAAAAGTTAAAGGGGGTAACAATATTTTTTTACATCTAAAAAGTGATATGACACAATTGAAAATGTAACTTTTGGGGTGTAGGTGAAAAATAGACTAAAAGTTTGTAATGTGAATTATAATAATTTTCGAAAGTTGTTTAAATATGATATTTGACCAAATTTGAGGAGATATTAATGAAATTAATCCTTTTTGTTTTTTTATATATTTTTTAATTTTTTTCTCACAATTATTCTTTTTAATTTTTTTCTCACAATTTAGTTTGAAAGGAAGTGTTTGGCCCAAAGAACAAAAATAAAATTGAGAATAGAAGATAGATGAAAGTGTGAAAAGGAAATCAGAGGAAAATTAGGTTCAGCATTAATTGGTGAGAAAATTAAAGATAACGAAGATAGATGGTTTGAAGATATATATAAGAGGATAAGATATGGAGCGAGACATGGCATTGGTATGCTTGGCTAATCAAAGTTCACCATACAGATAGGAGCCTTTTATATCTCACTTCCCCATTATGCTCCAAATCAGTTATTTCTCTTTTTAACATCTTTCCACATAATCGACCGAAGTGGTGAATTTTGGTATGGGGTCTTTTTTTCCGATATAATATTTGCTTACTCACGGGTGATTATATGATTTTTAGTGATCGTTGATGTGGTTCAATAAAAAAAAAATATATTTTCTTTATTTATTAATTTTCTAATTTTAAAATAAAAAACTATATGTGTTTTTGTGATTGGATCACGTTAACGGTCAGTAAAAATTATCTACTCACCGGTAAGTAGGCAATTAATGTCCGCATTATCACAAGTTAACAAAATAATATTTTTCCATAATTTACTTGAAAAAATTTCTTCATAAAAAAATTCATTCGTGAAACCTACTTTTCCTAAAGTTTTCTCTCATTACATGGCTGCTAGCATTCTACTGTTCAATGCAATACATTCTTTCTCTATCTTTCTTTAGTATTTTCCTTTGGAGCATGATTACGTGTGGTAGAAGAAAGTTGATTCATTTTTTCTATAAATCACAAGTTGAGAAATTTTTTTTGAGTTTTCATACTAGTAATGTGAATGGCAACAAAATATTCTCGTTGGGCTTTGTATACAAGAAAAACACATTAAATTGGTTCACATTTGGTTTCGTACCTTCGGTTGCCTATCATAACAACCCTTTATTAAATTCCGATAAAATAAAAAATAAATAATAATAAATAAAACCTTAATTAGATAAGCAAATCGAAAGTCGTTATGGCCCATAAGAAATGATACGGAAACTGATTAGATGGGCTGGGCTGGGCTCTTAAGCACGGTCGCAGTCTAATGAAATATAATCCAAGAACTTGTAGAAATACTTTCAAGGCCCATTTTAAAGAAAACATTAGCAAGCCCATTTTTCAAGTAAACTAAATAGTCCTCCCTTGGGCTGTTTAGTAAATTTGTATCCTCACAATCCAGTGCAACAAAATCCAAACACTTATATAAATTATTTGCAGGCCCATTTTAACGGTGATATATTTGCAAAAACCCACGAAGAAAGAAAGAAAGAAACATGAGAATCCCAATATTCAGTTATTCACATTTTCACTAATTGTCTAGTGGCGAACGCCTTCCTAGTTCGGTTGGGTTGCTCCCTGTTGTCCTTGGAAGTTCGACTTGTCTAGCGCACAGAAAAAGTTTCAAGTTCTTATTGATGATGTTATATAATTTTACTGCGGTATCATATTATGAAGTCAATCGAGAAAAATTTAAATCTAAAATTTCCTTAATTTGTTGAGTGATGAAGCTAGACAATTATATTAGGAGTGTGGCCTTGTATTATAATAACAAAATTCAGTGGAGAAATTACTAGAATTATAAAAAAATTCTAGATGTTTAATCTAATAATAATATTAAATCAGTGAGAGAGGGACTCCCTCTGACTCACTGAGTTTCATCTAGCTCGGTTCATACTTACATGATCACACCAATTCGCATAAATTAGTACAAGTCAAGAGTCATTATACACACACACACACACATATATATATATGCATGTAATGTTCTCCAAAAAATAATAATAATAATAATAATGTGTCTGTGTGCATGTTTGTGTTTTTATGGTTGTAGGCACAACACTTGTCATCAATATTCTATGATCAAGTCAATACCTGCAAGTCCTTGATTGTTTGGTTCTCAAGAAAGAAATGAAGCGCGTATGGTGTGAAAGTTAGATGGAGCCTAGAGTCCACCCAAAACAAGGCTATGTTTGAAAATGAACAGGGTGATGTATTACTAGTTTACCACCGAAAGCATAAACCTAATTGAATGATACCTCCTCAACTTTCTAAGAGGTGGCTGAGGCTCGAGACCCCAACTCCCGACGACTGAAAGAAAGTGGTTGGGTGAGATATGTTACCATTGAAGAATACAATAATCATTAATATATATTCATTAGTTTCCTATCCGTATAGATACGTTTTAAAAATAAAAAGCAATCAAATAGTGCAAAATCGACAAAAACGTAGGACGAGTGGCCAAAAATGGGAGAGTTGCCCAAGCCCGTGAGAGTACTCTCTCCACTTCACATCTTGGGATGGAGCACTAGTCTACTAGCGAGTACGCCATGTGACGAGTGGCGCGCGCACATATATATATATATATATATATATTTGGATGTATTGCAAAAGTGCTGAAACATCTATATGTCAATAATTGAAAATTCCTTGCATGTTAGTGCTCTGGTTTTGCTTAGTCGACATCAAATTTTGGGACTTTTTGTGACCATGTTTCTTGCAGGTTCCTAGTTACTTAGGCTATCAACGGTTAAATCCTTCAAATCAGTCAATTTTTCGGTAGAAACTAACGTAAAACTGATAAAATCGATGCTAACTTAAAGTAGTGAAATATTATTATTATTTTTATTGCTATGATGATTGCGTGAGAATATTACAAACTTTCTCAACATTTTCGTGGTATACATAATTAGAGTAAATTAATTAATTGGCACCTTCATTCTACACCGTGCAAGATTTTTTATATGGCATTTTGACCAGAAAACTAGGTTTAGATTTGCGTCTTTCATCATGAGGCAAGAGAATCCAAATTATACCCTTAGGGTTAGTTTGGTGTGGTTGAATGAAATAAAGTGGGAATGGAATGAATCAAAGAATGGAATGAAAATAGAATGACCATTCTCATTCCCATGTTTCGTTGCACAGAAAAATATTCTATTTTTGTAAAACATATATATATATATATATGTGAAGCAACGTTTCATGAAATATTTTTTTTATTCATTCATTCATTATTATTATTTTTAAAGTAGAAATAAAATGGTCATTCTTTAATTGAAAAGTAGAATGAATTAGTGGGAATCACTATTCTCGAAAAATGGACAATAATTA
Organism: Cornus florida; assembly: GCF_030987335.1. Taxonomy (NCBI): domain Eukaryota; kingdom Viridiplantae; phylum Streptophyta; class Magnoliopsida; order Cornales; family Cornaceae; genus Cornus; species Cornus florida. The sequence continues at coordinate 84,018,783 of NW_026775575.1, forward strand.
TCATTCTAATTTTAAAATTAATTACCAAACTAAATAATGAACACAAAAACATTCCATTTACTCTCCACAGGTCAAACCACTCGAAATCTAGTGAAAATATCGTCCAACCACATTGAAGACATGATTGGGTAAGGTTTGCACATTTTGTTCAAGAAACTTAATCAATGCTAGAAACATGCATGTTTCATGTCTGACATTTCCTCTGCAAATAAACACAGTACACGTGATTTGAAATATTGATGTAAGTTCAAATCAAAATGAAATGGTATGCCTGTGTGCATAAACATAATAGTACAACTTCATATTAACTTACACTTATGTACAACAACAAACAATTTTCTCGTGTGTGTGTGTGTATATATATATATATATATTGCCCTAGCTATCCTTTAGTAGTCAAAGAACTTTTTTTTTGCCCTGACAATCCCTTAATTGATAACTATCTGCTGTAAGAACTTAATAATATTTTTGGACCAACATGTTACAATTTTAAATTAGACTACTTTAATATCAAGTTGACAATCATTTATTTTGAAAGATTAAATTGTTAAAACGAATATAAAATAAATATTTAAATCCTTCAACGTGTATCAAATCGTTAATATGGATTCGATTCAAATTGTAAGCTAATGTTTAAAGAATTTCTATTCACATTGCAGGCTAATGTTCAAAGTAAACATGTATATCTGCTCTTTTTTTTCCCTAAAAATTGCATATATCTAATATTGTTTCTTTAATTTTGGCCTGGCAAGCATGAATCCAACTAAACTAGCCTCTTTCTCAAACTTCCCAAATGTGGTTCTATTATTATTATTATTATTTTTTCTTCCTATATTTTCATGTGCAACAGTGCAAGTATGTCCATCTAATGTTGGTTCCTAGCAAGTTCCATGGAGCCTACTTTGTCACTTCACAACACAAATTGTCTCAAATTAAAGTTAAAGCTAGTAGGCGACACTGACAAGTTACAAAGGTTTGTACCTTCAAATTTGGGACTCTCGTGCCTTGTTTGTTTTTACACCAGCTTTAGCTTTGTTCCGTCGTTTCGGAGCTCCTAAAGTGACACCCCAAAGCCAACTGGACCGACAAGACACTAAAATTTACTATAAAAAAATATGCACCATAAATATAAAGACAATGCACACTAAAATCAATGCCATTATAAGATACGAAGCAGTTGTTGACGAAACAGTTGGAGGGACACGTGTTAGGCGCCAGTTGGTTTATCATCTTTTGTGTCGGCTAACTGTAACCGCACGAATAAAAAAATCAGTTGACTTCTGATGCCGACGCAATTGCATAGAAGAAGGTGAAATGACCATTTTGTACCCCCCTCAACCTTTTTATTTGATTGCTACTCACCCGCTTTGAAATCACACTCTGCGTAAGCAGTATCTAATATTTATGATATTAAAACATGTGATTTACAAATTAAGAGAATCAAAATATTAGTACTTTATTATTTTTAAATGTAATGCTAAAACTTTTATTATAAAAAATTAAAAATTAATATTATAAAGTAATTCTCTAATTAAAATTCAACTATTAAGAAATATTTTCACAAGTTCCAACTATTGCACCTCTTATACAATTTATCATTAAATTCAGTGAATAAAATTACAAGTTCACTTAAAAGAACACCCAAATCCTAAACTTGCTCTAAAATATATACGTATATGAAACTTTTTAAAATAATCATTTAATTCATTAAAACTATTTAATAAAAATAAATTATTTACGAAATATATATGTGCAACACACACATTACACACCAACCACATAAGCAAAAAGATATTTTGGAACTTCGAGGCAATATCCATCACATACTTTTATGGTTGGCGTGATTTTAAAGCGACAGGCCACCAAGGAAAGATTTTTGTGCCACCGCATCAAAATTTTATGGTAACGTGGATGGGGCATGTACAAAACGGTCATGACATTATTGAGGTGGGGGTAGAAGTGGGAATTTGCTGGGTAACTTCCATACTCGTCGGTTTTAACATCCACTCCGCTACTCCACCTTGTAAAAGCAGGTACACTGGCGTGGCCACATCGGGACCACAAACGTGTCATTTTATTATTTGGTTACAACTTCCACACCATGAGCCTACCATCACAAGCTTTTAAACAAGTCCGTCTCGAGAAATTCATCTTCCGAAACGAAGTGCCGCGGAAAACCTCCATGATACTCTTTTATTACAAAAATGCCACTGTGCTAGTTTATGACTTTCTAGAAGAAAATTCTATTTTTACTAATGTACCCTTCCCCTAAAAAGACTTTGGAGATCAAATATATTGATTTTACTTAAAATGATTATGGAGTTATTAGAAAGTAAAATGATTTTGATGCCGCGGGGAACAGGCCAACCAAGCATCTCTTGCCCTTTTTTGATTGATTCCATTTCACATAATCATAAAGGGCCAATGGTTTCTTCGGAGAAAAATTTAAATACCTCCAGTATAATGATTACATGATATTATGAACTAAACAAACATAGATATATTATTAAAAATGTACTCACTCTGTCCCTTTATAATATTTCAATTTTATAATAGATTGGTACAAGATGCATTTTCAAATTTGCCATTCCTTAGTTTTTTCATTTACTGCGATTTTAAAAATTTAGCTGAATGAAAATTTCAGTAATAGGGTCCAATACTTATTTTGAGGGTAGTACGAAAAAGTTATTTTTAACGGGGTTCACTTATTTTGGAATTTTAATTAGTTTAATCTTTTAGAGGTAAATTGGAAATGTAATAAAAAGTAGTGTATTGATTTTTAAAATGTGACAACTAAATTGGGACAACAAAAAATAAAATAATGGACTATTAATATGGAACGGAAGGAGTATCTATTTTCATAAATTCTATCGTTGTATGTCCGTGTTTAATTAATTCTGCTAGCCCCGACTTTTGTTGGGGGTGACAAATACTTCCACTGCATACAACAACTTATGGCTTAATTTTTTTTATTACAAATATTAATATTAAATTGGTCAAATTGCATAAAATTTCCTTCCACTTTATTTATTTATTTATTTTTCCTGGCATAAAACCTCCTCAAAAAATATTCACCTAAAACTCCTTTGAACTATTCAGTTAGTGCAAACTGATTTTGTAATGACAAAAATGCCCTGAGGAAAACAATCACCACTTTGCAATTATTGGATAATTTAGGGGTTTTAGGTTATTTATTTTTTTTTTTTGCAAATAATTTTGTGTCAAATTTGAAAGTGGATCGGATTTTTATGCCATTTGCCAACTAATTTTGGATAATGAGTTTTCAGTTGAACTAAAAAGGCTTTGGAAACTGATATTGGCATTTCACAATTATGCTATATTGAAGTGAAATTTTAAAAGAGTTCTTAAACTACACAATGACGGGTTATTATAATTTTAATACCAAAATCACCTTTCCCTAATAAGTTTAAGATTCTTGTTGCCCAAACTTCTTTCTAACTTCTCACGTTTCTTCCCCGTCTGCAAATCTCTCTTCACAAAAATGGAAGTCATTCAACATCACGCGCAAAGACAAAGCACCATCACTAAAAAGATGATCAGAGTACTTGGTTTTATGATTAGTTAGGAATAACTTTTTATTAGTATAATTTTTGCCAATTAATAAGATAATTAAGTTGCCGATGAGAATATATATATATATATATATAGATGATCAGAGTACTTGGTTTTATGATTAGTTAGGAATAACTTTTTATTAGTATAATTTTTGCCGATTAATAAGATAATTAAGTTGACGATGAGAATATATATATATATATATTGTGAGATATAAATTCTGTAATTGATAAATTTTGATGTCAAAACAAGTTGTAATTTCAAGTTATCACATCAGGATCAAGATCGATTGCGGAATTGGAAGGTTGTTTAAAAATACCATACCGAGATCATCAAAAAAGGAAAGAATAACACTTTAGAAAAAAATTTAAAAAGATTATGACATGTTCTATACTTGGTATATTTTCAGATCTTACCAAAATAGTATTTTCAAACCTTCAGAACTTTAGGATTCAAGTTTGGCAAACTTGAACTGGTTCAACATGTTCAAAGTTCCTTTGAAAATCCACTGCCATTCTTGAATTGGTTCAGCCTTTCTTGAACCGGTTCAAGGGTCTTCTAAAGTTTAGGTAACTTTTGAATCCTATCCTAATTTCTTTCCTAGTTGGTTTAAAATTATACCAAAAGTCCTATCTACAAAATTTCCTTTATTTTTTGAAGGATTAGGTCTTTGAAAATTATATATAAACCCTGATAGTCATCTAAGTTTAGTACGACTTTTGCATTACGACTTCATTATTCATAAAAGTCTTAGGAAGATTATTTTTACAGAAAAATCAAGTTGATTTCTCTCTCAATCTTTCTAGAACATACACATAAACATAAGAGTGAGTTTAAAGTGTTGTTCAAATCATGATCGTGATCAAAGTCTTGCATCTACAACGATCAGAGAAAAGCAGATTTACTTCTACATCGAATTTCTGAATCGAAATTCTGATATTGAAGAACACGCGTAAAAGCGATCATACTTTGAAAGGGTCAAAGCATTTGAGGAGTGTTGTTTGATCTACCTGCAACCCTTTTATAGAGATCAAGTATAAGCTTGAGGTCAAGTGTTTTTGGACGAGACGTCATAAATCCAGAGAATTGTCCGCTATTGGTATTTGGTAGAACGATAAGGTGTGAGCCAGAATCAAAATTCAGTGTACCTTGTTTCATATGTAGTAGATCGGTTTACTATGAACTACACAGTCCGCAAGGTTTTTCCCACCCAAACAATTGGTCTATTTTACCAATTGGGGTTTCCTCGGTGTCATCTCTAATTCTTACTTCGCTTTAATTTTTTTTTTTTTTGTATGTGATTAATTATTTAATTATTAAAATAAGTAAAAGATTAGAAAGACATATATATATTTCTAAAAATATAAAACTTTCTAAATATTTCGCTGCGTATAACTCAAATGTATATTCCAACACAAAACTTAGGGATGACAATTTCCGAATTAACTTAGGGATGACAATTTCCTCCAATCCGGCGGATTTTCACCCGCCCCTAATGGGGCGGATTTGGTAGCCCCCTAAATAGATTTGGGGCGGGTATGGTAATATAATTGAAAATCTGAAACGAGTTTGGGGTGAGGGGGGATTTAGTGATGAGCCCGCCCAAACTATATATGTATCTTTAAATTTTTTTATATATATAAAATATATATTTAATTTTTGAAATAATCTTGTTATTTTGCTAGAAGTATTAGTTAATATATTAATACTTCCTACTTAATTAGTAATTTAAAAGTTTGGCCAACTTATTTATCAGCCCAATTTAAACACTTGGACTACTTTTTTTTAAAAAAACATAATAAAAGTGACATAACCTACCTCGCCCTGCAATTAAATGGAATACGTGAGGGCAGGGTCAGTATTTTGTTTAATGGAGTAGGAGCGGATATGGTATATTAATTACACACTTGTTCCGAAATAGGAGCGGATATGGTATATTAATTACACACTTATTCCGAAATTGGAGTGGAGTTGGTATAACGAATTTTCTAACGAAACGGAGTAGGGTTTAGTCAAACCCACTTCAACTCCGTCTTGCTGCCATCCCTAACAAAACCCCTCCCCAGTGAATTGAAATTCTAGGAAAGATTAAATGCCTCTACTAAACTAAAGCTTGAATCTCTAAAACATTCATTTTGGAGAGTAAGAGTGGATACCATGAGGTCATTTGGCCCTTTAATAATAAGATCTAGTTTTGATCGCTAAAATGACACTTCTGTACAGTTGCAATCTAAATGGCCTTCTTATAAATGAGATGGGGCAAACCTTAAAGTCACGATAAGGTTATCCATGACAATTTGGAGGTCAAAGTTTGAAATATAAAATAGTTAAAGGTTTGAAATATAATATAATTTTTTCTTTTGAGAAAGACTTTTATGTACTGGTGATACCGATATTAACTAATTATATTATTGCCACATAAAAAAAAAAAATTTATTTATTTAGTTAATTTTATTATCACGTGTCAGTTTTTAATTAATTAGTGATATGATGTCATCAAATATATAATTTTTTTTTCTTTTTCATCGCGTGTAAGAATGTATATTTAACTCTTTCCCGATTCACAATGCCAGGAATTTCATGTACTGGGTTAGATATTTTTTAAAAACGACAAAATTACTCATCAAATAAATAGTACGTAATGATGTGTGTGTATATTGTTGATGCCAAAAATCTACACGCTCCGGAGTCTGTGACAATTCTTGCAAGACAAGAAAAGTGATGACCGGCGTGGTGCCGGCGGGTGCACTCCGACGGTCAAGTTAGTACTCGACGATTAAATATCCGATAAGGATTCAATATGAAATTTACGGTGTACCTTTTTAGGTTGACTGATCCTTTCTTTTATAAAAGCATTAATGGTAGTAGTTTTTCAAGCGAGATTCTCCTTGATCCAAGATAATAATATCGTTCCCTTCTTACAGGAATGGTAACTCTGGTTACATATGGTATTATGATTCCATGGAGATTTTGGGTAAGATATATCCCTTACCCTTATCTTATTTCTCTTTTGACTTTGAGCTGCCTATTATTTTTATCCTTATCAGTTGCCCCCATTCTCGTGCTTGCTTGTCAAGTATCGAGAATGTCAAAAGTGTTTTTTTGAGTGACGTCTCTTTGGCATAAATCAATCTCTTTTTTAGGTTAACCCTTGTTGGGCGACCTTTTTTGGTTGATCTCTTAAGATTTGTTCGAACTTCATGAGTTGAGGGAGTAGGCTTTCTTTAACCTGAATGAGCTTACCTTTTAAAGAAAAGAAGTATATTTACGAGCTTTACTCAGCTCGTCCTTTAAAAAGGAAAATATATTTTACGAGCTTCATTCAGCTCGCCCTTTAAAAAGGGAAGTATATTTTACAAGTTGATTTCAACCCCTTTTAATATGGAGGACAACAATTACGAGCTTTATTCAGCTCGGGCCCTTATAGTACGGGGCACTTTTATATCAATCCCTTATAATAGGGGGATGGTAATTACGAGTTTCATTCAACTCGCCCTTTAAAAAGGAAAATATATTTTACGAGCTTCACCTAGCTCGCCCTTTAAAAAGGGAAGTATATTTTACAAGTTGATTTCGACCCCTTTTAATACGGAAGACAACAATTACGAGCTTCATTCAGTTCGAGCCCTTATAGTACGGGGCGCTTTTATATGAATCCCTTATAATACGGGGAATGACAATTACGAGCTTCATGAACTTATCCTTTTAATATGGGAGGTTCATCCTCATGAGTAACTGATTTTCTAGAGTTTCGTGAGCTCGTTTCTTTAATAAGAGAGGTTAACTTTCTGCCCCCATTCCCAAGCTTGCCTCTCGCGTACAAGGAACACTAATGTTCTCTTTCTATTTGCAAAGTTAGCAAAGCAAAAATAAAAAAACAGATGTCCAGTTTGAACGGATAATATATATACATATTTATATATATCAGAATAGGTACAATTAAGACAAACACTTATCATTGAGCATCATAGGACCAAAATCATCAATGGAGCTAACGATTGTTCTCTAGAATAAGAAACTTTTTTTTTTTTTTTAAACCCTGTGAACAGTACCAGCGGGTACTATTCATGTGAATAGTACTTACAAAATAATTTTTTTTTTTACACCCTGTGAACAGTACCCACATTTTTTTTTTTTTTTTTTGTGAACAATACCCTCAAAGCGTAGTATTTTATCGGAGGGTCCCCAGGTGAACTACATCATTATGTAGGTGAACAATATTTTGCAGACAATTGGAAACACATAAAAAATTGTTTCTCTTTAAATCATGTGAGGAAGTGTATACATATATTTTGATATACGCGTAATGCATGAAACTTACCCGGTTAACAACGATGATGAAACAACTGCTAGCGGTCGGGCGGGACTTTCTAGCAATTTTACCGGATTGAGCAACTGTACCCTTACTTTTGGCCATGCAATCCATGAACTGTTCTCTTTCTTTTAGAGAAAGCCAGATTGTAAAGGGACTGAATTGTTTTTAAGTTTTGTCGTAGATTTCCCTTGTACGAACTATAATTTGTTGGGACTAATATACGTTCCCACAGACGGCGCCAACTGTTGATGCCAAAAATCTACACGCTCCGGAGTCTGTAACAATTCCTGCAAGACAAGAGAAGTGATGACCGGCGTGATGCCGGCGGGTGCACTCCGACGGTCAAGTTAGTACTCGACGATTAAATATGCGATAAGGATTCAATATGAAATTTACGGCGTACCTTTTTAGGTTGACTGATCCTTTCTTTTATAAAAACATTAATGGTAGTAGTTTTTCAAGCGAGATTCTCCTTGATCCAAGATGATATCGTTCCCTTCTTACAGGAATGGTAACTCTGGTTACATATGGTATTATGATTCCATGTAGATTTTGGGCAAGATATATCCCTTACCCTTATCTTATTTCTCTTTTGACTTTGAGCTGCCTATTATTTTTATCCTTATCATATATTATTATTATTATTATTATTATTATTATTATTATTTTTATTTTGATAATTTTGGATTGAATGTGCTTTCCAAAGATAACTGTCATTTCCTTTTTCTAAAACAAGACAAGTGGACTCCAAAAATAGTGAAATAGAATGGAGCTATATATATATATATATTTGTTACTAAATTATTATAATTTTCTAAGACTAAAAGCATTTGAGATGAGGTGCCTTTATGATCACTACTGAAAGGTATAAAAGGAAATTAAAAATAAAATTGAGTGAGCCTCATTTCATTTGGCTCCATCCTTGGGGTCCAGATGGAGAGATTGACTAATAAATTTTTAATCATGAATCATTATTTTGTACAATAAGAGGAAAAAAGATTTTGTGAAGGCATTATTAAATAGTGTAAAAGCAATCAATCCAAAAGAAAAAGTGCCTAAATTATTTACCTAAAAAAAAAAAAGTGCCTAAATTGATTGTTCATAGTCTTTATTATATGATCTTATCTTCAGCCCATAAAAGGCAAAAGAAAAAGACATTAATGGTAGTATTTTCGGTGCACACAAGGTCTTACATGCCAAATTCAATTTAAAATGTGCATGTCAATTGAGATATACAACTGTGGATAAGTTTCAAAAAATTTACCCCGTTTTTGCAACCTAACCTAACCTTTTTAAAGTTGTATATGATATTTTTTTTTGTTTTGTTTGTTTGAAGGCAAGAATGTTGACTATAAGTTAGAAATGTAAAGATTAGAAGTCGAGTTTTCTAACACAATGGGAAGCAACCCAACTGCTGGGCTACGATGCCGTTCACAAGTTTTAGATGGCATGTGAAGTATATAAATTTAAATAAAAAACAAAAAACAAAAAACAAAAATAATGCTACTCAATTTGGATTGAGGTTAGATTGAAAAACTTCAATTGAGTTGTTCAAATAAATGATCCATGATTGGTAAATGAGGAAAACATTAAGGGCAAATTTGCCAATGAAAAATTTAGAAAAGAAAAATCAAACAAGAATTTTACAACACATAAGGATAGGACTGTAATTTAAGTTAAAAAATTGGAAAAAATAGTTGCCGCGTAAATGTTAGAACACTGACCAGGTCCTCCATTATAAATATCGCCGTCGAAGACCCCCGCTCCCCACAATAACTCTCTCTCCTTTTCTCTCAAGTTCTTCACTTTCCCAAGAATTTTTTTTTTTTTTTTCCAGCCGTCCACTAGATTCCCGGAAACAGAATTCTCTGTCTCAAAACACTACCATGAAGAAATCAGGACTCTTCGCCGCGTCCGCTGCCGCCGCAGCATCTGCCATCTCCGCTTCTTCCTCCTCCCCCAATTCCAAGATTCAGATTTCTTGCGAGGTAAATTCTTGTTTCCCTTCTCGATTTCAGGTGGAATTGAATCTTTCGAGCGGTAATACTGTTTGGTTGCCGAGAAAATAAGTAAACAACAATTGGGGTTTTTATTAGCAGAACCCTCTATTTCCCACCAAAGTCCGTTCTCGTCAATTTCCCATCTTTAGACCATTTTTTCCCTCTGGTTTCGCGGGCACCAAACAGAGATCTGACTTTGAAGACAAAACCTAATTCTCTTTTCGCAGCTTAAACTTTCAATTTTAAGTGAGTTCCTTTCTGGGATTCCAATTTTCTTATTCAACAATTGGATCGAATTCCTGGAATTCGATTTTGCAGATCATTAAATTTTCTTTCACACCTGAGTTTAATTTTTGTAATAACAACTAATTTTGTACTCTTTGTGTTTGATTTTCAGGAGACAATCTCGAGAAAAAGTAATGAAAACAGCTCTTCTTCTTCGGAGAAGTTTGCACCCAGGTTCGATGGGTTGAGGTTTATTGAAACACTGATCACTGCTCACAGATAAATCCTGATTTTCAAGGGCCACAATGATTTTTAGGCTAATCTTATTTATTTTCTTAAATTTAGTGTTCACAAAACTGATACTTGCGAAGTCATTTACAATGTGTTATAGAGAGAGAGAGAGAGAGAGAGATTGTACTGCAGGATCTGGGATGAATTGTTTTTATCAGATCTCTGAGTTTTTTTTTTTTTCTTCAACTTCATTTTTATTTTAAATAAAAAATCTGTGTACTTTTGAGTTGTCACGTGTCAGAAGATTATTGTTTGATCTCCTTCCAGATGGATCAATAATAAAGCGTTGCCTTTCCTATTGAGTTCCAACGGATTTGTCTGACTAATTTTATGTATTTTAAAAATATTAATGACATCTAAAATTCAAATAAGAGGACTAACACAAATTCTGTTTGCAGTTTTAACACAATCTATCTCAAATTAGAATTGCTTCAACATATTTGTTATGTTTAGGGCATTGAATTTTAAATTTGAAAAACAAAAAATATACAATATCTTCAATTTAGAATTCAAAAAAAATGGAGTCATGGCGCCAATTAAAAAATATGGCTAAATATGTTTTTTCTGCCAAATTTTATAATTTTAGGATCTCATTTTTAAGTTTGGAAGTTTGTTAGTGATTGAAGAGAAAAGTAAAAAAATAGAATAAAAAACTTTAAAATAAGATAAAATAAAAGATAAGCTAAATTCGATCTTAACTCGATTACTAACCAACTTTCAAACGTAACAATGAGGTTCTAAAATTATAAAATTTGATGGAAAAACCATACTTATGTTCTACAATTTTTTCCATGTCGGATTGTGTTGTACTTTGTAATCATTTTTGTCACCACATAAAAAGTTAAAATGCACCATCACTAAAACAAAGAAATCATTGTTCAGTGGTAAAAGATTTGCATTCAGCACCTAGTCAGCTAGGCATATTCATTAGTTGAATTTGGAAAGATGGAAATTGAGATCATGACTTCACGATGAGTGAAAAAGAAAGTGACACGCATAATTCAAAGTTTTTTCTTTTATTTAATTTATTTTTTGTATTTTCACTTTTTTGAGCCCATTTGGTGACAAAGTTATTTTGTGCTTTTACTTTAATCCGAAACCGAAATAATATTTCTACTTTTAGAATGCGTTCAATATTATTTAGAAACTTGTTGATAATATAAATTTGTTATAAGATTTTTAGAAATAAAAATATGAAAGCATATATCGTAAAAAGTATTACAAGTTTGAAAATTTGAATGGTTAATTAAAAATGTTATTTAATTTAATTTTTTTTAATGAACAGTGCTTTGCTATAGTGCAGAAGTAAATAAAACTATAATTTTGATACTTCCGATTTTGACCTTAATTTTGGAAGCGCTTCGATACTATTTAAAAACATAACAAATATTACTAAACATGCTTCGTACTTTTGGTTTGTTATAATACGCTAACAAAAGTAAAAAAAAAGTCACGAAATAAAAACACTCTCCAAACAGACCCTAATTGTACAATCATTTTTATTGCGTGATTAGAACATTTTAGAAAGTAAGAGAACATTTTAAAAAGTGAGAGAATGTATTTTATTTATTTTTGGAAAGAGTTCTTGTTAAACCATAGCCATTGAAGTCACTACCAAAAAAAAAAAAAATTGAAGTAATACTGTTTCTTTATATGATGGTATTTCTCTTTTCTTTTATGTGGTTCTACTTTTTCTTTACCAATTAACGAGAAAAAAAAAAAAAAAAAATTAGAAAGATAAGTAAATTTGTACGAGTCAAATGGGCGTATGTGTCAAAATGAGCAAATAATAGCGTGCAAATTGGGCTTTCACATGCATTGTAGTGTGAAATCCCGCACAAAGATGCTCCACTAGCATAACTTGTGGTATTTAACTTTATGGTTGATAGCACCTTTAAATTTCTCTTTTTGGAATATTTTCATTCACATATCAAATCCTACGTGGCTTTGCACTTCCACTTGTTTTTTTTTTTTTTCTTCCTCTTTTAGTCTTTCGGTAAAGGATATTCCTTAGAGACCTTTTAATGCACCTTTTTCTCTAGGACCATTTACGCCACTATCACGACTTTGTAACTCAAAGCAAGGCGGATCTAGAACTTTAGAGAAGGGAGCAAGAATAAAATATTGTAATAATTTAAGGAAGAATATTAGCAATATTTTAAAAAGTATATATCAAAAAAAAAATAACATGATATGTTAATAAAAAATTAAAAATTCAGAGAGGAGAATTACCCCCCTCACTTGTTACTAGGTCCGTTCTTGACTCAACCACTATGTCATTTTAGCACATATATATAACACACATATATAACACACACACACACACACACACACAATTATATATTGTGGATTAAAATTGGTGCTAATTGCCATCACAAGCACTCTTCTATTAGATTACCACTACCACAAACAATCACTTTCCTTGCTTTGGCATTCAATGGCTGACCTAAACAACAATGGTTTGCTCTCCTTTTCTCCAATAACTGCAAATAATATTCATTGGTGGGAACTAGAAGAAAACGCATCAGTGAGAAAAAGTGGTAGTAGCAAAGAATAATATTCATTTTTTTTTTTTAGGGAAGTACTATTTGGTAAGTCGATTTGTCAACTCTTTTGTTTAGTCTAAGAGTTTATACCCTTGTGATGCAGTGGATGGAACTCACACCCGAACTTATTCATTATATTAAATGAAAGACTTTTGCGTTAAGCAAATAAGTCTAAACACTTTTGCGTTAAACAAATAAGCCTAAACAACATTACTCTTTTAGCAATTGCTTGTGCACACTAACCACCTGAGTATAGGAACAACATTTTCAAGTAGGTATATACCCCATTGGAATAACCTTACTTTCGGTACCAACTCACAAGGACAGGGACATATCCAATTTTGTAGACTTTGCCAAACATGCCATATGGTGATGTTGAGCACTTTATAAAAGGAAAATGAAATATGCTTTTGTGGACTAATAATAATTGACCTTGTCTATATCTCAATCAATCCAGATGTCAAATTACCATAATACCTCCCCTTTTTTTCTTAATTGCATTTTTTTTTTTTTTTTTAATGGGCAAAAAATGTTAGAAGTTAGATTAATAGATGCAGAGAGTCAAAGCCTGACACTCAAAAGTCCACCGGAGGCACTAACTCACTGGCCAATGAGGCCAGTGAAGCAACATCTTGTTTTGCTCATAATGCTGCATTTTTTAGGCAAAATATGCAAACCCTATAACATAGGATAATATGTTCAAATCTCAACATTTGCTACAAGTTGTACCTCTACTTTCTCATCTGCTATTTATAATGTCAGGGTTTTAGTTGCACCGACAAGCATCGACCTAATTTTTCTAGCAGAGACCTGGTCACCTTTTAATAGAAGGTTTGGAAATTTAAATTTGAAATTGTTGTTGGAATCAAATCCTTTTGGAATTCGGATTTGAATTTTGGTTATATATCATATGATCGATCCAGAACAATCCCTCTACCTACCAGTCTGAGGCCACAAGAAAAACATGCCAGTAATTAATCGGGTAAATCATGTGTACAACAATGACCATTTACTGAAAAAAAAAAAAAAATGAATAGTTTACACCATTGACAATAATTTAATAAATCCATTACTATAAAAGGCAATGCAAGTCCAAGTCAATGCACATTGCATAAAAAAGCCAAATTACATTGTTCCATTGTTATATCAAAATTACATCTGAATATGCAACCACCAAAGTAGTATAACTGCATCTCAAAATGGAGGGTGAGAATTCAAGTCCTTAGGAAAAATTATAATAAAAATGCATGTCTATGATGTAAACAATCAAATTAGAACTAAAACCAAATCTATTAGTTCACAAAACAAGCTGCTACAACAGAAGCCTTCTGTCAGCAGGTCCTGCATGTATAGAATTCTGTTATTTTTTGAATGTTTTGCAACTCATTTGCTTCATGTGCTTCCTTCTGTATGAAAAAATTGTGAATGTGGCTGAATTTATCCAATACAATCGCAAATCAGCAGGGAGGAGAGAGAGAGAATGAAGGGATAGATCTCAAAAAATTCATCACTAAAACATAATATTCTCAGTTGCCTGTTAACAGATGTCTTTCCTTACGAGTGATGGACCTGCCCATGCGGAGGCGCCGACCTGTAAGTGCTTCTAACAAAACCGCTAAAGCATCCTCTATTGCTTCAGACTGTTTATCCAATCCGCATGAACTGAAATCTGGAAGGAGTTGCAGCTCACAAAGGAGACCAATGGCTGCTGCTGCTGTACAAGTACGATCCCAAGATGGCTGGGGCCTGCCCTCGAAACAACAGTAAAGGTTACTACTAACTTCAACTACATCATTAGGGTTTAAGGGTAAAACTTTCGAATCATAGAGTAAAAGAAAACTCAACATACAAATTGATAGAAGGGTTAGAAGCTCTGTAAAATATTTGACAGTTGTGTTTTCATCTCACCGAAGTTTATGCATGGCAGATGCACCCGGGGTCAGAGATATGCAAGGAAGGTCTTCCTCTCCCCAAACTAACTTTGCTTGTTCCTACTCATCAAACAAATTCAAATCAGAACATTTCTAAATGAAACTCCGAAAATCTTATGAAAGAACTTTGTCCCTCTATTTGTGTGTGTGGGAGAAGAAAGGGCAATTAAAAAATGTCCAGTTTCATTATTTTTCATCGTGTCAATGACATGTGGAGCAAGTTAAAGAGGACTATTCAACCTTTATTGACCAACATAACTCCTTAAAAGAATAAGATTGCCCTCATAGGTTCAGTTCCATGGAAACTGAGGGCCTCTTCTAAGAACAGTTCTTTGTTTTCTAAGAACTAAAAATCAGAAAACTATACAAAAATATAAAATAAAAAAAATGTCTTTTTTCAGAGAACTATCTTTTATAATTCAACTGAACCAAGTAGGCCCTTAGCTTCCCTTGACATTACTATCTATTGGCATACTATTATAACACTACTTAGTTAGTTGAAGTTCAGTTGGCATGATAGATCAGCAGATTTGACTGTCTAACAAAAGGTTATCGTCCTCCATATTTTCACTTAGGTCTGGAATTAATAAATCCTAATATGTTGAGCATTTTCTTTTTTGTCATATATACAAAGATGTGGTGTATGCTGCGAGTGATCGTTCTGGAGAATTAACAAATTCTAATACGTTTAAGCATTTTCTTTTTGTCATATATATACAACAATATGGTGTTTGCTTAATTTTACTCGTAGAAATATGAGCATACCAGATAATATTTTCAAAACATTGAGATAATGTTAAGTAAACTTTATGTGGAACTCATTCAAAGCTCAAATAATGTTAAATATATGATGAAAAAAAAAAAAAAAAACATCAAATGAAATGGAAGTAAATGAGAAGAAAAAATAACAATCATTATAAAAACAATGACGCGTGAAGTAGTACCTGAATATGAAATTTTCATGTTATCACAATTCATAGCAAAAGACCAAATACGATTTCAGGTTTCAAGTTACTATGTTTTCAACTTCATCATCATCATCATGAACAAAATTTTGATAAACTTCAGTAAAATGTAAGTTGTTGCAGTTATACAGTAATGTGCTGGGCATCATCCCTAAAACCAAAAGAGGCTTAAAGGGAAAAACTTAGGAATAGGAGACCAGTGGAAAGTAATCCTGATTGTATTTGGTGTACTGCATGGAAGGAGCAAAATAAGCACACATGAACAGAGATCACATACCAGTGGCTGAAAGTATGTGGCATGACAAATATAAAAATCACAGAAAAAAAGAAAAAAGAAAATAAAGAAGTGGGTTTGTCAATAATCTAAGAAGCACGGACACGGATACGGGACACGGATACGACACGGACACGGCGACACGGCAAATCCAAAAAAATTAGGACACGGACACGGTGGGGATACGGCAAAAAGTGTGTGTGTGTGTGTGTATATATATATATAGATATGATGTAGTACTTTAAAAATTACTGAGTGTTACTATTTTTCATCAACCTCACAATGAAAAAAAAACATAAATCATAAATCATAACTAATAAACTATAAAAGAACAATGTTGCGGAGTTATAAAACCAAATAAAAAGCAAGACATTAGAATAATAACTAGTATCATTTAATCATCATTGCAACTTTACTCCAAATACAAAAGTATAGACAGAAAGGACTATTAACATTCATGATTGTTTAACATTCAGGACTTTACTGTTAGCACTTAACATTCACAAAAACCTAAAGGCTAGTCCCCAAAAAAGATACAAAAACAAGTCAGTGTACTATCATCTATTCCATCCATCATTTGACCTAGGACTTTTACCATTTACAATACTAAAAGGGTAGTATAAAAAAAAAAAACAGAACACATCAGCAAAAAAAAAATTTCCAGACACGCGGAGTGTCCGAGCCGTGTCCGAAAATTAAAAAAAAAAAAAAAAATTCCAGACATGGTTTTTGGTGTGTCCGACAAGTGTCAGGGCATGTCTGACACGTGTCGGACACGGATTCTTCGCCCATTTTGGAGTGGCCATGCTTCCTAGTCAATAATACACGGGCACCCCCATCTATTCAAAATGCAGTATAGTGAATAATAAGAATTGGAAAAATTTCCTCACAGTACTACCTTTAAACGCCTGAACATTGCAGCGGAATTGTTCCATGTACCGTCAATCAAAACAAAATTCAAAGTTTCATCTTCATTTGTCTGCAGCAGAGTCAACATGAAAATTACCATTCTGTAGAAATGAAACCCAAAAAAAAAAAAAAAAGAGAGATATTCCAGATTAAGTGAAACTGAACCTACAGTACAAAGCAAGAGTCTATAGAAACAATTGAGATTGTTTCTAACGCACAAGGAAATTAATCTGGTTTGGATTATTACACTTTTGCTAAAGAAAAAATGTTTGCTTTCTTCAAAGTTATTATAAGTAACAACAAATTTATTTTTGTTATCACAACAGATTGAATTAGTTCGAAAAATAAAAAGGTACTGTTGTTATTAGATTTATAACATTGTGATGAGGTGTAAAAGTAATCAAGTCTTCCAATCCACTTTGCAACTTTAGAAGGACTGGTGTGAGGGCACACTAGCCCAACCAATTAACACCACTAAGTTTATGTTATCAATAAAAAAGGGAAAAAATAAATAAATTATCTCTCTTATACTGCCTAAACAAAGCAGTCTTAAGCAGCCCTAATTTCCTGATTCTTTAATCTAGGCACCTGAACTTAACATATTTCAAGTAAATTATATTTGCAAATGTGTAGACAACAGAGTTTATAAAATGGTACCATCTTTGGTGAGCATTTTGGACTTGTAGAATGGTCTCCCGTGAAGCTTTCCTGAACAGACTTTGTCGGTGAATTCTTATTGGGATAAAGACACCAAACCTTATCTTTTCCTGAAAAATTGGAGCACGATCATATCAGAAACCTGCCATCCCATAGGTTTCAGAACTAAGAAAATAGAGATTACTTGAAAAGATAGTCAGTCCAAGTGTTCAAAGTATGAGAAAGAAACTATATATATATAAACACTTGGCTAAATAATCAATGTCAACAATTACATTCCGACATCCAGCTGCATAAGAAATTCCAATTGCTGATGATTATTACATTAACCATAGCAAAGACAACTTCAACATATTACAAATTCAATGTGCACTCCAAAATTACTATAACCTATTCTGAAGTTAGAAAATCACATTATTTTATGCTTAAATGAAATGAATATGTCTGGCATACTAAGACAGGAATCAACATCAAATTTTATCTCAAGAAATATCCCCAGGATCTCCACATACTCTCAAATGAGTTTTACAACTCGTGTGATGTGTTTTAAAGTTATCAGCAATCCACTGGTAGGCACCACCAGTTACTGTAAATTATTAACTTCTCAATAAACAAGAAGAAGGTGGTAGCAAGAATATAGTACAATGCCAACATAATATATTCCTTGTTTTGCACCTAGACAAGCCAAAAGTCTACCTATGAAAGACGAGACACCCTCTTGTACCTTTTGAGCAGTTCATGTTGTATGATTACTAATGCCAAGCATACATGCATGCATTTTAGTATATGCCATCTACCAATCCTTGATAAGATTATATACATTAATTTGTAACTTTGTCATGCAAGAAGAGAAAATGCCTTGTGCAGAAGGATTGATCAGCTAGCATTTTAGATTTAAGCCAACTTGGCCAATGAATCCGTGTTTAAAATGAGTAGGAGAACTCATTACAGTGACCTTGTTGGGTCAATTATCTAAAACTGATAAAATAAGTCAACCGATTTCGTGTAAAGAATCAATACTTCTATAGCAGGCTCTTCTGATTTGATTCATCATTGAGCAAGTTGTTCCCTAGCTAAAGTAAATTATACAAATACAAATGGAAACCTGAAAGCTTGAATGCATTCCACATGATTTCTTCATGTTCAGGGATGCCAAACAAGCACAAAGTTGCAGCTTGAACACCAAATACTTGCCATAACAGCTTTCCCGTGTTGTTCTGCCGTAAAAAATCCTGTTGAAATGAATGCCAATAAACGATCCTTGAAAGGTGTTATGTGAATCAGGGAAACTATTACTTGAATTGCGTTTGAACCTTTGGATGCATATACAACCAGAAGCGCATGCCATTCCAAAGAGAGCAGGGCATGATTTCTGAACACATACAATCTTCCAGGGGAAGCCAGCACTGGAAAATAATAAAGATCTCATCAAATAGAATGATGAAAGATATTGTTGAGTGTGAAACCATGAACGGGGATAATCCTCATCTGCAGTGCATAAAACTTAATTTGTTCTAGGTAAACATCAAAGAAGTGACAAATAGAACGCTAACTGCAATTTTACAAAGGAAACCACATGCCTTCTGACAAAGGTAACCCCTACTTCCAAGCAAGCGGCAAGCTATTTGTCGAGCAGAGAAAAATTGGAACTTCTTGTCAGAATCCCCTAAAGCCTGATATTTTGCTCTGTGTTTTTTATCCTCTTGAATCTTGAAGTCTCCCTGGAAACAATCATATAAGATCAAATTAAAAGATAAAAGCGGCCAATGGGTCCATGCCCATTGCACCATAAATAGCAGGCAAAACTTTAAACATAAAAATCTTAAAGTGAAATACAAGTTGAGAGAGGAAAACCTCCAATTTGAAAATGAAAATGGGTAATGAAAGCAGAATCAAGAAAGAACGGGAATCGGGGGGCGAAGAGCTGGTGTTTGGCTATAAGCCTTTGTGCAATTTGAACTCCTTTACATTGATTTTACCCCTGGTGTCAGCACATGAACGTCTTGGGAGGAGCCACGCACAAAATGAAATATCTACTCCAACTTTTCTTCAAAATCTTCATGGATTGTTTCATGAATTTCTTATTATCAGAAGTTAAATGCCATACATAAATCTACTGAAATTTACAGAAACCCCACCAATCAAAGCCATCTTAAATTCTAGCCTTTTTTTTTTTTGATGGGGGAGGGGATGCATACATTATGTCACTATACATTCAGTACTCTGAGCCTCATACACAAACTCAATAAAAGAATCTATCAACAAGGAAGAGCTCCCTAATATCCAATACCCCGTCAAAAGATCTCTGATTCCTCTCACCTCAAATACACCAACAAAAACATAAAGCCGCCTGCCGGACTGCCCAGACTCTCCTTCCCACTCTATAACCCCTCTAGGTAGCTAGCATTTCCCTACCAATCAAACAGAAAGTACGTCCAATAAATCTCTTAGTACCGGAGCAGACAGATGACTGACCATCTCATCATCCCTTCTGCACATACAGCACCAACTAACTATTTGTTTCTCCTCTTCAACAAGTTGTGAAAGATTAAAATCCTCCTAAGAACAATTATCCACCCGGAGCTTTCATATGCTAAATAACCTTTCAAGGGATTCCTTCATGCCCACCTCCCTTACCACTTCAAAAACCCATTTTGACAGCACTCACATCAAAAGCATCCTCACTCCCTCCACCACCACTTCATCATACGGACTTCACCATCTCATCCAACTCTCAATGCTATACTTCTCATATGAAAGAGGATTTCCCACACCACACCACCCTCTGTAAACCTCAGACAATCCAATGTATAGACTGAATCATCAATTAAGCCAAAATTTTGTTTTCTAAGGTACCCATTGATTAACATACATTATTCAGATTCTAATATCTTCCCTCTTTTCACATTTTCTCAGCCACCAAACACAAAATTAGAACAAAATTTCACACACAAACCAAATAAACAAAGCCCACAAAACAAATACTGTACCACCAGTCAAACACACAAGTCTATATATATACACACACACATACAGAAGAGAGGAAGTGAGACGGGTTTGAATAATTTACCTGGAGTTTGCCACCAAGGCCACCAAAAGTCATCTGGGCATCGCTGTCTCTCTGCAAAACCTTCAAGTCCTCAAGGATCTCTGCAACCATGGCGGGTAGAGGGGAAGTGGTCCCCCAACCCTGCCATTCTTGGAGGCTGATGGTCGTGGCATCACCACCGTCCAGTCTTTGAACTTCTCTTGGAGGAGAGAGAGAGGACGACCTTGAGAAGGTACGGCTATGGAGGTGAATTATGGATCGCGAGTCCATGAGGGTTTTGTTGCAGAAGGTAGGGTATAACACTGAACATTTCAAGCTCAAGGCCCTGATACCGGAAGAGAGCATTGTATTGGTATTGGTGGTTTTGTTATTTTAGTTTGTTAGACTCTCTACTTGACCATTGACTGTTAATGTGAATTGGGTTTATGAAAGTGTTGTGGTATGTGTGTTCCAGGTCAAGCCCAGCCCAACCCAACCTTAGAGTATGTTCATTTTCACATGTATGAAATGGATTTGGTTTTGGTTTTTTTATAAACATGTGTAATAGGCCGACGTTTATCATCCGACTTAAAAATTTAAACTGATCTAATACAAGTTCAGATGAAGTTGTCTATTTATTCTTATTAATTCAAGACTTTCTCCATTCGTATCCGAAGCAGAAGAGTAAACTCATTTTCGATTAAAACACTTGAGTAGAGTTTGGGCAAAATTTTATTTTGTTTATATTTTCATGACTAATACAAATTACAATAATTTATATTTGTTTATGTTGTTGGATCACTTCACTCGTGTGATTTTATTGAAATTATTTTGTTACTGATCAGGACAACTAAATATGATGAGCTGAGAGGATCTCAAAGGGGAGTATTGAACTCGGACGTTTTGAGTTTAGCTTTCACAAGACGCAAAAATATCATGTTTTAAATAATATGTGTGGTTTCAAGTATTCGAGGTTTACCTTGTAACCATAAATCTAATGAATTGGTTGAAAACAAAAAAAAAGAAAAAAAAAAACGGCTCAACTAGAAAAGTTCATTTGTAAGCCCATTTTTTTTTAACTCTTAGAAACAACCTCTATCTCTTATTTCCAAAAATAAAAAAATAAATCCTATTTAATAATCAGACGTATTAAATTATTAATAATGTTATTAGTTGACATATTACATATAATAAATGTAGTTTTTGTTCCTTCAATTTATTTGAAAAATAATATTATTAATAATAAAAAGTCCATTACTATTTAGTAAGTAGAAAATCCTCGTCATACATATAACATTTTATTTTTTTAATTTCCTTTTATTTTTAAAATTTAAACCCACACCAACCAAGGGGTATACAAATATATACAGTAGTATTAAATAGGCTAGGTTGGATGCAGGGGTTAGCTCAATTTATATTCAAATAATCAAAATTAAAATTCAATCCATTAACATATATATTTGAATAATTGAAAAGACAAATTTCGTTGGTAACATTTTATGTTTGCTAGCTTTTGCCATGCAAGTTATACGACATGAGAGGTCAGCTTTCAAACTCACAGTCAATCCAGTTTTTTATAAATTAGTTGCTTAACATTCTTTGATTACTTACAAATTGTTACAATACATATATATATATATATATAACACACACTAAAAGCTATGGATGTACGGAGTATTAAAAAAAAAAAAAGTGAAATGCAAAGAAAATGTTTTTAGTAACAATAAAATGGCTGCTGTACGGTACAGTATTACAACTCCTACATTCAAAGCTTTGAATCAACAGCTACTCTTCTTCCCTCCATAACTAACTTTCTCTTTTTCTCTCTTCTCTCTCTCTTAAATTGGATCTCTCAGCAATTCAATTTCGCCATTCTTAATTTCTTTCTCTCTGTTCAATGGCTACAATTCTCAATTCGCTTACTTTTCCTTCTTCTAAACTCCGGACGGTCCTCCATCCTCCGCCAACGGTGGCCCCACCGATCTCAAATATCTCCGCCGGCCGTTCCTTGCCGGAATTCACTGGGTTGAAGATCCAGTCATCTTCAAAGAGATCTTTATCTTCGTTGAATTCGAGGAAGCCTAGGGTTTCTCGCTGCGTTGGGGACATCGTTTGCGAAGCTTCACAGACCGCTCTTGATGGTTTGCTTCTTCCCATTTTTTTTTTACTCTTCTTTTTATTTTGATTAAAAATGTCATACATATACTGTTATACATGCGTGTTTGAATTTTAAGCAACTAGTATTTTGATACGTCTAAACAAGAACAATTTATTTGGTTATTTGTGATCTCATTGTGAAACATGGTTTCACGATCAATTTGTTATTTTTTTTTAAAGATGTCAATTTTGACTGAGATGAATCAAATTGATATTGATGTTTCAACTTAATCGTTTAAACAATTGTTGTGTCACTTCCCTTTCAAATTCAATCCATTGCTGCTCCGTGAGCAAGATACCATAATAGAATTTCCCATCCGTTGCCTGAAAAAAATGGCGCCAGTCCTTACCACCAATTGAATATGTTCACCAAAGTCATGTTAGTCCTCAAACCCGGATCTTCTCTTGTGCTGTGAACAGTCTAGGTCTAGTGCATGGGAGGGTGGAGATCACCTCACAAGCAATGGGGTCCACTCTTGAGAAGGCATCTAGGTCTACTCTACTTATGGCTCCACACTTTCTCTTGATGTCCACCCTCACTCACCTGTGCACTGGACCGTCCAGGAGGATCCAAATTTGGTATTTCTCACCTAGTGAAACAAAACAACCATAAAGCTATGAACTATCCTAGCTTCATAGACATTGACATGCACCCAAGTGCACTGGGATTCCATATATAATAAAGTTTGGTGGGGATCATCTATCTAGCAAGCAAGCACTCGCCAAAATGGAAAAACTTCTAGCAAGCAATTAGTTTCTATGTTTTCAATGTATATAGGAGATTAGTAGGTTATTCACAATAAGTGACCTGAATTTTATTTGTTTATTAACCTTTTCTCATGAAGCATTGCATTTATTTAAAACTTAAATTGGGAATTATTTGACATGAAATTAGTGTTTTTAGTCATTTCTTTTGGTCACAAAGTTGCTTCCAAGTATTAGAATGTAATCTATAACTTTGCATATGATTCTATTAGGGCGGTTTATTGTTGAAGTTCAATTGAAATTCATTCTCTTGGGGCATTGTTCAGCCATGCGTCCTATTTGTTTTGTTCCTGTCTATGACATTTCAAATGACCCCCTGGTTGACTTTCAAAAATGCAGTTCCTATTGTGACTGATGTGACATGGAACTCACTGGTCCTCAAGGCTGATGGCCCTGTGCTGGTCGAGTTCTTTGCGTCATGGTGTGGGCCATGCCGTATAATTCATCCAGAGATATGTGAACTGTCAAAACAATATGATGGGAAGCTGAAATGCTTTAAACTCAACACTGATGAAAGTCCATCAATTGCAACCCGATATGGGATCCGAAGCATCCCTACAAACGTGATCTTTGTCAACGGGGAGAAGAAAGATGCAGTTATCGGTGCTGTGCCTAGAAGCACTCTGGCAGACAGCATTGAGAAGTTCTTGTAGATTTGGGTAAGTGAATGTGCCTTCACAAGTTTTCGCTTTCTTTGATGATTCTTTGTGTTGTGAGATTTGATTCATAGCCAAGCAAATCTATAACAGTTTTGTATAGTCTTGGAAGCTTCATTTACTATGTTTGTAAGATTTGCATTGTGATTTTTGTTCTTACACAGTTAATTATTTCTAATAAGAATGTTGGCTTGTCTTAAGATTTGTGTGATCGAAAGGTGTGGATCTTAGGCAACAAATTATCTTTTTTGTCAATGCATGGTTTTAAAGATCTGGGGCTTCTTGGAAGGACCTTGGTTCCCCTGCCCCTTTATTTTTTTTCCCTTTGGTTAGATGAATACTCTCACACCTCCGCAAATACTCACTATAGGGCTCGAACCTTCAGCTCCCTTTTAGGAAGGAAAGGATATACCTCGGGTCAATGACCAGGTGGTTTGGTTTTCTCTTAAGAGCATTTCATAATTCTTCATATTCTACAATTTTTTTATTTCGACTTGCTTCTCACATGGATTCAACAAAATTTTGTGACAAAGATCTTGATTGAATTGAATCGACATTGTTGCTTCATTTTCAATTGCTCGCGTAAATATATGTTGTGGAACATAAGGCATGTTTGTGGCAGAGTTTAATCCTTGTAGCTATTCAAGATATTGAACTATTTCATTCTTTGGAAGCAAATTTGTGCCGTGATCTTGATGGATCAACCAAAAATGTACGTTGTAGAAAACCATCATCCACCGTCTACTTGTGATCATTAAGCCTGTGTATATATTTCTAAATGTGATTGTATTGAACCAAAGAGCAGAACAGTACAGGGAAAAAATGAGGGCATACCCTCATAGTACAATATTTTTTTGAAAAGGACCATTTCCAAAAGCCTGAAGGAATGAAAATGGGCTTAACAAAAACATCCAATCTAGTATCAATACAGCCTCCTCAACCACCAGAAACCTCCACACTTCCCCAAGTTAGAATCAGGAAGAAAACATAGCCACAATACCTAGGGTTGTAGCCTAGTGATACAAGTAGGATGTCGAGAGTTCAAGTCTCCAGAGGGGCAAAGTAGGTGTGAGTGAGTTTCTTGGTCTTCTGAATCGATTACTTCTCACGATTCTTGGGGTTTACAGCTCCTAATAATGAAGCACACTCTTAAAATTACAAAGTCTGGATGTACTTGAAAAAAATGCTTTATGTCACTGCAAACAAAAACAAACTTAGTTGCGTACAGGTTGCAAGTATGAAAACATAAACTGTGTTACAGATTGAACTAATTTTCAGTTTTGTTTCAAATATGGAGGAGAAATAAGGTGTTTTAATATATAAAGTTGGAAACTTTGAATGCGAGAGTTTTGAGTTAAAAATGATCTTATTCAAGGTACCTTGGAAGTCACGAGTACTGTTTTTCTGTTTGGCTAAGGAGGAGAAATAAGGTTGTTACTGAAAAGGAAGAATTGTTTTTCTGTTTGATTGTTTTGCTAAATGTAGAAGGGATGAGATCAATCATTATCCTGACTATATGTACTCTCATAGTATGCACTTCTTGATTTCTTTTCTAACTGCTGTTGTTTTAGCAAAGCATTTGGGCATCCTTAATCAGTCACTATCTTCTGGACTCCAAAACATTTTTCTTGTTAGTTTGTTTAACCTTTGCAATGAATAATTGTTGAGTTGTGATATACCTAATTGATTAAAATACTTGGGCTTTTTGGGAAAATATACCAACATATCTTAAATGGTTAGGCAGTGAGAACCCCTTCTGACTTTTAGCTCCAATGGCTGCGGATTTGGTCTAACTTTCAACCTGCTTATATAAAGTTGGGAAACATGCATCAAATAGATGTATGATGTATATTAAACTATACATTAATTCCCATTTCCCTCTAAATAATTGATAAATGAAAAACAGTAGATAATTGTTGGTTTTGACCTCTAATTTTGATTAACAAAAGATGTGGAAAAAACAATTTAATATTAGGGTTGCGTAGCATTGATTGCTTCTGAGTTTAGTCTTATAATTCTAATTTCCCTCTCCTTCCATTCCTTAGATTTCCTACCCCAGCCCTGTTGGGATTAATTTATCCTGTGCCCCAAATACGAAATTAAATTGATGCAGTTTATATATTATCGTTACAATACACTGCCATTTTAATTGTCATAAGTTAGCTGTAGACTAAGACAATTAGTATCCTTAAATCTTTAATACACAATTATATTCTGGTTCTATCTTAGAAGGATTAGACTTGTCGGTTGAGAGAAAGCGAAGACCTCACTAGATTTTCACGATGTGTTTTTGGAACAACACAGGGAAAGGATCAGTGGATTGAATAGGGGAAGTAGATACCAAACTTGCAGGACATGGAAAGATACCGAACAGGTGCTACACATCTTCGAGATGTATCTCGAATATGATGTGATGATAATTAAAAAAACAGAGTGTCCTCTATTTTGATACATATTACACTTTTTTTTTTTTTTTTTAAAATTTTTGTTGAGGTATTAGCATAAATAAGTTATAGTTAAATTAAGAAATGATGCAAACCTCAACAACAATATTTAGTTTGCTTGCTAAATCCTATAATCTCCATCGGCTGCACAAGATGACTTTTGACACACAACAAATGAGATAACTGTGTAAAAGTACAGAACAGATGTCTTCCCTGTTGTGATGAGGATCTCATATACAGCATACATCTGTAACAAAATTATCACATTTTGCATTTTTGTTCTGTCTCTCCATAAAAAATGAAGAAGTAAATTTTGGACACTGAGGGATTTGAACCAAACAACATTTAATTGACTTTAATGTATGATTGTAGATTTGTCCAATTACAAAGTAATTAATTTATTAGTATAAAATAAAGAGTATTGCTCCAAAGAGGTCTCTCTTATGAGAAGATGCACCAGCTCTCCTAATTTTTAACTTAGATGTGTTAAATAGTAACTTATTTGACTTTTTCACATCTCAAAAAACTGTTTCATCCAATAGTTAAATAGGGAGAGCTCGTGACTCTTCTCATGAGAAGGACTTCTTAGGAGCATTTCAAAATTTAATCCTCCTTGTTAAATGTGTGGTTCGACGTGAAAAAAGTTAAAACTATGCAAAAAAACAGAGTAAAAGTTTTCAAGGTCCCAACTGCGGTTTCTTCTAAGAATAGCATTTCAGAATTCTTCACGTTTGTTCTTCCAATGTCCATTCACCACCCAATTTGGAACCACTTTCAGTCTATTTGCAACTTCCAATTCTACCCTTCATCCTGGCAATCTGTTGTCTCTTGGGCTTCAACTTGGACTCACCACACTCTCCATCTATCTCACAAACTATTCCTAGCAGCTAGCATGCATGCCATTTGGACAGAAAGGAACAGTAGAATCTTCAGGGACAAGGCTTCCACAATATTCCTGCTGCTTTGATTGCTTGTAATGGTTCTCTGCTCCTTTCCTAGGCATGTACACATTGTTGATACTCTAGTGTTGTAATCTCTTTACGGAATCATAGTGGAATCTTTTCTCATCCATGATGTAGGCCGGTTTTGACTAAACCACGTTATATCTTGTGTATGTGAGTGATTACTTTGTTGGCTTTCATTGGATCTTTGTTATTCGAGCGATTTCGTTGCCCCAACAACTGTGATCTTGATGGATCAACCAAAAATGTATTAGAAAACCTATTTTTTCCCTCCTAAATGTGGTTGTATGCCACGATGGTACAATGTTTTTGAATAGGCCCATTTCAAAAAGCCTGAAAGAATGAAAACTAAAATGAAGATGGGCTTTAACAAAAACATCCAGTCCAGTCCCAAGCAGCATTAATCAGGAAGAAAACATGGCCACAAAAATAGTAGTATGAAATTCAACTTAGTCATGATAAGCCCCCTATATTTGAAATTATTAAAGTTGGATATACTTAATTACAAAGTCGGGATGTACTTCAAAAAATGCTTTACGACATTGCAAATAATAATAATAATAATAAAAAACCTAGTTGAATACACGTTGCAAGTGTGAAAATATAAACTAGATTGAACTAATTTTCAGTTTTGTTTATTTATTTTGGAGGAGAAATAAGGAATTTTTTCGGAGAAAAATGGTAGTTACTGAGAAGTAAGAAATTTGCTGTCTCAACTTCTATTAGAGAGAAGAATTTAAGACTTGATTGTTAATCTTTGGTTGTTTTTCTAATCCATTGTTGCTGTATATATTTATTCAGTCTTATTATTATTATTATTATTTTTATTATTATTAAGAAGTAGTAATTGGTAGAATTAATTCTTCTTTGTGGCTTTTCAAATATCATTGACCTTATATTTAAGGTTTGAGCTTGATAATTATTCTTTTTATTTTTTAATGGCATCATCTATTGTATAATATTGATACTTCCACTTTCTCTTTCCTTTTCTTTTTATTTTTAGACAATTTTGTTTCCTTTTATGGCTGTTTCTGAGACATCACTGGACTTCAGTAAAATGCTACACTTTTTAATTACCAGCTAAACTTCTAATCTTCATATATATATATATATATATATATATATATATATATATCAGTGGTATAATTGCCTAAACAATCCTTTGCAAACATGGATTGACAGCCTTTTCACATAGTATGAAAAAGAGGTTATTCTGGCATCACAAACACGAGGATTTATATATTGATATGTACAAAATAGAGAGTAGATCAAATGAAGACGATGAATTCTAAGGCTTAGTTTGGCATAATTGGAACATGAATGTAGCAGTTATATACTGATGTTATTGATGTTGGACGTCCCATTGAGAAATCAGGTTAGTTTCAAACTTGAGGTCCATCAATAAATGGGTTATTATTGTGAAATGTCAACTATCAGCAAGTTGCTTCCTTGGATTGCGGTTTAGCAGCCTTTCCTTTCCAATTTGTGGAGACTAGATTTTCCTAGGAGACTTTTCTAGCTAGAATCATTTATTAAAGAATAGAGAGTCTTATGCGAGTATTGGATGATGTTATCGTGACATCATATATGTTAATGACATCATGATGACGTCAATCCTAAATCAGTTGGAATTGTCAGACTTTCGAACTTCGAATCATCACTCTTTATTACCAGTCATTGTCTTCACAAAAAACTTTGAAGAAAACTGAAAACTGCACAAATAAACTTTGTTTGGTTCAGTTTTCTGAAATTTCAGTTATAAAAAGGTCGGTTTTCAAAGAACTGTCTTTTATTGTTCTCTGAAAACTATTTTCTGTTCTCCGAGTTCTTGAAAATTGTTTCAAAAATTACAAATCAAGCAAGCTCATAATTCTTAATAATTCAGAGAATATAAAACTGTTCTCATTCTCAGAGAATAAAAAACTGCAAGCCCATAGTTCTTAATAATTCAGAGAATATAAAACTGTTCTCAGAGAATAATCTTTTATAGTTCTTTGAAAACATGTAACTGACTGTTTTCAGTTTTTTGAAAATTAAACCAAGTATAGATTTTTGTATTGTTTTCAGTTTACTGGGAACAGAAAACTATTTTCATAATTACAAACCAAGCAAGCTTTTTCAATCTTTGAAAATTACAATCAACTTAACAATAGCAGTGACCACCTCTCCACTTTTTAAAGTATCAGCAAGTTCCTTGTATTGCAGTTTAGCAGCCTTTCCTTTTCCAACTTGTGGAGACTATTCTTTCAATGGAAGAGGATTCAATGAAGGCAGACTTTTTAAGAAAGCAATGGAACCATTTATTAAATCATTCTCTTCACAATCCCATACATACTGTACGTGCTCCAACCTTGCAAGTTCAAGACACACACACACACACACACACACACGTGTGTGTGTGTGCGCGCGCGCATACATCATTGTGATAGCAGCGGTGTGGATAAGGTACTTGGCGAGGGAAATATTGAACCCATTAAATTCGGATACATTGTATAATTGTAGTAATAAATGTGGTTTTAGGGTTGTGTGTGTGTGTGTGTCTCTAAGAGAGTTTGCTAAGACAGTTTTGACTTTATTTGAGGCCTGAGAGGGGGCCAAGAGCCAAGGTACATATATGATACATAAAAAATAAAAAAAATGTCAAACAAATTTTGGGCAATGACAAGTTGATGCCCCAACAGTCATTCCTCCGTACTTACAGTAGTTGTAGAGGGTCAACTAACTCGCTTCTAACAAGTTAAAGAAAGATTATTGCTAGGCAACACGCAACATTATTATTTGTCACTATTTTCACCATTCATGTTAAAAAGTAAATAAATAAATAACCCTCATTAAAATTAATTTTGTTTTCAGTATCCTGATTAATCCTGTATGTGCCCTTGTATTGTGCACTTCTTGATTTCCTCTCTAAAATGTGGTTTTTCGACAAAGCATTTGGGCATCCTATATCAGTCACATGATTTGCCGTATCGGGTATCGGTTTTCTCTCTAAATTTGGTTTTTCAACCAAGTATTTGGGCATCCTAAATCAATCACATGATTTGCCGTATCGGGTATCAGCCGGTTCGTAATTATTTTTCAAGAGTTCAATATCGTACACATCTCGTTACACTGCGACCGTAAACGATAGCACAACTACGAACCATGATCTGATTCGTTACCCTTTTTTTTATTTATAAACTCTTCCAATTTGCATTTCCTTTATAATTTAATTGTTAATATTTTGTTAGTTGAGTAGTGATAAAGAGTCGCATTCAGACATAAAAATATTTTCTTGTTAGTTTGTTAAATGGGTGAGCTGTGAGACCCCATTAACCCTTTGGAATTGACTTGTGATATATCTAATTGATTAAAATACTTAATCTTTTAGGCAAATACACAAACATATCTTAAATGGTTAGGCAGTGAGAAATCTTCTGACTCTTAGCTCCAATGGTGGTGATGATGATGTATTGCATTTTGGGTCTAGCACTCAACTTGCTTATTTAAAGTTGGAAAATGCGTATCAAGTATATGTGACGTATATAAATGTATAAATTAATTCCCTCTAAATAATTGATAAATGAGAAACAGTAGATAAATTGTTGGTTTTGAGTCGTTTGACCTCTAATTTTAGGGCTAGGTATGGGGGTGTGACCATTTGGAGTAACGGAGGAGGAGAAACAAAAAATTAAATAAAATAAATAAAAAATTAATATTAAGGGTTGCATAACATTGATTGCTTAGGCTATGCATTTTGTTTTTATTGTTTTTATTTTTGAACTGTTAAAATATTAATTTTGGCAACAAAAGTATGTTTAGTGCAGTCTTGTTTTATTTTACACAATTATAAAATATTTCGTGAACAGTGACCCAAAACTAAAACACCAAAAAGTTATTTTTTTCTTATTTTGACAGCTGTTCATGGTCCAAAACCATAACAGTAGAACAACACAGGCCAAAAACAAAACGCTTAAAATATTGTTCCCAAATGGACTTCCGATTTTTTTTCTTCAAAATACTCCTACAACAAAAACATTATTTCTAATTTTGTAAATTCTCATCTCCTCTAATTCTCTTTATGGTTGAGCATGCCAAACGGGTTATAGTTACATGTGCTCAACCATAAAGAGAATTAGAGGAGATTAGAATTTACAAAATTATCAGATAAATAACATTATATATATATATATATATATAACACAATAATTGGTGAGTTTTTAGTAAAATTTTAATAAGTTAAATTTAATTAAATTTTAAAAAACGTGTTAATAGATTAATGTATAATTTTTTTTTATTTTAAATACTTATACATGACAATTTTATGCAAGACAATTAGTGTCAAGTCATTAATACACAATTATACAGAGAATCAAATTAATTTTTTTTCAATTTCAAATTCAAAACATCAATTTTAGACAATCAAACATGGTAGACTTCAACTCCTCAAATTTTAAAATTGAATGCAATAGCTTAACTAAGTACTGTTACATCTTAGGAAGTGATGAAAATTTGAAAAAAAATAAAATAACCTTGTTCAATAGATATAATTAATTAAAGTTATTTATATTAATATATTAAATATTAGATGGCTAATTTCTCATCTCGTACCAAACCGATCTCGAGTTTCTTCTGCAATTGATCCCACACGTGGCAAATCTTGCCGGCTTGTGACATTTCAATGATTTCATTATCAATAGTATTTTTTTTCTTTATTTATTCCTTCATTCATTTATATATTATTATATTTCAATCATTATTATTATTATATACTATATTGATTATTATTATTATTATCTTTTCATATTATATATCCAATGTTGCAATCAGGATGACTTGTCTGTATAAAGTCCCTTTCGACATTGAATCACAAAGAAGAGCACAAAAATTTGTCCATGAAAAATTGGACTTAAAATTACCTTACTCCCACATTTTTTACACGAGAAACATAGGACATTAACTTTATAAATATAAACAATTTATTTCATCAAATTATTTAATTATTATTGGTCATCGTAATTATTATATTTTTTTTTCATCGTGGTCATCGTAATTAATAAATACATATTTACCTTTTAATATTAGTAAATGTCACTTTGTCATACATAATGGTTTAATCACCCTCAATTTTGAATTGATATTGGCTGGCCAAGTAATATAATGAGTCAAGTCTAGTCAGTTTTTAGATCTACAACAAGTCTAAATATTTAACAAACAATTTATTGATATAATAAGTGAAGACAGTACAACCGTTAAGGGACGTGAACCAAATGATATAATGATTTCTTCAAATTAATTCCATCAATATATATATATATATTTTTCAATTTCGATTTAGGATGCCCCGCATCAAAGTCAGAGAGGGTTTAGGGCATCTCAATATATATATATATATTAGTAAATGTCACTTTGTCATACATAATGGTTTAATCACCCTCAATTTTGAATCGATATTGGCTGGCCAAGTAATATAATGAGTCAAGTCTAGTCAATTTTTAGATCTACAACAAGTCTAAATATTTGACAAACAATTTATTGATATAATAAGTGAAGACAGTACAACCGTTAAGGGATGTGAACTAAATGATATAATGATTTCTTCAAATTCATTCCATCAATAGATATATATTTTTTTCAATCTCGATTCAGGATGCCCCGCATCAAAGTCAGAGAGGGTTTAGGGCGTCTCAATATACAATATATATATATATTAAAAAAATTTCAAACATAATTTTTTTTTATTTTATAATAAAGACAAATATTTAATAATCATAATAACAAAAATATTATTAAAATTTAAATTTATTATAAAAGATAAAGTAAAAAGAAAAATTATGGCTAATAAAAGAATATTAGTTTATATATTATTGATTCATTGGGGCGGGTTGGGGACTTTACGAGTTTTCAACTATCTACTCAATTTCGCCTTTAATTCTATTAGGATGATTTCAAACCTGTCCCGATAGGGTCGGACGGGTTAAAAAGCAAAAAAAAAAAAAAAAAAAAAAAAATACTAAAACAATATACAAATGTGAAAACAGTTGATATTATTGTTGTTGGTATCACCTGTTTTGACAAGAATCAACATGGTTTAACAAAATTAACAACCAGAATTACGTAAATTATTTATGTTTTTTCTTCACAAATAATTTTGGTAATATTGTTTTTTTGAACAAAAGGTATCCGACGCTTATGCCCCGACTAATCCCCCGGTCACGCGCACTGACCCCTCAACACGCGCAACGGTCAGTCGAAGAACTCAGCAGGCGAGGTAGGAATCGAACCCTGGCCATTGCGAACCAACACTCAAGACTTACCATCACTGCTAGGCCCTGGGGGGGCATAATTTTGGTAATATTACCATTCAAAAAAAAAATTGGTACTCTTTACATAAAAGCCACACAGATCCATGTTTTGGACCAAAGGACGACCATATATATATATATATATATATATATATATAGAAGAAGACAGACTTACAATCAGTAACGTATGATGCACTTAAATTAAGGACCGAGGTCTGTAAAAAAACAAACTGCAAAACTGACATTTCAAGGGAGTTGGTCTCTCTTGAAAGAGGACCGAATCAAATTTTCTGGTTTTTGTCAACGCATCGTCTACGGTTTTAGGGCGTGGAGTGAGGTCTTGTGCTTGCTGTGGGCCGTGAATTATTCTCTGCCAGTCCGCCATATATACATATATTCCCTTGTTTTTTATTTGTAGTCACTTTATATATATATACACACACACACACACACTTATTTTATTACTATGTACATTCTAAATTGCTTACCTTGATAAATAAAAGTCAGAGTCAGGCCAATACCGGAGCTGTTAATGGTTTAACAGCCCTTTGGTTCCATTTCTGTTGGTAGACCTCGAGATGGTCATGATACTCTATTACATCACATGGATCCTTTTAAAAGTAATCCGTGGTTAATCAATAATTCTAGAATCATGTAATAATTTTTTATTTATAAGAAAATTTTTGTCACCTAGTAAATTGAAGGCCTAAAATGTCTAGGGTATAAAAATAAAAATCTCACACTCACTCATATTTTTTGTCCAAGCTTAGACTCGAAACACTTTCCATCCTTTGAGGTTGGAACGTTATACTATTGAGCTAGATTTTATTTGATCACAACATATAACTTAAATTCTCTCTATTCAGGTATTCTGCAGTGTTGGGCTAGATTCTATTAATTTAAATCCTCTCTATTGCAGGTATTGTGCAGTACAAATCTAATGAAGAACAAAAGCACGTCATTTTATACTTTAATCACTATTTTATTTAGCAAATATCGCCGCCTTAATTCATTAAAGACCAATAAAAATGGATAAAATTTCACTATTATAATAGATAAATTCATCATTTAAAGTGGTGAATTTTTAAAGTAATTGTGGTGAAATTGTATTGTAAAATATCAGGAGAAAAATAAAGAAGTGAATTTGATTCTTTTAAGTATTCACATTTTTTCCACATAATTTTGAGTAATGATATTTGTATTGAAGACTTAGACAGAATTGTTAGACTTAATATATCAAAATGAGACCCTCCACTCAGGGTCTAAAAAATTCTATCAAAGTCTTCTGTGCAAATATCATTATTCCATAATTTTATGTTTTAGCACAAATAACTAAGCTACGCTTGCATGTACTGGATTATTTTTAAGGTTAATTTTTAATCCACTTTTAATATATTGTCTATGTTGATTTAGTTTGGAAGTAAGAAAAATATATATAAAAAAAATAAAAAAATAAAAAATAAAAAATAAAATAGGAAGAAGAGACTTGTGACCGACCATAATGAGGAGTGGCATGAATGTGATTGGGATACGAAAGTCGTCAACTTGTACATGGTGGGACCATATACATTGGATTATGGATACATTAGCGTAAACAACATAATTTCAGTGTTCTTAAAATTTTAAAATGCAACTAACCTAGTTACAAAAATATATAGATAAGGAAGAAGCGAGTGGGTCGTACATATTAAACTATATAACCATATACTATATAGTACAGCAAGCTATGTAATTAAAGTATATACTAATATTATATTACAAAAATTTTAAAATGCAACTAATCTAGTTACAAAAATATATAGATAATGAAGAAGCGAGTGGGTCGTACATATTAAACTACATACTAATACCATATACTATATAGTACAGCAAGCTATGTAATTAAAGTATATACTAATATTATATACAAGCTATGTAAAGGCCACTAAACACTTCTTCATGATCTATAAAGTACTCCTAGGTGGTCCAAATGGACCACATGTCGATGTAGGATAAGGAAGAAACATGAACAAAACAATATGATGACTCTCTTTGCCTTACATGTACTTGTCGGCTTACTTCATGTACAACCCAACTCAAATAAAAGAAATAATAAATTAAGTCAACTTGAATTAATTAACTTTCCATACGTTCAGGATAAGCTTATGACTGATTTCCGTTTGTGAATTTAGTGAATAAAAGTATTTTTTTTCTTTTTACTCATGTGATAAATCAGAATAAATTAATGATGAATGAGATTGTTGACATTTACATGAAAAAATGATCCATAATTATGTAAACGGACTGTTTTAAAAATTCTTGAAATAAAAAGTACAAAAATAATATCTAGCAGATGAGTCAAAACTCACCGTAATAATCAAGACCATTCTTGAAGTAAAGGATCTTTAAAAGTTGCAGAAGCGCGACTTTTCTCCATTATTAAGCATTAATGCTGAAATGGGAGAACTTTAATTTGATGGAAATTTAAGAGTCTAATTCCATTATTTAATTGTTTCTTTAGCCTTTAAGTTTGACATTGTTTAGGAATTTATATGGGTTCCATTATTGGATTTCAGGGGAGCACCATGGAATGTGTAACATATTATATGCTTTCCAGGATGTTTTTTTGCTTCTTGCGGAGTGTGTGGGATCTTCCGGGTTCCTCATTCTTGTAATAGTGTTACTCATTCTTTGAGTAAAAAGGCTTTAGCAACCGGTTGTAGTGATTTGGAGTGACGCATTTGGCCTTCATGGCTGTTGCAGGCGCTCCACCTTGATTGTTCTTTTTCATCTTGTATTTAGTTTGTCTGTTGGTGCCAATATATATATATATATATATATGCTTAAAAATAATGGGCCAACATGGGTGCAGGGTGTACGTGCTCCAAGGCTCATGTTGGCTCTGTTCGGTCAAATGATCTTGTGCACGTCCTTTAGTTTTTTGGAGGGAGATTGGTTATACTATCTTTTGCGATTCGTTCAATCCGTGTCGATATCGTTCGTTTTGCATATTTGCTTATCAGTTCATAATTTTATTCAAAAAACATTCACATATTTAAGCAACCTCAGCGCACAAATCTTAATAACTTCTTCCCAAAGCAATGTAGAACATCACAAATTTACTTTATTCATGTTTAGATATTCAACAAACCATGATTTGAATAGTATACTACATCAATTTATATCAACAAAATATTATATTTATATAGGATAATGATATGGAGTCAGACTGATTTATATGAGTGAGCACTGACATCATCACGATATCATTAATATCCATTTTAACTCACATAAAATTAGTTGGATGTACCCATAGACACTACTCATATTCAATTAATTACTCTCTCTCTCTCTCTATATATATTCAAATAATGGCACTAAAGTAATCACAGTAATCTACTTTAATTGGCATTACGTTTTTGAAAGCTGGCCTGGAGAAATTTTTTTTTTTTAGAAAATATCCTTGAGATAAATATCGTGTAGTCTATTTAGTTTAATTTAACTTTAAACGTAGGAGTAATAAATAACATATATATATAGATGCGGGTCAAACCCTTTTTCTATAATTTGATTGTGAACCATTTTTTTGTTCTTTTGGTAACTAATGTGAACCATTTTGTTTGTCACTTTCTTTAAATAATTAATTAACGATGAGTTGATCACAAAAACAAAAGATACTAGCAAATATCATCAACACCAAAATATAGTAGGAGGAAACTGGACATTCACAAATTTCACGGTTATTTGTTCCAAAGAAATATTAAACTAAGAAGCTGTGAAATTGTCTGCAACTGTATATATTTATTGCTTTACTAAAAAAAAAAACAAAAAAAGACTTGCTTATGGTCTTTTATTTGACAACTTACTTTGCTTATAAGAGACAAGGATTGAAAGTTTTAAGTTATTTTACGATTATATTTATGGTCTATAATACTCCTTTGAGCTTTCTTCAACTTTTTATTATGCTATAAGTATGAATAGTATCATAATATAAACTTTTTATAATAATTTCACGTCTCTTCTCCCTACCGAACATAAATGCCATGTATTTGTTCCTAAAATAACACACATTATATAAGTACAGTTATATATATATATATATATATATATATATATATATATTTCTCATCGTACATATACATCATTTCGAAGGGGCGGCATATTACATGTTTTGATTAATGGGATTATTTATGTTGATATGTGATCCAGTGATCAATTTATAACTTAAGAAAGAGCACCATCACTAGCCAGCGGTACATATTACTACTACTACTTTAAAGAAATGAAATACTTTTTGCAGGCAATATTTTTAAATGAGATGAAGTTGACTTGAATTATATTTTATTTGGATTATCAAATTGTTTGAGTTTTTTTTTTTATTAATTTTTAATATAAGATATTTCATTTCTAAGTTCTATAAAGAAATGTACTTCAACACAAGATTATGTGTCGTTAGTTAGATTTCGAGGAGGGGTTATCCGTTTACCTTCATTGATGCCGATAACTTATTGTAAGATTACTTATCCCTCCACTAATAAATAAATAAAAATAATAAAAATCTAAGATTTATTTATTGGTATACCGTTAATTTCTTATTTTAATTTAGAGTTTTATTTTAATATTTTATTGTGGGGAGATGATAACTGCACTCTTTTGAACTAAATGCATTAATTACCTTATCTTTTTCTTAATGTAGGTGACATACATATCCCTCACACTTGTTTCTGATTAAGTTACTTCATTGTAGTAAGTATAGAGTGAATTTAGTTAAAAGGGGTGTGTGAATATCGGTTTCTTTGTTATGAATTTTATAAATTAATGAAATATCTGATATATGTGACGAACAAAATAAATAAATATACTATCAAGAATTGAATTGATAAAAGATATACGGACTTTATCAAAGGTTTTTTTTTTGGTTAAATCCTAATTATGAGTTGAAATGAAGATTTCATAACTACTTTAAATTGGACTTAATTTCAATTAGGAGCGGATCAACAACCAAATGGCCCTACAAAAGGAAAAAAAGAAAAGGAATGAAAAAAAAAAAAAACCTTTGACAAAGTCCTTCCATCAAGATTCCAAGATGCACACATAATTTAAAAATAGGAAGGATGATCAATACTTCATTCTTTACAAATTTTTATCAGTCTATTTTTGGACAAAATAAAAGAGAGAAGGCAAATGAATTATTATAAAAATTTTAAATTAATTAATATCCTAAATTATACAAGTTATCATTTATAAATTATAATATTATAAATATTATTAGATATAATGGTAAAAATAATTAAAACTTTTTATTTTTTATTCTCTGAACTAACATAGTAAATTATGAGCTTATTCTATTATTATTTATCCAAGAAAATACACAATCTCTTCCCTAGGATGTTTCATCCACCCATTCTTCTTTCTCTTCCATCGAACTTTTTTATTTCCCGCTAAACAGAGTATTAATGTCATATGATGGAAACAATCATTCATAAGGTTTGGACAAATTATAGTCTTATAGATTGTTCAACATTTATTAATTTGATCTCGTTTAAGATTTGATATGGGTGCTCAATGACACGACCTAACATTTTCTCTCAAATAGACTCGTTGACCAAATTTTATAAAATGACAATTTTACTTTTTTTTTTTTTTTTTTTTTTTTTTTTTTTTTTTAATTGAACAACAAAAATTGAGTTAATTTTTTTTTATAATTTACCCAAACATCATAGGTTACCCTAAAAAAAAACATTGGAAAGAATATTGTAAATATTGAGTTAATTTTTTTATAAAAAAGAAAAGAAAAAGAAAAAGAAAAAGAGAAAAAAAAAAAAGAAAAGGAAAAAGAGTAGTGGGGGAGAGAGTCTATCACATGAAAGGCGCGGCAATGAGTGCAAAAACGTCATCGGGGACAGGAATCGCCGTATAGGTAATGTTTATCCAATGCTCTTGGCTATATATGCTCTCTTATCATCTCTCATCATATCATCCTTATATAGCACAAACCCCTCTCCTCCTTTACCACGCTTCTTCTGTGCTTCCCTAAAACTCTCTCTCTAAAACTCTCTCCCTCTCTCTCCCAGTTAGCATTGCCTCGTCTATACGCCATTAATTTCGACTCACGCGGTTTCAAAGCACAGTCTCTCACTTGACTATCGGTATGCATGTCTTTCTCTAACTCTTTATACCTGTAGGTCTCTGTTTTTTCTCTTTAGATCTTCATGCTTATTTTCTGAACGATTGAGGAAGAAAGTTTCGATTTTGTTCAAGAAAAGAGAGAGAGAGAAGAGTATGGATCTCAGATGATCTCAGCGTGTTCCCTCTTTTTTAGATATTAGTAATTCTTGTGTTATATATGTATATGCATGTATATGTGTGTGTGTATGTATATAAAGATTTTGTTGTTCGTTTCTTTGCTTTTGGGTTTCTTCTTGTTCTTTTCAAGCTGTTGGTATATGAATATTGGAGACTAATTGTGAAAGAAACCTCATTTTTATTGACATTTGCAGAATTTCTCTCTGTTTCGACTTCAA
This sequence comes from Cornus florida, assembly GCF_030987335.1. Lineage (NCBI taxonomy): Eukaryota > Viridiplantae > Streptophyta > Magnoliopsida > Cornales > Cornaceae > Cornus > Cornus florida. Next base: position 84,059,271 of record NW_026775575.1, read on the forward strand.
TTCTTTCTTATGTCTTTGTAAGAATGGAATTTTACTTTCAATTTGCAAGGACAAGGCTTTATGCAATGAATTGAGCGCGCGCACACACACACACACACACACACATATATATAAATTATTTGGTGCTTCCATGGTACCAAAAAATCACCTTTGATGGACTGAACTAAGAATAACCTCACAACCACTTAACTTGCCAACCATACTGAGTTTTTGGCTCTTCAAAGCTCCTCAATGACCAATTCTTGAATGACTAGCTAAGGATCCATTAAGTCCAACATTGATTCTTTTAGAAGCATCAATTGGCCACAAACACCTCTAGTGAAAACAATCGGTGGGGCCTAAATAAAGCAATTTTTCTCCCGTCCATAGTGGGAGTAAGCTTGAATGATGGAACCAACACAATCAATTTGCTACCCAATCTGGTTTTAAATTCCCAAGTTCTTATTTTATGGTCTGTGATATTTTTCCCACAAACCGGGTTATAGCTAGTAGGTGCTGCAGAGATCATTTGAACCAACTTCTTCCTTCAATCAAGAAATTTTATCGATACACCTTTGCGGTAGTCAATTAGTAACTAAACCTTTCAAGTAACAATATATATATATAATTTTTTCAATTTTATTTAGTGTGGGTGCTATCTTTCAATTAAATTCAGGATCTTGATATAGTAAACGGGCATCTTTGAGAAGGTTTGATGGATAAACCTGATAGAGGGTCGTACAAGGTACTGGTTAAGAATATTATATCATTGAGTATCTATGGAGGAATGGAATATAACATCTAACATCTAACATTTGAACTTATTAATATTGAAATTTAGGGATACTCTTATTGGAAGAGTCAAACATTGAACACCACATAATAGCAATTGTTAAAGGGTTTGGATTTCATAACTCAGTGTTTACCAGATCTAACTCCTCTTATTTAAATGATAAGGCTCCTGTCTCTTCATTAATACACATAACTAGAGTAGTCAATTGTAATATATGCATCTCTAGAGTTAATTTATTTCTGTTTCTAATATAATCATATTGAACCTAAAGTTGATTTATTTGTTTATTTATTGTAGTAACCTCGTCATTAAATTGCAAATATTCTCCTGATCTTAATGTTAATAATTTGACTTAAACAAATAAAGGTCACAAGATGTTTATCATGGCCAAATAATAGAATCTGTGTTCCTTCTAGAAGGATCTTGATGAAATTTCCTTTTAACGAATTAAGACTTCATTATGTGATTTTTGGCTAATATTCTTGTAGAATTTATTGTGCATTGTTAGGTTCCCAACCTATTGAAATTTAGGTTGGTAGTTGGATGAAGGGAGTCCATTAGATGAAGCCCATGGTTGGTCGAGCTTCGCTATGTTTGATTGGATGCTTTGTTTCAGAATTTATGTTCTACCTAATTCTCACCTACAAAATTTTTAGTGTATTGATTAATTAAAGTCTAATTTTCAATTGATTGGGACCTCTGTTTTTCAAGTTAAGTAAGGGACATATAGAACTGGATCTGAATTGTATCATTTGTTTTGGTACACTTCCCTCTTTGAAATATTTACCTTACTTGAGAGATTAATTCTCTCTGAATTGAGTTATTTGTGTCAAACAATCTATAACAAACATTGACATGACATATCTTCAGCTTCTTGTAGGCAACATTAAGTTTATTTTCTTCATAAATAATGTTTCTTTACGTGTGTTCAATAAAATCAGGATCCTAACCCTCCTTTTTCGTCCTGCCAAACAGACCCAATGTCCATGGAGCAGTACCCCCAAGAGGCTGTGGCACAACATGAGTCCAATAGGGAAGATATGACTTCCCTGGAGAAGTGGAATACTGCCCCAGCCATGGTCGATGGATCTGAAAACAGTCAGTCTGGTGGTTTCGACTGCAACATCTGCTTAGATTTTGTGCAGGACCCTGTGATCACCCTTTGCGGTCACCTCTATTGCTGGCCGTGCATCTACAAATGGATTCATTCCCAGAGTCTCTCTGCTGAAAATTCTGACCAGAAACAGCCACAATGCCCTGTATGCAAAGCTGAAGTTTCACAAAAAACTTTAGTCCCGCTCTATGGTCGCGGAAAAACTACAAAGTCATCCGCAAGCAAGTCCCCACATCTTGGTATAGCCATACCATGCAGACCTCCTAGTCCCAGATGCAGGGTCCAAACGCTGATAACAGCCACTTCCACAAGCTTGCATACAGCTCATCAACTTAATCATCGCACTTATCCTCAACAACAGCAACAACCATATTACCCTCACCCTGGCAGCAATAATGCTGAAATGCCCATGCTTAGCATTGCTGGCACGACAATGACTAGTTTGTTCCACCCGGTGATTGGCATGTTTGGGGAAATGTTTTACGCAAGGATATCTGGCAACTCAGAAACAACTTCATATAATTATCCAAATTCGTATCATTTAGCAGGAAGCAGTAGTCCTAGAGTGAGAAGGCATGTTATGCAGGCTGATAAGTCACTCAGCAGAGTTTGTTTCTTCCTCTGCTGTTGCATGGTTTTCTGTCTTCTCATGTTCTAGTCACTCCTCTCTCTTCTTCCTATCCACTGTATAATTGTAAAAATTATGGGTATAAACATACGAACAGTACATGAATTCAGCCAGAAAATAGAGCTTTTGAAATTCTTGTGCTGCTATGTATAATTATAAGTTCAATTCTGACCTTATAAAAAGAGCTTATGATAAAGATTGTAGATTTTTGAAGATTATAGTGACCTCAAGTGAATTGTGCATGTTCTAAATTCTGTCTACTTCTACTGCATATTCAAGAATATTCATAATCTAAACACAACTATAAAAATACATTTTTTGGGGATTTACTTATAAGGCAACATTGACATTGAGAAAACCTCTTCATAGATAAAGAGTCAAATCTACGGCACATGGCATATTAATTCTTGGTGAACATCTACAATTTATTGTCAGAAGGTGGTTGTGATGATATATCAGGTCCTCCTCTTCATCTTGTGTATTCAGTGGGTGGTCCTGGTTGTGTTACCTACAAAACCACCTTGTGCTTCTATCTTGTTTGTAAATAAGGTGAGCCTACCCATCATCATTGCTAATCAAATGTCGTTTTCATTTGCTCGTCTTTTTTACTTTTTTATGTATTAACAAATTGTTGTTTGTGATGGTAGTTACGATGGTATTAGAAATGATGGTGGTGGCTATGGAGGTTTTGGGAGGAGAAACTTCCAAGAAGAGAGAGCGATACATCTTGTTTGGCTTACTCATTGTCGTTGTATGTCTCTACATAACCATTGATGCCTCCAGCTAAGGCAGGGGGAAGTGGCCAAAAAGGTTGTTTCCGAGTTCTGGCTAGAATTGTCCCTTCTACATTGCCACTGATGCCTGCGTTCACATTATGGGAAGTGGCCAAAAGCTTGCTTAGTTCTTGTTAAGTGCCGTGTGCCTCTCTCTCAATTACTACCAGTCGGTATGTCCTATGCTCTTATTGTTTGCCCTACAGGCTTATATTTGTCTGTTGGTTGCACCATTTGACACTGTAAATTTTTTTTTTAAAAAAAGTAAAACACGGACAAGGTAAGAACTCAGCAATAAAATTAACGTATTTTTTAACTAACTTTCAAAGTTCATCGATCATATGTTGCCACCACTTGCAACCAACGTTCAAAGCTCATCGATCATATGTTAACACAAGTGTTGGTTGTCTGTTTAAATTAAGAATTTACCTGCTCTTGAGAATACACAATTTTATTAATGTTAAGGGTGTTAAAAGCATGGTTAGATAGTTCAACATGTTTAAATAATCGTTTCATAAATAATAAATCTTCGAGTGACTGATCTGCATATGCAGTAGCCATGACTCTGTGGCATATGTGTATTATGTGTAGATTGCAGTGTGTGATTAGGTAAACAAACCATTGTGAAGTGGATGGTGATTGCTTTCAACTTTTTATTTCCACAACACAGAGCAAACAATCTAGGCTTAATTATCGGGAAAAAATAAAAAATAAAAAATCTAGGCTTACCTGCTCTTGACTTGTGTCACTTACTTTAATTACAAAAGTTTTGTTTTCACTGTGATTGTTGAGGACTTTTGATTGAAAATATTCTTACTGCATCAACTTAATTTCAATTGTTTCAGTTTTTTGGCTTAAATCTTTATTGGCCATACAAAACGAGTTTGACTTCTTGATTGAAAATTTTCTTACTGCATCAACTTTCAATTGTTTCAGTTTATAAGCACAAATCTTGATTGGCTATATACAAGGTCTAGTCATGCAGTCCTTTTCACTGAAAGACTAGTGAGCATAAAATTATATAAAGAATGTCTCTAATCATTTAGTTTGTCGGTTAACATGTCTCAATCTTGAAGACTTAATTGCAGAACAAATACCAAAACCTATGTTATGACCTTTTTGCCAAACTGTCATGTATTGTCTCATAATTATAATTCCGCAATCAATGTAAGTATGATAATTATATTCTGGGTAATGCAAAAAGTCTAAAGAGCTCCTGTTTATTAACCACACAATTCCTTTTTTAAGAATTTGGGAGAGAGAATTAGTTAAGAAAGAATCATTTGTAATAAGAAAACAAATAATCCTCTTTTTCTCTTTTCTCTCCACGTTCTCTCTCTTGTTTAACACCCTCAACCAATTTGTCTCTTTCTATCTCTTGGTTAGGTCCCTCAACCATTCTTGGTTATTTCTTGCCACATTACATTCTTTATCCCATTATTGAAATTACATTCTTTATCCCATTATTGAAAGATTTGATATTGTAAAGCTTGAAGGCCTGATTTTGGCCAATTTTTTCTCTACCGGTCTCATCACTATAATGAACTTGAGACTATTATGTGTATTTATAATGCATACTCTAAGTACTTCATGATTTTAGAGCTTCCAACAAACAACAGTTCAAACTCAAGGGTGGACACCTAATATGGCCATGAGAAATAAAGAACAGATGCTCTTATTCCTCACCGTACGGTTGAACTAGAGTAGAGTTGTTACTTTCTCTACAAACAAAACTAAAGAACAATTTTATAACTCCTCCAATCTGATTTTTATAAAAGGGTTTGGATCCTTACCTTTTCATTTAGTTCTTAAAATTCGAAATACTTAACAATTGAATAAGGTATGAAAAAAGCTGTAATATCAAATCTTTCAAGAATGGATTAACCAAGAGAGAGAAAGAGAGAACGTGAAGAGAATATAGAGAAAAAAGAATTATTTATTTCCTTATTACAAAAAATTCTTTATTAATTAATTATCTCCTAAATTCCTAAAAAAAGAATCGTGTAGCTAATAAGCGGAGCTCTTTAGACTTTTTCCGAGAGCGCTCGTAATAGCATTACTCTTGTATTAATTACTCTCCTCTTAACACGAAGTCAACAACTTTCTTTGTCATAACCATTGTGATAATTCAGAAGGAAAAAAAAATAAAAAATTAACAGAAGGATAACATATTCAATTTGAGTAGAAAAATGAAGAAGATAAGGCTATAAAGAATGGGTAGAGTCGCTTTTGCATCTGGCCAAAGCAATGCCTTTGCCAGCACATAGGGCATGGTTTGGATTTATTGAGTTAGATGAAGCATAAATTGAGTTAGGAATTTGGGGGAGAGAATTAATTAAGAAAAAATCATTTGTAATAAGGAAACAAATAATTCTCTTTTTCTCTCCTCTTCACATTCTCTCTTGGTTAACACCCTTAACCAATTTGTCTCTTTCTCTCTCTTGGTTAACTCTCAACCATTATTGGTTATTTCTCCCCACATTACATCCTTTATCCCATTATTGAAAGATTTGATATTGTAAAGCTTGGAGGCTTGATTTTGGCCAACTTTTTCTCTGCTGGTCTCATCACTATAATGAACTTAAGACTATTATGTGTATTTATAATGCATACTCTAAGTACTTCATGATTTTAGAGCTTTCAACAAACAGCATTTCAAACTCAAGGGCGGGCACCTAATATGGCCATGAGAAATAAAGAACAGATGCTCTTATTCCTCACCATAGTAGAGTAGTTGCTTTCTGTACAAACAAAATTGAAGAACAATTTTATAACTCCTCCAATCTGATTTTTATAAAAGGGTTTGGATTCCTTACCTTTTCATTTAGTTCTTAAAATTCGAAATACTTAACAATTGAATAAGTTATGAAAAAAGTTGTAATATCAAATATTTCAAGAATGGATTAACTAAGAGAGAGAAAGAGACGGATTGGTTGAGGGTAACCAAGACAGAGAAAGAGAGAACGTGGAGAAAAAAAAAAAAGAAAAAAAAAAGGATTATTTGTTTCCTTATTACAAAAAATTCTTTCTTAATTAATTCTCTCCTAAATTCCTAAAAAAGGAATCGTGTAGCTAATAAGCGGAACTCTTTAGACTTTTTGCGAGAGCGCTCTCATAATAACATTACTCAATTTACTCATTCCTAAAAAAGAAATCGTGTAACCAATAAGCAGGAGCTCCTTAGACTTTCTCATAATAACATTACTCAATTTACTCATTCCTAAAAAAAAAATCGTGTAACCAATAAGCAAGAGCTCCTTAGACTTTTTGCGAAAACGCTCTCGCAATAAAATTACTCTTATATTAATCACTCTCCGCTTAACCAGAAGTCAACAACTTTCTTTGTCATAACCATTGTGATAATTCTGAAGGAAAAAAAATAAAAAAATTAAAAATTAACAGAAGGATAACATATTCAATTTGAGTAGAAAAATGAATAAGATAAGGCTGTAAAGAATGGGTAGAGTTGCTTTTGCATCTGGCCAAAGCAATGCCTTTGCCAGCACATGGGCATGGTTTGGATTTATTGAGTTAGATGAAGCATAAATTTAGGGTAGTCACCAATTGGGATGGACTTATCTTCTGTTTCTTGTGTGTAGTCTTTTCCTTCCTCTCTCTCTCTCTCTCTCTCTCTCACACACACACACACACACACACACACACACACACAAACACAAAATAAAAAGAAAAAGAAGTTGGATTGAGTGTTGGTTAAAGCTTGAAAGTGAGTTTTTCTTAGTAGTCTTTTGGCAGGATAAGTCATGCGTGGTACAATTCAAGGCGCTGATGGTTGGTTCATCACAGATACATGACCATCCTTGGATGGACCTTGCTGAGAGGATTCATATTCATGTCTTGCCATAAGAATGTGTAGGCATTGGTTTGTTTTTGTTTTACTCAAAATTTGGGGCAGATCGTCGTGACTAGTGTTAGTCCTCGCACCGGGAGGTTACGCCACGCAGGTGTCACACGGGCGTACAAGTCCAAGTCCGTGACACTATCCTAACATATGTATAAATTGGGAATTGCATGACGGTATATATCATTATCATAACTGAACGTGAATAAATCAATGTTGTTATCCTTTTTGGAACTTTTTGATTGTTCAATACTTCTTTCAACATACTGTGTCCAAGTTTTCAGCTGAAGGAGTTCCAGATCACCAAATTAAAACCTTGATATCTTCTAATTGAAGATTTCCATGAGACTAGTAGGTCTTAGCTTTGCACAGGCTTATAAAAGTTGGCCCATGATCAACTTGAAGTGAGCTTATCACACTAAGCTCATACTTCAAATTTCCAGCTTCTTGTACAAATTCAACCTGCCAGGCACTTCATCTTCATTGTCATTCTGACATACACAGTAATCCCTGATGAAACATGAATCGAAGTTTCCGGCATAAAATTGTAAGAAAGTGGTGTTCGAGCAAAATCCATATCTTTTATCTTCTGCGATTTTTGAAAGGATAATCCAAGCCGAAATGTAACATCTCTAGGTAAAAGGAATACATGTGATCTATTGTTCATCCATTCAGATACCTGCCATGAGAATAAGAATCATGAAATCAAAGGGCAGCAAATTTAAGCTCAGCAATCTTAAGATTTAAATCAATTTCCGTGGACTCACACATGGATTTATCCACGGCATCAAAGAGACAAATGCACATTCGGCTACACAAATCGGCTTGCGGAATAGGTCTACTTGTTAGTGGAGGTATCCACACTTAAACAAAAACTCCAGTAAAGGTCATGCTAAAGGTTACTATATAGTCCAGCTTTTGCCTTCGTAATTTTACTCCACCACATTTCTTTTTAAATGAACTTCCTGATCATCCCTCTCCACTGCATCAAGTGTGTTTGGGTGCAGAATTTGTTGGGGATTTTGAGTATTTTTAATTTTTAATTCTATTCAAGTAACATAGAGAGAGTGTAATATCTATTATATAAAATATTAGGCCAGTAAATATATAAAATTAATACTGAATATAAAGTAAAGAATACAAAAGCTTCTGGCTTGTATAATGGAGAAGCGCATTATATTGCACTGTCCTAAAGCCTTTACAGCCTCCCTACGTGCAAGTTCATCTATGTGCACGCTCACAGAGAGATGATCACCCTTACATAATTTTTCACACCTCACAATTTAACGGCTAAGAAGTTTTGAAAACTTATTTAAATATTTTAACCTAGCAGAATTTTCTTTGATATCATTTTCTCCAGGCAAATATGAGAAATGACCATGTTCACCAAGTAATCTTGTGAACTCCTCTATTGCTTCCACGTGCCCATTCTTTTCCAAGAATTCTAGGCATGCCTTCAAAGTAACACGGTTTAGTTTCCATCCGCATGGATTGGCCGAGATTGCTTTCTTCATGTTCTCCACTGCCTTTGCCATCTGATTATCTTTATAGTATCCAGTTGCCAGATGATCCCATGTTCCGGCCGGAGGCTCCTTCCCTCCTCTCTCTACAGCCCTTTTTACGAATGCTTCAGCCTTCTCCAAAAGCCCTTTCTTGCTATAAACGTTGATCAGCAAGTTTGGAATTTGAAAATCAAAGGACGAGCACTGAGATTCCCACTCCTCAAAGATTGTCTCAGCTCCATCAATGTCATCCAATTTGACTAATGAGCTTATCATACGAAAATAGCCCTTATTGTTTACTTTCCCCATTTTCTTGAGCAAATACCATAGGCGATACACCTCATCTTTTCTAGCCAGACTAGCATAAATTGTAAGGAGAATTCCATAAGCAAAGCGTCTTCTTTTACCATCACAGACACAGAGTTGCTCGGATTTCTTCAGCATTTCCAAAGTTTTTTCTACACGGCCAGCTTTCAAGTAACCAGTTGCTGCAATGACATAAGTATTCCAATGCAGGGTGAACAGAGGATCGGATTCAATCTTCATAAGAAGCTTCTCCATTCCCTCTATGTCAGAAGCAGTTACAAATGAATTTAACCGAATATAGGATGTGGCTTTGTCATGAACCATTCCCCTCTCTTCCATTTCTTGAAAGAGGGCATCTAATTTCTCGCGCTTTCCCATCTTGGCATAGAGGTCCATCATAACATTGTAAGGCAGTGATATTTTCAGAAACCCCAACTCCCTCATTTTCTGCATGATCGTCTCTGCTTTCTGCACTGACTTCACGTATGCATAGCAATTTAAAAGAGCACTGTAAACATGGTAGGTTCTCAAACCGTCTGGGATGTTACTAAAGTACTTCTCTGCCTCTTCCAAGCCATGAACTTTTGAGACCAAATCCAACTGAACAGCAACATCACCGGGTGACGATAGGTGAAGGTACCTTTTGTTCCTCAGCCATTCAGATAACTGAAATAAGACTAACAACCAAGATTAAAGGGACACACGCCAAAGACAATGAAGTTAAATTATATAGGAAGAAAATAATTTTGAGCAAGATAATCGCCCCATCCATACACTCACAAGTGAAAAAAACTTACTAACTAAAATGCATAACCAGTGAAGAAAGAGTAGTGGACACCCAATTGTTTTGAACCCACTTGTTTTCGCCTTCTTATGTTTCATAATCCATTCTAATTAAGAACCAAGATTCAAGGGACACAATCCAATGACGATGAAGTTAAATTTTGTAGTGAGAAAATAATTTTGAGCAAAATGTTACAAGTAAAAAGCTCATAAATTTCATTGCATAACCAGTGGGAGAAAAGTAGTGCACACACACCCAATTGTTTCGATCTCACTTGTTTTAACCTTCTTATGTTTCATAATTCGTTCTAATTAACCTGTATTATTTAGTTGAACCTTCTATTGGTAACTCGTAAATACAGAAATGATCTTCATGTGGTTCTTAATTTCATTCTTCTTCTAGTACTAATTATAGCATTGCACTTCTTAATTCATAAAATGTATTACTATTATCTTTTAAATTAAGCATTTTGAACCTCAATGTAGAAAATAGTAATCATAACTTCAGTTCACATTCAACAGATTTCCACAAGATATAGCATTCGACAATTAATGGCTTCTTTGTTGTAACTATATACATTCCATTTCCAGATCTAGGACGGAACTAGCACATTATATGACTCAAATCAAATACATGAATGTACAAGTATATCATGATTATATGTGTGTGCGCGCGCGCATATAAATGTGAATCTAGGTTATGGGTCTGACCTGAAGAGCATGAGAGAAGCGTTTGTAATTTCTGAGGAGCTTAATTTTGATTTTGAGATCATATTCGTTGAAGGTTCGTCCTTCTTCAACCCACTGATCGAGGACCGGGACGATTGATCCCCTATGCTCTCCAGCAGTTAAAATCCTCTCGTACAGAGTGTCCTTCGAAGATGAGGAGATTAGGGTTTGGGTAGAGTATAAGAGAACCCTAAAAGCTCTAGGTACACCATAACAAGCGCACCATATGTTCGAAGAAAAGCGCGACAGAAGAAGACTCATCGCCAGTCACGGACAGGAGAGAGGTCTAATAAGGTTACAAGAATAGGGAAGCGTTTGTCCGACGACTATTCTTACCTAAAAACAAAAACAAATAAAAAATTAATGAGAAAAGGTCAAAAAAAAAAAAAAAAAAATTCTGGAGTCATCTCAAAAGTGAAAGAGTATTAAGTAAAATGAACATTTAATTGACTATTTTGACCCTTTCTTTCTATGTTATTAATCTCCCACGGGATATACATTCAATTTAATAGCCTAATTGGTATTGTGCCCATCTTTTTGATTGGGTGTGCTCGTGTTCGCAAGGCTGTCATGTTCGTAAATTTGTCACTTAGTAGTAGGATTTAATGGTTTTTTAAATGGAAAAATTAAAAAATAGGACTTCTTTGAATTTTTTTTTTCAAAAAAGAACAAAATATATATATGAATGAATAAAAAAAACTCAAAAAAATTATTATTTAAGTATTTTTAAATTTAATGTTTTTCTCCTCCCATCGGCTCTCCTCTCCCAAGGATTGAGATTACAACCATTTTAAAGGCCTTTTCAGTTTGTCACGTGTTATTGCTAGAGCTCTTTCTTGTTTTTTATGATAAGCCAAACAGATGCTCTAACAATTGCAAATAAAAATCTATGAAGCATTCAAAAGGGCCTCGAGAATGAAGTTTTCTTGAAGATAACATTGGGACAGAGAACATCATTCTTAGGTTAAAACCATTTTTTTCTTGTCGATCACAATGTGAGTGTGAGTTTTTTTTGCCAGAATAGTAATCATTTGGTCTCTTTGATCTTCAAAAGACATATACATCTTCAATAGCTGAATTTTGTTTTGATAGAATTGAATTAACTTGAGCTTGGACAATTCATGTGTTGGATCACAGATGAAGGACACACTGTTCAAGTTTTCCCAGTAACTCAGAATAGGATGAAGAATCCAAATGGAATTGAATGAGAGCAAACCAAAAAGTGGTTTAGAGACCACTCACTAAATGAAATAAATGCTACAGAAAATTCTGTGAACAGAACATTTAAATATATTTTTTATTATGGTCTTATATTTGATAGATAAATATTTGATGCTAATTTCCAAATTCATCGGAAAGTAATCATCAACAAATCGTGTCTACAACATAAACCTGCCAACTGTTTAAGCACGATTTACAGTAGTTATAGGGAAATTTAGTAAAATATTTTTGCAGAAAGATATTAGCAACTGAATGAGTCAATTCAGCTAATAAAACCAAATGGCCAACTTACTCTGTTTTAATAACTTTGTCAGTAGTCATGCTAAACACACAACAAAAACCAACAGCTTCAGCTTTGTTGGAGAAAAGAATGACATTGAAAGAATAATCAGATAAACATTTCCACAATCACAGGGAACTAGCAAAAAATGGCATTTTCCACAGCTGTTCTTAAATCAGTTCATGCCAGGACTTGGTCCCCGATGGAGGCATCGGTACACCCTCTGGCAGCATTATCACCAACTCTCTCAACCTTGTCGCAGATTTCAATCCCAGGCTCTCTGTCTGAACAAACAGGCGCGCCTGTGATCCTCCCACGAGAGAAAGAACCATAGCTAGAACCACTAAGAAGCAGATGAAATTCTTGAGTTCGTGAGAGTTCCCCATGTTTTGAGAACGATCTAAGTAAAAGGTTAATATAGCATTATGTATAGCATTATGCCGCTAATAGCATATCTCGCCTAGTCTTCCATGAAATAAAACTTGGCCGGCTGGTAGACTGGGATTTGGTAATAAATAAAGTAACAAAATGAATCACAGTTGAAATGTCAACTGTAACCTCTTGTTTTATGAAGCTGCCGGCAAGAGCCAGTAATAACCGACGTAGCTGGAAGAAACACTTTTGGTAATCTAACAAGCCAGCAAATACTTCTTACATATGCATATCTACGTCTCTCCAATGATTAAGCAACAAATTATACATCTAATCAGCAAAAAGTAGCAATTATGTTAGGTCTCTTGCATGCTGAAACTACTGTATGCCAAATTGTTGTGACACAACAATTTCAACAATCTCTTGCATCTAAGCATAAAACGGCAAGCATGCTTCTCAAACATCCTAACAAAACAAGTACCAATCGTTACAAAGGATAAAGAATAGAAACACCCAAAAATCTGTACCAACACCCAACCCTGGAAACAATCCCATCCCATGCTTCCTTTCTCAGTGACTTTAGAACCTAAAATTATCCCCCACTCCACTGCTCTGTCCAGGTGTCATGAGCCTCAACAAGCCTCACAAACAGCCTTGCCACAGGCTGGATGAATGGATTAATTTTTTAACTCCCTTCTTCAATCTTTGAGAATGAGCATACCAATTTTTTCTTCACTTTTTTTTTTTTTAATTTTTAATTTTATTATTTTTATTTTTTGTAAATGAGCATACCAATTGAGATCCAATCACTCAGCTGCAACACGCGCGCGCACAAAAAAAAAATACCTAGTGCACGAGACTCCCACCATTGCGGGACTTGGAGAGAGTCAGATATACATAGCCTTACCTCCACATGAGGAGAAGCTATTTCCTTGTTTCAACTCGTGACCTCTAGGTCAGAATGGAGCAACCTTAACGTTGCACCAACGAATGAGAAAGAATGACCCATTATAAACTTTAAAAGATTAAAGAGTACAGAATAGCACAACACCAGAACTCAATGAAAGTGTCCCTACCTTCTAAAGCATTCCTACTTCCCTACTCACCTTGTGTTTTCTTGTCTCACCCTCTCATCTTTACAAAAACCCATCTCTCTCATGAGTTGACTCTCTTATTATACTACTCAATCCCCCTTTCTATCTCTGAACCTTAGCACCCCTTCCTTCTCTATTTGATTTATATTTTCCCACTACGTTCGCAAATATGCGTAAGGGAGAAGGTTACGCTTGCATGCAGTCCGTCCATCCCACTATGCCGCATTAGTGGGACAACTACTGGATAGTGATCTTAAATTCTTAATGCCATGCATGCAGTATTAGGCATACTGCATCCATTTCACACTCGTCTTTGAATTGTGCTCAAGACAATGGATTTCTAGGCTAAAAATTTTCGTCATAGAAGTTAAAGATATAATGTAATCTACTATATATTTGAACTCAAATCCACCATTATCCAACAAGACAATTACAATGTGAACAATTTTTTTTTTTGCAGTCTGTACTGATATATGCAGCTCAGTTAGACAGCAGGAATATACACTGTTTCATGAGAAATCTATCCACAAAGGTAACTACCTTGATACAACTATTCCTATTCAAACTACCATTTGTGATTTTCACAATCACTACTAAGCTTGCAACAACTTAGGGGTCTGTTAGGGGTAAGATCTAACTGCCATTAACAGGAAGAACATTACTTGCTGTGAAGCTGATGAACTCTGAGTCCAGCTCTATTCACGAGCGTGATAGAAACGTAGCAGCTTCAGTGGCAACACCTTTTCCTGAGAATAGGAGATTGGAAAGAGAAAAAAAAAAACCAAATAATTAAATAAATAACACTAGTGACTTTTATTTCTTTACTAAGAAAAAAGGAGATTTTTGATCAGAAATGTCAAAACCTGAAGTGTTTCTTTGGAACTGGAAGGAAAATGAAATCCCGTTGAGCAATTCGGTAGTACTTCAGGAGTTCTCATCCATTGTCTATGTGCATCACTCATTTTTATTTTATATTTGAATATCTGAACCAACAAAGGAACCCTTAAAACTTCAAGAAGAACTTAAGCTCTGTCCATAAGAGTGTATGAGCACAAATTGCAAGAAAAAATCAAATCATGAAAAATGGAAAAATCATCAATGGAGAAATGAAGATTTCAAAGAGAAATGTGGATGGGAACTTGTTCCATGTGCAAACCTCGGAAAGAGGGAAAGTCGGTTTTTCCAGTTCATCTCCCTTGACGTTTATACCAGTTCCCTGACACTCTGGGCAGAACACAGAATAAATTTGCTTTCTTACAGTTCCAATCTCATTCTCCTTTCTTACTTCCTTGAACTTGGTTCCGCTTTTTCTCCTAGATCTCCTCTTCACTTCGGGACCATCTGAAGGCTTTGCCAATATTTCGTACTCGCAGAGAAGTATCCAGTGTATAAGGCAGGAAATATGGAACAGATGAAATGCCTGCATGAAATTTCCAATTCAACAGAGAGTAACAGGCCACAAGGAGTATAGAAATGAATGTATTGGGCCTTAAAACAAAAAGAGAATAATGGCAAAGGGAAAATAGACACAATCCACATCGAAATATATACCCCATTCACATTTCTACTGCTGCAAGCAAGTCTTCCTGTCTTTGTGTTCAGAAGTGCTGCTACATCTTTACCCGGAAGCATTTTGTGTTGACAGAGATCACACATTCTTTCTGCGGCTATCTGTTGTTGTCGCCTCAACTCTCGCCTTATGGCCTTGCTTGATACAATTCTTGAGTGTAAAAGCTGATCATCATATCCGTCTAACAGTGATCTTGAATTGGAACTGTTTGAAGATTGAGAATCTTCCCCAGAAGACTCATATTGATTACTCAAAGACTGACTAATATCCTCTGGATCAGAAAACGATTTCCTTCTTTTCTTTCTACCGCCTTCAATATGATCAATTTCAGCCAGAGGACTAGAAGATAGCAAATACTTCACGTCATCAAAGAATCCCCTTCTACCTAAATCGTAATTATAAGTGAAAATCACGACAGCAAAATCATGCTCTTGAACCGTAAGGGCATCCTCATCACCAAAGTCTTCCTTCCCCAGCCATTCACACCATATTCTAGTAATGTCACTTGAAAACTCTTCGTTCTGAAGGAATCTAGCAGCAATTTTCCCAACACCCATTAATCCCACTTCTAAATCCAATATTTCATCCTTCAACATAACACCAGGAATAACCAAATCCCAATTGCTCCGATTTCCATTCAAGTACTTATCACAGCCTGCATCATTTCCTATGGAGTATAAGTTACTAATACAACCAAACTCATTATGCCTGCCACGGCCATCACCAGTGTTACTGGACTTCTCACCATGAGCAACAATAGCAAGATCATTGTCATCATCACTGTGAGTGTCCAACAAGCTAATTTGATTACCATTTGAAATAGGCAAGTTATCATCTTGTTCAGACGAATTGTAAAAGAAAAGTACCCCATCATTAAACGGCCAAGGATTTGGTTTTAACAAAGTAGCTTTAGCAGCAGCATACCTTTCAGCGTGTAGATTGCCCTTCAAATGATCAAACAACACAGAATCACTATAACACGGGGCCATACACAAAGTACAGAAAAAGATGAATCTCTTCCCATCTTCCCTAAGCTCAACGTATGTATGCCCCCGCGATCTGACATTTCGGAGAGTAGTTCTTGCTAATTGTTCTCGTAAACTACAAGCACCACCAGTCTTCAGAAACCCCAATTCTCCCCTTCCCGCCATTCAAAGTTTCAAACCCTAGAACATAAATTCAGAATTTCCACCAACATATGAAACCCTAGAAATCTCAAATTTCACAAACGACACTCCGTAAACTCCTAAAATTTTCAAATATTAGAGCTCCATTCACAACAAAAACATCAAATTACCAAATTCTGACACGAGATTAACAGTGAGAAGCGTGAATTTTTGAGAACCCTAAAGTCGTTGAGCAAGTTCAATTTGTGAAAATACGATCGCAAGAAACGATATTAAAAATGCTAGTAATAAATCTAACAAACCCTAAATTTACAACTTCGTTGCGTACACTGTATAGGCTTTATGGTAAACGGTCGAGCTATTTGATCCGCAACAGCGAGTACCTGATGAACAGTGGAGAGAACGGCATGCGACCGAGAGTCCTCCATTGCCATCTCCATTAGTTGCAGTGAAGAATGCTTCGAAGCTCTGTCAGGAGAGAGAAACAAAGATGGAGAGAGAAGATATAGGGGGCCAAAAATACGAAGATCTGAGAGAGAAAGCAATTAGAGAGAGAGACCCCAACAGAATTGAACTGTTTTTGGGCTGGATAAATTTTCAAGTTAAGCAGACAAACGCAAGACTCGGGTATAAATGGAGTAGTTTGGGAGAAGTACGTAAATAAAAGTGTCAACTACGCTGATCCGTTGGATGTAATATTGAGGTTGATGATTTTCAATAAAAGGTCGATGATTGCGGTTGCGTTTTATTAAGGTGAGAGAGGATAGTGATGGAAAGGTCAGATTCGAATTTTTTGGGGAATCTGGATATCAATAGACTTCGCGTGGTGTTGGATAAGGATGAAACGACGAAATAAATTTGTAGCTGGATGTCTTTTTTCTTTTTCTTTTTATTTTTATGACGTAAGTACCTAATTAAAATGTTACATTAAATTAAGTTAATCAGGTAAGTACCTAATTAATCTGATAGCTTAAATTTAGTTACGAGGAGTGCTGGTGGCCGTATAGGATAAGTTTGGTACAAGGGTATTTGTTTCATATAGAATTAGGATAGAAAGTGAAAGGAATATAAATAAATGGGTATATAGTATTATCTAATAGTTTAAGTTTTTTGATAAATTGGCAAGTGCTCACCAATTATAATTGGTATCAAATCAGATCCAATTCTTGATTCGGTATCACGGGCCTAATTAGAAAAGCGTTTGAACGGGGGCGGAGTCAATTAAAGCCTAAGAGACTTGGCCCTGGCCAATAGAATATATATAGTTAATTTGTAATTTTTTTTAGTATGTATGAAAAATTATATATAGCCCTTCCTAAATTTTTAATTTCTAAAATTATCTTAACTTTTTCTTTCTTTTGTTTTTTAAATTTCTTTAAAAAAAAGTCATATTTTCCTTTTCGAATCATACTATAATTTTTTTTTTCTTTTAAAATTTATCTTAATTTTCAAAATTTATCCCATTTTTTTTTTTTTGGCCTGTTATATCAATGTTAGTTGAATTTTTATTTCTTTTTTAAACTGTGTCCCTTGTTAATTAAAATTTTGACTCCGTCTTTGTGTTGGGTGAGTCACCCAGATAAGCAGGTGGGCGGACCGTAGGTGCGCCCCCATCATCACAAGTTCACAATAGCATGCGATGTAACTGTGCATAGAATTTAAATTTCTGCTAATACATTTCTTTAAATCGGTTGTGATATTAATTTTTTTACTTATTTTAAAATTGTTGTGATATTATTTTTATATTATTATTTGAAAAAATATCACTTACCTCTCTCCAAATTAGGTATAATTACAAGTAATATCTTTAATATTTTAAAAATTATAGAAACCTGCCCCCAATGTGGTTGGAGTTCGATTCGATGAAATGCTGGTTAAATGACTAATATATTCTTATTTTATAAAATAATAAAAAAAATTAGCAAACCGTGAAATGACAAAAGTACCATAAACTCTCCCCTTACAAAAACTCTATCCTCTCTCTCCATATGTATTCATTCTCTCTTACCCGCCACAAGAAGCGGCTGCACCACCACCGCTGCAACACCACCACAATCCGCATTTATCAATTCATTTGAAAGAAGGTGCAAGGTCGACTTGAATAGAGAGAACCTTTGGCATAACTCTCCAGTGAAATGATTTCATCTGTATATGGAATTAGATTTCAAATATTTTACCCAAAATCCATAATTTACCATTCATTCGGTAAGGAAAAACAATGATATCAAGTGATTCCAAATGCCAATCATGCAGCGATTCCCAATTCAAATCAGATTATGAAGTTCGGGTCTTAAGAATTCTTTTGGAGTTGATCCCCACAAAATGAGTCCAAGATCAGCTTTAAAATTATAAGATCAGTTCCCTATTCCATTAATTTGGTTATACGAAGAGATTAATTAATTGGTCCTATGTCAACAACAACATCAATACATGCAGGATCATTAGGACAAAGCTCCACAAGCTTTCTCGCACAACGTGTAGCAATTTCCATGAACTTGAGAAGCACTTAGTAGAGCTTTGAAGACCGAGGGTCCCAGCTTTATTGGCATGCTATTGATAAAGGATTCTGCTTTGTGGAGATACCCAACTCGACCATAGAGATCCACACTACAATTATAGTGCTCAAATTTGGGTGGTTGACGAAAATAATCACTTTTCATACTCAAGTTCCTTTTCCAGCAACCTATCATGGCTACAAACGGAGCACATGTACGGCGGCGAGATCGTTCTCGCATGGCGGCGGCGGCGATTCGCATGGGGGCAGCATTGTTGTTTTGGGTTAGAACTTACGATGGATCGATGAATGATGGTTCATATCTTGAGGGTGCGGAGGGAGGTGACCCAGCCGGTGGCGTTGTCGCACTAGGCGCCTGACAATGAATATGGGTATGGGTCGGTTCAGTTCCACTTGAGGGTGCGACCGCAGACGGCTGAGTTGAAGAGGATAAGGGCTACTTTGTCGACGGTGAGGGACTCTATGGATTCCCGCGACCATGGCCTCAATCGATTTCGGTAGCGATCCGCCGTGTGCTTGTGGAGGAATAGATTGATTGTGCGAGCAATTTGTGGAGGCAAGATTGGAGGATTGGGTTTGGTTCGAAAGACGACCCGCTGTTGTGGTGACGATTTACAGTGATGCATCATAGATCGGACAACATATATATTATGTTGGCGGTGTAACGGATTTCGACAAGCCGGTATGGATATCGGCCGATACATTGAACCATAATATATATAGAACAATGTATATATATATATATATAGATATATAGAGAGAGAGAGAGAGGCGTATAAATTATAAGTGTGATTCATTGAGAGTGCATGAGTAATTTTCAATTCAAGGGTGGAAATGTCTTTGCAATTATAGTAAGGATAAATATAATATTTCATGTTTAAAAATGGCTGACAGTATCAAAATTGTTACTGACTTGCGTTAACTATAATTAGTATTTTTAATATATTATAATTAAGATTTCATAACCTCTTTGAACGGTTCATCTGAAATCATTTTAATTGAGATTTTTAAGATTGAGATATTCAACGTTGTTACGATTTTTTCTCAACGTTATAGTATATTTTTCTCACACTTTGTTTACTATCGTTGGACTCCTAATCTATAAATAAGAGTCCAGCAATTCAGAGAATATAACAACGATTACAACTATTCTCTTGTTTTTTTCCTTCCTTACCTATCATTGTTGTAATACTTTCTTTTGGGCAACTGATACACGACTTGGTTATATATTTCTTGTCAACGTGCTGATAGAGGAGTTAGTGACTGTGAGCGATTGGGGTTATATCTTGGAACTGTTATAGCCATCACCGTCTACACGTAAGGAGGAAATAATAGTTTTAGGACAGCGTGTCCAACACGTGTCTCATTATATCCCAGGCCAGAGCTTTCTTTTACCTTTATATATATATTTGATTTTGTTATATTATAAAGATTAATTATGCAGTTCACTCTTATTTGAATATCTATTAATATATGTTATAATAGTGTTTGTGTTATTGAAGTATTTGTATATTGTTACTATTTTATTATTAGTTCTGCTGCAACAATCTAAAACTGCTATTTCATGAGTAAAAAATAAAAAATAAATAAAATAAATAAATAGTCTGTTAGATATATATGGTACCTGTAGCAATTTTATAAAAACTCTCTCACTTGCCTGCATAATAGTAATTGTAATATACAATACATCAAATATATATATATATATATATATATATATATATATATATATCTATATATCTATATATATATTTTCATTACACTATTAAAATTGTTTTTTGAAACGTGATATACTATATATATATATATTTAACCTTTTCAAAGTGTTTGAAATTTTATGTGTATATATATGTTTTATAATAATAGTGTTCTTATTGTTATAGGATATTCGTTACTGTAACATTTTTTTTTGCTTTATAGCGTATTGTTTCTTTTTGTTTATTCAAATCTACGTTATTTATTATTGTTGTAGAAATTACTTGAATATAAATTAGGTTGAATCCTATAGTGACATTTTTTTTTTTTTAATTACAATTCTACAGAAAGTTCAAATCAACTTTGCCTTTAGGATTTAAAAAAAAAAAAAAAAATGTTAAGCAAATTTGATGAAGCCAATAGTGTTAAACCTGAGAAGTTTTGTGGTCAAAATTTTAAGCGTTGGCAGAAACAAATGAGGTATTGGCTAAGCGTCTTAGGACTTTTATCAGCCTCTGAAGAACCTCTCACTAGCTACCACTCCATCACAAACTCAAATTGTCTCCACCCCAACAACAACAACAACTGAAACTTCAACCACTAGAGAGTCCACTACTTCATGTATGACCAAGGAGCAAATTGATTACCATTGTCACAATATAATACTTAGTGCATTATCTGACAATCTCTATGATATCTACTATCATACCTCTAGTGCTAAAGAATTATGGAATGCCCTAGAAGCTGAATATGGGATTGACGATGCTGGTATAGAACGATTTGTGGTGTCTAATTTCAATAATTATAAAATGGTAGATAATATGACTGTAAGTGAACAAATCCATATATTCCAAGATCATTTGAGATAAGTGGAGAAAAATGGCACAAAACTTAGTGAAGATTTCAAAGTGTCATGTCTTATTGAGAAACTTCCTTCTAGTTGGTTTGATTTTATAGATCCCTTAGACATAAGCAAGGAGAATTAACATTGATTAAAGTTATTAATTCCATCAGAGTTGAAGAAAGTCATAGGTCTAGATTCAACCAAAGTGATAAGTTAACTAAGGTGAACCTAGTTGAAAACAATAAAAATTTCAATCATTCTATTAATAGAGGTCGTTACCATCTTAGAGGGAGGATTTTCAAAAATAACAAAACCAACCAGCGTACCAATCAAACCTTCCACCACAATATAGTAATAATAGTAAACCCAAAAATCCTAAAGGCAAAGGTGATCACAAATTATGCTTTGTTTGTGGGAGGACCAACCATGTGGCGAAAGATTGCCACTATAAAAAGACTGAGCCATACAAGCCCAAGACCATTTCGAATGAAAGAGGTCCAAGAGATCAAGTTAATATGTTGTTGGACCAAGAAAACTCGTGTGAACCCTCCTTAAGGTATCCTAATTCTTTAGATATTAACTTTACTTATCATAATGATGATTGGTGGTTAGACTCCGGTGCTAGTGTGCATGTTTGTTTTAATCGTACTTGTTTAAAATCTTATTAGAACACAAGTGGAGGAAGTGTAACTCTAGGAAATAATACGGTCGCACAAGTACACGGTGTTGGAGATGTGGAATTGAAGATGACATCTGGAAAGATTTTAACTTTAAAGAGAGTGCGACATGTTCCTGAAGTGAGGAGAAATCTAGTCAGTGGATCATCCTTAGTACAACAAGGATATAAAGTTGTTTTGGAGTCTAATAAGGTTGTTATTACAAAAAATAATGTATTTATTGGGAAATGATATATTAGTGAAGGATTGTTTAAATTAAATGTAATTTTGGAGGTCAATAAAAGTACTTTTTATGTTTTAATTATTGAATCTTGTGATGTATGGCATAAGAGATTAGGACATGTGAATTTAAAGAAAATTAAAAGAATGATGGATCTCAATTTAGTACCCAAGTCCTATGTTGATTTCAAGCAAAAGTGTGAAATATGTGTACAACCTAAGCAACCTAGGAAATCTTTTAAGTTTATAAATGGAAAAAATACCCACCTATTAGAACTCATACACAGTGATGTGTGTGATTCAAATCGACCACCCACTAGAGGAGGCAATAAGTATTTGGTGACATTTATAGATGACTATTCCAGATATTGTTATGTGTATTTGATTAAAACTAAAGATGAGGTATTTAATAAATTTAAAGTTTACAAAACCGAAGTGGAGAATCAATTAGAAAAGAAAATTAAGAGACTTAGATCCGACAGAGGTGGCGAATATGGTCTAGGAGAATTTAATAATTTTTGTGAGGAAAGTGGAATCATACACAAGATTACTCCACCTTATTCACCTCAGTCAAATGGAGTAGCTGAACGAAAAAATAGAACTTTGTTGGATATGGTGAACTCAATGTTGATAAGTTCTGGCGTACCCGAGAATTTATGGGGGGAAGCAATGCTAACTGCATGCTTTATACTAAATAGAGTAACTGTAAGTGATGATGAAAAAACTCCATATGAAAAATGGAAAGGAAGATCACCTAGCCTCAAAATCTTGAAAATGTGGGGGTGTCTAGCAAAGGTAACAATTCCTGAACCTAAGAGAAAGAAAATCGGACCTAAGACTATAGATACTATCTTTTTGGATTATGCCCAAAATAGTAGTGCTAACAGGTTTTTAGTAGTACACTCTGAAATAAATGAAATATCCAACAATAGAATAATAGAATCTAGAGACGCCATATTTTTTGAAGACATCTTTCCTTTTAAATCAAGAATTCAAAATCAAGTGGTTGATAGACCATCAACTTCTTCATATTGTCCTTCATCAATTACTTCCATTAGAGAAGACTCTGAACCTCAAGAACTAACAAGAAGTAAAAGACCTAGATTAGAAAAGAATTTTGGAAATGACTTCCTAACACTATTAGTAGAGCGTGATCCTACTACTTATATAGAAGCTGTAACTTCTATAGATGCTCCTTTTTGGAAAGAAGTTATCAATAGTGAGTTTGAATCAATAATTCAAAACAATACTTTGGTTTTAATGGATTTACCTTCTGGAAATAAAGCTATAGGGTACAAGTGGGTTTTTAAAAAGAAGTTAAAACCAGATAGGAGCATAGATAAATACAAGGCAAGGCTAGTAGCTAAAGGATTCACACAAAAGAAAGGTTTAGATTACTTTGACACTTATTCACCTGTGTCTAGTATCACAACTATTAGAATTCTAGTAGCCTTAGCATCTATTCATAACCTTGTGATTTATCAAATGGATGTAAAAACTGTTTTTTTGAATGGAGATTTAGATGAAGAAATTTACATGGAGCAACCTAAGAGATTTATAGTGAAAGGACAAAAACATAAAGTTTGTAAGTTAGCCAAATCCTTGTACGGTCTTAAACAAGCTCCCAAACAATGACATGAGAAGTTTGATAAAGTGATACTAGATTACGGATTTAAGATAAACGAGTTTGACAAATGTGTTTACTATAAAGGAAATAATGAAGATTATGTCATACTATGTTTGTATGTGGATGATATCTTGATGTTTGGGACAAATTTGAGTATAGTGAAGGATATTAAATCATATTTGTCTAGAAATTTCGATATGAAAGATTTAGGAGAAGCAAATGTGATATTGGGAATGAAATTAGAAAGATCATCAAAAGGTATCACTTTAGATCAATCGAGTAAAATTGAAAAATTGTTGAGAAAGTTTAACTACTTTAATAGCAAGCCAGTATCGACCCCTTATAATCCTAATGTGCATGTGACGGCCCTGGTTTTTCAAGCCAGTGCGTCCTGTGATAAACTGAAGATTGACCCGATAACGGATCCGAATTGCGGAAGCGAAAACAGGAAACAAGACTCTAAGAAGTCAAAGTGACCTTCCATGAGGTCGTGGAACTCAATCAGAACTGATGCGGAAGCAAAAGATCAAAAATATGACAAATAGTCATTTCTGAAAACTGTGGACTCGAGTGCCAACGAGCACACCGCTAGAAGGATAATGAAAAACTAATCAAGACGGACTCAAGAATCGCATGATTCAGAGTCCGAACGAAGGAGAAACGGCATGACGAAGAAAAACGAGCACTTAAGGCTAAAAGGGTAAACTGGTAATTATCTAGGAAGATCCGGGTGCAACCGAGCACACCGTTGGAAAGACAGCGAAAAATTAATCAAGTTCAAAAAAAAGTTCACTTGATTTAGAGTCCGGACAAGGGAGAAACGAGTGTTTGAAGTTTTGACGTCGCGGCGGCCCGACGAAGGCCATTTGATGCCCCATGCGCGCCTGGCGCCCATGCCGGCGCGGACGCCGACGCCCAATGGCATTCCCATGCTGATAGCAAGGGTCCAAAGCAGGTTTTCCAGAACTGAGACTTGAAACGGAGGTGAAGACGAGTTTTTCTGGAAAAAACACGAAGAAGAAACCTCCCCTAAAATGGAGTTTTCTACGTGACTCGCAAGAGAATTAAAAAAAAACTCACTGTAAAATGCCCAAAATGCCCCTCCATGAAATCTGGTCATGAAGGCCAAAACGCTGCTAAAATGCAAACTGGAAGCTGAAACTTCACGAGAGATTTCCGGTACCAAGACGACATTTTATGGAAAAACACGAAGAAGAAACCCCCCCTAAAATCACATTTTTTATTCAACCATGTCGAAAGAAGAAAATAAAACTGATGTGAAAGGTCTAGAATGCCCCTAGATCAGATTATGCAACAAAATTTCAAAATAAGTCCATAGGAGGCTCATTTCACCAAAGAAGAAGGTTTGCCCGGAAACGACCATGCACGTAAATGTAACTTACCTATTTAGACGTGCTACAATGGTTCACGGCTTAAAAATACCATCGCTACAAAATTCGACCCCCCAACGGGCATAAAGGCAAAAATGAACAAGAAAAGGGAAATTTGAAAACCAAAATTATCAAATGATTTCAAATTACCGTTTGACCCTTGGCCACACTTCAAACATGATTTATAAGACCATATGAAAGAATAAAAATGGAATTCCCACACCCGATGCAAAAGTTATGAAGTAATGACGTAGCATTTTTCAATATTTTCATAATATTTCATAAAGTTAAAGTTGCATAGAATACAAGATACATGTCATTGGCCTCCGGCCTCATCTCATACATGTCAAATACATTGCATAGAGTGTACTTATGTACACATTACATAATTGGAATCAAATATACACATTTTGACATATAAGGCTACAAATGGCATTTCAAGCCAACTTTTCTAAGAATTGAAACCTTCAAGGCTACAAATCATCCAAGCAATATGAGAATCTCGAATCTTGATTTCTGTACCTGAAAAATGTCCCCACTACGTGGGTGAGTAACATAAAGCTACTCGTAAGAGATGAACATGCATCGACATAGCATTTTACAATTCTATCACCTTAAGGTGAAACATGTTAGAGGGGCTCATGCAACCTAACGTCTATATCAAAATGAGACTCAGGGAGCATCCTAAGCTACTCATGCAATTTAAAGTGAACAACGGCATACAAGTATACATGTTCAAGTATACTAAACAATGTTAAACATGTTATACAACATACAAGCATACATTTCCAAGTATACTAAACCACATTAAGACAAGTCATGCAATGTCTAAGCATATTTATACAAGTATGCATTATATATGAAAATCTCGTAAATCAAGTATATCGACACAAGTATACTAAGCTAAGAGAAATACGCCTAAGACAAGTATACATGGCACAAGCATACTAAATGAAATCTAAACTCACAGAGCAAGTATACAAGTTCAAATACACTATATGAGATCTAAATGCACAAAACAAGTATACAGTTTCAAGTATACTAAATAAGATTCAAATATCCAAAGCAAGCATTAATTCTCAAGTTACAAGGAATCCATGATTAACAACTTGAAATTAAACGCGAAATCAAATAGTGGAAAGACTAGGACATGCGGTCGTTAGACCAAGCAAGTATTTTCAGGTAATTACGACCCACAAGGTACCACCTAGTGCACACATACATAAGTTATTCCGGGCAATTATGACCCACAAGGTACTACCTAGTGCGTACTTATGACTTAGAAGACTCTTGTCTCCGTACTAGAGCCAAACCCTAGCCATCACGTGAAATATGTCCTTACAAGCTTCCCAAAATCAATAAGTTCAAAACTTATACCAAAATTAATAAGTTAGACCAAACTTATATCAAAATCAATAATACATAAAATCATCTTCCATGCACAAATAAGGTTGAATCCACACAAACCATGTCCTAGGATTCAAGTTTAAACAGTATATGACATGTTAAGTCTCCATTATGCAATTATACACAAAGTAAGAATATTTTACAACAATTGAATCACATTACTATCCTAAGCCATAAGAACTAAATAAGCTTCAATTTAGTAACAAACTTTCAAGGTAAATAACTGTAATATTCTAACAAGTTATATACCTACACAAGATATATTTAAACAAGCTTTACAAGTCAATGATATTTTATATTATGCTAAGTCCAATTACCATTTTAAGAGGCCCCAAGTACTAATTCTACATCAAATTAGTAATATGCTCAAAAGGTAATTAATTTCAATACATTAAAAGGGATTTTCAACCTAACATGAAAAGTCTCTAAATTTCATATTAATCTCAAATAAACTCAAATTAATATATGTTAAAGAACATTGCATAATCTTCACATATATTATACCCAAAATAAATTTAAATGCCTACAACACTTAAAAATAAAATTAATTAAGCTAATTAATTAATTTTCTCTAGATTTTCAAATATATCTAAATATTTTCAATTTAATATATGTTAAAGAACTCACCAAGGCCTACTTTAATATCACATTACAAGTTGATTCCATACTTTATACAACTAAGTGAATTAAACTTTCACAAAAGATAAATATTAAATAAAATTTACAATTCTTATTCAAATAATCCCAATTTAATATATATCAACCACCATACCAAGGCCTAATTTCTAGCATGTCACAATTTAATTCTAAGTTGCCTAGCATCATGAGAATTAAATATTAAATAAAGAAAATAATTAAATTAAATTCTATAACTTGAACAAGGCATGCTCACAAGTTGTATATGCTCATATAACAATCAATATAACATTAATATAACCTTAAAACATCCCCTACTTCAATTTGAGATGAAAATCTCAAAAGCCTACCGAAAAAAAAGTGCTTCGAATCCGACAATACCGAAGGGTTTTGTCGGGGACAACACAATCTACATGAACCCACAAAAAACCCCATCAAAATCACAACTTGACTTCAAACCCGAACTCAAAATTTGGCCAAAAACGGGTTCTAATAAGGGGGAAAGATGCTCGTGGTCAAGACAAACACAAAATGCGAAGGTACTTCGACTTTTTAACAAATGGAAGAAGGTTCAAATGAAAGAAGAAGGGTGGCAGCCCCCTTGGGCTGCCATAGCAGGTTCTGGTTGTGCATAGAGAGGGGAGAAGATGAATTTTTAATTTTAAGTCCCCCTATTTATAGAAAATCTCAAAAAGTGTCCCGAAAGGGCTCGCCGGGTCCGAAAAAGTGAAATTTTAGCGAACGCGCTCAAACGGCAAAACTCAGTGAATGAAAAAGATTCAAAATGAGAAAATATGAATAACGGAAGAAACGGCTTTAAAAACACAGTTCCGAGCAGAGAGATATGCCCCGAACAAGTTCGGCGGCAACTGGGCCAGAAACCCTAAAACTGAATAAAACCGACCAGAAGGAAATTCTAAGAATTTACGAGTCGACAAAAAGTGAAAATGAATCCCGTACGAGGATTCAGGCTCCAGACGAAGTATTTTACAATAACTTTCATTAATTACAAAATGGCCCCTCCAAAAAGGGTTAATTGCACTAATGCCCTAGAATAAAAATATCTTCCAAAAATATTTTCTTAAAAACCCCTGAAATAAAATATCTTCAAAATATATTTATGAAAAACACCCCAAGAAAAGAAAAAGATTCTGAAAAACTATGCATCCATGCCCCTATGGACACTAGAAGCAACCAAAGTATTTTTTTGCAAAAGTAAAGATACATATTTCGTGGAAACCACTTAGAAAAAGATTCTGAAAAACTATGCATCCATGCCCCTATGGACACTAGAAGCAACCAAAGTATTTTTTTGCAAAAGTAAAGATACATATTTCGTGGAAACCACTTAGAATGAAGATACGTGAGGTCAAAAACCAAATCTGAACACAATGAGTGAGGTTTTGCCAACAAAGTGACAAACTGGGAAAAGACAAAATAGGGAAAAGGACAAAACAGGGAAAATGACGAAAAGTGAATAGTGTCAAAAAACGAAAAATGTGGAAATGACTCGGTCCTCAAAGGAAGTTGTCAATCCAAAAGAAAGAGTTTCAGAAACTATTTTTAAGCACTCGAGACGACACTAAACGACGAGAAACCGAACTTAGAAAAGGAATTTCAACGAAAAAAATTCATTCGTAAAATTCTAAGGAAAAAGGAAAAGAAGGAAATGACCGGGTCGTTCCAACCTACCATCCTTAAAGAGATTTCCTCCCCGAAATTAGGAACATTCCTAGAAGAACCGAAGAAGGACCGTACACAAGGTCACACCAAAGAATTGATCATAAAGTACCCAAGGACAACTCCAAAGGTTTTGAGATCAACGAAGAGATACGAAACCGTGAATAGTGAGACACCTCTCTAACGAATTGACATACTAACCCAATGTCAACCACCCAAAGGAGATCAAGGAAACTACACATCGAAACAAGGAACACAATCAGAAGCAACATGGCAGCACGAATACTGACTAGAACCAACCCACAACGTACCCAAGGTGTGGTAGCATCCACAGTGTTAAGTGCCCGCCCACACTTACATTACTAGCTAGGTAATGCAAGGTAGCATCGACGGTAACTAGTACTCGCCCACACACAACTTGTACGGTAGCATGATTGTATAAAGCCCTAATTCGTCACTTGCCCCCAACAAGCTCACCCGTGAAACCTATCGATACAAATGACATCAATCTCAAACAATCATTACCAAAAGCATTACGGAAACCAGGCATTCTGTGAGAGTTGCGATATGGTCCAAAATGTCCGACCGGACCATTCTGGCCAATCCAAAACCCTGACAACAATGTCATAGGCACCGCTACGCTTAAGGCCTTAAATCCCCAATACTGGAAAAACTGACAACCCCAAGTCTCAAAACACCGCTGTCAACAACACCAGTCACGAATTCAAAGCCCGGCAAGTCTGTGCCCTCAAGCCAATGGATCGGACTTTACAAATCAAACAACATCATCATCGCCCTAGCCACAACGACTTCCAACCAGACAATGCACCCAAAATCCTCTATGTCATCCTAACGTTGACCTACTACAAGGCTACGTCTAGGAATTAAGACATCAGATCAAGCTCACACACACAATCCCGATAACCAAAGTCACGCAACCCCAAGCAAAGTGTGGAATGATAAAGGAAATGAACTAATAAAGCAATTAGTCATGAAACATACACGTATATATACATAAGTATACATTCACAAGTATACTAAACAGTACTAAATCCATGGTGAACAAGTATACAGGCTCAAGTATACTAAATCAAAGTGAAATGAAATAAACAACGCGCAAGTATGCTAGGTACAAGTATACTAAACGTAAATGAAATTCTACGAATAATTTCACAGAAACAATATCGCACCATACAACTAAACACATAGTGTATAAGGGTAATCAAATATGCTACATATCACACAGGGGTCAAGCATCAGAGACATACTACACATCACCTATGACGCTAGCATGACAAACAGATATAGTAAATGGAAAATACACCATTTATACCAGCACATAGCCATTAAATAGTCACATCCTCTAACATGTTTCTAAGGCATGCTCAAAACGACAAGGCATATAAACATGTAAGAATGACTATGCAAATAACAATCCCATAAAATCAAAAGCAAGAAGGGATGAAATGCCTCTCAGAAGGACAAACTCACGGAAAGTGAATCCCAAAAACCCGGATGAGTCTGATCTCTCTTCGTGAGGAAAGGAATCATCTCCTAGAATGAACATTAAGGTTCCCGAAACAAAGAGTCTACAAGTCTTTCCCAAGACTGGCCCAACACACAAGGTGGAATCCTAACGCCACACAAAACAAACAACGGTGTAATGGATAGTCTCAATACTAACCATTACGAGACACCAACGAGAGAACTCAACTCAAGATGCCAATGAGTTCGATGAGAACTCTACAGGATCCTATCCATACAAAATCCCAAGTCTCCAAGGACGAGGGAGAATAATTAATTACGCGTAACCGCTCACACTCCAACCTTAGCTTGTAAGAGCTGTCCAAGGCAAGATAAGAAGAATTCTAGGTCAACGCACCTATCAAATCTCCAACCACCACTCTAAGAAGAAGAAACGCCAGGACCTCGCCATTGAGGCTCACGAAAACGAATCTCCCAATCCCCAAGGAAGGACTCGAGTCAATCCGACTTGTCGTCCCGTGACTTTAGAAACAAGACCCCAATGACGTCATCACATCAAGGTCACCACGAAACCCCAAGAGATGATGCCCTAACATCAATCTCAACTAACCAAGCTGGAACAACCCACAATGCCTAAACAAGACTTAAAAGTAAGTAGTTGACATGTAACATAGCACTAGACTACATACTCACACAAGTAGTAAGGTCATATAAGGCATGTCAATGTATGCATCATACTATCATACTAAGAATAACAAGTGCATGCAATACGCTAAAGTAGACAAGCATAACCAATATGCTACGCAGACAAGCGCAAGTCAATATGCTAAAACAAACAAGCATATTCAATGTACAGAAGCCGACAAACATATACTGTATGCTAAGGCAGACAAGCAAATACAACATGCTGAGATCTACAAGTATATACAATGTACTAAAGTAAACAAGCATATGTATCATGCTTTGATAGTTAAGGTAAACTTCTAAACATACGTCCACATAAGCATGTAAACAAGTTATCAAGAAGCAACTAAACACATAGAGCATGGCAACACAAGCATGACATGCACCCAAAACCCATCGTCTTAAGCTTTTCGAACCTAAGAGCTCTGATACCACATGTGATGGCCCTGGTTTTTTAAGCCAGTGCGTCCTGTGATGAACCAAAGACTCTAAGAAGTCAAAGTGACCTTTCATGAGGTCGTGGAACTCAATAAGAACTAATGCGGAAGCAAAAGATCAAAAATATGACAAATACGCCCTCAGAGGCAAAATAGTCATTTCTGAAAACTGTGGACTAGGGTGCCACCGAGCACACCGCTGGAAGGACAATGAAAAACTAATCAAGATGGACTCAAGAATCGTATGATTCGGAGTCCGGACGACGGAGAAACCGTATGACGAAGAAAACGAGCACTTAAGGCTAAAAGGGTAAATTGGTAATTATCCAGCAAGATCCGGGTACAACCGAACACATCGTTGAAAGACAGCGAAAAATTAATCAAGTTCAAAAAAAAATTCACTCATTTTGGAGTCCGGACGAGGGAAAAACAAGTGTTTGAAATTTTGATGTCGCGGCGGCCCGACGAAGGCCATTACATGCCCCATGCGTGCCCGGCGCCAATGCCGGCGCGGACGCCGACGCCCAATGGCATGCCCATGCTGATAGCAAGGGTCCAAGGCAGGTTTTCCAGAACTGAGACTTGAAACGGAGGTGAAGACGAGTTTTTCTGGAAAAAACACGAAGAAGAAATCCCCCCTAAAATGGAGTTTTCTACGTGACTTGCGGGAGAATTAAAAAAAAATTCACTGTAAAATGCCCAAACTGCCCCTCCATAAAATTTGGTCATGAAGGCCAAAAAGCTGTTAAAATGCAAACTGGAAGCTGAAACTTCACGAGGGATTTTTGGTACCAAGACGACATTTTCTGGAAAAACACGAAGAAGAAACCCCCCCTAAAATCACATTTTCTATTCAACCATGTCAAAAGAAGAAATTAAAACTGATGTGAAAGGTCTAGAATGCCCCTAGATCAGATTATGCAACAAAATTTCAAAATGAGTCCATAGGAGGCTCATTTCACCAAAGAAGAAGGATTGCCTGGAAACGATCATGCACGCAAACGTAACTTACCTATTTGGACGCGCTACAATGGTCCACAGCTTAAAAATACCATCGCTACAAAATTCGACCCCCTAACGGGCAAAAAGGCAAAAATGAACAAGAAAAGGGAAATTTGAAAACCAAAATTATCAAATGATTTCAAATTACCGTTTGGCCCTTAGCCACACTTCAAACATGATTTATAAGACCTATAAAAGAATAAAAATGGAATTCTCACACCCGATGTAAAAGTTATGAAGTAATGACGTAGCATTTTTCAATATTTTCATAATATTTCATAAAGTTAAAGTTGCATAGAATACAAGATACATGTCATTGGCCTCCGGCCTCATCTCATACATGTCAAATACATTGCATAGAGTATACTTATGTACACATTACATAATTGGAATCAAATATACACATTTTGACATATAAGGCTACAAATGGCATTTCAAACCAACTTTTACAAGAATTGAAACCTTCAAGGTTACAAATCATCCAAGCAATATGAGAATCTCGAATCTTGATTCCTGTACCTGAAAAATGTCCCCACTACGTGGGTGAGTAACATAAAGCTACTCGTAGGAGATGAACATGCATCGACCTATCATTTTACAATTCTATCACCTTAAGGTGAAACATGTTAGAGGGGTTCATGCCACTTAACGTCTATATCAAAATGAGACTCAGGGAGCATCCTGAGCTACTCATGCAATTTAAAGTGAACAACGGCATACAAGTATACATGCTCAAGTATACTAAACAATGTTAAGCATGTTATACAACATACAAGCATACATTTCCAAGTATACTAAACCACATTAAGACAAGCCATGTAATGTCTAAGCATATTTATACAAGTATGCATTTTATATGAAAATCTCGTAAATCAAGTATACCGACACAAGTATACTAAGCTAAGAGAAATACGCCTAAGACAAGTATACACGGCACAAGCATACTAAATGAAATCTAAACTCACAGAGCAAGTATACAAGTTCAAATACACTATATGAGATCTAAATGCACAAAACGAGTATGCAGTTTCAAGTATACTAAATAAGATTCAAATATCCAAAGCAAGCATTAATTCTCAAGTTACAAGTAATCCATGATTAACAACTTGAAATTAAATGCGAAATCAAATAGTGGAAAGATTAGGACATGCGGTCGCTAGACCAAGTAAGTATTTTCGGGTAATTACGACCCACAAAGTACCACCTAGTGCGCACATGCATAAGTTATTTTGGGCAATTACGACCCACAAGGTACTACCTAGTGCGCACTTATGACTTAGAAGACTCTTGTCTCCGTACTAGAGCTAAACCCTAGCCATCACGTGAAATATGTCCTTACAAGCTTCCCAAAATCAATAAATTCAAAACTTATACCAAAATCAATAAGTTAGACCAAACTTATATCAAAATCAATAATACATAAAACCATCTTCCATGCACAAATAAGGTTGAATTCACACAAACCATGTCCTAGGATTCAAGTCTAAATAGCATATGATATGTTAAGTCTCCAATATGCAATTATACACAAATCAATAATATTTTACAACAATTGAATCACATTACCATCCTGAGCCACAAGTACTAAATAAGCTTCAATTTAGTAACAAGCTTTCAAGGTAAACAATTGTAATATTCTAACAAGTTATATACCTACACAAGATATATTTAAACAAACTTTATAAGTCAATGATATTCTATATTATGCTAAGTCCAATTACCATTTTAAGAGACCCCAAGTACTAATTCTACATCCAATTAGTAATATACTCACAAGGTAATTAATTTCACTACATTAAAAGGGATTTTCAACCTAACATGAAAAGTCTCTAGATTTCATATTAATCCCAATTAAATTCAAATTAATATATGTTAAAGAATATAGCATAGTCTTCACATATATTATACCCAAAATCAATTTAAGTGTCTACAACTCTTAAAAATAAAATTAATTAAGCTAATTAATTAATTTTCTCTAGATTTTCAAACATATCTAAATGTCTTCAATTTAATATATGTTAAAGAACTCACCAAGGCCTACTTTAATATTACATTACAAGTTAATTCCATACTTGATACAACTAGGTGAATTAAACTTTCACAAAAGATATATATTAAATAAAATTTACAATTCTTATTCAAATAATCCCAATTTAATATATATCAACCACCATACCAAGGCCTAAATTTCTAGCATGCCACAATTTAATTCTAAGTTGCCTATCATCATGAGAATTAAATATTAAACAAAGAAAATAATTAAATTAAATTCTATAACTTGAACAAGGCATGCTCACAAGTTGTATATGCTCATATAACAATCAATACAACATTAATATAGCCCTAAAACATCCCCTACCTCAATTTGAGATGAAAATCTCACAAACCCACAAAAAAAAAAGTACTCCGAATCCGACGATACCGAATGGTTTTGTCGGGGACAACACGATCTACATGAACCCACAAAAAACCCCATCAAAATCACAACTTGACTTCAAACCCGAACTCAAAATTTGGCCAAAAACGGGTTCTAATAAGGGGGAAAGATGCGCGTGGTCAAGACAAACACAAAACGCGAAGGCATTTCGACTTTTTAACAAAGGGAAGAAGGTTCAAATGAAAGAAGAAGGGTGACAGCCCCCTTAGGCTTCCATAGCAGGTTCTGGTCGTGCATGGAGAGGGGAGAAGATGAATTTTTAATTTTAAGTCCCCCTATTTATAGAAAATCTCAAAAAGTACCCTGAAAGGGCCCCGCCGGGTCTGAAAAAGTAAAATTTGAGCAAACGCGCTCAAAACGGAAAAACTCCGTAAACGAAAAAGATTCAAAATGAGAAAATATGAATAACGGAAGAAACGGCGTCAAAAACTGAGTTCTGAGCAGAGAGATATGCCCCGAACAAGTTCGGCGGCAACCGGGGCCAGAAACCCTGAAACTGAAGAAAAACGACCAGAAGGAAATTTCAAGAATTTACGAGTCGACGAAAAGTGAAAATGAATTCTATACGAGTATCCAGGCCCCAGACGAAGTATTTTACAATAACTTTCATTAATTGTAAAATGGTCCATTCAAAAAGGGTTAATTGCACTAATGCCCAAGAATGAAAATATCTTTCAAAAATATTTTCTTAAAAACCCCTGAAATAAAATATCTTCAAAAGATATTTACGAAAAACACCTCAAGAAAAGAAAAAGATTCTGAAAACTATGCATCCATACCCCTATGGACATCGGGAGCAACCAAAGTACTTTTCTGCAAAAGTAAAGATACGTATTTCGTGGAAACTACTTAGAATGAAGATACATGAAGTCAAAAACTAACTCTGAACACAAGGAGTGAGGTTTTGCCAACAAAGTGACAAACTGGGAAAAGACAAAATAGGGAAAAGGACAAAACAGGGAAAATGACGAAAAATGAATAGTGTCAAAAAATGAAAAATGTGGAAATGACTCGATCCTCAAAGGAAGTTGTCAATTCAAAGGAAAGAGTATCAGAAACCATTTCTGAGTACTCGAGATGACACTAAACGACGAGAAACCGAACTTAGAAAAGGAATTTCGACGAAAAAAATTCATTCGTAAAATTCTAAGGAAAAAGGATAGGAAGGAAATGATCGGGTCATTACAGTGCACCTAAAAAAAAATAATGGAGAACTTGTTTCTCAACTGAAGTACTCACAATTGATCAGATCATTATTGTATATTGTAAATAAAACTAGGCTAGATATTGCATATGCTGTTGGGAGACTTAGTAGATATACACATAACCCTAGTAAAGATCATTGGGATGCATTAGAAAGGGTTTTTAAATATCTTAAGGGAACTATAGAGAAATCATTATGTTATCAAGGATTTCCTAATGTAGTTGAAGGATATAGTGATGCAAATTGGATAACTGATAATATAGATATAAAGTCTACTAGTGGTTATGTATTTCTTCTAGGTGGAGCTGCAATATCTTGGAGTTCAAAGAAACAAACTTTAATATCCAGAAGTACCATGGAGTCTGAGCTTATTGCATTGGACACAACTTGTAGTAAAGCTAATTGGATTAAGAGCTTATTGTTGGATATACCAATAGTAGATAAGTCTTTACCAGCTATATCTATACATTGTGATTGTAAAGCTGTTATAGACATTGTAAAATAATCTCATACAAATAAAAAGATGAATAGACATATAAAAGTCAGATATAAATCTGTAAGGAGCTTATTAAAAAAAAATATTATTTCATTGGATTATGTTAATCTGAAAAGAATATCGTTGATCAATTGACCAAAGGTCTATCTAGGAGTGCAATCCTAGACTTGTCGAGGGGGATGGGCTTAAGCCCGTAAGGGAGTCATCTATGGAGGTAATCCAACCTTTATGATTGGAGATTCCATGAAAAAGGTTCAATGGATAGAAACAATCCACATTGCGTGACTCATCTTTGCACTATCTTGAGGAGACACTCTTCTGCTCATCCCTATGGCATTAGTGCTTAGTACTGTGACATTAGGAAGGGTATTGACCCTAAATGAGCCCGAGGCAGTCATTTCTGCGAGGTACAGGTCACATGTACCCTTGGAGGACTCACCTAAGTGAGAGTTGTTGTGAGGCCGCAACCGTGAGAATTGGGTTATTCTTTAGTAACTCTTATAAGAATCAAGATACGGGCACATGGCCATTTATAGTGCTAACCCACAAAACCAAGTCAATCGTCAATACTATGTGTGTGATCTGTTGAAGTATGGTTAAAAAGGTTTGAGTTCAAAACATAGTTCACTCTAAACCTTCAAATGGAAACTATTAACACTAACTGTAGGTTCAAACCCGGAAGGTTCCTACACCTATTACATGGTATAAAGTTGCCCCAGTTTTTTAAAATTATTTATTTTAACCCGCAAAACCAAGTCAATCGTCAATACTATGTGTGTGATCTGTTGAAGTATGGTTAAAAAGGTTTGAGTTCAAAACATAGTTCACTCTAAACCTTCAAATGGAAACTATTAACACTAACTGTAGGTTCAAACCCGGAAGGTTCCTACACCTATTACATGGTATAAAGTTGCCCCAGTTTTTTAAAATTATTTATTTATTTATTTATTTTAAGAGGTTCAGAAATCTTGTGGGGGATTGTTAATATATTATAATTAAGATTTTCAGAACCTCTTTGAATAGTTCCTCTGGAATCCTTTTAATTGAGATTTTTAAGATTGAGACTTTCAACGTTGTTACGATTTTTTCTCAACATTATAGCATATTTTTCTCACACTTTGTTTACTATCATTGGACTCCTAATCTATAAATAGGAGTCCAGCAATTCAGAGAATATAACAACATATACAACTATTCTCTTGTTTTCTTCCTTTCTTACCTATCATTATTGTAATACTTTCTTTTGGGCAACTGATACACGACTTGGTTATATACTTCCTATCAACGTGTTGATAGAGGAGTTAGTGGCTGTGAGTGATTGGGGTTATATCTTGGAACTACTATAACCATTACCGCCTGCACGTAAAGAGGAAATAGCAGTTTTAGGACAGCATGTCCAACACATGTCTCACCACATCCCAGGCCAGAGCTTCTTTTACCTTTATATATATATTTGATTTTGTTGTATTATAAAGATTAGGGTAATTTACACAGACTTCCCCTATGGTTTGCCATAATTACAGGCGGCACCCTTCCTGTTCCGGAAATTACTCGGATCTCCCCTACTTTTTAAAATATCCTACATAGACCTCCCTTATCTGTGACGGACCGTTAAATCTACTAACAGAGCTGTTGAAATTACTGAAATACCCTCTCCTTGCCATCTGAAATGACGAAACTACCCTCCCATGACATCAGCTTCTCAGTTACACGACTATTGATTCATTTGGAGGGAAAACTTGCATTAATTATGTCTGTTTCCCAAAGCAGGTCTTTTCATCTGCCTTACCAAAGTGGTGCTGTGTATTGTGAACACTTTGAGAGAGATAGAGAGAGAGAGAGAGAACGAACGAATAAAGGGTAAGGGTTGTTGCATGTGAAGGATTAACCAAAGATCGCATCAACATAGGAGTTCGTTTTCCATATTTGGCAACAAATCCAAGTTCGTATTTGCAAAGAACGAGTTAGGGTTTGCGCATATGTGAATCTGAAGTGGTCTGAGGTATGTGAAAAGAATTTTGTAGCCGATATTGAGGGTTTCTGTTTTTGATTACTCTCTATTTAGTTTAGGTTATGTTAAAATTTATACTCTGTTTTTTGGGTGTGTGTATTTTTGAATAATTCTGTATTTAGTTTAGGGTATATGTTTTTGATTACTCTTTATATATTTGTTTAGTGTTTTGTTTTCTATTTATTGTTAACTCTATATAGGCAAATAGGGCTTTTATAATTGAAATTATGTGTAATTTGGGAGTAGTTGTTCCATTGTATTGATTGTGTTAAATTTAATGAATTCGTGTTTATAATTTATATTTTGTTATAATTTTAATTGTTACAGCGATGGAATCAATTCATGATATTACTGTTCACTACAAGTGGAACCTAACTTTTATAACTAGTGTGGATCCGGATTTTTATAGCATAATTGATCTTGTTAAAGATGTAACAGCAGTAGCTTTATCTCATATTCCAACTACTGTCCTTTTGTCTCTGTTTTTGTCTTGTGTTGTTCCTGGGTCTCTGCTAGAATGAATGTGGATAGTGATAAAGATGTGCTAGAGATGTTTAAAGTAAATGCTGGTAAGAGATTCATAGACTTGTATATTGATAAGGTTGTAACTGATGTAAGTCCTGAATTTGCCTCAATTGACAGCATGGAGTTTGATGATAGGGAGTTTGATGATAGGACATTTGATGACAGTAATGTGAATGACAATGATGACAGTAATGTCAATGACAATAATGACACTAATGTCAGAAACAACGAGACCAATGTAAATGAGAACAATGGAGGACAGCCTGAGGATGAGTATGATTTGGAAGATGATAATGATGTATTTGGGTTTAGTTCTGAAGATGAGGAATGGGAAAATAGTGGGAAGGGTAAGAATCTAGTTCACAATGATGATGTGAATAAGAATGTGGAGGAAGAAAAGAACCATAGTGAGGATGGTTTGTCAGACTATGAATCAGGAGATGAACCTGGTACTGAATCTGATAATGACATGTATGTGGAAGAAGAAGAGTGTGAGATAAATGTTGAATAATAGAAAACTGAAATAGCAAGGGGTAGGTGCTATGCAAGCTGTTTAAAGGGAATTCCATTTAAGAGAAGTGTGGATGGAAAGATTAAGTTAGAAAAAGGTCATCTAATTGTCAATGTGAACCATTTTAGGGATATTTTGGTTGATTTTTGTGTCCAATAGGGATCTAATATAAAAAGAGTTAAAAATGAGAAGCAAAGAGTCACTGTAAGATGTGCAGTTGAGGGGTGTCCATGGAGGGTACATGCTTCCCATTTGGTAGATAGAGTAACTTATCAAGTCAAGACAATTAGAGGTCCACACAATTGTGTGAGGAGTGGCATTGTGAGGGATGCAACATCCACATAGATTGCTAAAAAGCTTGGGTAAAGTATAAAAGACAAGCCAGGGGTTCCACTTGATGCATTGCACGCAACAGTGATGAGCCAATTCAAAGTTGATGCAAGACCTATGCAACTATACAGAGCTAAAAGGAAAGTTATGGATGAGTTAGAGGGAAACCATGGGGAAACATACATTTTGCTTCCTAAGTATGCTAATGAAATTTTCAAATCTAATCTTGGTAGTATCATGAAGCTTGAGAGGGACTTGCCTACTATGACATTTAAAAGATTTTTTATGTCTTTAGAAGCTATGCAATCTGGATTCAAGAATGGTTGCAGGGGGTTCATTGGATTGGATGGTTGTCACTTAAAGACTCCTTATGGTGGTGTGTTCTTGTCTGCTATAGCCCTTAATGGGAATAATGGCGTTTTTCCATTGGCTGTGGCTGTGGTGGAGAATGAAGGGAAAGAAAGCTGAAAATTCTTCCTTCAAGAGTTGCA
This sequence comes from Cornus florida, assembly GCF_030987335.1. Classification (NCBI taxonomy): domain Eukaryota; kingdom Viridiplantae; phylum Streptophyta; class Magnoliopsida; order Cornales; family Cornaceae; genus Cornus; species Cornus florida. Next base: position 84,099,705 of record NW_026775575.1, read on the forward strand.
AACATTTGTTAAACTTGATCAAGATAGACATATATGCTTCATATCAGATCAGCAAAAGGTAAAAACTTCATTTATTACATGTAATTTCTATATCTAATAAATTACATGAAATTTATATATCTAATTTATGCTTTACTTGTGCTTAGGGTCTTGAACAAGCAATGAGGATTGTTTTCCCACATGCAACCCATAGGCTATGTTGCAGACATCTATATAACAACTTCAAAAAGAAGTATCCAGGATTGCTTTTGCAGTCTTTTTTCTGGTAGGCAGCTAGAGCCTATAATGATTTCACATTTAATGAGGCAATGAGGTAAATGAGGGAGGTGTCAAGAGAGGCTTATAATTGGGTCTTAAGAATAGATGTGTGCAAATGGTCAAGGCATGCATTTTCTGACCAGGTGAAGAGTGACCATGTCACTAATAATTTTAGTGAGTCATTCAACAATTGGGTTGGGAAGCTTAGGTCTAAACATATTTTAGGGCTGCTTGATGGTATTAGGAGCAAATTGATGAGCAGACTCCTAATGAGGGCTGAAAAGGCCAGTACTTGGGTAGGATTGGTGACCCCAAACATTAGGAAAAAATTGAATAAGTTGATTGATGAGTCTAGATCATGTAATGTTACCCCAGCAGGGCAAGATGAATATGAAGTCATAAATGAGGAAGGAAAGCATATAGTGAAACTTAGATCAAGGTCATGTGATTGTAGAGGATGACAGACTTCTGGCCTCCCATGCAAACATGCAACTATAGCCATAACACACAAAAGAACAAATATTGAACAGTACTGTGATCCATGTTTCTATAATGAAACATACATGAGAACTCATTCTAGTATGATTCACCCAGTACCTGATCAGAGAATGTGGACTCCTGTGCATTGTAACCCTGTGGAACCTCCAGTTCCAAGGAAAAAGCCTGGCAAACCAAAAAAAGCCAGGACTAGAGATGCAGATGAGCCTGTAGCTGCAACTAGTGATGCTAGAAAGAGCAAATCCCTACAATGCTTACACTGTGAAGAATTTGGGCACAACAAAAGAACATGCAAAGTAGGTCAACCCAACCAGGTAAATCACTTATAAATTTTTTAATATTAACTCAAGAGTTAATGCCCTTTAACTTGTGACATTATTTGACACTATATAAGAACTTGCAGGGACATACAAGTACACCAAGAAGCAGTCAAGTTGGAAGTGGAAGTTCAAGTTTTACCAGTTTAACAAAAGAGGTATAACTTTTTTTTTATAAAAAAAAAAGAGGTTTAACTTTATTTCTATTTTTCTTAAATAGACTAAGTTTATTTTAATTATAATCACAGATGATGAGGCCTACATCAACTACTCAATTTAGGTGTCAAAGCTCAATGAGGAATGTAGGTAGAAAAGCCACTGTAAGCACCAACCAAGTTGGAAGAGGGTGTGCAACCTCAAATCAATCAAGAAGCACCAACCAAGCTGGAAGAGGGTATGCAAGCTCAAGGTCAAATCAAGCAGAAAAAGGCATTGCAAGCACCAACCAACCTGGACAAGGCTCTGCAACATCAAATCAACCAAGAAGACCTAATGCAGTCAAATTTGCAGTTCGAAGAGGTACTGGAAGAAGCAGCCAATCTAGAAGGGACACTTGAAGATGGAGAAGAAGGCAGTTGAAGATGCATCCATAATATAGTTAACTATATTTTTTTTGTGGACAATTTATGAAACTTTTGTTGTTTAACTACTTTGTGGGTAACTCAGTTGTGCAAAAAGAATAGACATATATATGGTATAGCTTTTGGTATAACTTTTGGACAACTGACTTTTGGTATAACTTTTAGACAATTCTGAATTTTATTGGTAAATGATATGGTATGTTTGTGGGTAACTCAGTTGTTTATATGGTATGTTTTGTGGACAATTGGTTGTTTGTATAAATTGTTCATATTTATGGGTTGTTTGTCATATAGGTCTGAATTTTTTGTCAATGCAATTTGTCAATGCAGAGTTTGTCAATGCAAAACACATAGCAACTTTATTCATTACAAAAGAACTCCATCATTCATTAAGAACTCCATCATTAATTAAGAACTGAACATCATTCATTACAAAACATAATTAGTGAAGGTATACCACCTTCAATATACAACTGACAAAAAAATGAATACAACTAAGAAAAATGCAAGAAATAAACTTGCATTGATAAGCAACTTCATGAATCCAAGGGGTTTTTCAAACATTGCAATTTGAGACCTTATCTCACCAATTTCACACATTGTCTCACCAATCTCAGACCTTAGTACACCAATTTCAGACCTTATCTCACAAATTTCAGACCTTAGCTTACCAATCTCGGAACTTATCTCAGCAACATTTGTCATAATCTTAGGAAATACATCTTCTTCGTTACATGTTGTAGCAGAGTCCATCACATCCTCTGTAATGCAAGTTATTGGATTGCACCATTCCCAAACACTACAACTTTTAGTTGGACAAACATAATACAACTTCCCCTTATTGTTATAATCATTAGAACCTGTTACCTTAATTACACATTTTGTTTTTGATTTACATTTGCAATACAGGTCCCTGTACCTTAAATCACCCAAGCTTGAAGCTTTTCCCTTTGAACTAGTAGACATGTTTCTAAAAAGAAACGAAAATCCAGATATTTGAAGAACAACTCGTAACCCACAAGACCTTCGCTATTCTCCAAATTTTTGAAAAACAAATCGTAACCCACAAAAATTAAATTTCAGATTTTTGAATAACCAAATTGAAAATCCAGATATTTGTTTTGAAGATAACAAATCGAAGCTAAGAATTCAGCCTTTAATTTCTAGATCAACATAACTTACCCAAATGGAGCCCTAAGTTGCAGACAGAAGAATAATCTTCTTCTTCATCGTTTTTCTTCAAATTCCAGAACATTCTTCTTTTTCTTCTTTCTCTCCAAAGCTCCCAACACTTGATTTGCACAACACAACCTTTGTAGAACAACTTCTCACAACGGCAGCAGCTTCGTCTTTTTTTTCTCTTCAGCCCTAAGAGAACCGTTCTGTAACACAACGGTTACAAAATGGGTCTTATGTGTGTGTGTGTGTGTGTGTGTGTGTGTGTGTGTGTGTGTATATAATATACCCAAGGGTATTTGCGGCATTTCAAAAAAAATAGTAGTTGACGTTATCATTTTCCATTATTGACTGACGTTGACCGTAACGGAAAGGAGGTCCGTGTAGGATATTTTAAAAAGTAAGGGAGGTCCGAGTAATTTTAGGAATAGGAAGGGTGCCGCTTGTAATTATGGCAAACCATAGGGGAGGTCTGTGTAAATTACCCTAAAGATTAATTATGCAGTTCACTCTTATTTGAATATCTATTAATATATGTTATAATAATGTTTGGGTTATTGAAGTATTTGTATATTGTTACTATTTTATTATTAGTTCTAATGCAACAGTAATCGTGTCGTGTCAACTTGAAGATATTATACTAAACAGCTCAACCAGTTTAATAAACTCTCAAAACTAACCCGACCTGTTTAATGACCTATTTACCAAAAAAAAAAATATATATATTATTTAAATTATTAATAATACTCAATAAAATAATAAATACTAAAAAAAAAATAAGTTTTAATCAACCAAATTACTAATTTTCTAGTTTACAAAAGATTAAATTATAAGACACAAGTTTATATAGTAATTTTAGAACTTAAATAGAAATTTATTTACGACATATATAATTAAACGTGTATAAACGAGTTACACGGGTTGAACCCTTCAACCCAAACACGACACGATTAACTAAACTGGTTAATCGTGTCGACCTGTTTATCAGGGTTGGCCCTGAGATTGAAAAAATCTTGAGAGGCCCTGGGCGAACTTTATAAGTGAGGCCCTCTATACATAATTTTTTCTTTTTTTTTTTGAGGCCCCTTAAATGATTTGCTGCATTTGGTTACAATATATATATATATATATATATGTTTTTTTTTTTTTTTGGTGGCCCATCATTCATGGGCCTATAAATTTTGAGGTCCCTTAAATGATTTGCTGCATTTGGTTATAATTTTTTTTTTTTTTGGTGACTCATTATTAATGGGCCTATAAATTTTGAGGCCCCTTAAATTCTGAGGCCCTAGGCGACCAGCCTTGGTCGCCTTGGGTCAGGGTCGGCCCTGCTGTTTATGACTCGAACCCGTTTAAGGTCAACCTAAATTCATTTAACTCGTGTCGTATTCGAATCGTGTTAACAAGTCATGTTAATTTTTGCCGCTCCTAGCGTTGACGGTCACGGAAGGGGCAAAGTGTTATAATATAACTAACTTTGAGGATGGTTTCTGTAATTTTTGAAATATTAAGGATATTGCTTGTAATTACGCCTAATCTTGATGGAGGTAAGTGATACTTTTAATATTGTTGTGAGTGGTTAATTTATCTTTTTGGTATGTTCCTTTATTACATATATTCAAGAAAACTGTAGATATATACATAAATTACATTATATATATAAATATATATATTAAAAAGTTAGAGAATTACATGGTCCCGACCAATCATATATGACCATGTATGTAATTGTGTAATTTTTTTGTAACATGTAATAATTTCTTATGTGACCGATCACACATCGCGACTATTGATTAACAGTCGCGCAGTTCTCTTTTTTTATTTATTTACTATCATTACTGCCATCGGAGTTGTAGTGCAGAGACTCTCAACACATTTCCATGATCTCTAGTCTGCATCCCAACTGTCCCTCAATCCTCCACGAGCATTGTTGAAATTTTCCCTCTCACCTTTATAAAGGACTTGAACTCAAGAGTCTTTCACTCTGAGAGGTGGATGACAGATACACGGAGTCACTACTCTGGGTGGCATATTTAACAGTCTTGCAACATTTTTAAAACATTAAAGTATTTGAGAACCATTATGAATGTATTTTACAAAAAATAAAAAATAAAAATTATCAATCTAAGTTAAATATTATTTTAGGTGAATTTTCCTTTTTTTTTTAAATTTTTTTTCTAATCTCATTATCGGTTAAAGTCACCCCACTTAAATAAATTTTTGAGCCCATCACTCACTCTTATATTCCGTCATTCACATTGGCATATGTAAGTGATTATTCTTTTAATTGTTTGTTTATTTATATTTATTGTATAAATGAACAAAATGTTTTAGATTTATATCATGAACTTAACTCGGACTATAACAATTTAAAAAAAATAAAAAAATCCTTTTTGTAACTAATAATCTGTTTCCATGTGTAAGTTGCGAACACATCAAGTCTTACATAAATGAGCATTGAATTGCTTGTGCAATTTAGATCAATTCTGATTATAATTGCTAAACATTTACCTGTTACGAAGACAAAATCAACAAATTTGGAACATCTATCTTTAATTAGTCCTCTGACCAATGTTCTACTTTTTATTGGAATTTCAATTAAGACTGTTTAGTAGATTTTTCACCTTTTAATTTGCCTAAAAAATAATGTATGGATGTGTATTAGGCCGAGTAAAGAGAATGTTTGTGCTGAAAAACATTAAATTAAATGGCACACCAGAGAGAAGATTCTGTATCACATTAATCCAACATTAGTATATATATATATATATATATTTTGACTAGTGAATTTTCTATTATTGAATTTTACAAAAAAAAAATAGTTGTTTAGAGATGTGAGAGGGATAGTGAGTCTCATCACATAACGTTATGATTGAATCATATAGCGGGAATATACCACCACACTCACATAAAATTAAATTTGCAACTATTGGATTCAGTCATTACAATCATTATTCTTTTGAAAATTTGAAAACATTCTTTCATACACAATTAAATAAATAAATAAATAATCTCATTTATAGATTGAGATAATGAAAACTCACAATATTATATTTGATCTCAACGCTTACAATATTGAAATATTTTGTAAAAAAAAAAATATTATACAACAATAACAACAAATAGAATGGAGATCAATTTTACAATAACGAATAAAAGAATATTATTTTATCAACAATGATATAAGGAAATTGAACTTGAGAACATGATAAATAATATATTATAATTATATAAATATATTAAAGTTAAATTAGATAAGAGTAAAGGACGTGCAGGTTAACTGTTCTAAAATACAATCCATTGGATGACGGGATAACCATGTCGAGTTCTAGTTGCCCATAAAATCAATATCTAAGTTATGCTCAAATACACAACATGCATACATATTTGAAAGAGTAGGAGTCTCACTCACACTTTTATATATATATATATATAATTTGTCTAATGATATAATTAACGAACTAATAATATAGGTAATAAAATATAATAAACTACACTAATAACATGGGTAATAAACTATAATGAAATCTACAAATAAAATAGATAATAAAGTTTAATAAACTACAATAAATACGTTTTTATTAAAATATCCTCAACATATTCTTCATAAAATTATCTTCTACTCACACCGACATTACACAAGCATGGAGTACTTCAATTATATGTAATCGATCTTGAAATTAAGAGAACTGTTTCATACCGCGATTCTTATGAAGATAGAAAACACAATTTGCGGATCAAGTTTTGAAATGTTATACCATAATTACCATTTAGGGCATTATGCCATGAATTTCTCATTCTCTCTTTAGATCTTGTCATCAAATTTGCATGTTAATGCATTTGCGGATCTCTATTAAAATTTGCAAACTCGACTATGTTGAATAACTAACGAAGTGAATAAATATATTTTGATTTAAAATAGTTGCATACCATATTTTAAGATAAGTTAGATAAGTCTTAATTTTTTTAGATAAGTCTTAATTTTCAATATGAAGATAAGATAATTTTATAATTATCTAGAATAAACCAAAATTATTCAAAGCAATATTACTTACAAAATCATCCATATAACATTCAAAAATAAAAATATCAGATTATCAATTTTTTTTCAAAATTGATGTTTTTTGTGAAAAAAGATTTAAGAATTTCGTCAGAAGCATAATTGGTTTGGCCCACTAAAACCACTCCACATTAACTGATGGGCATAACATCACACTCGCACTAATCTGTTCTTTTCATTCCCTACTTTCGAGTCTCGGTTTGAATGAATTCCGAATATGAGTAGTGTATCGGATTTGATTCGGACAAAATCAGTATAAATTAAGTTATACGTGTCTTGTATTGAGCTTGAAAAAAAGGATGCAAATTGAAGAATACGTACAAACCATTGTGTATAGTGTGTGTTTATATATATATATATATATAAAGATCAAACAAGCATAATTCATGAAACATCAAAAAATCAATTAAGATCTGGAATCAGCTTTATGGAAACAAAAACAGAAAGGCAATAAATAAATAAAATAAATAAATAAATCAATCAATCAAAGCCGACAATGAGTATTCATATAGAACAGAACAAACGAGGACTCAAGGGTTGAAGAAGAGACCTATACATTGAAATCAAATCTAATAATAGTAATAATACTGGAGAAGAAATTAATCTACGGTGTAATGGAAGAGATCACACAGATCGATCCATGGACGACAACAACTATCACTCACTCTCAGCCTCTGATGTGCTTCACTTTGTACCACCCTTTCTTGCACGACTCGCCCACGATCTTCGCGCCCTTCTTGAACAGCGTCTTCAGCCCCCTGGCTCTTTCCTTCACCTGCTGCTCGAAACCAGCCATCTCTAGAGAGAGAGAGAGAAAACCCTAGAGAGAGAAAGTGAGTTGCGTTTGCTGTGCTGTGGGCTCTTTGCTTCTGTAAAATTGCTGAGAATGGTGGTTCAGGAGGTTGGTGTTGGAGGCTTTTATGGTGTGGGAAAGCTAGTGGAGATCCAACGCGTCATGGACACGTGGCGGAGATCGAGCGGATCTCCCGTCTATCAATGAGGTATTGGACACGTCGATTGCGGGGATAAGCATTCAAGTTTTTTTTTTTTTTTTTTTATTCGCTCGTGTGGGGGCTCTCATTAGGTGTTTGCTTTGGGCCCACGTAGTGTGTGTGGGCTTTTTCAGTTTGGTAAATATTGCCGTTGGGCATAAGTTAAAGTTAGGGACTCTGTGTAGGTATTTTTGGGACCACTTATTAATTTCGGTAGATTCCACTTTTCAATTTTGCAAGCGCCATCTATGTACTTTTCCTAATTAATGAAGTTTACTTTTTCATTAATTTTTATTTAGTTATGGTAATTGCCATTTTTATTCTTTCCCTAGTCCCTATCCTTTTATTTATGAAAAATTATATTATTGACTACTTTAATAGCCGATCTATAATTAGATATATATAAAAATATGACGTGATTATTTTAAAATTTTAATTTAAATATGCATTATTGCTACTTTGGTTTGTTATCATAAAATAAGTCAATTTTTCTTTTCTTTATCTTTTCAGTTTTTTATAACCATTTTCCTTATTTTTTTAGTTCTCCATAGCGGTGTAAAAATCTTCTTATTTTTTGTTTCAAGGTGTCAGATAGATCATTAACTTTAATGATTATATGCCTATCAAAATAGTAGATGGATATTAATGATCAATCTTTTATATATAAAGAAGGGATACACAATCTAATGATATATAAGAGATGCAATCTAAAGTATTTCACGAATTTTTACAGAAATGTAATGTTATGTATATATAAAACAAATATACAATTTGATATACATAGGGATTGAAACTTTAATAAGCAATAAAGATACCACTCTTCAAATAGTTAACTATCTTCTATTTTAAAATGAGTCATATTATATTTGACATTTGGATAGTTACATAAATTATGTAAAATAGTGACTTTTTACTTGTGAGGGCAAATAGCAGGATATTTATTTAAATATTTATATTATCTGCTAATTTATTCTAAGGTATAAACTCTCTTCTTTAGTTCTTATGCGCGTTGCTTATCTATATACAAATAAATAAAAAGCCTATATTTATTTATTTATTTTTTTTTTGGTCACGGATGGTGTAGATCATTCCTTTAGATATTGTAATCATCTCCAAAAATCTTCATTTCATATTGTTAAAAAATAATGGTGTAAGATCAATCCTGTTCTCAGAAGTTTGGTTAAAAAAAATTGTTTCGTTGAGTTGTATATATATAAACACAGCTCATTGTGTATATCTAATTCTATATCTCTATATTATTATTAGAAGTACAAAAAATTTCAGTACAATAAATATATATATTAATTTATTTTTTAATTAGAATTTTTAAGATTATTTTTTTCAATGTTAACTACTATATTATTATTGTCAAGTGTCAACTAAACGATTAAGTTGTTTCATATTATTTCTATACTATTTCAAATTCATAAGAAAATCTAATTAGAGAAGAAAATGAGAATGTTTAAGTACATACATTAATTTAATTGCAATCGCACAAACAACTATCACACTCCTAATTGGTTAATTCCCTTTTTGTTTGTGTGTGTGTATATATATATACACATAGATAGATAGATAGATATACATTCCGTATATAACTAAAAGACAATTAAAAAAAAAAAAGAAAGAAAATAATCCATTCCAAGTAGACATTTTTAAATAAATAAAGAAAATAATCATAATCCATTATGAGAAAGTTAGTGACTCACACACACACATACACATGTATTTACATATGTACACGGATCAACTTAGAAGAGAAAAAATAAAAAATAATTAAAATGACACTTTTGCCCTAAAAAATTATATTTTAAATGTCTCATAATATATATATCATCTAATCTTTGCGAATCAAACCATCTTATCTCTCTATTATGAATTCATATATAATATATATAGATATATAGATATACATAGCTAAAAGACAATTGAAAAAAGAAAGAAAAGAATCCATTCCAAGTCGGCAATTTTTTTTTTTTTTTTTTAAAAAGAAAGAAAATAATCATTATCCATTTTGAGAATGTGGATGAGACACACACACACACGTGTTTACATATGTATATGGATCAATTTAGGGGAGAAAAAATAATTAAAAGGGCACTTTTTCTCTTATAAAATTATATTTTAAATGTCTCGTAATAGTAGGAGACATGTAATTAATTAGCGTATAATTTTAGAAATCCTAAGAATGCGACTCCAATTATTACTCCTGAAATAGTAATTCTTGCTCTGTCAAGTTTGGAGAAAAGGTTGACAAAATTTACAGGAGGGGTGCACCTTACAAATCCTGTATGGTATATGTATGAATATAATACCCTTTATTAAGAAGAACATAGAATATATGCATACATATATATATGTATGAATGGTATATTAAGAAGTGGGGCGCTTTTGAATAATAGGGTTAACTTTGAAAAAAAGTATGGGAGATCACCACTCACCCACCAGTCCACCAGACAGCTTGGCTATGCATTTTGAATCCAATAGGACCAATACCCAAAATGAACTGGCTATTCCCTAATTCTCTTCCTAATAATAATAATAATAATAATAATAAAGCAACCCAACAACTGGATTGCCATGTGGCATGGGGGACACTAAAGGAAAGACAAAGTGATTATCCAGCTGGAATTAAGCTAAACTTGGAATATTTAGAGCCAGCGAGAGAGTCCAGCCAGATACTATATATTCCTAATCAAATTATAATCATGCCAACATGTTACCTTTGCATATGGTTCCTCCAACATCTCCAATCACCCACCCTAAAATACGCAAAGTGGTTTTTTCAGATTAGGAAAATGAAATTAAGATATTTTTCCCCAAAATTTGACAAGATTTGAATAAGCCAAATGTGCCTGTCTAGCAACTTGCTCGTCTTTAACTATGGGAGTGGGACCCTAATCTTTCTGGATTTTTCATAAGGTAAGAGGATGGTCCCACACTCCCAATCCAAGCATTTTTGTCTGTTGGTGTCTCATAAATTATGATTTAATCCATCAGGCACAGAGAGATGTGGAGAGAGAGAGAGAGAGAGAGAGGGCCGGGGGGGGGGGGGGGGGGGTTGTTTTGTATGCCATTGCCAATCATCACTGTCTCCATAAGAATGAACATGGTCCCATGTGGAACCTTCATGGATACACCATTTTTAACCTGAATGAGTGGGCACCACAGTTCGAAAATTTATGTCTAAGTCAATTACTAGGTATTATAGAAAATTAGTTTGAAAGTTTATGTTCATCGTGCCCTGTGAACGCGTATAATTCAAGTAGAATCAATTGAATGTCCGAATTAAACATATGGGACATCATCGATACGGAAAATTTTAGAATATCTTGGAGTATCATACTCCCAGATCTTTCAGCCGTTTGATATGATGGTGGGACCCACCAACACAGTATGGTACCCCACAATATTGTAGAACTTCTCAATCGATACATAGTCTCTAATTATCCACCTTTCTCATAAAATCAAAAGATGTGTGCCTGTGTGTGCAATAAATATACTGATGTGAAATGGAACCATTTCTTAGAAAAAGCCATATGATTATTGTGCATGTGAATTTTCTGGTTTCCCATTAGGAAAAGAGTGACAGACGAGTGAAGTGGAGAATAAGTTTATAAACATGGGCTGGGAAGAAAAAGAAGAAACATCAGTAATATTTTCTCTCCTTAGCTTTTACATTTTGCATTAAAATGTAAAGCTTTTCCCCCATAACCTTATGGGGCATTGTGTTGGTGTCTGTTATTTACCTAACCCATAAAAATACAAACATATAGATATATGTGTGTGTGTGTGTGTGTGTAATGTAAAGCAAATTTGATACTCTACCCAATAATGTATAAGAACCCTATGTTTCCATATGACATAAATGTTCATGTTCAGAGACTCCACCAAAGTCCTAACTCCTAAATCAATTCTCACATGCAGCATAATAATGACATGTTATTCGAAACAGTTCACGTGGCCTCAATTATTAAATTTTGTTCAGATGCATGAGTGAGAGAGAGAGAAATTTGTGTTTATATTGTATATTCTCTTCAGCCCAAATGAGGCTTATATAAAGGGCAAAGGGTTATACCCTAATTACACAATATTGCTTAATTACATAATAATCCTAACTACTATGGGTAATTACATAATGACCTAAATAAACATTTTAACACTCCCCCTCAAGCTGGAGAATATATATCAAATAATCCTAGCTTGGAATAGATAGTCCTTAACCGGTTATGACCCAGTGCTTTGGTAAACATATCAGTTAGTTGATCTTCAGACTTCACAAATGGAGTAGAGATACTCCCACTTAATATTTTTTCCCAAATGAAGTGACAATCAACTTCAATATGCTTGGTCATCTCATGAAACACAGGATTTGATGCAATGTGAACAACTGCTTGGTTATTACAGAACAATGGAGTGAGAGCTTCAACTGTCAACCCAAGTTTTTTTTATAAAATGTTGTATCCAAGTCAACTCACTAGTGGTATGGGCCATTGCCCTGTACTCAGCTTCAGCACTAGATCGAGCTATCACTGTTTGCTTTTTACTTTTCCATGTAACAAAATTTCCTCCTACAAATATACAGTAGCCTGTAGTAGATCTCCTATCTAAAGGAGAACTAACCCAGTCAGCATCTGTAAAACCTTTCCACTCTGAGATGACCATTTGATTTGTATAGTAACCCAAAACCTGGAGCTTGCTTGAGATATCGGATAATTCGAAGAACAACAATCCAATGTGGCATTCTAGGAGCTCCCATGAACTGACTTACAACACTAACTGCATATGAAATATCAGATCGAGTGATAGTGAGATAAATTAATTTCTCAACAAGGCGACGAAATCTGCCCGGGTCATTAAATAGATCACCCTCATTAGACACAAGTTTTGTATTTGAATACATAGGAGCATCAACCGGACGACCACCTAACATACCCGTTTCTTCTAGTAAGTCTAACACATATTTTCGTTGAGATAAACTTATACCCTCCTTGGATCTAGTAACTTCAATACCCAAGAAGTACCTAAGTTTATCCAAGTCTTTAGTGTGGAATCGATTTTGCAAAAACAACTTCAACTTAGCAATGCCTGCAGAATCATCACCTATGATCACAATATTATTTACATACACCACAAGAAAAATGAAGCCAACTTTAGTGCGCAGGTGAAATACCGAATGATCGGTCTGGCATCTGTTAAGACCAAATTCTAATGCCGCCTCAGAGAATTTTCCAAACCAAGCCCGTGGAGATTGTTTCAATCCATACAGTGCCTTTTTAAGGCGACGAACAGTGTGATGATACTCCCCCTGAGCAACAAACCCAGGTGGTTGCTCAATGTAAACTTCTTCAACCAGGTCACCATGTAAGAAGGCATTTTTGACATCCAATTGAAACAACGGCTAGTTATAGTTGGCAGCAATGGAAATAAGAACCTGAATAGAAGAAATCTTAGCAACAGGGGAAAAAGTCTCATCATAATCAACACATAAGTCTGAGTGTACCCCTTTGCCACTAGACAAGCCTTCAACCGCTCAATAGACCCATCATGAAGGTATTTAACAGTATAGACCCACTTACAACCAACCGTTTTGGAACCTGGAGGTAAGGGAACAAGATCCCATGTTCCATTACGGTGAAGGGCATCCATTTCATCTACCATGGCTTGTCACCAACCCAAATTAGAGAGAGCATCCTGCAAAGTCTTGGGAACAAAAGTAGCAGATACTTTGGATAAAAACAAGATAAAGAGGATGAAATATGACGGTAGGAGACAAAGTTAGAAATGGGATGTGCAGTAACACACGACCGAATACCTTTACGGAGAGCAATAGGCAAATCATCAGGTAAAGGCGTCGGATCCGAAAACTCTGAAGGAGATGAAGGGAGCGAAGTAGGCGGTCGAGGTCGTCGAGTATAAACCTGCAATGGGATAGCAGAGCGAGGAGGTGCAGAAGCAGGAAACTGTGATGGAACCGTTGGCATAGGTGGCTTAGAAGTAATATCGAGAGGAGTAGTAGAATCAGAAAAATATGGGAGAGACTCAGAAAATGTGACATTAGCACTAGTGAAATAGCGTTGAAAATGAGAACTGTAACAACGATAGCCCTTCTGAGTGCGAGAATACCCAAGAAAAACACACTTAGTGGCACGAGGGTCGAGTTTATCAAGACCGGGTCCAAGGTTATGGACATAACACACACATCCAAAGACCCGCGGAGTCAGATTAAACGATACGGAGTCTGGAAATAGAATAGAATGAGGAGATTTACCTTTTAACATTGATGAGGGCATTCGATTAATAAGATGACATGCCGTAAGAAGAACATCACTCCAAAATCGTTTGGGAACATGCATATGAAATAAAAGGGGACGACAGACTTCCAGGAGATGACGATTTTTCTGTTCAGCTACTTCGTTTTGTTGCGGAGTATAAGTACAAGATGATTGATGAATGATGCCTTTAGCTTGAAAATAAGACTCAAAAGGGTCCGAGAAATATTCTTTGGCATTGTCAGAACGTAAAACTTTAATGGAACACCCGAATTGAGTTTTTATTTCTTTGCGAAATATTTGGAAAATAGAAAACAATTCAGAACGATTTTTCATTAAAAACAACCAAGTCATCCGAGAATGGTCATCCACAAAAGTCACAAAATAACGAAATCCATTAATAGAAATATTTATTATTGGTCCCCATACATTTGAATGAATTAATTGAAAAGGACTAGCAACATGATTATTAGCTCTCGGTTTGAAAGATACAAGACAATGCTTACTAAGCTGACATGTTTCACAAGACATGGACTCAATACGACTAAGACTGGGAACTTGACGTTGCAGAACTGATAGTGATGGGTGGCCGAGACGACAGTGCCACTGGAAAGAAGACAAAGATGATTAAAGAGCCGTGGGAAATGGTGCAAGATCGAAGTAATACAAGCCACTTACTTCATGTCCCGTACCAATCCTCTTATTCGTCTTGAGATCCTGAAAAAGACAACATGTGGGATAAAATGTAATGGAACAGTTAAGAGATTTAGTAATTTTACTAATGAACAACAAATTAAAAGGGAATTGAGGAACATATAACATAGAGGAAAGAGACATAGACGAGGTAAGATGAATAGTTCCCAAACCCAAAACTTTAGGTGATGATCCATTAGCAAGAGTAACACTGTGAGAGGAAGGAACAGACTGAAAATCAGATAAGAGATGAGAACTACCAGTCATGTGATCGGATGTGCCAGAGTCAAGAATCCAGGGACTCTGACTAGAGGACAAAAGACATGCAGGGACAGTATCTGATTGGGCCAAGGACCCCATGGAAGATGAGGTGGAAGACCGTTGTTGAGACAGAAACTGAGCATACTCATCGCGGGGAATTGTGACCATAGCAGTCTCAACAACCACATGTGGAGCAGTGGGTGTGGCAAAGAGAGAAGAATCCCCATCATTAGAAGTCACTTGATGTGCATAGGAAGAAGGTGGCGGTTTCCCATGAAGATCCCAACAGTAATTGACAGTGTGATTAGTAAGACCGCAGTGAGTGCAAAGTTTTGAGTCTCTGCCTTTGCCTCAACCACGGCCATGGCCACGACCACAAGTAAAACGACCACCACCGCCATGAGAAGACTGAAAGCCACCCTGGTTCACAACTAAGGCAGAGTGGTCACTGCTAGGAGGAGCAGTGACACCACTTGATGCACCCCTTGAAGCGCCACTAGATAAAGTGGCACGTTGAAGTCTGGATAACATATCAGGTAGAGAGGGAAGTGTAGGGCTACCCAAAATCTGTGCACGAACAGGTTCATACTCTTGTGACAAGCCTGTGAGAACCCGAACAACATTAAAATCCTCATGTTGCTGTTGCACGCTTTTCACATTAGAGGTGAGAGGCTGATACAAGTTCATTTCTTCACAAAGTCCCATAGCCCGTGAGAGGTATTCTTCTAAACTTTGAGTCCCTTACTGGAGATCAAAAAATTGTCTACACACCTCATAAATTCTGGTTATATTACCAATACCAGAATATAACTGTTGGAGTTGGGTCCATATCTCCTTGGCAATGTCCAGATATAACAAGTTGGAGCTAATATGAGGTTCAATACAATTCAGCATTAAGGAGATGATCTGAGCATCCCTTTGTTCCCATGAACTGAAATCAGCATCACTGCTTTTGGGTTTATCCTTAACCAAATGAGTGCCAAAGCCTTTGGCTTTCAGGAAAATGGCTACGGACTTGGCCCATAAAATGTAATTTTTGCCATTAAGCTTGACTGAAGTCATGGGAGGATTGAAGGAGGTAGAAGATAACAGGTCTGAACTGGAAGCCATGAAGAAGGTTTAAAAAAAACAAACGAACCTGGGAAAAAATTGCAGAATCGGCAACCGGGTCGGATCTGGACAACCGAGTGGAATCTGGTCAACCGGGGCTGGATCAAAACCAGGTCTCTGCTATCCCGGTTTTAGTAAACCAGGGTTGGAATAACATAACCGCATAACCAAACACGGCTGTTCTTCTTCATAACACCACTGACAGACTCTTGCAAGCACGCAGCGGCGATGGCAATAATCAGCAACACCACACCAAATCAAAACCTTTGCAACTTCCGACCAAGAGAAAAGACGAATCGATGAAGCCTCACCTTTGCAACTAACGACGGTAGATGTCGGCGAGCTTGTTGACGACCAAAGCGGCAACAACACGAGTAGCCAAAGGGGCCTCAGATCTGACGGCGACAAAGGAGGCTTCAGATCTGATGACGACGAATGATATTCTCAACCTGCCGGTGACAAGAACTTTCGGCAAAGACACCAACAACACACTCGCGATTCCGATCGCGATTCCAATCTCATACAAGGGCAACACAATTGTCGTTTCCCACACCCATGAATCCATATTACTCTGATACCATGTTCAGATTCATGAGAGAGAGAGAGAGAGAGAGAAAGAGAGAAATCTGTGTATATACTGTATATTCTCTTCAGCCCAAATGAGGCTTATATAAAGGACAAAGGGTTATACCCTAATTACACAATATTGCTTAATTACACAATAATCCTAACTACTATGGGTAATTACATAATGACCCAAATAAACATTCTAACAAATTTGTGCAGTCATAATTCTATTAAGAATCTTTTGTTGTCATCTGCATATATTCTTATTTACAGAAATCATTACAATGGATTCAGGAATATAATTAGAGTCTATTGCTATATAAGTTGAAGAATTGTATTTTTTTATAGTGTTCTTCTGTAAAGCCAACAAAATGGACTCACAGACGTAGTACAGAAATAGGATTAGAAACAGAATAACAAATATTAGAGTAACTTGGATGAAACTTCTGTTAACCATCAACTCTACAAGCTTCAGCGTTTAAAGAGGGTGTAACTTTAATATTTAAAGCCTCTAAAAACTTCAAATCTGCTTGTGGGAAAAATTCTTTGACTTGTCACTAAACCCTTCAAAGAATCAATTTAAAGTCATGTTAATGTATATAATATACGCGCGTGGCATTTTTATATCATGGAGTGTTACATACATGTCCACGCTAATCGCATTTGTCCAAGTGATAATTTCAGTGATTTGAGAAAAAAGCCAACTTCTAAAGTAAAGAGAAAAAGGAAATCGAAATTGGTTGAGGTTAAATGTTAAGATAAATATGTTATTATAAGTGTCAGGGCATTGTACAATGAATGAATAAGATATGAAGAACTTAAGTTTCCTGTCCAACAATAGGAGGTTTCAAGGACAGATCCAATAATGAACAATTGCAAGAAATTCTCACCAGAGAAATGAGCCGCACTGAAGATGGCTGAGCTTATGACAACCGCTTGTTGCCATTTCATTCGGCACGTAAGAGATGCTAAAAGATACCCCCTGTAAACAATTTCTTCCAGCAGGGGAGTGACGATGCAATAAACAAGGATGCAGGCTGTCTGAGAAATGAAACCACTTGAGAGGATTTCCTTCAGTATGGGGTTGTTCACATCCTGCAACCATATGAAATAAGAAAAAGATCAGTTGAGACTGAGTAAACATAGGCTAATCGATGAGTCATTTAGTGAAGTGCCTTATTCATTTTAGAGTGGTTTGGAGTTGGGGTTGTTAGTGCTCGCTTTGTTTGGGAGATTTTTGATGGTCCAAATTAGTGGCAAAGTTGTTTCGTAATTAGGGAATTGGAAGAAATAGCAAGAGGAAGAAGGAATGGTAATGTTCCCCTCTTTATCTTATGTAGTGAGTCCACGGGGAAAGAAACCGATGGTCTTTTGATTGGATAGAGGATCCAATTCATAAACTAAAAACTTCTATTTTGGCTGTCCCTTTAGCTGGGTGACAGGAAAAGGTAAATCCTTCACATCAGACCAGAGAAGAGTTAACCTGAGGAACCATACCTCTTCTAATTAAAAATTACTGTAGAGAACGAAAAAAACTCCACACCAACAACATGGACTAACCAAACAGAAAACAATATCTATAATGGGCTGCAAATAGATGACAGTTTTCCAGACAACAGAGATGGCCCAAATATCACAAATTTTCATACTAACTGATCCATGAATGCATACATGATATACTAAATCAGCTATAGCAACTACAGGCACCAAACTCTCTAAATATTCTCCCTCAAGTTTCTTATTCAACAGATCATCACCTGACCCCTAGTATCAATCTTGCTGACCAAGCCAAAATTCCCCAACAATCCAACCTGAAGCCTACAGAAAATACAAATTCCTTAGAGATGTCATTTGGACAAGTATATCTGGTGAAGAAAAATGGTTATTGATGTTCAACCAGAATAAAAAGAGTGGCAAGAAATGTGATGACTGAACCAAAGCACGGGCGTAAGGGACTGAAGGAAGAGGATTTGGAAGAAGTTTCAATTGCTGCCCACATGTAATTCACCCTCAGGCAAAACAACCTAAGCTACCTAGTCATTCCCATCACCATTAGGCTGCCCAGTCCAAACAGATATAGAACTCCAGAAGCTAAGTTAAAATCTTTTCCCAACTATCATTCCAAAAAAACCATCTAAAAATTTTGAAGCATCATAAAATTACTAATTCCACTGTGTTATGTTTAGTGCCTTATCTCCATACAGTGGGTCCCAAGCCTGGAAAAAGGACAGTTGCATCAGGTAGCCTGACAGCCAGCTTAAAGCATTTGTCAGAACCATTAGCCAACGCCAAGTAGTTGGGAAAAAAAACTTTGCCGTTGTTGCATTTTACAAATTACTCTTCCAAACGCTCTCTTGGATAAATTTTTAGAGGACAACTATTTCCAATTCTCAAACATAATTGTTCTGTTTCTGCTCTATAGTTTTAGTGGGTGAAACACAATCTAAAGTAAGGATTTATAGTCATAGTTTTAGAAATGTGAATTTTTTTGAAAGTGATTAACTAAGTGAGATTAGTACATGAGAAAGAGAGTGGGAAAAAAGAATTAACTTGGTCCAAGATGGTAATCTCTTTTACATGTAAAGCCACAATCAAGATACCATGAAAACTCCCCAAACTTAAAGACACTATGCAATTCCCCATTCAATAAATGCTTCTATCACTATAGAAAAATATAATTTGCAGTTCCTCAGTTCATCTAGAAATCGTTTTTCACTCCCGCATTGGAAATACACGCATCGGTGGACAGGAGAAAGATCAATATGCATCATTGACTTGGTAGAGTAAGATATAATACAAAAGTTCTGCTTTCTTCAAATATCAGCTACCAAGTATGGTTGACAACTGTGTAAGGTCAAACATGTCTCAAAAGGTTTGAAATAGTAAAGTATATATACCAACTCACCAAGTGGTTAAAACATCGTTAACTTAAACCACCATACAATAAAATGATCTATTATTGGGATTTATCAAGTGGTGCATTCCAGTCTTTTATTTATTTATTTTAATCATGATGAAAAAATTTCATTGGAGAACTATTGAACATTGAAAGAATTAGCTATGCAAAGTGGGCCAGCATACCACTTCATATATAATAATTCACAGGAGAAAGTTGCCCCTCTCTCTCCCCAGCCACACTTTCCTTCCAACCAATGTTCTTGTTTGTTCCCCCAGGAAAGAGTTGTTTAACAATTTTAGCATAAAGATTTAATTGAAAAAATGGCATGCATAATAACAAGGTTCATCATATGGATACAGTTCGGTTGAAGTCTTGGGCAAAAAACTAAAATTCTGTCATGTACTGAGAGAGATATAAAATTGTCCAATCAATAGAGAGAGAGGGAGAACTCTAGTCCTATATTACCTGACCGTTATTCCTAAAATATACAAGGAGGAATTGAGGAAACAACAATGAGTTGTGTGTATTGCTATAAATGTTAATCTGCCAACGACATATTCGCTCTGGATCATTACTTTCCTTGTCTTAGAAACTGAAATTCCAAGGACTATAACTTTGAAAATTGAAATTCTAATGCTCTCTCTCTCTCTCTCTCTCTCTCTCTCTCTCTCTCAAGGGAAAAACAAAGAGAGAGAAGAAGAAGAAGAAGTTTACCCAACAGCTTTATGTAAACCCCGAAATAATAAAAATAAAAATAAAAGATACCCAAGAGGTATGTTATAAATATCATGATTGTGTCATTTACATTGCAAATCAAGCTACTCCCTCCAACAATATGAACCTACTAGGAGTCAAGACAGGGTTTGGATTTTTTTTTTTTTTTTTTTTTTTTATAAAAATTCACCATTATTGTTCATATATGAAGATGAACTATGTATAAATACAGTTTCCAAATTCTTGTAAGAAACTTTACTAAACACAAAAAGCATGCAACCACAATTTGTAATTTAATTAAATACTAGGAATATGAAAGCATCAAGGAAAAGAAAATACAGTTCACTAAACCAACCTTGGGCCCTATCAATTGGTCAGCAAGCAGTGATGTAATGAAAACCAATAAGATAAGAAACCCAAAGCCCAGTGTTGATGCTGTCAACCAGTTCCTATCTTTTGATAGTTTGTCAGCTTGGAACAAGTTAACAAGCTTATATTCTGGCTTCGCAATGCACCTTAGTAGCCACAATACTCCAGTGAGCTCAAACGTTTGAATTGCAAGTAGTGACAACGCCTGTGCTGAATAGGAGAAATATAAGTCCAATATCAGCATACAATGTAATCATTCTCAAACTTGATAAATAATTCGGTCTATGACACATTTTAACAGAAAAATGTATGGCAATTTCCTTAAACTTTTAAGGGGCAGAATTTCGAACATGCCATAGATTTAGAATGGGTCATTGAATTCAGCATAAACAAAGGAATACATCATTGTTGTCTAGAATCATGCAAATATCAAATCCCTATGGGAAAGCCCCATAATTCATATGAAACGAATTATATCCAATTCTCATAGAGGTGGCAATTGTTTTGTTCAAATTGAATCAATCTAAGAAGCTGTAGACACTATGAAATATTTGTGTGCTTGAAGATTGATTCATGAACTCAACCAGATGATAGTAAATCATAAATATCACATGAGTCAGGGATGCATAGGCCCACACAGTTCTTGGCATGGACCCTGATACTAAGAGTACCCCCTGAAGGTGTTCACATTTCTATATCATCAAGTATCACCGGTTATTCATTCTCAGTTATCATTTTAGCAAAATGGTTTCAAGTGAGGTCATTATCTACATATCAGAATGTCGAATACAAACCCAAAAGAAATCCTGATCAGTTTGGCATACTTCACACCATACTGATAAAAAGCCGAGCATGCTACTGAATTATGTCAAGAGAAAGGCCACCCTTTTCATCTCAGTGAAAATTGAGGTGGGGGTTTACGTTAAGTTATATGTTCCACTTTCTCCTACTATCTACATAACGTTACTCATCAAAATTATCATGGAAATCAAGAATCCACACACCTCAGTCTGCAAGTCAAGAATAGGTCGATGCAACATGTAGGCAACCACAGACAACCCTCCAAAACTCATGGGGATGTGTAAACTGAACAAATACAAAGCCATGGTGCTCCATGTAGCCTCACCGTCCCAAGGAATATCTGATCCCAACACTGAGAAACCCTGTTAAATTCAATTCACACAACCACCCAATTTCCAAATTATTCGACTTAGAACACAATACAGAACAAAAATACTACTTTATATAATCTATAAAAATCTAAACTTGTGCAAAATTAACTGACCAAAGATACTACCCCTTTATTATTATTATTGGCAGATTGATAATACCTAAATGTTAAAAATACGTAGATAACAAAAAAAGAAAAAACATAAAAAAAAAAAATAGGGTTAGAAATCTTCACTTTCCCAAATCCCTAAATGTTATTGTTTTATGAGAAAATAGACAGCTAATAAACAAAAAAAAATCTACCTCAGATGCTCTGGTTGTGTGTTCCTCTTTAATGCAAGAACACTTGGAAGAAGATATGGGGCTCAATTTGGAGATGGAAAGAGAGGAAGAGAAAACAGCTTCATTTCTATGAGATAAAATTAGCGACCCACCAAAATTGGCGCTTAAAAATCTTGCTGGAGGAGCAGATATGGAACTCGGCGGCAAATGTACAAACACCATGTCCTCCTTACTCTGTTAGCCACACTGTTACTTCTTTCCCCACTTCATTTTGTGGTCTCTCATGTATTTGCAGGAACGTCAATCAACTGTGTGTGTACATCTCTACATATGTTCGGCGGTATGAGATTGTCGCGGGACTCGGACATTGTCGTATAGTAGCAGTAGCAGGCAGAAAAACTAAAAACATAAAATTTTTTATAAATAAATTATAATTGCATTCTTTAAATTTTGTCATAATGACAAGAATCCCCTCTTTGTTTCTAAAATTATTTAAACCTCTTTTAAAAAAACAAACCTTGTAACACGACTCTCCTTGTCAGTGATGGGCAGTCAAATTAGCTAAAAAAAAAAAAAAAAATTAATGCATATTATTTTTGTTGAATAAATATTACTTTTTTATTTTTAAAAAAATATAAAAACATAAAACACATTATGAATTAATGAAAAAAAATAATATAAAATTTTTGAAAACAAAAATAATATCCATCTAGCAAATAATATCCATGTAGCTTCCGTTTCTAGCCGAAGTTGAAGGTAGAAAGTTCAAGTCTTCATGTAAGCAAGTGATTGTGCCTATATTTTTTTGCCAATTAAAAAAGGCATTGATAAAATAATAAAAATTCAATTTTTATTTATATAATATCATATTATATAATTATGAAAAAAAAGGGTCCTATTTTGTGGATATTCGTTGTACTACCCTTGTTTTCTAGTAATTACTACAGTAGAATTTATTTACTACTTTTTTTACCTAGAACTCCCAAACACGGTGCAAGAAGACCGGAGGGGATGTGTATCATCAAAACGCACCAACAAATGGAGAGTCTGGTGGTAGAAGAGCTGCAGAGAAAATCGATCAAGTGGGCTAAAGTAATCGAAGAGATAGTGAAACTGGAGAAGAAGATCTTCCCAAAGCACGAATCGCTTGCTAGATCCTTCGACGACGAACTCAAGAAGAAAAACTGTGGATTGCTTTACTCTGTCGTCGACGGAGAAGTTGCAGGCTATGTCATGTATTCATGGCCTTCTTCACTGTGCGCCTCCATTACAAAACTTGCAGGTTCAAAACTTATTCTCTCTACAGTTTAATCCTTGTTAATATATGCGTATTAAGACATATAGCTATAGATATAGGTTTTTTTGTGGATATAAAATTGGTAATCCATTGTTGAAAGTATCTAATTTGCAATAATTATGTTTTATATTGCGTTCTTAATTAGAATGCTAGCTTTTGTGGATTATTAGGTTATATTTGTGGATATGAGATAGATTTGGTGAATCTGCAAAAATACCCATTTGGGAAATGTATATGACACTGTGATAATTTGGTATCTCTTAAAAGCTCCAAAAGATCTTATTCAATTAAAGCAGAGAGATTACAATTAGGAACGTCCACTTCACTAAGCCACAATGGGCATCTATCAGTATAGTTCCTAACTCTTGCTAGAGGGAGTTTTAGTTTGGAAGGTGTAGCAAGTTTATTGAATCAAATTCAACAATTCGAAACTACAATTTAATTCAACCCAATTATGTGCCCTGAATTTGTTTTTTGGAAAATAATATTTTGTGCCCTAAATTTGACATCAAAATCCATCACTGTCGAGATTGGGTCAAATATTGGTGTTGATGACGGCCATGGAGGAGTCGATGGTGGTGCTGTATGATCTCTATGGAAATGTTGTAAAGAGGGAGGGAGAGAGAGTGTGTGTTTAATTTAATCTCCAATGCGTATTTAATCCCCTCCGCTCTAATCAATTTCCCAATTTTAAAAGCCAAAAGCCATCTTTCCAAACACAAAACCGCTCATAATGACAGTTCTGCACTTCTTTTGTTCATATCTTCAGGCACTTGTATCATACACCATCTCTTGTTGTCATAGTGCAACATACATGCTCGAACACATATATTTTAATCCCTCCGCATTCTTCATTATCTTAGTATGTTACTACTATGACTTCTATTATATTTCGATTTCGATTTTTGTCCCTTCAATTATTGAAACAACAATGTAATTCTTAGAAATTAGTGTTCCATGTGTCTCTAAAAGCTGAGAGAGAGAGTGAGAGGAACGAGAGAGAGTAAACACCTTCAGGTTCGAGTGATATAGAAGAGATTTTCAATTGACCTTAAAGTGTTGGCTTTAAGGGTATTTTGGGCATTTATTAATTTGAGGTAGGTCGTAAGGTCCATTTAGTCATTTTGATGCAAAGGAGGGTAGTTTTAGCATTTCACGTATTTATTTAACTGACTTTTAATTGGCCTAACGATCAACTACCGACAGGAGAGGTTAGAGTTATCTCAATCAAACAAACCTCAAGGGAGGTTGAACATACCTTTTTTTCTTTTCTTTTCTTTATGAGTTGAATCTAAGGGTAATTTGAGAAAATCTCCAGGGAGGTCGGGGTAATTTGCCCTCTTATTTACTACCTCTGTTCTATCAGGCCTCTCTTTCAAGGAGGGTCATAAAAAGTTCCAAATAGTGGGAGAAAATGCCATAAGAAGATAGATGAAAAAGGAGTCCTCACTTGATTAGATTGCACAAATGCATCCTTTGTGGGTTCTATGTTTCATTTCTTTGGATGCTTGGTTGATTTGTCTATTGTGAAAATGTCAAATTGGTTAAATCAGCTAGAATTGGATTTTTATTTTAAATTTAACTCTAATAGTATGGTCACATTTTTCTTCTTTAATGGTAAACAAAAATAGTGAAGGAGAACTGTAGGAGGCTAGGCCATGGAGAGGCACTGCTGAAAACAGCAATTCAGAAATGCAGAGCTAGAAATGTCCACCGCATATCACTCCATGTCGATCCCTTGAGAGTTCCAGCCGTGAATCTCTACAAGAAACTTGGTTTCCAAATTGACAGCCTCATAGAAGGTTACTACTCTTCTGACCGAAATGCCTATAGAATGTACTTGGATTTTGACACCCATTAGCGGAAGCTACTGAAAGCATTGTTCAAATTCTTCCACCAAGCCTGCTTTTCGAAAGGCAAGCTTAAGCAGGTCTGTGCTGAGTTTGATGAATCCTCATCGAACACCAAATGTTCTATCAAATTTTTCTGTGTGTGTTTCGAATGAGATTGACATGTGACCAATCACCGTCTTTATTTATTTGCGTATATCTTAACCAGTTTGTTTTTTTTTTTTTTATCCAGTTCATGAAGTTGATGAATAATGAATTGCCATGCTAGTGATTAGTTTAAAGTTAGGGAAAATTACATATAAATGGAGTCAAAGTTTCATATTTACTTAGAGGCTGAGTCAAAGTTCCATATTTCTCTAAAATGGATTGCTGAGGTGGCACATGGTTTTTTACTGTTTAGAAATTGTGGTACCTAAAATACCCTTCCACGAAGGTACTACTTTTTCTTCGAAGGTATTACTTTTTTGAACTGAAGGTACTACTTTTTGGCGTCCAGGTACCATGTTTTTTAAACACCCGCGAAGGTACTACTTTTTCTCCGAAGGTACTACTTTTTTGAATTGAAGGTACTACTTTTTTACACTGAAGGTACTACTTTTTTGTTAGGAAAGGGCATTTTAGGCACCACAATTTTCTAAACAGTAAAAAATCATGTGCCACCTCAGCAATCCATTTTAGAGAAATATGAAACTTTGACTCAGTCTCTAAGTAAATATGGAACTTTGACTCCATGTATATGTAATTTTTCCTTAAAGTTAAGTATAGAACTATTAGTCAACTCAACAAAGCCTTACTTCCTTATTCTTGCGAAGAATGATTTATGTTGAGGCCAACAGTTCGATTCTAGTTCCTAAAATTGTGAAACTGATAGGATAATATTGTTTCACAGTTGAGGTGTAAAACCGTAAAAACTCTATATATGCATATATGGTTTCATCCAACCGGCTGTTTACTTGGTTACCACGGACTTTCGAACATGGTCATCTCCTGCCTTCTATAAAGAGCAATTCTTCATTGTGGTCCCATTAAACAAGGGTGTTAGGAGGGATGGATTGGAAATAAATTTAATCTTTTGCAATATTTGTGCAAAGTGACTGCTCTCGGGATTTAAATTCACGATGGATTGGAAATAATTTTAATCTCTCGTGATTCAAATTTGCACCAGTGCGAAGCATGGTATGCAAACTGTATAGTCATCACAATAAAAAAGTACATCATGAAAAATTTAAAACCATACGAGGAATCAATTGACATTGCAACAAAACTTGGAATCATTCGGCAATATAGGAAAGAAATGTAGAAAGGAAGGATCATCTCATCTTGCAGGAAAGGAAGGTGTTTCAATCCGCCTATCAAACAACGGATGTGGTAGTTTCTTCAACTGGAGTTGGGTTAGAGGGAGGCGGTGTTATAAATTTATGGTAGCAGAATAAATGCGCCATGCAAGATTGAAAGGAAAAGCCGCTAGTTCCACGGCCTGTAACTCCTGTTATGTAGATGTTGGACATGAAGACCATTCGCGCAATAATTAAGTAGGAAGGCACGAAGAGGAGAGATAAGAGGTAAATGGGAGGAATTCGATGGGGAAAAAGCCAATTCTTGGCCAGTGATGCGCTCTCTCCTGCACTATAAGGACGATGGTGGCGGTGAATGCCAATACCTGCATTGACACTGCGAGCAATATAAATGCAGTACCTGCTGCTATGCTTAGTGTAACAGTGAGCTTGAAGTACAATGATATGAGGGCTGGGGAAAACAAAAGTAATGAAATGGCAGTGCATGTAAAGCAAAGGGCATCGGAGATGATAAAAATGAGAAAGAATGGTTGGTTCAGAAAGTTTGGGACGCCTGTTTTTTCGTCTAAACCTCCTGGTAGTGTGTAGACTGTGGAAAAGGCGACAGAGGCCATAAACACACCAAGCCATGCAACAGTTTCTATTCTGAACCTCACCTGTTTTACAGCTTTCGCGCGAAGGTGTTCCTTGTTCTTAACAAATACTTCTTTAGCAGTCTCCCCTTCACAGTTGCGATGCAAACTTAAATCCTCTGAACACGATGAGCAAATTTCCTTTACATGCTGCATCCACAGTTCCACACACACCAGCACTATATATAAATCTATAGATCAAAAACATAATAGTACCAATTTATAAAAATAAAAGTGATACAAAATTGTGGGAATTATAGAGAAATTAAATTAATGAGTCATACAATAAAATTATGGGAAGGATAATTGAGCAACAATTAAGGAAAAAAATAAATACATGATAATCAATTCAAATTTATGCTAGGTAGATCTACTATGGAAGTTATATACTTTAGTAAGACATCTAATGGTAGAATATAGAAGTAAACAAAAAGACTTATTCAGGATATATAAATACTATACGGTGCCAAGGAACATAATTTGGTGGGTTCTGGAAAGAAAACAAGCAGCTGTAAAGCTTATAACTCAGGAGACGCGCGCGCACACACGCACACACACTACATGTGGAGAGACTAGCAAATTTCCTATCAAAGTGGGATTACACCAAAGGTTCGATGTTAAGTCCATGCCTATTTGCGATAGTGTTAGACGAAATAACAAAAAATGTTGACGAAAACATTTCATGGTGTATGTTATTTGTGGATGACATAGTTTTGGTAGATACTTCTAAGGAAGCCTTAGCAACAAAATTAGAAACATGGAGAAAGAATGTAGACTGAAAAGGCTTAAAAATTAGTAAAACTAAAACAGAATAAATGGAATGTAAATTTGATAAACTAACAAATGATGACCATATAAATATTACAATTGAGGATCAAAGATTTACTCAAAATAATTACGTTTGTTACCTAATTGGGGAGATGAATGGTTATGTAGTGAGTAGAATTAGAGCAGGGTGGACAAAATGGAGGCAAACTAGTAGTATACTTTGTGACAAAAGAATACCAAATAAATTAAAAGTGAAATTCTATAGAACGGTTATTAGAGAAGTAATTTTGTATGGAGTGGAGTGCTTGGCATTAGAAAAGACACAAGGACAACCCATCCGTGTTGCGGAAATAGGGATGACAAATTCCCCATCCCCGGCCGGTCCCCGCCTCACCCTGCCCCGTTTAGGGCGGGTTTGGAGACCCTTTTATGCAAACGGGGATGGGGTAAACCCGCCTTGTCCCGCCCTGTTTAGGGTGTACATTGACTAAAATACCCTTATATATTATGATTTACTAAATTATATTAAGTATATATAAACATACTTCTGAAAAAAAGAAAAATTATTTGTTAAAAAAATTATAGTGTATATTAAATGGGGATGGGGATTGCGGGGTGGGGATAGGGAATGGGGGGCGGGGGCGGGGGCGGGGATTGAAGTGAAATTTTATATAGGGATGGGGGCTGGAATGAAAAAAATTACCAGGGATGGGGAATGAGATCCCGCCCTGCCTCATTGCCATCCCTATGCAGAAATGAGGGTGCTACAGTGGATGAAAGTTTTCAACGTATCAAAATAAACTATCCAAATGTGAGAGGAGCTTGTGGGACTCACAGCCCCACAGCAGTGTGCGACCACCAGCCCTTTCTCATATTCGGAAAGAAGTGAGATTGTGTATGTGGGCAAATCAATGAATGGCACCATAGAATTGCATGTACCTCAAACAAGAGCAATTCACTTTGCAGTTGGAGTATAGGGTTTCCTTGTACTGGTTCGAATGTACAATCTTGTCCAACCATATGTAGAATGGTATTCAAATATGTGTCTTTTCGCACAATAAGCCTCCTCCAAGAAATTCCCACTTGATGCAACACGTAAAAGACCCATAGTTGCCGGTACTTGACGGCTACATGTAAAATGGTAGCCTCATTTCCATCAACATGCTCAACTGCCTGAGGGTACAATCGGAGTATCATCTCAACAATATCCACACACCCAACTTTAATTGCCAAAAATAATGGTGTTTCTGTATTATTGCTTTTCTTTACAGAAATATTGGAAGCTGATGATGATGATATTGATGGCCCTCCATTGTTTTCGGTCTCACTGGGCGTAGCTTGTAGATGATGATAAGTTTGCTTCCATGATGTATTGTCTTTTGCTACTAAAAAGATGGCAAGTTTCTTAGCTGATTCATATTTCACCATTTCCTTCCTAATTGCTTCCCACAAAGGCACTCTACAAACCTGTGCATCTTGATTTCCAACAAATCAAAGTCAGTATTACATGAAAAGTAACAATAATGGGACTATATATGGTGTTGTATTGTTATATAATTTTATTTTATTTTACCTTCAACCCTTGATCTACTAGTTTGGAGGGCAAGGAATTTTCTTCTCAGGGCACGAGTAAGTAGTATTAAATTTTTAGCTTTCAAGAGGCTTAAAAAGAACCAATTTTATTTATTTTTTTCATTGACAAGAAACATACACATTACTCACATGCTCACTATACTCATTTGGAAATTTGATACCTCACCATCCACTTTGGAATGTAGAAGAGATACTATTAGGCCACAAGGCCCTCGGTAAACACCAACTTTATTTATTTAGGGTGATCTTTCTGTGTTGGAGCATATATATATATATTAGAAAATGTAACTATATGCATATAAAGCTGGGGATGCAATGTTCACAATTTTTACTTGCTTGGTTTGTAACTCTGAAAATAGTTTCTATTTTTAGAAATCTGTACAAAAAATTATGATTGGTTCAGTTTCTTGAAAATTATTTTCTGAAAATTCAGTTATAAAAAAGTTTGTTTTTAGAGAATTGTCTTAAAATAGTTCTGTTCTCTGAATTCTTGGTAACTGTTTTCAGAATTACAAACCAAACAAGTCCAAATTTTATCCTTTTGCACTCCATTTGAATTTATTTATTTATTAACAAATGACAAAATTATGACGGATCAAAATGCTCTTCGATGCTTGGATCAATCACCTTCAGGTGGTGCCCAATATAGACGATCCTTGACGTCCACTCATGCACAATATATAATAGTTGTGAGATTTATATTTTAATGTCAATTATGTCTTTTTGTTACAAAAAAAAACAACCGAAATGTAAAAGATATGAAGTATAATAGAGTAGGGTTGCAACTTAAGCAAGTTGGAGATTGGAAATTTAATTCGGCCCAATCCAATATATGAAATATCTAATTCTAATTCAACTTTTAACTAACTCTAATTACTCAATTTGAGCCCAACACATTTAACTTTGTAGACATGAGTTTGCAACTAGAGCTTAGATTTTAAGTTAAATCAAGTTGCCTATATGATTGGTCTCCACACTAAAAAAATTAAAGTGATTTTAAGTTCGTTTCATATTAGATTACTGCTAATATATATATATATATAAACTTAATGTAAATTTCTAAAAAATTGCAAACAGATTCTTAAGGAATTATTTCTTCAAATTGTTAAGATATAATAAATGAAATTTTTAAAAAGAGAATTGAAAAGATAATGGTGATTAGAATTTGAATATCATAAATACTATATTTTAAATTAAAAATATATGAAAAAAATAAAAATTAAAATTAAAATCGAGTTGGGTGAGGTTGCTAGCAGTTCAATCAAAATTCATTTCTAATTAAGTGTGGGTTGAGATTTTTCAATATAGACTGAACCCTAATTTTAAAAATGATTGCCCAAACTCGTAAAAAAATAGATTGAGCTTGGGTTGACTTTAGGTTGACCCGTCCAATTAAGATTGCACCCCCGGTGTGGACTATGTAGTAAAGATTTCTCAAATAAATACATATATATCAGCAAAAGTTTTTGAAGTGTCAGGTGGTTAGGGTATCAACTCTAATTCTATTAACAGGGTACGTACTTGTGTTCTTGAGTTTGAATCTATATGCGTGTGTAAGAAAAATCTAAAGCAAATGGTATGTATTGTATTATTCTTCCCTGAAAATGTATCTTACAGCGGTAGAAAAAACGCTTCAAAAATCCCGTCTTCCTTGTTTCAAATACTGCTGCATTACATGCAAGATGTTGAAGAGCAGTCATCCCATGTTCGTCTCGTTGAGCAACTAAATATTCGCACCGCTTTGCAATTGTAAGGGCCAAATCTGTTTATGTATCACACAGTAGAAGGGTTGTTTAATTTAATAGTCATGAAACATAAGACAAGTAAAATGAAGAAAACTAATTGTGGAGGGAAAAAAACTCCCTCCAATAAAAAGCGCACACGTCACCACTACCCATATTTACATTCCAAGGACATATAAGGCCTATCATGCTCAAGCCCAAGTTGAGGGTATTTACACCCCAAGACCATTGTTATTTGTCCTCCAACTTCCATCAAGGCCGAATCAAGAAGTCATCAGCCCAGCTTATGAATATTTAACATCCGGCCTGTTACTCAAGCCCAGCCGGATCAAAATATATTCAGCCCAAGAATGCACAAGTCCTACCAGTTGAAGGATTTACTGTAGAAGGAAAATTCTGAGATAGGAAGTTCTGTACAAGGCAAGTTCTATGTATGGAAAATTCGACAATGGAAAGAACTCTATTAGAAAAGAATGGTTATATAGAAAGAATTGGAGGGCAAGTAACGCGAGTCCTACCATAATTTTGCAATCTTTTGTATATAAATAGAGGCTAAGACCTCCAATAAAGGATCAAGCAATTCTACGCTTCTCGATATACTGTTCTTGTTTATTTTCATTATTTGTTGAGTGAGTTGTTTTATTTTTCTTAATCATTATTGGTTGAGCGAAATTCTGCACCTACACTTTGGCGCCGTCTGTGGGAAACGTATAAAAATATACTTCCACTTGTTCTTCAAATCAAATCCTTAGTCGTGTCTGGAATGTCAAACGGAGAGTCAGCAATGAATCAACAGATAGAATTGATGCAAAAGATGCGAGAAGAGTTCTTGCACCAATTTGAGACACTCCGGCAAGCAAACGATACGAGTGTCGCCCAGATAGCTGCGCTTCAGCAGCAGACTCATACGCTGCATACGGCCATGGCCAGGCTAACGCCACAACCGCCACCAGGCGATGCTGCAGCACCACCCCCCACCCGGAATTTACCTCCGGTTCACGAGCCTCCAGCCAACGAGACACCACCCAACGGGGCTCGACTTAATGAGGTTCAGCAAAAGCAAGGGACGAGGTCCGAGGCGGTTGCTTCGGATAATCTCCCGCATCGCACACAGGACGAACAGGCCGAGTCCAGCCATAGGCTTACGGTATGGTCCAATGGCGTTCCAGATGGCGCACGCGTACAAGATGCCTTCGATGAAAAGAAGCTCTTAAGAGTTCAGACACCAGCTGAGATGGCTAGAGAGCACAAAAACTCCTTGGTCAAGACCCCCTTTACTGATGAGGTGTACCTTGTGGAGAGACCAAAGAAGTTCACTATGCCATCATTCACCCAGTTCGATGGGGCAGGAGACCCCTCTCGGCATCTCGATCATTATGCACAAAAGATGGCACTGGATGATCATAACGATCCGTGGATGTGTAAGGTTTTTCCTACCAGTTTAACCGGAGCAGCGTTAGAATGGTTCAGGAATAGGCCACACAAGTCTATCCCTGATTATAAGACCTTGTGCACTATGTTCTTAACCCAGTATTGCGGAAATAAGAAGCAGAAGAAAAGTATCGCCAGCTTTTTCACCATAAGGCAAAGGAAGGGATAAACTCTGCAAGATTTTTTATCCAGGTTTAACATGGAGGCTTCGGAGATAGCAGATTGCTACCCTGCCACGGCAATCGAAACATTTAAGTTGGCAATGATCCAGGGAACCAAGTTTCACACATCCTTGGTTAAATATTCCCCCCCGGATATGCAGACTTTGAACGTTAGGGCACAAATCTACATTTGGTTGGAGGAAAACGTAGCCCACCGTGCACAGCACTCTACCCTTGTCACAGTGGAGAACAAGTCTCGAGAAAAAGCTGCAAGCACAAGGATGCAGAAGGTTCCTCATACCGCCACGCAAGTCACCCAAGCGTCTGAGAAGAGGCGAAGGACAGAGGACAGGTTTACCCCTCTCCGTACTACCTTGGCGCGCCTATTCCAAGAGAATAAGACGAGGTTCGCGACTCCTTAGCCCATGAAACAACCCTTGGAGCAGAGGGACAAAAGCAAACATTGTGCCTACCATAGAGACTATGGGCATACCACCAATGACTGCAGGTCCCTACAGCGACAGGTAGAAAGCATGATAGCGAGAGGAGAGTTGGTGGAGTATCTCGCCACGAAGGAGCACGTAAAACCTCGGGAGGTTAACCCTCGACGGGTAGAGGGCGGTCAGGTAAAGGTTATCCATGCTATACACGGAAGGTCAGAGGATGATGAAGAGTCTGAAGAGTTGTATAGATCCAGGCTGAGAGAGGCTCATAAGTTACGAAGATTGTCTTTGGTAAACACGGTTGCACCAGGCAGCGTCAACATTGGATTCGGTAACAATGATCTTTCTAGAGTCCAGCACCCGCATGAGGACCCCTTGGTCATCAGCCTCCTGGTAGCGAATTATATGATCAGGAGAGTGCTGATAGATCCGGGAAGTAGCGCCAACATCATTACAAAAACAGCTTTTGATCAGTTGGGGGTTTCACCATTGTCCATCAGGCCAACTTCCAGCCCCCTAATGGGATTTGATGGTACTAAGGTGAATCCGCTTGGGGTGATCGATCTATCCGTTACTGCAGCAAAGAGGACTCTGAAGGAGAACTTTGTCGTGACGGAGATTCACCCATCTTATAACCTCATTATGGGGAGAGGTTGGATCCATCGTATGAACGGAGTCCCCTCTACCCTTCATCAAGAAATGAGGTGTTTATCCTGAGATGGCAGGGAAGTCATCGACCTCTGGGGAGACCAGGTGGCTGCAAAAGAATGTTACATGCTAACGCTACACGAAGCAAAAAAGGCGTCGAAATCACCTCAGTTAGAGACGAATCCTAAAGGCGCAATCAAATAGCAGTTACAATATCCTCTGTCCAAGTATCTCAAGGCAGAGGAAGAAGCCGAGGCTGAAGCACCTACCGAGGAGTCCCTCGAAGCTATAGAGGTAGTCCTCGGAGACCCTCAGAAGGTCACCTACATTGGCCCATCTTGCACAGCCGAAGAGAAGGAAGTAGTGATCAGGGTCATTCGGGGCAATTCAGATGTCTTTGCCTGGGATCACTCGGATATGGTGGGGATCAATCCTATGGTCTCATGCCATAGTTTAAGGGTTAACCCAGAATTCAGGCCGGTCAAGTAGAGGCACTGACGGTTCGCACCTAAACGGAATCGCATAATAGCCGAGGAAGTAAATAAGCTATTACAAGCAGGATTCATTCGAGAGGTGCAGTACCCACAGTGGCTCTCAAATGTAGTAGTCGTTCAAAAGAAGAATGGGAAATGGAGGGTATGCGTAGATTATACCAACCTTAACAAAGCTTGCCCAAAAGATAGCTTCCCTCTGCCCAAAATTGATCAAATGGTGGATGCTACGACAGGTTATGAGAGGCTCACATTCCTCGATGCATACTCTGGCTACAATCAGATTCCCATGAATCCTGAAGATGAGGAGAAAACCGCTTTCATTACAGAGACGGGCACTTACTGCTACAGAGTGATGCCCTTCGGCCTAAAGAATGCCGGAGCCACCTACCAGCGACTTGTCAATAAAATTTTCAATAATCTGCTGGGGAACACAGTTGAAGCCTATATCGATGATATGGTGGTCAAGAGTATACTGAAAGAGGACCACCCGAAGCACCTCCAGGAGGTCTTTGATACTCTCAAAAGGTACAGTATGAAGCTGAACCCCACCAAGTGCTCCTTCGCCGTCTCATCAGGACAGTTCCTCGGGCACGTCGTAAATAAAAGAGGAATAGAAGTAAGCCCAGCTCAGGCAAAGGCACTCATACAGAACCAGGAGCCAAAAACCCGCAGGGAAGTGCAAGTTCTAACCGGCCGAATAGCGGCTCTCAGCCGGTTCATATCCCGATTATTTGATAAGTATAAACCTTTCTTTGATGCTATTCGATCCAAAAACAAAGATATGTGGGGACCTCAGTAGCAGGAAGCTCTCAATCAATTGAAAAGCTATATGACGAAACCCCCGATCCTTTCTGCTCCAACGCCCGGATACACTCTCATCCTGTACTTAGCCGTATCAGCTGTAGCAACGAGCGCAGTGTTGATCAAAGAAGGAGGCAAGTTTTAGCACCCAATCTTTTACACAAGCAAAACGATGACGGATGCCGAGACACGGTAGAGTAAGACGGAAAAGGTAATCCTGGCGTTAATTTATGCTAAGAGGAAACTTCGACATTACTTCGAGTCTCACAGCATAGTGGTACTCACAAATCACCCTATACAAGCTATCCTAGCTAAACCAGACCTGTCTGGTCGAATTACAAAATGGGCTATTGAATTTAGCTCTTTTGACATCACCTATGCACCGAAGGTATCTCACAAGGGGCAATCAGTAGCGGATTTCCTACTAGAGTACGAAGATCAACCTGAGGAACCGACACTTCAAGAGCCATACTGGGAGTTACGGGTTGATGGCTCTTTCAACCGGAAAAGGGCAGGGGCCGGGATTGACATCACAACACCCGAGGGTACCAAGCTGCAACAGTCAATTTTGTTAGATTTCCCATCTACTAATAACGAGGCCGAGTATGAGGCGTTGCTCG
This sequence comes from Cornus florida, assembly GCF_030987335.1. Lineage (NCBI taxonomy): Eukaryota > Viridiplantae > Streptophyta > Magnoliopsida > Cornales > Cornaceae > Cornus > Cornus florida. Next base: position 84,135,699 of record NW_026775575.1, read on the forward strand.
CCGGACTTCGGCTAGCTAAACAGCTACAGGTACGGTGTTTAAAATTTTTTAGTGACTCATAGCTTGTGATCAATCAAGTGACAGGGCAATATTCTCCCAAGGAGGAACGTATGAAGTCGTACAAAGATGCTGTAGAGAGTGCTATCCGGGAGTTCGATCAAATCGAGTTCCATCAGGTACCACGAGATGAAAATGCCGAAGTATATCGATTGGCCGCAGCCGCATCATCTTCAGATGAAGAGTTGATTCGGCTTGTTCCAATCGATGTTCTCGAAGAACCCAGCATTAATCCCCGGTAAGAGGTGATGGTGATCTCGGAAGTACCACGCGAGCCTTGCTGGATTGATCCAATCGAGGCCTACCTCAAGGAAGGAGTTCTCCCGAATCAGAAAGCTGAGGCAAGGAAGCTTAGGCTTACCGCGGCTAAGTACGCAATCATCAATAACCAGTTGTACCGAAGGTCATTCTCCGGTCCCTATCTCAAGTGTTTAACCCCTACTGAGGCTCTCACAATTCTAAAACAAGTTCATGAAGGAGATTGTGGAAACCACTCCGGAGGAAGATCCCTTGCACACAAAATTCTAACCCAAGGTTATTTCTGGCCATACTTGGCTCGGAATGCCGAGGAATACTCAAGAAGATGTGACAAGTGTCAGCGCCATGGTCCAATAAAGCACCAACCTGCCGAAGGTTTGCACGCCATGGCTAATCCATTGCCGTTCGCCCAATGGGGGATTGATATAGTAGGACCATTACCCAAAACCATGGAAAAAAAGGAGCATGTGCTTCTGGCAACGGATTACTTCACCAGGTGGGTAGAAGCTGAAGTCTTCTCTAGCGTCACCCACGAAGAAGTAAAGCATTTCATTTGGAGCAACATTATTTGCCGGTTTGGGGACCAAAAGTCATCGTAATGGACAATGGTAAGAACCTCGATAACAGAAGTACAAGGAAATTCTTTAGCGAACATGGAATCCTGCAAAAATTGGCTGCAGTTAGTCATCCACAAGGCAATGGGCAAGCTGAAATAACTAATCGTACGATATTCGGGTGCTTAAAGAAAAAATTGGAGAAATTAAAGACAAAGTGGTACGAGAATCTCCCTCAAGTGCTCTGGGCCTATCGAACTACTCCAAGACGACCCACGGGAGAAAGCCCATTTGCTATGGCATATAGATCCGAAGCTGTCATTCTTACCGAGTCCATAATCCCAACCCTTCGGACATCCTTGGTACTGGAGGGGAACAATGAGCAACAACTCGAACATAGCCTTGATTTGGTGGACGAAAGGAGAGATGCAGCAGCAATTCATCTCGCGGCATACCAACAGCAGGTGTGTAACAGTTATAACAAACGCGTCAGATTCAGGAGCTTTGTGGTAGGCGATTGGGTTTTGAAGCAGGAGACAGCTCATGTAAAGAAACTGGAACCTAATTGGACCGGACCCTACAGGGTTACCGAAGTAGTGGGGAAAGGAGCATATCGTTTGGCCGAAGCTGGCGGATGTCCCATTGCGCGTCCTTGGAACGCAATACACCTGAAAAGGTATTTCTATTAGTTAAGTTTGTCCATTTTGCTACAACTTCTTCACAAGTAAAGCTGCGTATGTCCACAGTCAGCCAAGCTTTTCTTTATTTTGCTTCTATATTCAGTACCACTTTCCTCTATTTTTGTTTCTTTTTATAAAAATGGGGGGCCATACTATGCATGGCATTCGTTTGATTTTTTCACAAAAAAAAAACAAAAAAAAAACAAAAAACAAAGGGAAAAAAGCAACAAAACATGAGTTATGGCCTGTGCTTAAACCTTTCTATCCCACATCGACAAAAAAGTATGTGCCACATTCTGTTATATATGAAAATATTCAAATAGTTAATCACGGTGTAAGGAGGGCCCACTGGTATTTAAGGCTGTCAAGCTCAATACCAGAGACATTCCTTACACCGACCTTTTTGACAAAATTTAGTCTATGTCCCACATCGGATAGAAAAGAAATGCGGTTCATATATGCGTGGTCCACATCATTTGGTTGCCAAGAAGGGAGTATCAGTGGAGGAGGCAGGTCTCTAAAGTCAACAAATGGAAAACTTCACAGCCACTGTTACTCGCTTTCTTGGCCTCCTATCATTTTTGAGTCCTCGGCCTCATGATAAGTGGTTTGAGGAAAAATATAAAACAAACCTCCCCTCAGGCTCAGCGCCGGGGAGTAGTTCATTCGCCTCAGACCTTAAGTGTCCAGTTCGGCACAACCTCCCCTCAGGCTCAACGCCGGGGAGTAATTCATTTAACCTCCCCTCAGGCTCAGCGCCGGGGAGTAGTTCTTTCGCCTCGGACCTTGAGTGTCCGGCTCGGCAAAACCTCCCCTCTGGCTCAGCGCCGAGGAGTGATTCATTTAAACCTCCCCTCAGGCTCAGCGCCGGAGAGTAGGTCATTCGCCACAGACCCTAGGTGTCTGGCTCGGCAAAAATTTCGCCTCAGACCCTAGGTGTTTGGCTCGGCAAAAATCTCGCCTCGGACCCTAAGTGTTCGGCTCGGCGAAAATCTCGCCTCGGACCCTGAGTGTTCGGTTCGGCGAAAATCTCGCCTCGGACCCTAAGTGTTCGGCTCGGCAAAACCCCCCTCCGGCTCCACGCTAGGGAATGTATAATTCGCCTCGGATCCTAAGTATCCGAGACAGCTTCGGACCCTAAGTGTCCTATTCAGCACTAGTCCTCCACGACTCAGTGCCGAGGGATAATTCGCCTCGAATCCTAAGTATCCGAGACAGATTTGGACCCTAAGTGTCCTATTCAGCAATATTCCTCCACACTCAGTGCCGAGGAGTAATTCGCTTTAGACCTCTGGTACCCGGATCAGAACTCTTTCCTCCGGACTCCAAGTGTTTAGTACCCTGTGGATGCGGATATATCATAAGTTCATCATAATCCACCCTACATCAGGAACACACAAGAAGGAAAGAGTATGTATACGTCTACTGCAGGCAAGTAAAAGGCAATGAGGGTTCATTTAACAGTTAAATCATTGTCCATATGAATCATCCTGCGATATCAACTAAACTGTTAAAAGGATCTCCTTCTTCCCACAATCCTTGCGTTTTCACGGATAGCATAAATCCGAAGCATAAAGACAATGTTTATTGTTTAAACACATTACCAGTCAGAGAAATATGAACAGTATCAAGAGCATACAGCAAAAACAAGTCAGGTAAGCCTAAAACAAAAAGTTATATTCATTATCCCAAACAGGCTGTCCATAAAAACAAAATACATGGTTCTACTTCCTCTTCGGATCGAAGGGAGTAGATTCAAAAGCATCCACTACATTAGGGCTTGGGGTAGGAGGAATTGAAGCCGCAGGAGCAGACGAGCTAGTAGTACCCTTCAGGTGCGCCTTCACCATCTCGGCAAAGCGGATTTCAGCTTCCAAAGCCTCTGGCCCTTCATCGTATGGGAAATGCACCCCCACCTGCTTGTCAAAAGCTTCCGGATCCATCGTCTTAGGGCCTGAGCCCTGATTATAGCCAGACCGGAACGCTTTAGCACTAGCTAGGTGTGCCAGACAGGAGTAGCGCCCCTCCATTTGCTTCCCTGCCTTGAAGCAAGTAGTAAGAGCCTCGGTCAGGCGTTGAACTTCGGCCTGAAGAGAATCCACCTTAGCTTCGGAGGCTGACAATTGCCTCTTATACGCATCCTTGGCTTCAGAAGCTATCTTCAGATTAGTAGAGGCAGTAGTGGCTCTCTTCTCTGCATTGTCAAGATCCTTTTCCAGCTTCTTGATGGAGAGGGATTGAGCTTCAGCAGTGGCGCAGAGGGCCATGGTGTGGTATAGACTCTGTTTAACAGGAGAGCAAATATAAGCATAAGTAGAAACATAAGCAAGCAAGAGTAACATAATTCTGAAGGAGCAATGCGAACCTCTATGGCCCGGACCGGGGCAGAGGGGAGTAGTTGTTCCAACCCTATTTGGCTTATGGCTTCCTCGTCCTTTGGGAGCCACATTCCTCGAGCTACCGCCAGTGCAGCCGAAGGGTCTGTAATCACAGAATCCCCTGAGTGCAGGACTGACCTATCCGCCCTGGTGAAGGAAGGAGTCCAAGGAGCCCCAGTCTCAGCCAGAACAAAGGCCCTGACTTCATCTTCAGGTTCGGCCTCTCCAGCTTTTTTCCCTCTGCTCTTAGAGGGGACTTTGCCCTTGCCAGAGGATGAGGGGTTGAGGCGAAATTTCTTCATTGGTGGTTCCTCAACCTCCACCTCATCCTCAGTTGATCTAATAACAACCAAGGGTTGGGCATCTTCGGCTTTCTTTTTTAAAGCCTCAGCCCTCCGTACCTCCTCCTCAGTCATGGGGAAACTGTCAAAGGATGGTAGAGACAGATCCATGAGGTCTGCAGCAACAGTACTGGAAGCAATATCCTTGAGGTTTGAAGAAGTTAGCAGGTCCTCGATAGGCGAGGGGTCACTCCAGACTCGTTCCTCAAGAAAAGAAAGTCTGTTCCTTGCTGCGGAGGATGGGAATGTAGCTGAAAAAACACCAAGAAACTCATAAGTACGGCGAAACATTAAGACTTGGCAAGGAAAACAGCCAGAACACTTGGTATGAAGGGAGGTTAAGTATTCTATACCTAATTTCCCGAACTTGCGCGGGATGGGGAGCGTAATTGATTGGGGCACGAACCATTTTCCTTTAACTATAACCATCCTTTCTTTCCACTTCTTTTCGGATGAAGGAAGGTTCGTGCATATCCTTTGATGAAGGGGAGAGGTAAAAAAGAAGCGACCAGGCTCGGTCCCATGCTTAGATATATTGTAAGTAAGCAGAAGGTTGGCAAGGGTCAAATCCAGAGCCTCTAACTTCCGGTGCACCAACAGTGCCGAAAGGATGCGAAAGAAATTAGGGTTTACCTGAAGGGGGGCAAGACCCAGCTTATTGAAAACTAAATGATAGAAGGGATGAATAGGGAATCGGAGGGCGTTAAGATGCCCCACCGAAAGAAGCAACTCATCCTCCTCAATTCCCTCGCCGGAGGTAAAATCGGCACCCTCGGGATATTCTGCAATTTCTACTCCCTTAGGAATATCAAATTCTTCCATTACCGAAGCAATAGAGAACTTGATGCGGCGAATAGAGATGATTGCTCTCTTCTCTTCATGAGTAAGAACATAATCAGAGCCTAAGGTGGATGTCTCGGTTGGAAGAGGGGAGGTACCTAATGGATTCAACAAAGGGCGATCTGTAGAAACCCTAGGAGGGGGAGCCCTAATGCGAACGGGGGAAGATGAAGGTGTGGATTCAGAATCTCCAAGGTCTATACGTTCGGGAGTAGATGAAGTACTCATAATGAAAGATTGAAGAGAAAGATGCGAGACTAACCTGACAAAGCGATGGAATGAAGAACGCAGAAGTGCAGCAAGGGCAAATGTAACTCTTGCAAAATCTTGTACGACGGAGTAATAATGAAAGACCTCGAACCGTTTCTGAAGCAAAGTAAAAAACCGGTTTCAATTCCCTCTTTAATAGGAGCCGTCGCTCAATTAAAAATGAAATTTGGGGCAAAGTGTGGAGGGAAAAAAACTCCCTCCAATAAAAAGCGCACACGTCACCACTACCCATATCTACATTCCAAGGACATATAAGGCCCATCATGCTCAAGCCCAAGTTGAGGGTATTTACAGCCCAAGACCATTGTTATTTGTCCTCCAACTTCCATCAAGGCCGAATCAAGAAGTCATCAGCCTAGCTTATGAATATTTAACATCCGGCCTGTTACTCAAGCCCAGCCGGATCAAAATATATTCAGCCCAAGAATGCACAAGTCCTACCAGTTGAAGGATTTACTGTAGAAGGAAAATTCTGAGATAGGAAGTTATGTACAAGGCAAGTTCTATGTATGGAAAATTTGACAATGGAAAGAACTCTATTAGAAAAGAATGGTTATATAGAAAGAATTGGAGGGCAAGCAACGCGAGTCCTACCATAATTTTGCAATCTTTTGTATATAAATAGAGGCTAAGACCTCCAATAAAGGATCAAGCAATTCTATGCTTCTCGATATACTGTTCTTGTTTATTTTCATTATTTGTTGAGTGAGTTGTTTTATTTTTCTCAATCATTATTGGTTGAGCGAAATTCTGCACCTACACTAACAACTTTAGAAATCCAGCCAATACATCAGGCAACAAATCTGCCAAATGTGTGTATATATATATATATATATATATATATATATATATATATATTATGCAAATAGACAGCACACCAAAACCCAAAACGCGACTAGCTAGCTAGGGGATTGATGAATTAATTAACGAACCCCAATCCTCGTGTGTATGTGTGTCTTTTTCATCCTGTGTTTTGTCATATATCTTTACATTATTAATGCAACAATTATGTACATTAATTAAGATGATGAAATAATTGACTAGTTAGCTGTGATATGATTGTTGCATTATGATATAGTGTGTTCCACTACTAATGCATGCAGGATGAGGGCACGGGATCCCCTACGCTGGAGAAGATCCCGGTTCTTCTAATTAAGACGATGAAATGTTCAGTTGCTTGGAGAACTCACCGAAATGCCCTGGGATAACGGCCGTGTGAAGCACAGTGGCATCGTTGTGCTTCTGATAAAATGTCTTGCGCACTTCTTCACTTTTGATATTCGTATCAAGAAACGTGAACATCCCAACTTGGCCATAGCGGGCTGCACTGAAAAGAGCTGTTTCTCCTAAATGGTTGTGCATACTTAACAACGCAGCAGGTGCCATTTCTAGCATCCTCTTGGCTGCTGGGACTAATTGGTCGAAAGCCACCGCCTCATGTAGGATTGTGTTTCCAACTGCATTTTGGTGGGTAAGTTTGCAGTATTCATTCTCACCCAACATCTCTAGCAGTTGAATTACTAAGTCCGCCTTCGCGGTGTGTGCTGCCATATGAAGCACTGTGTCGCGGTGAAAGATTTAAACGTGCAATGGACCGTCTGGATATTGTTCACGTTGTCGACAGTATCGTAATACTTCAAAAAACTTGCTCGACGACAACTATGACGACGACGACATCTCTTCTTTCATTAGAGCATTGTAAAGCAAAACATTACGCTTATCCAATTCAACATCATCATCTGCCAACAGAGTTGGAATGCTCCATGAATGCTTGCCGCACATGAAATAGTATGGTATATGCGTACGACTATATGCCTGTTTTATTTTTGTCAAGGTAGGGGGGCCATGCCCTTCAGATATATACCCGCAATGATACCATAAATCACGATTGTAAGGCAAGGTTTTGACCCACGAGGATTTTAATATAAGACCTCCTGGAAGTTGTTTATTTATTGAGTAATGTTATTAAGAAGTCCCTCTCATGAGAAGAAAAATCATGAACTCTCCTTATTTAATTATTGAACGAAACAGTTTTTTTAATGCTGATTTTCGGTCCAGTGAAATACAACGATCTTTCATTCTGGAGTGGGAGGGGCAGACTTATTTTTGGCCATCAAGATTGATCTAAATAAGAGAGCTCATGGTTCTCATGAGAGGGATTTTTTTAAAATATTACTCTTTATTTATTTATTTATTTATTTTTAAATGGTAAAATAAAAACACACTTTTTGGCCTATGCTCGGACTTAGACCCTTGGACTCCAAACATAGACAAAAAGGTCCAAACATAGACAAAAAGTTGTGTGTGTTTTACAATTGGGAAAAAAATAAATTTGTATGAATGCTGTGCGACGAAATAGAATTTGATAGTCCCAACAATGTGTGAAAGTTGTGTGCCGCTGAAATAGAATTCGGGAGCGAGGTGTAACCGTCAAAACCACTTGATTGTTTGTTTTTTTTTTTGTTTGGGAAGGTAAAATTCAAGTAAATACTTGATTGGTTTTTTTTAAATACTTTGGTAAGCGGTGATGGGGGTCGCGCGCGCGTGTATAGTGTATTGTAATTTGTATTAGTTACTGTAGTATCTTTCTCTCTCCCCATATTATGTTTCTCGTGGTCTCTCTTATATAAATATTTTATACTTTTTATTAAATACTCTTCTTGGAATAAACCTTTTTTTCTTTTTTTTCGTTTTTTTTTTTCTTCTCACATCAAAAGCTAATCAAATTAATTATTTAAATATTTTATAATGTTAAGTAAAATAGTAGATGTTATTATTTAAATATTTTATAATGTTAAGTAAAATAGTAGATGTTATTTTTGTGCCTACTTTATAATTGCTTTTCTAAAGATGACGAGTTATTTACACTAGAAATTCCTCAAGAACCTCAAGTTTTGCAAAGGCTAACGTTTATTTTTTTTATTTTTTTTTTCACTTGATATTTTTCGAGAACTTGAAATATTGCTAACATGAGATTTCGCGAAAAATTAATATTTTTTTGTGATCATGAAGTATCACAAAGTTAAAGACTTGAAGTCATTTTCACTAGTCATTCTTTGCGAGCCTGAAATTTTGGCAAGCATTAAAAAAAAATAATAAATTATGTTTGAGCTATTTAAAGGTTTCTATTAATCATATTAATCATTTCAAGTAACAAAACAATATACTTCCTTTTTATCTATGGTACTTTTATTATTATTATTAAGATTAAATAAAGTATTTAACATTTTTCATGGTTTTCATTAGGGATGTCAATTTTTACCCTCCCGTCGGGCCCCGTCCCGTTCTGCCACGTTAATAACGGATATGGGAACACTTTTTATACCGTTAGGGCGGACATGAATACAAATTTTGTATCCATCGTGGGTCATGTGGTAGGCAAGGGTTCAATATATATATCTTAGGGGCCCCGCCCCGCTAAGCATATAATTATATTTAATATATATATATATATATATATATATATATATATATATATATATATATATATATATATTAGTTACTCATCTCTTACAATCCTAATTTGGAATGTAAACTTGGTATTAAATTTGCTTCTATTTTGGTTATGGTGGAAGTTGGAGCTTAGAACTTTTTGTGATTTAGTTCTATTAAACTTTTATTTTTGTTTATTATGTTTTCTTAATTATATTATGTGCATGTTATTTTTTTATTTTTATTTTTGTTGGGATACATAATTTCATTTATGTTGTGCCATTCCCAGACTTTCCACATTTAAATAGCCGAAGCTTAAGTTCCAAAAAGTGGGAGAAAAAAATTTGTTAGCGGGGTGGGCACGGGGGCACCGTATTTCCTAACGGGACGGGGCTGGACATGAAAATTCAACTCGTCGCGAGTCTCGGGGCGGGCATGAACTTGACAAAAATTAAAAAGGGCGGGACGGGATTTAGGGAAATTCGTTCCAAACCCGCCCCGTTGCCATCCCTAGTTTTCATTCGGAGAATTGTTTATTGTTATCTTCTATTCTAACCATTTTCTATACATGATGTATTTCGTTTTAACTGTAAGGTACCTTAGCTAAGGACCCACTTGCACTGTAATTTTTTTTTTTCAAGGAACATAAGGGGATTTTTTTTTTCCTGAAAAGAACAATATAAGTATTGAAAAACTATAATTCTTTCAAAAGTTTGATGGGGTTGAATGCATATGTGATTGCAGGATTTTGAAATTATAATTCAATCTTGTTTAAAATTAACTCATTATTAAAGTTATGTGGAGAAAAATTATTAATGATGATATGTTGAAAAAAAAAATACTAAAATACAGTTCACGTTTCATATGTGCTCCTAGAGTAGCAATATTGATAGTAACGAAATACAGAATATTTATTATGTCTATTAATGATTGAACAAAATAATGAGTTTTTAATGTAAAATTACCAATCTCATCTGACCGGATCAGTAGCATTCCCTCAAGCAAATGTGTCATAGTTGTGGACATGGTGGTAGAAATAGTTACAACAATTGTGGAGGTCATAATTCTTCAATATTGCATATTAAGAAGAGTAATGACAGTGAGTTCAATAGTAGAGTGCATTCGACAAGATTTATGTGGGCAAAGAATGACGTCATGACGATATCATCATATTTAATGACATCACAATGATATCATCACCCATTAACATAAATCAATAAGATACATCCACTTTTGAACTACTTATCATTATTCTATTAACTCTTTTTTAAAGGTTCGATATTGTTATACATTTTCATTAACCGATTAGTTCGGTCGATTTACATTGATATTTATCCGAATTCGTTACACCGCGATCGCGAGCGATACCAATATAATTGGTGCGGTGGTATTGTGGGATGAGGTGTAAACACGTGATTGGATTCTTAATGTGCAGACTTGTGATTGATTTAGAGCATTTCCAACTCACTTGCTATATGAGTTACCAATTCAAAATATAGTAGGTGGGTTAAAATTAGGCCCTCCAATGAGCTGCTATTTCACCGGTCAAAAATTGCCTTTGTTATTTTTGGTGCCAAATCTAGCAAAACTTACAGCAACAGATATTTCTATATCTCTCAATCCTATCTGTTTCTCTCTCTTTCTCTTCCCCTCTCATCCTCATATATGTGTGTGTGTGTGTGTATATATATATATATATCTCTTTCTTCTCAGATCGGTTTTGAAAAAGATCATGTGTGTGCCTTTAATGATTGAACAAAATAATGAGTTTTTAATGTAAAATTACCAATCTCATCTGACCGGATCAGTAGCATTCCCTCAAACGAATGCGTCATAGTTGTGGACATGGTGGTAGAAATAGTTACAACAATTGTGGAGGTCATAATTCTTTAATATTGCATATTAAGAAGAGTAATGATAGTGAGTTCAATAGTAAAATGCATTCGACAAGATTTATGTGGGCAAAGAATGACGTCATGACGATATCATCATATTTAATGACGTCACAATGATATCATCACCCATTAATATAAATCAATAAGATACATCCACTTTTGAACTACTTATCATTATTCTATTAACTCTTTTTTAAAGGTTCGATATTGTTATACATTTTCATTAACCGATTAGTTCGGTCGATTTACATTGATATTTGTCCGAATTTGTTACACCGCAATCACGAGCGATACCAATATAATTGGTGGGGTGGTATTGTGGGATGAGGTGTAAACACGTGATTGGATTCTTAATGTGCAGACTTGTGATTGATTTAGAGCATTTCCAACCCACTTGCTATATGAGTTACCAATTCAAAATATAGCAGGTGGGTTAAAATTAGGCCCTCCAATGAGCTGCTATTTCACCGGTCAAAAATTGCCTTTGTTATTTTTGGTGCCAAATCTAGCAAAACTTACAGCAACAGATATTTCTATATCTCTCAATCCTATCTGTTTCTCTCTCTTTCTCTTCCCCTCTCATCCTCATATATGTGTGTGTGTGTGTGTATATATATATATATCTCTTTCTTCTCAGATCGGTTTTGAAAAAGATCATGTGTGTGCCTTTAATGATTGAACAAAATAATGAGTTTTTAATGTAAAATTACCAATCTCATCTGACCGGATCAGTAGCATTCCCTCAAACGAATGCATCATAGTTGTGGACATGGTGGTAGAAATAGTTACAACAATTGTGGAGGTCATAATTCTTCAATATTGCATATTAAGAAGAGTAATGATAGTGAGTTCAATAGTAGAATGCATTCGACAAGATTTATGTGGGCAAAGAATGACGTCATGACGATATCATCATATTTAATGACGTCACAATGATATCATCACCCATTAACATAAATCAATAAGATACATCCACTTTTGAACTACTTATCATTATTCTATTAACTCTTTTTTAAAGGTTCGATATTGTTATACATTTTCATTAACCGATTAGTTCGGTCGATTTACATTGATATTTGTCCAAATTCGTTACACCGCGATCGCGAGCGATACCAATATAATTGGTGGGGTGGTATTGTGGGATGAGGTGCAAACACATGATTGGATTCTTAATGTGCAGACTTGTGATTGGTTTAGAGCATTTCCAACCCACCTGCTATATGAGTTACCAATTCAAAATATAGCAAGTGGGTTAAAATTAGGCCCTCCAATGAGCTGCTATTTCACCTGTCAAAAATTGCCTTCGCTATTTTTGGTGCCAAATCTAGCAAAACTTATAGCAACAGCTATTTCTATATCTCTCAATCTTATCTGTTTCTCTCTCTTTCTCTTCCTTTCTCATCCTCATATGTGTGTGTGTGTGTGTGTATAAATATATATCTCTTTCTTCTCAGATCGGTTTTGAAAAAGATCATAAAAACTTTCACCAAATAGGATTTAGTTTGCAAAACAAGAATTAAAGACATTGATTAGTTGATTTAGAAAAAAAAAATAAAACATAACCCATACGTACAAGTTAGCAGTTGCAAATAGAGGGGGGGACAAGTTTGAGAGTTGAGAGATAGCGACTGAAGCTTGCGAACGGTGAACCCGAACTGGAATAGCGGGTGATGGAAACTGAAAGCTATGGGTTTTGAACTTCTGATTCTTGTTGATTTTGTAGTTTGCAGTTGTAGAGGGGGAGGGGGAGGGGGAGGGGAGGGGAGGGGAGGGGGGCAATTTCAGAGTTGAGAATGAGAATAGAGATGGAGGCGATTGGGGGAGGCTGAAATGATTTGCCCTACATATATATATATATAATATAAATTTTTGAAAAAGAAAAAAAAATTATATAAAAAATTTATATAATAATATAATCAAATATATAAATTTATACATATATATATATATATATATATATATATATATTTTTTTTTGGGTCCTTTTTTGACTAAATATTTTAGAATTTTGATTCTTTTTAATAAAGTTTAATTTTAGTTTATTTCTAATGTCTACAACTTGACTTGGAATGTGCCTAATATTAACATTACTTATACAAATATGAATGGTGGAAATGATAGTTGAAAAAGAATAGTGATTGTGTCAAAAAATAGCATTTTACATAAAATATATTATTAGAGCAGAATTACTAAAATATAATATTTTGGCACCGTATCACTATCAAAATATAAATTTGGTATTCAAATTTAACATTTTACCATTAAAGATGCTCTTAGCAAACAGTTACTTAGGCGACAGAGCCGAGATTTCATGCGAGGGGAAATATGTGGTTGAACTTAGGGGACAAAGTCTCTAATTACCCTCAAAAAGTCAAAAGAAGCGTGTCCCCTCACGTTAAATTGAAACATTTCTTAGGAGAACAGTAGTAATATGATTATTGTGCCGTGAAGTTTGTGGTCTCTCATTAGCAAAAGAGTGAATTGACAATTTGTCAACCAAATAGTCCCATCATAGGATAATCATCTTGAAATACTTTTCAAAAAAAAAATCATTGAGATGGTAAAGATAAAAATTTTGATTGAAAGAAGGATAATACTAAAGTTGCACTTAAATGTGCATTCTACACTACAGGAATTTTTGATTTGCTAATAATTTTTTACACAGTCGGTCCCATGTCTGAATTAAGGAGGAGGGGTGCGTTTAAGTTATCTTGACAACCAACATAAAACTTTGCTAGAAGCATGAATCATATGAATACACAGCCAATTCCAAAACCGGATAAAGGAGGAGGGTTCATTTAAGTAGCTTGACAACCAACGTAAAACTTTATCATGACCAATACGAACATGAATACAAAGAAATAGAATTTACATAACGAGACTTTAGACAGAGCGTAATGAAAACATTTAATTCATTTAGCCAATCCCAAATAATTGGGAATAGGCTTTTTCTTCTTGTTGATGTTGTTTTAACTTGCTTTTCATGTAGGTTTATGTTGGTGAGCATCTTTATCCCTGTAGGCATTTCTAGCTTGTCTCTCTCTCTCTATCATATCTGATTAGTTTCTATGCTATATAGTTTTATGATAGGCATTTTTTTTTTTTTTTCATGTCATGTTTTGGATCATGAAATTTACAACAAAATTTTTTTTTTTTTCCATATAATTTGCCCTTATTATATTAAATACTTAGCAAAATAAATGAAATTATTTTTGAGCATAATTATTCTCACATTCTAAGGTTTGGGCCAATTACCATAAAAGTAAGTCAACCTTCCATGATCTCATGATGAAAATCATAGTCAAGACCAACTCCACCGTTAGTGCGGTTGGACTACTTTTTAACGGCAAGCACGATGAAGGACAATTCTCAATCCAAAAGAATCATACAAGACTGGGACTTGTGCCTCCGACCACCGCGGCGATCACCGGATCACCAAGCCTAAGAGCCCTAAACCCTCATTTCAATGCTCTGTTTGTTATCACTGGAATGACCAATTAGTTGTAACGGCAATTTGATTCTAACATAAAACATAAAATATAAAACATAAAACATAAAACATAAAGCTTAGCTCCCTAAGGTCATAGGACATTGTGTTGGTGTCTGTTATTAACCTAAATAAATAAATAATCTAAAACGTAAAGCAAATGTATAAAAGATCATCATATGTTTCCATACATAGTAAATGTTCATGCCTTTGAAGGTGTATAAAAGGCGCGGGAAGGAGAGGATTCTAAGGTTCGAGTCTTAATTTGGCATATATCCCAGAGTCTTGAATAATTGGGAGTTTTGGCCAAGTTGCATCGTTTATGAGACTAGTGAGCATTAAGATGTGATGAAAACTGGGTTTTATTTACTTTTATAATGCTATAAACTCATCAGTCCTGAAATTGAAGAATCTTATTGATAACCTCAATTTATGAGGTAAGATCAAAAGTCATAAGTTAATCACATTTGTCCAAGGGATAACCTAATTTCAGTGATTTCAGAACATCAAAATTGGTTCATATTAAACATTAAGATGAGTATGTGATTACAAGTGTGAGGGCATTGTACAAGGAATGAATAAGATATGAAGAACTTAAGTTTCCTGTCCAACAATAGGAGGTTCCAAGGACAGTCCCAATTATGAATAACTGTAAGAAATTCTCACCAGAGAAATGAGCCGCACTGAAAATGGCTGAGCTTATGACAACAGCTTGTTGCCATTTCATTCTGGACGTAAGAGATGCTAAAAGGAACCCTCTGTAAACAATTTCTTCCAACAGGGGAGTGACGATGCAATAAACAAGGATGCAGGCAGTTTGAGAAACGAAACCACTTGAAAGGATTTCCTTCATTATGGGGTTGTTCACATCCTGCAGCCATGTATTACAAGAAAAAGATCAGTTGATAAGAAAAAAACTGCATAGCTGCTTAAAAATTCGAGGCTGTCATAATTGGTCTCCTTTGATCTATAAATCTTGAAGAGCACAAGTCATCTGAAATGAGGAAGAAAAAATGAAAAATAAACAATAAGGAAAGTTGAGACTCAGTATGCTTTAGCTAATTGATGAGTCATCATTCAGTGAAGCGCCTTATTCATTGTAAAATCATCTCCTTATTCATTGTAGAGTGGTTAGGGAGATATTTGATGTTTCCTAAGCAGTGGCAAAGTTGCTTCGTAATTAGGGAAATAGAAGAAATGGCAAGAGGAAGAAGAAGAAATGGAAATGTTCCTGTCTTATGTGGTGAGTCCACGGGGAAAGAAACCGCTGGTCTTATGATTTGAATCGAGGATCCAACTCATAAACTGAAGTCATATTTTGGCTGTTCTTTTAGCTGGGTGACAGGAAAAGGTATATCCTTCACACCGGACCAGAGGAGAGTTAACCTGAGGAAGCATACCTCTTCTGATTTAAAACTACTGTAGAAGAACCAAGAAACTCCATACCAAGAGCACGGACTAACCAAACAAAAAACAATATCTATAACAGGCCGTAAACAGAACAGAGTCTTCCAGACAACGGAGATGGCCCAAATATCAAAAAATTTCATACCAACTGGTCTTTCTGGACCTCCTCCATAAACCATGCAAACCTTCCACTAAAACAGCTATAGCCACTCTAGGCACCAAACTGATCCCAAGTACCAATCATCCAGGCCAAGCAACAATTCCCTAGCAATATTACCCATGATTTTTCAGAACACAACTTTTAGAAAAGAATCATCATATGATCCAACTTGAAGCCTTCAGAAAACACAAACCCCTTAGAAAATGGGCTCAAGGGACAAGCCTATCTGGTGCAGATAAATGGTTCTTGATGTTCAACCAGAATAAAAAGAGTGGCAAGCAATGCGATGGCTGAACCAAAGAAAATAGGCGCAAGGCACTGAAGGAAGAGGATTTGGAAGAAATTTCAATTTCAGCCCTCATGTAATTCACCACCAGGCGAAGTAACCCAAACTACCTAGTCACTCCTATCACCATTAGGTTCCTCAGTCCAAAAGGATATAGATTTAAACTCCAGAAGCTAAGTTTAAAATCTTTTCCAACTATCATTCATATAAAACGTTTGAAAGTTTTCAAAGCATCATTATAGAAAATTAGAAACTACGATTTTTTTAATGTTTAGTGCCTTATCTTTATATAGCCGCTCCCAAGCCTGAAAAAAAGAGGATGCTTGCATTAAGTAGCCTGACAGCCAGCTTAAAACATTTGTCACAACCATTAGTCGACCCCAAGTAGTTGGGAAAAAGGCTTTGTTGTTGTTGCATTATACAAAATTATTCTTCCTAGCCCTCTTGGATAAAATTTTGGAAGACAACCATTTCAACTTCTCAAACATAATAAGGATTTATAGTCAAAATTTAGAAATGTGAGTTTTTTAAGTGATTGGCAAAATAAGATTAGTATATGAGAAAGACAGTAAAAGAATTAACTTGGTCCAAGGTGGCTTTCTCTTTTACATTTAAATCAAAATCAAGATGCCATGAAAAATCACAAAACTTAAAAGTACCATACCAAGATGCCCATCAAATAAATTCTTCAATCAATATAGAAAAATATAATATGCAGTTCCTCAGTATAAATCGTTTATCAGTCCCGCATTAGTAATACACCACATCAGTAGAAAGAAGAAAGATCAATATGCATCATTGACTTGGTATAGTAAGACATAACAAAATTCTACTTTCTTAAAAATTTCACATATTAAGTAAGGTTAAACATGCTCAAAAGGTTTGAAATAGTAAAGAACCAAAGAAAATGGGCGCAAGGGACTGAAGGAAGAGGATTTGGAAGAAATTTCAATTTCTGCCCACATGTAATTCACCGTCAGGTGAAGTAACCCAAACTACCTAGTCATTCCTATCACCATTAGGTTCCTCAGTCCAAACAGATATAGATTTAAACTCCTGAAGCTCAGTTAAAAATCTTTTCAAACTATCATTCATATAAAACGTTCGAAAAAATTTCGAAGCATCACTATAGAAAATTAGAAACACCGATTTTGTTATGTTTAGTGCCTTATCTTTATAGCAGCTACCAAGACTGGAAAAAAGTGGATTCTTGCATTAAGTAGCCTGATAGCCAGCTTAAAACATTTGTCACAACTATTAGTCGACCCAAGTAGTTGGGAAAAAGGCTTTGTTGTTCTTGTTGTTGCATTATAGTACAAAATTATTCTTCCAAGCCCTCTTGGATAAAATTTTTGGAAGACAACCATTTTCACTTCTCAAAACACAATTGCTCTGTTTCTGCTCTATACTTTTAGTGGGTGGAACACAACCTCAAGTAAGGATTTATAGTCAAAATTTAGAAATGTGAGTTTTTTTTAAGTGATTAGCAAAATGAGATTAGTATATGAGAAAGAGAGAGGGTAAAAGAAATAACTTGGTCCAAGGTAGCTTTCACTTTTACATTTAAATCAAAATCAAGATGCCATGAAAACTCCCAAAACTTTAAAGTACCATATCAACATCCCCATCAAATAAATTCTTCTATATAATATGCTGTTCCTCAGTTCATATAGAAATCATTTATCACTCCCGCATTAGTAATGCACCACATCAGTAAAAAGGGGAAAGATCAATTTGTAACATTGACTTGGTATGGTAAGATATAACAAAAATTCTACTATCTTAAGAAAATTAAGATATTAAGGCCAACAACTGTGTAAGGTCAAACATGCTCAAAAGGTTTGACATAGTAAAGTATATACATTAAGTGGTTAAAACTCATTAATATAAACCACCATGCAATAAAATGATCTATTATTGGGATTTATCAAGTGGTGCATTCCATTCAATTTTTAAAATTTTATCATGATGACAAATTTTCATTGGAGAACTATCGAGAAGAATTAGCTATGTAAAGAAGGCCAGCATGCCACTTCATATTTATAATAGTTCACAAAAGACGGTTGCTCCTCACTCCCCAGCCTCCCATTCCTTCCAAGTTTCCAACCAATGTCCTTGTTTTTTCCCCCAGGAAAGAGTGGTTTAACAATTGTAACATAAAGATTTAATTGAAAAATTGGTATTCTTAATAACGAGGTTCATCTTATTGATACAGTTCCAGTTGAAGTTCTGGGTGCAAAACTAAAATTCTGTTATGTACTGTAACAGATATTAAATTGTCCAACCAATAGAGAGAAAGGGGGAACATTAGTCCTATATTACATTACAGTTGATCCTAAAATATACAAGGAGGAATTGAGGAAACAACAATGAGTGGCGTGTACTGTTATAAATGTTATTCTGCCAATGAAATATGCACTCTTGGATCATTACTTTCCTTGCATTAGAAATTGAAATTTTGATGCTCTCTCTCATGGTTGTCATTGACATTAAAAATCAAGCTACTCCCTCCAACAATATGAAACTACTGGGAATCAGTATAGGTTTTGGAATTTTTTCGCCATTACTGGTCATATATGAAGATGAACTTATGCATACATATATACATTCTCTAAACACTCTGTCCACAATCTTGTAAGAAACTTAGTAAACGTGAGGAGCATGCAACTCCATTTTGTAATTTAATAAAATACTATAAATAAGAATGCATCAAGGAAAAGAATATATAGTTCATTAAACCAACCTTGGGCCCTATCAATTGGTCAGCAAGGAGTGAAGTAATGAAAACTAACAAGATAAGAAACCCAAAGCCCAGTGCTGATGCCGTCAGCCAGTTCCTATCTTTTGTTAGCTTCTCAGCTTGGAACAAGTTAACAAACTTATATCCTGGCTTTGCAATGCACCTTAGTAGCCACAATACTCCAGTGAGCTCGAACGTTTGAATTGCAAGCAGTGATAATGCCTGTGCTGAATAAGAGAAATTTAAGTATACTATCAGCATGCAATATTATCATTCTCAAACTTGATAAATAGTTCAGTCTGTGACACATTTCAATAGAAATATGAAAGGCAAATTCCTTAAACTTTTTGGGGGCAGAATAGGCCATAGATTTAGGATAAATGTTTCACAGTGGGTCATTGAATTCAGCATAAACAAAGGAATAAATCATTGTCTCCAGAATCATGCAAATGCCAAGTCCCTATGGGAAAGCTCCATAATTTGTATCAAATGAATGATATCCAATTCTCATAGAGGTGAAAATTTATTTGTTCAAATTGAATCAAATCTAAGAAGCTGCAATTTCCTTAAATTTTTAGGGGCAATTTAGAGTAGGCCATAGATTTAGGATAAATGTTGCGCAATGGTTCACCAAATTTAGCAATCAAAGGAATATATCATTGTCCTCCAGAATCATGTAACTGTCAAATCCCTATGGAAAGCCCCATAATTTGTATCAAACAAATGGCATCGAGTACTCAGAGAGTTAGCAATTAATTTGTTCAAATTGAATCAATCTAAGAAGCTTTAGACACTGGATGAAATACCGACTTGTGTACTTCAAGGTTGATTCATCAACTCAACTAGATAATAAGAAATCACAAATATCAGAGGAGTCGGGGATGCATAGGCTAACACAGTTCTTAGCATGGAACCCGCTACATAAGAGTACCACATGACAGGTATTCACATCTCTATATCATGAAGCATCACTGTTTATTAATTTTCAATTATCATTTTAGCAAAATAATTTGAAGTGAGGCTGAGGTGTCCTAGTTGACATATTTGCGTTGTGTCCTTGTTTGCTTTCAGGCAGTCTCTGGGCTGAAAGTCAACATGGGAAAGAGTGTGATTGTCCCTGTGGGGGATATTCAGGAGGTGGAGTCTCTCGCAGCTGTCCTAGGGTGTAGGACGAGGTCCTTCCCTATTTCCTATTTTGGCTTGCCTTTGGGTGTCTCGACTAGAAGGGTGGGAAGTTGGGACCCGATGGTTGAGCGTTTCGAGAGAAGGCTGGCGGGGTGGAAGAAGCAATACCTTTCGAAGGGGGGAAAAGTTACTCTAGCGAATAGCACTTTATCTTGTCTCCCAACTTATTTCCTTTCGCTCTTCCAGATCCCCTCTGCTGTTGTTGGAAGACTTGAGATGCTTCAACGGAACTTTTTGTGGGGTGGTAGAGGAGAGGAGTTTAAGTATCATCTTGTTAGATGGGAGCAGGTTTGCAGGCCGCTCAGGCTGGGAGGCCTAGGGATTAGGAGATTGGCCCCTTTCAACAGTGCACTCTTAGGCAAGTGGCTTTGGAGATTCGGCAGTGAACGACATAGGTTATGGAGGAAGGTTGTTTTTTGTCGGTTTGGGGAGGAGAGGGGGGGATAGTCAGCTAGACCGGTCAGGTCTGCTGTCGGTGTGGGGGTTTGGAAATCTATTGGGAAAGGTTGCGAAGAGTTCTCAAAGCACATTAGATTCAAAGTCCGAGAAGGAAGGGATATCCGATTTTGGGAGGATGCTTGGTGCGAGGACCGTCCTTTGTCTTGTCTGTACCCGAGGTTGTTCAGGATTGCTGTTGATTGACATGCTATGATTGCTGACTGCTATCGCCTTGATAGCGGTAGGTTGTCTTGGGATGTTTAGTTCCGGCGATCCTTTCAAGATTGGAAGTTGGATGAGGTCATTGGTTTGTTGGATCTTTTGTATAGTCAGGAGGTGGATGGCACCGGGCCGGATTCCTTGACTTGGGTGCTTTCTCCTCAGGGGACGTTCCAACTCCGGTCCTTTTTTCACCAGCTTTCAGGGTTTCGTGGATCCACCTTCCCATGGAAAACGGTTTGGCACTCGAAGGCCCCTCTTCGGGTGGCTTTCTTTGTGTGGACTGCTGTTTGGGGCAAGATCTTGACTCTAGACAACTTGAGGAAGAGACGACATGTTATCATTAACAGGCGTTGCTTGTGCATGAATGATGGAGAGGCTGTGGATCATCGTCTCTTGCACTGTCCTGTGGCTCACGACTGCTAGAGCCTTTTATTGTGTCTCTTTGGTGTTCAGTGGGTTATGCCCCGAACTTCAAGAGTTTTGATTGACTGTTGGAGGGGCCAAAGGGTGGGGGCGCGCCCGTAATTTTTGGAGAGTGATTCCCCTTTGTATTTGGTGGAGTCTTTGGAAAGAACGCAGTCGAAGATCTTTTGATGGGGAGGGGGCCTCCACTGGGGCTTTGAAGTTCGCTATTCTTTGCTCTCTTTTTAGTTGGGGTATGGGGAGAGATTGTATTTCTTTGGATGAGATTATGGACTTTTTGGGGTCGTTGGGTCCTTAGTTCTCATTTTTCTTCTCTTCCTTTTATCGTTTCTGTACAGCTCTTGGGACGCATTCCCCTTTTGAAGGCTTTCTAATACATTTTACTTATCAAAAAAAAAAAAAAAATGAAGTGAGGTCATTACCGACATCTCAGAATGTTGAATTCAAATCCAAAAGAAATCCTGACCAGATTCGCATACTTTACACCATTCTGATAAAAAGTCAGGCATGCTACTGAATTATGTCAAGAGAAAGGCCACCCTTTTCATCTCATTGAAAATTGAGGTGGTGGGTGTATGTTAGGTTATATGTTCTACTTTCTCCTACTATTTAAGCAACATTATTCATCAAATTTATCATGGAAATCAAGAATCCACACACCTCAGTCTGTAAATCAAGAATAGGTCGATGCAACAAGTAGGCAACCACAGACAACCCTCCATAACTCATAGGAATGTGTAAACTAAACAAATACAAAGCCATGGTGCTCCATGTAGCCTCACTGTCCCAAAGAATATCTGATTCCAACACTGAGAAACCCTGTTAAATTCAAATCACACAAACACCCAATTTTCAAATTCGACTTAGAACACCATAAAGAACAAAAATATGTACTTTATGTAATCTAATCAAAACATGGGCAAAATTAACTGACCAAAGATACTACCCACTTTTTTTTGGCAGATCGATAATACACTATGAAAAATAAGTAGATAACAAATAAAATAAAGGGGGGTTTATATGATGACATTAAAAATTGAAACCTTTACTTTCATAAATCCCTAAATGTTATTGTTTTCTGAGGAAAGAAGCAGAGAATAAACAAAAATTTCATACCTCAGATGCTCTAGTGGTGTGTTCCTCTTTAATGCAAGAACACTTGGAAGAAGATATGGGGCTCAATTTGGAGATGGAAAGGGAGGAAGGGAGAACAGCTTCATTTCTATGAGATATAAATTGGGACCCACCAAAATTGCCGCTTAAAAGTCTAGCCGGAGGAGCAGACATGGAACTCGGCGGCAAATGGACAACCACCATGTCCTCCTTATTCTGTTAGCCACACCGTTCCTTCTTTGCCCAGTTCATTTTCTTGTCACAGGAACGTCAATCAATTGTGTGCTTTGTGTATCTATCTATAACGGGTGATATGAGACTCTCGGGCACAATAGCGATATACTAGGACTAAACACGGATTGATCCTCTTGCCTAGTAAAAATTTGACCTAAGCTCTCCAGGACTAATTATTAAAATAAAGTCGAAGGAAATTTTATTCAAATTGTTCTAAAAAAAATTATATGAAAAATTTGCAAAAGATTTTAATACTCATGGACAAAACGATGTCATTTTAAAATTTTATTTTTCAATGATAAAATTAAAATTTATACAAAAACTCATTTAACAAAGTGTTAATAAAAATTATTATTTTTAAAAAATTAAAATTTCATTGGATTATATTTGTGTAAAAAAAAAGCTATTAAACGGGATTTATAAGAAAATTAATTTCTTCCAAAACAATTTTCATTTTGTTTTTTAATTTTCTTTTTGAAAAGAAGAAAAGAAAAAACAAAAAAAGAAAATAATTTTAAAGAAAACTTAATTTTTCTTAAAAATCTATCAAGGAGGGTTTTGTGCAAAATATGTTTGTCCAAGGGGGTTCTATACAATTTGCTCTCTCTTATCTATTAAGGGGCATTTTTGTCATTATATTCTTACTTTAGGGGCATTTAGAAATAATATGAATTGAAAATATTAATAAATCAAAAATTTCTTCAATTTTAAATGTGCCCTTTTATTTTAACTGTTTTTGACCCTCGAAAAAGCAGAGTTGGTAACTTGGTAACCCAAAAAATGGCATCTACATAACTCTCTTTTGCTGTTAACCCTTGTATAATTTAAATTTTTAAAAGGATCAAGTGCAAAAATGATTGGTTAAGGTTTTGAGACCCACAGAGAGAGAAGGAAGGGGATCAAATGCAAAGCCTCGGTTAGAGCTCGAATCAAATTGCCTGTAGCACTGGCCACGGCTGTTTAGGTACATTCCTCCTTCCTTTTGACTATCTATATTTATTTTTATAAGAGATTGTGTCTTCGGAGATTTTTATCACTGATTTTAATCTCACCTTATTTTATAAAAATTAACTCCAAATATATATTAATTTCTTGCTTCCTCTTAAATTTCACTGTAAAAGGTTATGAGTGATGCAAATGTTGTTTTTCTATTTATTATGTGTGTGACATCATACATTGCCAGAAGAGGAGTTATACTTTTATGCGTTGATAACTCTTAACTATGCAGACTTGTTTGAAAAAGTCGAACAAAATGGACAATATTTACACAACGGGTTCATGGGAGCCATTTTGAAGGTCATGAACTCATAGACAATATTTACACAACGAGAATTAGACATATATTATGGTTATTTTTCAAAATTTCGAGCATGCACTCACACACACACACATATCAGATGCTAATGTGGTGTAAATGTAAGCTTGGTGGTGATGCTTCACTTTGAGAGAAAAATATGTTCATTCTGGTGAACTAATAGGATTTATTTAGTTGTAGGCATACATACTATACACAAGCAATGGTTCCCCCTCAATGTCATCACCTTGAGTCATCTTCTTGGTCTCCCATAGTTTGAGTCGAGTCATTATTTATTAAATCTTTGTCAAATTAAGCAGGTCCAACAGAGATTTTATAACCGAAATTTCTTAGAAAACACGTCTTGATATTTGATAGACAAACCACTAAATCGGTTTTGACTTTTGAGGTAATCTCATGACATTCCATGGCAAAATAAATTTAAAGTAGACCATTGCATTTTTTTATACTTCTTCACTTGTCTTTGAAGTACTAGTAGAGCCAAAGAAAAAGAA
Source organism: Cornus florida (assembly GCF_030987335.1). NCBI lineage: Eukaryota > Viridiplantae > Streptophyta > Magnoliopsida > Cornales > Cornaceae > Cornus > Cornus florida. Next base: position 84,159,907 of record NW_026775575.1, read on the forward strand.
TAATGTTCTTAGGATCATCCCTTTTTACCATATTGAAGTGGCATTTTGTTATAATTTTCTAATGAGGAGTCATCGAGCCCCATATGTGCAGCGACGGAGCCAGGATGTAAGGTAAAAAATGAATTTTGGGGGGGCAATAATGCATTTTTTTAGGAATTTCAAGTGGACAAAAGTAATATTTTATGGGTATATTACTAAAAATGAACAAATTATAAAGGTATATTACTAAAAAAATTAAAATTCAGGGGGTTCAATTGCCCCATGACTTGTATGTAGCTCGGTCCCTGCATATGTGTGCCCCAAAATTGGAGCTAGGGTTTAACCTTGGGTATCTGTTTGGCAGCTCTGCTGCAAGCATACCTCACCGCATTTTACCACCAGTCCATGCGTCAACGACGCCATTACTTCATGCCCAAGCATAGGTTCTTCTCTCGTGAGTGCTAATGTCATGGATGTTCTAATTATAATCAAATTATGATTTTCCAAACTATTGCCTGCAAGAGTATCGCAGTAGGAGTTGACTGTCTCATGGAAAATCAAAGCATCTTTATATTTAAAGCAAATAGTTATTTGTTTGTTAATTCTAACAAGTGGATGACACATCTTTACATGTAATTTTCATTGAACATTGAATTGTTGTGTTGAATTTCTACGTGTCCAAACATTGTATTTTTATTCCAGATTCAAGTATCTAATTGTAGAATTATAAAAGACCAGCACTAGGTTGAAGACTCGAAGTCCATAAATAATATTCTATTAGAGGCACAACAAGAGAGCCAAGACATTGCAATAGGCATGTAAACACACACACGCAAACAATATTCCATCCCAACTAATGCCTGAAACCAATTTTCCTAGTTTATCGGAGGACGAACAGAGCTATGGGACAGCTGAATTTATGGACCCTGAATTGTACAGAGCTACAACAGAAGGCGATATTCTTGAGTTCATAAGGGCGATGGAAACAAGTCCGGCAGATGGATCACATTACAATCCACCAGCAACTTGTGTCCAACTAGGTCCTCAGAAGAACACAGTCCTTCACATTGCAACAAATTTTGAGCACTATGAAATTGTTAAACTCGTCTGCAAGGACTTGCCTTACTTGGCGGCTGAGAAAAATGCCAAAGGCGACACGGCACTCCATATTGCTGCAAGATCTGGGAATTCATGGCTAGTCGCTTTGCTGCTCGATTGTGATCACATCAAAGAAGTTCTGAGTGAGCAGAATGAGGATGGTAACACTGCGTTGCACGAGGCACTGTGTTGTTGTTGTGAAGAGGTGCCTCGAATGCTGATTGATAAAGACCGAAACGTGTCATATTCTGTAAACAAGGAAGGGAAGTCTCTGCTCTATCTGGCTGCAGAAGCAGGTTATGCTTCCATTGTTAGGCTTCTGTTGGAAAATCCAGTGGGAAATTACAGTATTGGAGGGAGTTCTAAATACAACTCACCAGTTCATGCAGCTATCCTTGGCAGGAACATAGGTAATTCTCAGTACATCTCTCTCTCTCTCGTTAATCTGGTAATGGAAACCTTATTATTATTTTTATTTTTTTCTGAAATTATAAATTAATAAGCTAATATATATCCAAGGATGAAAACTTGCATGGAAATGATCATGAGACTAAACAGAAATTAAGTAATGACATGAAATATATGGCATGATTCACTTCTTTTTTTTTTTCACCTAATTAAATTTAGTTAAGAGCTTCCTTCGATGTGCTTGTTCATGGAATTTCTCATGTTAACATGTACGAGATTCAACTTTTGTTGACTGAATAACAGAGTTAGAAAATTATTTGAGGAGGGGTTGGCCTTGAACAACAATAAGATTTTTTTTTTTTTTTTTTTTTAACTACGTAGCATAATCGGAGATTTATCAAAAATTAATTTAGTGGAGTCGTTACCAGAATTTTAGCAAATTTCTAGGTGTTTAATATAAATAAAAAAAATTCAGTGGTACAGACACCCCCACTCAGCATCCACATAGCACTGTTTATCATTTAATACAAGCTGGATTGGTTTTACTATCAGCTCCATTGATACATATTTTTATCCATTCAAACTTCACCAGATGCTTTGAATATCGTAAACTATAAAATCAAAAACACTACCTAAGCCGACCCCCTGAGTCTTGTGACTGATAATTACCAGCATCACTCTTATTAAATATCAAGAATATTTCTAAATTGGGTTGGGTGAGTGATCAGAAGGTGAAATTTCATTTGATCAACTGAGTTTTCAGTGGACCAGTCGCAGTACCAAGAAGAATTTATCATAATTTATTGGTCATGGTTATTTCGACATCATGCTCCATGATATATACAAATTAATATATGAGTAATATATATATATATATCTTTTCCTCAAATCATATATGTGTATTTGTACACACTGATGTCACTCTATGGGTGTCATGCCTGATGTATTCATCTAAGATATCATAAGAAGCCGCCATGCATGCCGGCCTCCTATAGCTATACATATTAGTTTTTGTTGTTACTATCATGTAATAAAATTGTAGTATAAAATATTCATTTTCATGCGTAGGATGAGTAATACTAGGGACGACAATAACAATTAGGACTCTACCAACTGCAGCTTCCAAGAAAATACTTTGAATCGACTGTCTATCACTTTTCAATTAAATATTTTAGTTTGAACCTTTCAAAGATGTATTAATTGATAAACAATCCCTCTCTATATCCCTTTTGCCAGAATGATTCAGTGTATACGCTACCACCACCAATATTCATTGAAGCCGTACATTACTTATTAAAGCATTTTGTTTTTTTGTTTTGTTTTGTTTTGTTTTTTTTTTTTTTTTTTTTTTTGTTTTTGAAACCTCAGATGTCCTAAAAGTATTGTGGGAAAAGTATGAATCCTCCTTCCACATGAAGTGTGAGGAAGGGAGGAATCCTCTTCACTATGCCACATATATAGGTTTCGTCGAAGGGGTCAATTTCTTGCTGAATAAAAGTTGTGCTTTTGCTTACCAAAGGGACAAACATGGTTTGTTTCCGATTCATATAGCATCCAGCGAAGGCCATACCGCCATAATCCAAGATATGCTTTGCCACTGCCCGGATTCCAGAGAGCTTCTTACTTTAGAATTTCATAACATCCTTCATGTCGCGGCTAAAAGTGGAAAAGCCAAAGCAGTTAGTTTCATGCTGAAAATGTTCGAGCTTCAGAAGCTTTTGAATGAGAGAGACGGGGATGGAAACACACCGTTACATGTGGCCACCATTTATGCGAATGCGGAAACTGTAAGTACTTTGACATGGGATGAAAGGGTAAACCTGGAGCTGGAGAACAATGAAAGTTTCACAGCACTTGACATTGCTGAAAAATATATGGAAACTGCAGAATCATTTAGAAAGGTATGTGTGTTGTTTGTTGCTTAATTCACAAAGTAAATCCATCATTCTCCAAGAGTCATTGCAAAAAGTGACCACCCTTTGCACTGAAATCTTGTGGAAATACAGTCATCACAACATTATTGTGTTTCTTTCTTTCTTTCTGTTTTTCTTTCTTTCTTTCTTTCTTTCTTTCTTTCTTCCCAACCTGCGTCATGGCTGATGTTTCTGTTTTTTGTGTTTTTAGTACTTGGGAGGGACAAAAGTATACACGCACGAAATTTCCTTTTCTTACAAAAATGAGACTGTAGAAACATTTAACTAATACTTTTTGTCACAGATGTCCTTTGCCACATAAGATGTTTACTGCAAAGAGTCTTGACTTTAATATTTAAATTCTCCAACACATTTTCATGTGTGACTTTTTTTTTTTTGATCATACGTGGTTCAATTTTAATTATTAGGATTTCCTTGCTTATAGTCAACCTCTACTTTTTTTTTTTTTTTTTTCGAACACGTCTTTAATTATCAGAATCACATTGATATTAAATTTAATCCGTTAGAAATAGTCTAAGTTTAATATTTAAGTTCTCTAACAATAAAGTCTATTCACCAAGGGCCTTGTGGCCTAGTCGTATTATTTGTATATCCTCTACCTCCCAAAATCAGAACATGTGTGAGTGGTATATGTGAATTTCTTCTCAATGAAAATAAATAAATAAATAAAATTCCATTCCATTGTACTCTTAGTGTTCCTTTTTGCCATTTGACTTTAGTATTTAAATTCTCTAACACTCTCATGTGTGGCGTTCTTTTTGACCGGTTCAATTTTTAATTATTAGGATGTCTTTGCTCGTAGCCTTCATTTTTTTTTTTTTTTAAACACATAATTCTGATAACGGTAAAATCAAGTTCAAGCTGTTAGAAATAGTCTAAGTTTAATATTTAAATTCTCTAACAATAAAGTCCATTCCATTGTAGTGTTCCTTTTGGAGAGGTACAATTGAAGAGACTTGTGCTTATTGTTACTCTACCTTATGTGCAGCGATTGACTTGGTTGGCCTTGAAAGTTGCCGGGGCACCGCGAACACGACACACAAAGGTTTCCAAATGGAAGAGACCTATTCTGGTAGAGGAGCCCAAAATGGAAAATGACAGAGATAAAGTCAATGTAATGTTGCTGGTGGCAACGCTTGTTGCCACAGTAACCTTCACTGCTGGTTTCACAATCCCAGGTGGTTACAACAATTCTGACAATTCTGACTCCCGGCAAGGCTTGGCAACCATGCTAGCAAAAGTGACATTTCAGGAATTTGTGATCTGCGACACAATAGCTATGTACAGTTCGATCACTGTCGCTGTGACACTCTTGTGGGCACAATTGGGGAACCTCATTTCGATGCAAATCGCCTTAAAATTGGCATTGCCACTGCTGGGGATAGCACTTGCTACGATGTCCGTAGCATTCATGGCTGGTGTGTATCTAGCGGTGAGCAAACTCGGTTGGCTAGCCCATGTGGTTTTGCTCATGGGGACTACCTTCATCTTCGTGCTCGTGACACTCTTCGTTCCACTCTGTTGCTTAGGCTCATCCAAGTACCAAATCTTCCGTTGCATCTCTTATTATCAGTTCTGTTTCATGTTATATGCCTTCAGCTACTACACCGACCACAATGTGGAAGGCTAAGTTCTACAAATATTACCGTGTCCTGTGAATATATAATGTTATATAACTAGTTATTGAATAAGTGTCTTGACTAATGGTAGTTGGTCAAGTGATATGTGATTAGGTTCACAGACTTCAGCTTGAAGTCTGCGAGATAAAGAATTCCTTAGGGAGTAAGTGGCGACTATTGTTTGTATATATATAGTCTGTAATATACCCGGGGAAAGAATATTGTTATATATCATCAATAATCAGAAACTGCGCGCTCTGTAGCTTTATTATGCATTTGTTTGTTGTGATCTTTGTGAATTGACACACATATTTTTATTTCAACAAGGCCATGCCATAGGCAGTAGTCAAAATTGATTTAGGGTGATCTTTCTGTAGTGTGCTCTGTGCTGGAGCATATATCAAAAAGGAAAATAATGTTTAGGCATCAAAGTAAAATAATTATAGCCATTGATAACTTGAAGTGGGATCCTTAACCTCATTTCAAGCTATGAATCAATGGCCTTAACCGTTTTACTTTGACAACGTATAATTATATGCATACAAGTTAAGGAGACAATGTCAGATTGTGAATCCCTCTGCCTCTGTATTTCGAAACTTAGTGTGAAAATAATTATTTTTCTTTTGCACTCAATTTTAAACTTTCGAAACTTGGCCAATACGGGATGATCCTTGACATCCATTCATACAACGGGAAATGGTTTTGTTTCAAAAGTAGAATGTATGATTACTTTTTGTAATAGAAAATAATATATAGTTAGATAGTAGTTGGACTAATTCGACTACTTGATATGAGTATAGACTAAAATTATGAAGACTTTAATAATAAAATTGATGGTTGATTTCAACTCCTATTCATATAAAAACAGTTGAAGCTATTAGATTTCGTATCATTACTCTTTTATGATAGTTGTAATAGTTGTATTTTAAAATCAATTGAATACTAACCATTCAAAAACAAGTGTATTGTAAAAAGCCGTGGAATGTAGATTATGTAGTAAACATCTCCCAAAATATATATATATATTAAAAGGTACACAATGAAAATTTCAAAACCATACAAGTAATCAAATAATCAATCGGAATTGTAAAAGGGAAGGTGTTTCTATGGGTCTTCAAACCACAGAAGGGGTAGGAGGTGGTGTTATAAAACAAAAGCCAGTGTCTCGAGGTCCTTTGGCAGGAGTTATGGAGAGTTACAGTTTTTAAAATAGGCATCATTTTGGAGATATAGAGGGTATATATCAATTTTAATTGGGTCAAAAATACGATTCATTCGTTGACCGGTCTAGTTGTACGTGGCGAGAACTTGTCAGTGGATAAGAATCGGCGAAAGCAAAAGCCAAAGAAATCGCTCCTGTGTGTCATTCATATTCGCACGTGGTATTTAAAAAAAAGATGTATTTTCTCTCTCTACATCTACACACACTGACACACATATATATACATATATAAGCACCACTTGCTTCCTATCATTGCAATTTGTCTATGCTTTTCTTTAACCTAGCTTTCTAGTTGGCTTTATTTCCAAATCTGTCTCTTTCTCAAATTTATGATCTTTTTCTATCAATATATACAACCAAAAATTGCCCTTTTTGTTTGCCTTATTTCATTTATATCCCACTTGTCTGCTTCCCATATTTTTATGTTATAGAAATAAAATGCACTCTCATTTTTCTTGTCTCTTTGGCATTTTTGAATTCCGAAAATGTTTCATTTTTCTTCCTTTAATTCTATGTTTTCCTTGCTTCCCTATATTCGCTAGTTTTTAAAGAGGGAATGATGGTAACACGAAGTGCAGGCTATGTTCATTTTTCTCCCATGTAGTTCTATATCTCTTGGCGACGGCGACTGCGACTTGGCTTTCTTGGCATCCATGACGCACAAACAAATAGAAAGCGAGCAGAAAAAGATAACACCCAAAAAAAATAAAATAAAAAATAAAAAATAAAAGGAGGAGACCTTACCTGCAGAAGGCAACAAGCGAATATAATTTTAGTCTATACTCATATCAAATTTTATATTATTTATGGGGAAAAATAAAAGGAGGAGACCTTTCTTGGCTTTCTTGGCGGCACGTACCCTTACGTAAGGTCTCCTCCTTTTATTTTTTATTTTTTATTTTATTTTTTTTGGGTGTTATCTTTTTCTGCTCGCTTTCTATTTGTTTGTGCGTCATGGATGCCAAGAAAGCCAAGTCGCAGTCGCCGTCGCCGCCTAGAGATTTAGAACTACATGGGAATGTGCCGCCAAGAGATATAGAACTACATGGGAATGTGCCGCCAAGAGATATAGAACTACATGGGAGAAAAATGAACATATCCTGCACTTCGTGTTACCATCATTCCCTCTTTAAAAACTAGCGAATATAGGGAAGCAAGGAAAACATAGAATTAAAGGAAGAAAAATGAAACATTTTCGGAATTCAAAAGCCAGTGTCTTGAGGTCCATTGGCTTTAAAATTAAAATTTGCTGTGGTGGTTGTACTCTGGTCTCTCACCATTATCTCTCAGGTCATTCTCATAGGGATTACATTACAGTCTGGTGTGAATGTCAAACTTCTTGCTTTCTATCTTATGTCAAAACAATTTGTGGAATTTTTCCAATGAGTTTTTCTTGCAGTGGCTAGTCGTGGAGGCGCGGTGTTGCACTGTTGCAAGTTCATGGAGCACACGGCTAGTCGTGAGATCCCTTCCTGCCCTTGGAGGGAATGTGTATTTTTCATGTTTTTTTGTTACCATCCCATAAAAAGGGCAAATCAAAACCAAAAACCATGTTTGATAATATGTTTTTTTTTTTTTTTTTTTTCCTCCTATAATAAAAAATGTTTTCATGTTTTTGAAGAAAAGAGGAAACATAAAAAAGGTGTTTCCTCTGTTTTCTCAATATAGCAGCCAAAATTTTTTAGCAGGATTCTTTTGGGGGCTCCGTAACAGTGTAACACAGACACTCTCTCTTCACGTTATCTCACTGTTCACTCATCTCTCCATGCAAATCTCGCTTCGAGGACTTGATTTGTTAATAATTTGTTTAACAAATTCTATTTCCAGGTCTGTTGTTAATATCTATGCATATATAATTTGTTTTATATTCTCTCTATGTGCATCTCTACTCCATAAATCTTGCTCTGTTTTTTTCTTTCCCTTTCTTTGATTTCTAGAACCGTTGTTGGTTTATTTAATTTGATTCTAGTGGAGGTTTTGTGCACGATTTTGTGGTTTCCTCGGTAATTTAAATGCTGAAATCGTTTGAGCGCTCACACTCTTCATCGTATGTGCATCCAAGTATAATTATGAAGGTAACATTAATAAGCATTGACACTCCATACAAATTAAATCTAACAGCCAGTGTTATCCTAGTTAGAATGGAGAACTCGAAGTCTTCAAAGCGAAATGGTGATGTGTAGATTGAGACAAACAATAGCGATGATGAAAACGTGAAAGAATGGATGGTTGAGAAGAATGGGGAAACCTGTTTCTTGATTTAAACCTCCTGGAAGTGTGAGGACCACGGCGAAGGCAACAGTGGCGACAAACACACTAAGCCATGAGCTGCTTTCTATTAAGAATTGCACCCATTCTATAGATTTCTTGCGAAGATCTTCCTTATTCTTAACAAATGCTTCTTTAGCAGTCTTCCCTTCACGGTTGCGACACAAACTTAAATCCACGGAACATGATGAGCAAAGTTCGTTTACACGCTGCATCTACACGTGTACACAATCACAAACTTCATGTTGGGAAACGTGCAAGTTTTAAAAACTTTTCGAGGGATTTTAATACATAGATCTTGATTCATCACATAGAGATAAGTTTTATGCAAAAATAAAACATGATGTATCATTCAATTAACAGATTGAATACTTACATCAAAGGTCTGAGTAAACCTTTAAAATTTTCCTCTAAAGTGAATGTTCTCACTTATTGTAGATTCCTTAGCAAAATGCCTTCTCCTTGGATCTCCATCTTCTTGGTAATTGTTTTGCCTTTAGGAATCACTCATAAGCCTCCATGAATGACCTTGGAAAACTAGGCTTGTGGGAGCCTCCATTAGATGAGAACACTAACCCTAATTTTCTAGAAAGAGAAAATTTATTCCTTTTTCCTTCTCATTAAAATCACCCCTAAAAATATACATAGACCATGTATATTTATAGGCAACATAAAGATAAAGAAAAGGAAACTACAAATCCTTCTCAGTCTCTAATTCACATGTCTCAAATCTAATATGATTCCAATATCAAGTTGGACTATGAGTGAGAATCCATTGGGCCTATTATTTTATTGGCTACAATGAATTAATAATTGGCCCGGTCCATGGACCCAATTCAATTAATTCATAAATTAATTTCTACTCCACTAAAAGAAATTAATTGAACTCCAATTAAATAATAAATAACCTCTAAGTCAATATTGCACTTTGACCCCTCTATGCATAATTAGTTATCGGATAAATAAAGCCATCAATCCGACTACTTAATTAATATATTTATTTTGGTACCATTGATTATTTCTGGCTTGATCACAATAAAACATTTGTTTGACAAAAATAATAATTTAATAAATAAATATATAATAAATTATTTTGTCTAAAACCACACGAAGGCCTTCAAATTTACTTTGTGATCAACCATAATCAATACAAAATAAATACAAGTAGCAATGATGCAAATATTGAAAATATAACCCTTTAACTATTAATCACATAACTACCCAAAGTGTCGGTCTAAGGATCCCGAAGTATCCGCCGAACAAATCAAAGTATTTATTAATTAATAAAAGAGTCTATAATTTTCTCATACTTAAGAGTTAAATGCCATGACGGTGATAGGGAGCAATTGCATATGACGGCTCTCACAATATATCTCAACCTAACGCGGATCCAGTTCAAGTCTTAATTAATTATGAGTCCATCCATTATTACCGACTATGAACAATTTATGATTACTATTTATATACATATATTGATCGCCATCACATACATATATAAATATCTCTTGTAATCAAATGGACACTATCAATTCCATAATGAATTGAAACATAATACATTAAATTCACCAATTGTATAAAACATAAATATTTCAGAAACGTCAGGAACATATGTCACTTTAATCCAAACAGGAATTTGCTATGCCAAGGCATATAAATCCCAACAGCTCCCACTTGCCCTCATAGCCAATTCAAATTGCACCTAACTCCAATGTTATCCAGATGATGATCAAAATTATTGATCAATGACACCTTTGATAATGGATCAACAAAGTTGTGTTCCAATGCAATGTTCTAGCTACAAGTACATGTTCTTGCCGGACAATATCATGTAGAACATGATACTTCCTCTCAGTGTATCTTGTTCCTCTATAGAACCTTGGGTCATTGGTTTGTACTACTTCTGCACTATTGTCACAACATAGCTCAATAGGCAGGTTGGTATACTCCACAACCTCTAAATCAGTGAGATCAAACCAATAGGCTTCATTTGCCGCCTTTAAGGTTGCAATATATTCCACCTGCAGATTTAAGTCAGCAGTTGAAATCTGCTTAACAATCTACCAACTGATTTCCCTTCCATTAAGTGAACATACACTAAGTCATGAACCTCATAGTATCTACTTACTAGAGAGAGCAATCCATATCAATAAAGCAAGAACTCATTCTTTGAGTTATGCATACCAAACCTGGTCAAAACTTTATCAATGTAGGATTATTAAGATAAACCTATTTTCCTTTTAACTTAATCTTGCAAAAGCTTGATCCTAGGAATATAGCTTACATCTTGAAAATCCTTCATTTAAAAGTAATTGAACAACTACCTCTTTATTGATGACAAAACTTCCACATCATTCTAAATGAGTAGGATGTCACCAATATATATAGAATCAGAAAAATAATGACATTCCCTTGCACACTCATAATTTATTCACTAAGAAATCTTCTAGTATCTTTTTGTAGATTAACTTGCCTTCCACAGGTATCACCCTACTAGAAAGTTCTACAAGATCCCAGAATTTATTAGAATACATAGATTCCAACTCTGATTTCATAGTAACTCGCCAAAACGATCTTTATCCATATCGGTTCACGCTTCCGTGTAGCTTACTAGGTCTAACTCATGTTTAACAGGGATGTCTATAACGGTCTCACCTAAAAACATGATTCTGTCGGATTGGATAATTATACTCCCACTACATCAATGTACCGATGAAGGAATCTGTGTACTAGATGATGCTGACGCATCAATAGGGAATTCATCTATAATTCTAAATCTTTATACTAAGTGTGTTCATATGTGGTACATCTGGTACTCATACCATATTCTCTAACACTATGCTACTAGGTATGTGATTCATAATATGATTCTCTTATAGATAAACAGTGAGTATAAACAATCAACTTTTATCATTGAGATCATAAAATAATCTGTCCTAGTGACTTTTAGAGTAGCTATCAAATCTATCATGCGTATGATCTGTTTCCAACTTTCTTATCCATATCAAACGCACATGTGCAAGACTACCCCATATGTGCATGTGATTCAAAGTAAGATTTAGTCAAAAACACAGCTCAACGGTATCCTTGAGACAGACTAAGATGGAATACAGTTCATAATGCGCATCGATGTCATTAACGCTAAACTCTTACATGAAAGAGATAATGTGGCATAACTAATCATAGATTTAACCATATTAAGTGGAACTTTGTTATTCCTATTTGACACCTAAATGCATTTAGCGTCAATTGCGAAAAACTGGTACACAACACCCTCATTGACCATATAGTCTTAGCACCATCCCAAGAAATACTCATATCCTCAATCAGATCAAAGTGTCTTGATAAGTTTACCTAATATGTGCTCCATATCAGTCTTAACCTTCTCAGAATATACCAAGAGTTTAAGACTTGTGTTGCATCAGATAACCTTATCCAAAATGTGAGTAATCTTGCTTGGATGTTCATAAGACCACACGTGTCAGTGTGTACCAACTCCAATTGTCCTTTATGTCTATTTCATCTGGCTGATTAAGCCCTTAGAGTTATCTATCCTTCAAAACAGGGTTCACAAGTTTGGTTTAGGCTCTTCTGCCTCACTAGGTAATTAACCTTCTTTGACCAATCCTTGAATCTCATTTTGACTGATTACAACCCAAAAACGGACACTAAAAATACAATGAGTCAGGAATAACAATTTTTCTCTTAACATTCAATCTAGAAGATGCAACATTAGTTTCTACATCCTGCAAATCTTAAGAGTTTGTGATTATAGTATATTAACCATTTTTCAATGCACCAGAAGCAATCGCATATCTATTCAATTTTATAAAACCAGTTTTACAAAATAACAACACAGTTTTTATAAACCACAAGTGAAACAAGAATAAGACAGCGTCTAACTTCTGTGCATAAAAATAGTTCTCTAATACTAATATCCTCATACTCTCTAATTTCAGATGTAATACTCCCACTGACTTAGCTACAACCTTGACATCAGGTCAAGTACAAAATATATTCCATATCATCGAGGCTTCTGGATTCCTGAAATCCTTGCAACGAATTGCAAAAATGTTTAGTGGCTCCAGAATCTAACCATCAGGAATTAATAGATACAACCACATAACATGGCTCAATGATTATATATATATTTTCCTATGCCACGTCATTACTTAGACAGTTCGTCCTTTAGTGTCTTTGTTAGCAGCAAAAGAAATAATTTAATTTGCCCTCAACATATACTGCCTTATTCCTTTTAAATATTTGGATACCCATGTTTTGTGCTAGCCTAGTCCTAGTATCACCCTTCTTCTTTGCTTTGCCCTTCCACTTGGGCCTAGAAGAAGATGGTATAGACTAGGTTAGATTGATAGGAATGCCTATACTTTTGATTATCCCTTCATTTGTTACCAATTCTATAAGAATATCAGCGAGTGTGAACTCAAACTGATTCTTTATTTAGTTTACTCTGAAAGAACCGAACGAGTTTGGTAACAAGGCAATAATCATGTCAACTTGAAACTTACCACCCAAGTCAGCCCTATTGATCTCCAGCTAATTTTTAAATAATAAACAATCATTTTCCAAAATTCGATTTCATACTGGAATTCCTTAGGCTATCTTGATGTTATGTAAATTTGACACAGTACTCAGACATATCCTCTATCTAATCTCACCAAAACATCTCATTAAATATCCTAAAGTAAAGGAATTAGGTATAAGAGTATTAAATACATTTCGTACCCTTACGTTGTGAATAAAATATCTAAGTTCATTTTCCAGTCATTATAAATGAGGTCCAAATACATTGAATATGCAAGCAAGCAGATAAACTGGATTAGACATAATTAATCTGAATATAAATGCATTCATACAATATGCAAGGTGAATTATTAATACTGTCATGCATATTTAAAATCAAAATGAGTTTGTTAATCACATAATATAATAAATCTCAATCGCACAAGAGATCATTATCATTATTGGTGAACAATCCCTTTTAATTAATGCGGGTCCCTCAACTCTGTAGCATAATAAATCAACCAATCAATATGTCAATAACTTATCCTGTTAGAGGAGTTCATTATTTTTATTGTTGAGATTCATTTACTATTAGGCAAGCACTTCCATTAAAATAGTATGTGGATCCTTTAACCACTGCATAAAAAATCGGATAACCAATACGCCAATAACTTATTCGGTTGGCGAAGTTCATTATTACTACTGGCGGACAAATCCCATTATCTCCATATCTCTTAAGACAATGCCTTGTCTATCTATATGAAATGATTCCCAATTATGTTTAGCCTTTCGAAAATAACTTAGTGTAGACCACTCCGTTGGGGAGCTAACACTATTAATTTTAGATTGAGTGTATAACGTTATTAATGCTCTAATGAAAATAAAACATTAAATATCTTGTCATTATTATCTAGACTCTTTAAATCATGCGTAGGGCCTTATTTTTAAAAATCTAATTACAATGAACATTTAATATTTTTATTTTCATGAGACAACCATTCTTGTAATATTAAGACTCTTCAAATCATGTGTGAGGCCTTATTTTTGAAGATCTAATTACAATGGTTTTAATAACGAAGGCCATGGGGCAATGTATAAAAATCCCCGCTCCCACTCAATTTTTAATCATTAATAATTAGGGTTTTGAATTTATTCATTTACATGATATAATGCATGCAAAACGTCTTGATTTTAATCCAATTAAATTTAGAAAATATTTGGACATTTAAATGATTCACTAATGTTTAATTTGAAGCACACTTTAAAAAATAATTTACAAAAATAATTTTTCGTTTCCCAATAAGTGTTCTCAAATTAATTAATAATCAAATCCAATTAATTTTCATAATTTAATTAATATAAATCAAGTCATTTAATTAAATATCATGGATCCAATGCATGAATAATAATTAATCAACAATTATCTATTCCATGCATCACATAAATAAATAAATGACAGATAAAGCAAATAAAACGGCCAATGGAATCAGCTTTTAACATTTATGTGCTCTAATTATTGCGCGAAGGTCCTTCATCAGCTTGCAAACACCTGTAGGAGACAAGAACGTGCCTGGAGAAGCAAAACGGCGCTTGGAACGCACCTGGAAGGACTTACACGAGCTAGCACACACCCCTGAAAGGTCCCAGCGCGTGTCATGCGCTTACACGCGCTGGAGTGTTAATGCTGTGTGTGCCACGCGCTGGCATGTGCGCGTGGAAGGTTGCCAGCGCGTTTCACGTGCTGGCACGCGCCAGATCTGCCTGGCTTTGTAAGCGCGTGAGCTTCACGCGCGTTTCCATTTGTGGTGCATTGCGCATCATGTTGCTGCACCTCACTGTATCATCTTCAGCCGCATGATCTGCATCCAACGGTCCCTTGCTGCGGTTGCACCAAATGATGGTGCACCGCGAAACATGGGATTACCATCCTACATTCCGATGTTCCTGTCACTGCCGGCGGCGCTCCGGTCACCGGAATTTCGCCAGAAAACCACCGAAAATAATAATAAAAATCCAAAAAAAATTAAATTTAGGCCCTAAAAAATCCAGAAAAATTCAGAAAAATTTCTAAAAAATCCCAGAAAATTCCTGAAGCCTAATTTAACCCTCATGGACCGTTTTGAAGCTTACATAGCATCCTTTGATGAAGATTACATGGCTTTAAATAAATTTACAATTTGAAATACAATGGAAAAAATTAAATTACATCATTGAACTTCCAAACGGATAAATCAAAACCTTAATTACATTCATCCAAAGATAAAATTACATTCTAATAACCTATAAGCTTCATCCATGGCCCAAACATTCATCAACATTCATCCAATCACAAATATACACACATCATGATCATATAAAAATATATACATATGCATATATAAATTTGGATCCATGAATGATGATTTTCATAAAATCATGATCTCTAGTAATGAATCAAACCATGCTCTGATACCACTGTTGGGAAACGTGCAAGTTTTAAAAACTTTTCGAGGGATTTTAATACATAGATCTTGATTCATCACATAGAGACAAGTTTTATACAAAAATAAAACATGATGTATCATTCAATTAACAGATTAAATACTTACATCAAAGGTCTAAGTAAACCTTTAAAACTTTCCTCTAAAGTGAATATTCTCACTTATTGTAGATCCCTTAGCAAAATGTCTTCTCCTTGGATCTTCATCTTCTTGGTAATTGTTTTGTCTTTAGGAATCACTCATAAGCCTCCATGAATGACCTTGGAAAACTAGGCTTGTGGGAGCCTCCATTAGATGAGAACACTAACCCTAATTTTCTAGAGAGAGAAAATTTATTTCTTTTTCCTTCTCATAAAAATCACCCCCAAAAATATACATAAACCATGTATATTTATAGGCAACATAAAGATAAAGAAAAGGAAACTACAAATCCTTCTCAGTCTCTAATTCACATGTCTCAGATCTAATATGATTTCAATATCAAGTTGGGCTATGAGTGAGAATCCATTTGGCCTATTATTTTATTGGCTACAATGAATTAATAATTGGCCCGGTCCATGGACCCAATTCAATTAATTCATAAATTAATTTCTACCCCACTAAAAAAAATTAATTGAACTCCAATTAAATAATAAATAACCTCTAAGTCAATATTGCACTTTGACCCCTCTATGCATAATTAGTTATCGGATAAATAAAACCATCAATCCGACTACTTAATTAATATATTTATTTTGGTACCATTGATTATTTCTGGCTCGATCACAATAAAACATTTGTTTGACAAAAATAATAATTTAATAAATAAATATATAATAAATCATTTTGTCTAAAACCACACGAAGGCCTTCGAATTTACTTTGTGATCAACCATAACCAATACAAAATAAATACAAGTAGCAATGATATAAATATTGAAAATATAACCCTCTAACTATTAATCACACAACTACCCAAAGTGTCGGTCTAAGGATCCCGAAGTATCCGCCGAACAAATCAAAATATTTATTAATTAATAAAAGAGTCTATAATTTTCTCATACTTAAGAGTTAAATGCCACGACGGTAATAGGAAGCAATTGCATACGACGGCTCTCGCAATATATCTCAACCTAACGCGGATCCAGTTCAAGTCTTAATTAATTATGAGTCCATCCATTATTACCAACTATGAACAATTTATGATTACTATTTATATACATGTATTGATCGCCATCACATACATATATAAATATCTCCTGTAATCAAATGGACACTATCAATTCCATAATGAATTGAAACATAATACATTGAATTCACCAATTGTATAAAACATAAATATTTCAGAAACGTCAGGAACATATGTCACTTTAATCTAAACAGGAATTTGCTATGCCAGGGCATATAAATCCCAACACTTCAATCAATCAAAAATATACGGAGAATTAAATCCCTCAATTCCAAGAATTAAAAGTGAAACGTTGAGAGTTCAAGTTCCAATAGAGTAATAAGAGGAGCTTGTGGACTCACAACAGTGTAGTTATATGGATCCCTTGCCCTTCTCGCATTTAGAAAGGAGTGGGTTTGTGTATGTGCCCAAATCAATATATGACAATGTAGAAGTGTCCCTATCTATATCAATATATGTATATGTATATATATATATATATATATATAGAGAGAGAGAGAGAAGGGACTTACCTTAAACAATATCAAATCTTCATGCAATTGGACCATGGGGTTTCCCTGTATTATTTTGAATATAGAGTCTTCTCCAACCATATGTAGAATGTTATTCAAATCTTTGTCTCTCTGCACAACAAGCCTCCTCCATGGAATTCCCACGTGGTGCAACACATCAAAGACCCATAGTTGGCGGTGCTTGATCGCTATATGTAAAATGGTAGACCCATTGCCATCAACACCCTCAACTGCCTGAGGGTACACTTTGAGTATCAACTCAACAATATCCACGCAGCCAGCTTTAATTGCCAAAAATAATGGTGTTTCTGTATTGCTTTTCTCCCCATCATTCTCTACAGTAATATTGGAATCTTGTGATGATGATGATGATATTGATTGCCCTCCATTGTTTCGAGTCTCACTCAGCGGAGCTTCTAAAGGATAAGCATTCTTGCATGATGTATTATCTTTTTCTACTAAGAAGCTGGCAAGTTTCTTAGCTGATTCATATTTTTGCATTTCCTTCCCCGTCTCTAACAAATGCACTCTCCAAACCAATGCATCTTCATTTCCAACAAATCAAACTCAGAAATACATGAAAAAGAGTAATGCTTGGGTCCTGCCTTATCAAGACAAGAATCGTCCTCCAAGCTGACTTGCCTAATAAGGATTTGCCACATCTCCATTCCATTAAAAAATATAAAACAAGGGTTATTGTGACAAATTTTTGTAATTTTTTATTTTTCAATTTTTATTTTATTTTTCTTATTTAACCTAAACCTAAACTAAACTAAAAATAAAATAATCATGAAAATTAACTAAAACCTATTAAAAAAAAAATTAAAGCACAAACAAAGATTAAAAACTAGAAATAAAAACAAAACTATGGTACAACACACAAATGTTAAGTTTAACGTCGATAGTTCGACAACATGCTAAGTTTAACGTCGATAGCTCGACGAAAACTGGCTTCTTTAGTCCAAGTAAATAGGATCATGAAGTTCTACTGTCTCTCGGCACACTACCCTCTATGTAGGGTTTAAGTCTCTTTCCATTGACTTTGGACAATTGTCCAATCTTGCAATTTTGTATCTCAATCGCATTATAAGGTGTAACAGAAATAACCATATATGGACCTTCCCAACGTGACTTTAGCTAGCCAGAAAAAAGTTTCAGTCGTGTGTTAAACAAACAAACCTTCTTCCCAAGCTCAAAAGTCTTACGCAAGATATGCTTGTAATGAAATGCCTTAGTCTTTGATTTGTTAACTATGATACCCCTCGGATCTGAGACACGGGTTGATCAGGCCTAGGCCCAAACCCGAGGGATATCGAACAATTAAAATATTTTAAATCGAACACGAAATACAAAGTGAAATACGAAATAATATAATAAGTTGAAAGAAACTAAAAGACAATACTTGTATCATAATTAATCAAATCCGATAATCCAAAACTCCATAAGTTTACAACTTGGAAACCCATCCATTGGACCCCTTATTAAAAATTCTCAAACCAAAACTGAAAAAAATAGAAATAAAATCCAAAGCTAACATAGAGAAGATTCCTACATAATCGGAGGAATGAATATCCGAATCTGCTCTGCACGTCCAAGCTCTAACCCCGGAACTGACGAACACCTAAAAAATAAAGGAGTGGGTTAGGCCCACATACAAGTCCTGATCTACTACAATCCAAATAGTAATCCGATACGCAGATACATCCTAGGAAGACTCAACAATATCTAGAGTAGTCCATATATGTATATAGTACACACTATAAGATGCTTGCTAGTCCAGTAGGTCTGTCTTAGCCTGAATAGAAGGCAACATGCGAATATGCACCCTAAGGTGGGCATGAGTATCTAAACCTACTAGGGAACAACACCTATGTCCAGTTATTCATCCTAGGCGATATACGCGCCTTAACCATGGTCATGAGACTCAAGTTCATACCACGGCACCATATAATATATATATATATATATATATATATATATATATATATATATATATATATAAAGTCCGTACTCCTCCTAATACAGAATACCATCCATCTGTATAGTGGTCTGATATATGTATAATAAATCTATCCTGAACCCATAGTAGGTCATTTAATTCTCAATTGATATGACACAAGTAGTTGATGGACTTAACCTATATGATTAATCCATACCTTAATCCAAGTTAGGTAGAACTTAGTGTTTGAACTAGTCTATACCTAGTATGTCACCATCCCATACCGGTACATACAATCCTCCAGTTAACAAAGTTGACAAAAACAATAATAAGTATTTATTAACCATACTCCAGAATTAGCATAAATATAGTTTAACATGTATATAACCAACTTATGCATTCAATATAAGATTTAGAATCCCAATTACAGTCTGTTAAATTGATAAAGTAGGATTACACAATCTACCTTTCCAAACAGTACCATAACTGATGCAATGTAAAACAGATTTTAACACCAGTTAATCCCAACTAAACATACATATAACTATACAACAGTATGCTTATAACACAGCTGCAAAACATGAATTATAATTCCAAGTCATGCAGAGAAATTTAAATTACTAAAATAGTAAGCAATTACAAGTTTATGCTAAACCTTTCTCCTACAGGTTTACTTTGAACCTTAGGTTAATTCCATCCTAAATTTCTGAATGTAAGCTTGCTTCTTAACCTTTTTATAAGTCTTAAACAATGCTTTATATCCTCCAGTAGCATTTAAATAGTTTTAGAAAACCCAATCTCAGCCAAACAGCCCATAAAAATAAAATTCTGTGCGTTTTTAGATGGAGCAGGCTCTAAAATTTGGAGCCTACTCTATTTTTCACTTAGAGCCATCTCTAAACCACTTAGAGCCAGCTCCAACTCTTTGGGAGCTAGCTCTAAGGGATTTGAGAGCCTGCTCTCTTTTCCCTTAGCAGCCGTTGTCCGTTCCAGCTTCGTCTTCTCCGATTCCGGTGATTACCAGAGCCTTTGTAACATGTTTTAATTCTTATTCTAGGTTCAATCTCAGTCCTAGGTACATATTAAACCACTGATATTCAATGATAGCATGCATGGAACACAAGTTTAGAAACAACGATCACAGAACTTTAAGCAACCCACAACAGATTAATTTGGTGAAATTAAATACTGTGTTAATTACTTATTCAAGGGTTCGTTTAATTTCTCAGACTAATCCTAAAGCATAAATATATATTCACAACAAGAATTTAACACAAGATTTAAAACAATCCGCAACAAAATTTCAGTTAGAACTTTTAAGCAACACTAAAACAGATTAATTCAATGGAACTAAAAACTGATTTAAACATGCATATTAGATGAATCATAACATTTGTTTCATCTATTTTAATCTTTGATTAATCCCTGGAGTCTTAACTAGGCATGCACAGAACACGAATTAACGGGAGAGAGAAGAACAGAGACTTGCCTCTGAGAGTTTGAATTAAAACTTTAACTGTCGTCTCTATCAACTCCGGCAACGTCAACTTGTTGTTATCAACCTTTGTCGCTCCTAGTTAAATCTAGAACTCCTCCTTGAATCCCTCCCTTAATCTCCTAAGGTTCTCTCTGTAAATTACTCAAGCTCAATCTCTGTTTCTCTGCCCTCATAACTTTCTGTATGACTCTGTTACATGAATAAGGTTAACAAACCCTTGGCAGATGTATACTTATATTTATAGGTTTTACGTGAAACCCTAAATTAAATCCTAAACCAACTAAATGTCAGCTCCAACCCTAGACACGGTGTAAAACATAAAACCCTAATTACCAAAACAGTGAAATCACCTAAGAACGTAATTAATTAAACTTGAGAAATACATTTAAATTAATGTAACAAACCAGAAATACAAATTAAGCAATTAATTAAAGAAAACACAATTTAATTGAATTAAAATAAAGTAAATCAAATAAGCAAAAATTTAATTAATTAAAACAAGCAAATAAATGTATTAAAAATGCACATAAAAATTAAAACAAATTCCAGGACTGTCCTTTAAAATTAGGGGTATTACATTCTTCCCCCCTAACAAAAGAAATTCCGTCCTCGGAATTCGCTCTTACTTTCTTCCTATAATTCAGGAAACTGTGAGCGAATGACATCCTCTCTTGCAAAAATTTTCGCAACATAGAAACATGGAACACATTATGGACGCGATCCAAGTTATCCGGAAGTGCCAACCGATAAGCAACAGCTCCAACACGATCTGTAATCATGAATGGACCGATAAACTGCGATGATAACTTCCCTTTCTTCCTAAAGCGCATTACACCTTTCATAGGTGACACTTTGAGTAGAACCTGATCTCTAACCTTAAACTCCAAAGCACAAGTACGCCGATCAACATTTGCCTGCTCTGAGCAGTACGCATGCGATCCTTAATAAGAGCTATCTTCTCAAAAGTATCCTTGATGAACTCAGGACCCAAGAATCGGCTCTCTCCAACCTTCATCCAACAAACAGGCGATCGACATGGTCGGTCGTATAACGCCTCAAATGGTGCCATCCCAATAGTCTTCTGGAAACTATTGTTATAAGCAAACTCCACAAGCAGTAAGTATTTGGTGTTTGCCCCTAGGTGTGCACAAAATAATGCACAACACTTTGAGTTTGAAAATTAGTGTCAAGTGGGCATCATAGTTAAATTTATAAACCGCTTAACACCTTTACTATGTAGTATGAGTGAGAAGGGGTCGTCCCAAGGGATTGGAGTCGTACTTGAATGTGAAAATGCAACTAGGGTTAGTAGGTCGAGTGATCAAACAAATAGTTGGTTGGGTAAGTAAACTAAAGAACAACTAAATTAAACTAAGTGATTGAATATAACAAGAGTAAGCAAGAGAGAGAGAGAGATCTTGGGGTTTAGAGGTCACTACCAAGCAATGCTTTTCTACACTTCCAACTAGTGACTAATGAGGGTAAAGTGTGTTGCAATATTTGTGTGTGTGCTTGGTTGATTCAATTAGCAAGGGTGACCAATTTAAGCATACATTGTCTAATCAACATGTGAAAGGCACAATATATCTAGCAATTAAGTATATATTGTCTAAATAGCATGTGAGAAGCACAATATATCTAGCAAGTCATTAATCTTTTCATTAAGCTCACTAGCCAAACACACTATAAGGTTAGAGACATATGCTACTTGCATTCAAAAGTATGGAACATCAAACAACTAGCATGTATTGTCCTCTCATCTAACAATTATGCTATCACTACATTACAATTAAACTAATGGCATGAAATTAAACTAACTAAGCTAAGGGAGAGGCATAATCCATCAAGAAGTGAGCATGGACCATCTAGAAAATCACAAGAGCATTCTTTTAAGCACAATATTTTGACAATCCCTAAATCCATAGCATTAATACATATAGACATGCATCAATTACACAAGAAATAGAGGTAAACACATGAACATTTATTCTAGCATACATAGACATATGGATAGAATGAAATGATTGATTGGAGGCATTAAACCACATAAATCATTGAATAAACAACATCTATATGTATGAAAGTGTCAAAACATTAATTACAACACTAATCTCTCAATAATACACAAGATTAAGATATAAAAAGCATGCTTGGGGCTAACTCTAGCCCCAAGAGGATGTCTAGCCACTCATGGTGATGATGCTCCAACCCTCAAAGGCTAATTCCATGGTTGAAATCTGCTCTTTGTTGATGAAGAGTTTCCAATGGTGTCTCTAGCCTCCTCCTCCTCTAAGCTTCCTCTCCAAGAGATGATATGAAAATAATGTTGGCCTCCCCCCCCCCCCCCCCCCTCTTTTTGTAAAAGCAATCCTTATCCTTATATAGGTAAGTCAAAATGACACCCAAAATAAGCTGGGGTCGTGCACACAATATTCCCTAATGATTGGATAAATGACAGCTTTCAATGAGATAGAATTTTAACTTTTTCGCACTGGAGGAAGTTCGATCGATCAAACCTTGAACTTGGATCGATCGAAAGTAAGTGAGATCGATTGAACTTAGGCTGGATCGATCCAACTGGCTGACTTTTTAGAAAAAGACAAATCCGAGATATTTATGGGAGATATTTATGGGAAAAGGACAAAAGTGGTTAGTGGGTGGTACAGCTGTGGATATGATCAATTATTTGAATAAGGACAAAAGTGTTCGATCAATCGAAGGATGGTGTTGGATTGATCAAACTTTTGGAACTTTATGTTTTTGGGTCAAGGCTTGGATCTATCTTGAAGTGTTGAGATCGATCATTGTTCGATCGATTGAACCTTGAACTTGGATCGATCGAACTTTGCTGCTTCCTACATTTGGCTTCATTTGCTTCCTTCTTTCTCCACTTTGCTCCTTTTTTTGTTTAATCCCAGAATTGCTTCAATTAAGCTCTTATTTGGCTGAGTTAACTTATTTTCGGGATAAGTGCCTAAAAAAGGAAATATTATGAAATCAATCTAAAACGGTAAAGTAAGATAGATAAAGGTACTAGAATGCCTAAGATTAAGGGGTTTAAATACGCACTTTTCAGCGCTCATCACACCCCCAAACTTTAATATTGCTAGTCCCTAGCAATGAACTAGAAAGTAAAGGAATGAAATGAACAACTATACAACTATGAACTAGAAAATAATAAATGGATAACGCCACTTTCGTAGGGAACACGATTGCACTTAGCATATACAACAAGCTTTTTAAACCCCTAGGTTACCCCTAGTGGACGAGTGAAGTCTCGTGAGGGTTTCCAAAAATGGTACCCACAAACATTAAGCTCATTCTTTCAAAAGAGGCACCAATATTGCAAACAAGCATTGGGAGAAAACTACCTCAAGTATGCAATTTTTCAACCCTTTCTAAGCAATCTCCCAAAATTTCAATATCAAGCAAGCAAGTATGGTCCTTCACACATCAAGAAAATGATCATGCAAATCAAAACAACTCTAGAATCCTTTTGAGTGGACCAACATCAAATGTGTTGCTATCTAAGCCAACTAAAGAATTAATCACATCCTTACCCTCAAACTAGCACACAAATCTAGTACCGATCATCAAGACAAAAAGTGGACCTTTTATTAAAGCTTTATTCATCTAGGTGCGCTTATTCTTTTCAGTCGATTTTTTTTTTTTTTTTTTTTTTTGTTTTATTTTTTTTTTTTATTGAGGATCAAAGATGGAAGTATAGTGCAATGTGTTGATCTATTAAGCTTTCTAGCGATTCATGAGGTCGAGCGTTAAGTCAATAACTCCTAAACCAGACGGCTTTAGGGCATTAGGCATTCAAATACCCTTACGGACTTACAAGCTCAAATCAACTAGGCTACAAATCAAGACAACAACCATCTAATCATTTCCTACTTCTCACCTTTTTGGGAGAAGTCCTCACTTTTATTACTTTTGCTTCTTTTTTTTTTTTTTTTTTTTTGTATTCAATTATTAACCTAGAGTTTGGGCTCTCCACCTTTCGGCGCGAGAAATTCAATGCTTAATGAGGCAAGAATCCCGGCTACTTAGTGAAAAGGGGTTGTTATCCATCTTTATCAAGAATGAAAGCTTTCAATACACTGCTAGCTCAATTGGGATATAACCAATTCAATAATTAATAAAGCATGTACCCCACAAATAAATACTAGTGTGCGACGGTGCTAATGTAGAATCCTAGAATGAATCTCAAAACAATCACAAAATCAGGATGATGTGGACCACAAGTGCAAGCAAGATATCAATCTTTCAAAAAATTTACTCCTAAATGGCATTCACAAGGCATACAAGGAGTATTGGACTCTCAAGTCAAGCAATTTTTAAATTTTAAGCAATATAGTCCTCAAAAGATCAAAATCATAGCTAGATATGGACCAATCATAAAAATATCCCTCAAATACACAAGTCATGCTCAAAATTTGAATTTAAAACTATCACTGTAAAGCACCAGTCCCCCCCAAACTTAAATTGCACAATATCCTCAATGTGCAAAGAGAACAAAGGAAAGAGTATACCAGTGCAACTAAGCAAGAATGATCGGGACTGAAGTATCCGAAGTGGGTGGCATTGCCCCCCAAAACTTGTGATGAAATGTGGTCCTAAAAATTGGCATTTAGATAAACTTATCAGATAACAAAATGGGATAATCAGTGCACAGTGGTCATGCAAGTGTAAATGGGATAAACAGATAAAGAAATGAGAGAGGTATAAGGGTGGTCCTGGAAATTGGATAGCACTTTCTCACTGAAGTCACTGTGATGCACCTGATGGAGTTAAAAGGACAGATGTATCAATAAAAGCATACAACATCCATCATAGATAAAAACAACAATAAAGTGTAATATATCCAGTGTCAAAGCCGACAGACCCGGCTCCAAAAATAATAGTATCATAAGTGTAGCAGACACATAACATAGACAGAGAGCACAAAAAGATAAAGAGACTGGGAGTCTTAAGCAGAGAGAGCTCCGCGGATCTCCCTGGCTAAGTCATCAATGGCAGTCAAGATCTCCGTACGGAGGCGAGAAATGTTAGCTCGAATGGCAGCCATCACATTCAGACGAAGGGTACTAATGTCAGCTGTAAGGGCAACCAGCATATCCTCCAAACTCTTAAGGTGCTCCTCTAAGCGACATATCTGATCACGAGTCTCAGGTGTGGCTGAAGTGGAAGAATTGTCATTCTTAGTCATGGTCTGCAAAAAGGAAATCTTGCAATAGGATTAAGTGCTAGAATAATGAACTAAAGGCACAATAGTAACATGTTTGTCAGATAGGATAGATAATACATATATGACATAAATCCATGCAAGTGATAGGATGTGAAGTATGCCAAGCAATATAAGAATGAAATACATCCAATGTGGAATAACACAGGCATTGGGTATAGATATGATAGCATGAAGTGAATACAAGATGAATGGAGCGTGTGTGTGAGATCTGTGAAATTCGATCGATCAGAAAAATGAGTGAGATCAATCACAAAAGTTGGATCGATCGAAAATAAGTGAGATCAATCTCACAACTTCGATCGATCTGGGGCACAAGTTCGATCGATCGAACTATGTTCTGTGAAAAATGAGAAGTCACAGATCTGGGACTGTGGAAGCACAAGACCCATACAAACATGTTCGTGGGCCCATCAATGACAACAATCATCAATCACAATTACCTATAATGGCTCACACTCCCAAAAATCAAAGCAACTCATTACAATGGATATGATATAAAGACGAAAATGGACATATAAACATTAAAAGCTTAAAACTTCATCCATGGCCAATAATTATCATGAATATGGGAGTGGATCAAACACTTAAAGCATACTGTTAACAAATCATGGTGTGAAATCAATAATGGGGTCTCGGATTTTACCTTGAAGCAAAGAAATGAGAGATGAAATGAAATGTGAAGAGGAAGAAAATCCGAGAAGAGGGAGAGATTGACACTTGGTTCACTATGGAGATCCCGCCAGAGATGGAGGAGATGGGCGAGGATACGGTGATGTAGGAACTAGGGTTTGAAAATGGGGGAGAATGGGATCTTATCCTCTATTTAAAAACTGTCACACAAGAGTTCGATCAATCGAACTAGAATTTCAGATCGATCGAAACTTCTTCTTTTTTTTTTTTTTTTTTTGAATAGACAAGAAAATAAAATAAAAATAAAAATAAAAATGAAGATATTTTTGGATTTTTGAAAATTGAAAAGTCAAAACAAAGTCAAACAAAGAAATGGAGAATGGAGATCGATCAGAACAAGAGTTCGATCGATCAGACAGAGAGCAAAAATATGCAGGTTTTTGGTTCAAAAATTTGGCTAAGTGTTGGAACATGAGATCGATCAAACTTGGAAGTTGGATCGATCGAAGAACTTTCAGATCGATCTTGGAATGTTTCGAACGATTAGATAGAGAGCTGAAATATGCAGGTGGATGCATGCTCAAAATTTTTCCAAGTGTTGAATCATGAGATCGATCGAACTTGGAAGTTGGATCGATCGAAAGTCTCTTGATCGATCTAAGAGTTGGTTTGAACGATGGGATAGAGAGGTGATTTGGATACAGGTTTCTACAGGTCGAAAAATTTTCTAAGTGTTAGATGCAGAGAGGAGTTCGATCGATCGAACTCAAGTTTGAGATCGATCGAACTTTGCAGAATGCTCAATAATGACATGAAAGCTCATGCAATCCTCACCAAAGTTCCTTTCAATGCATATGAGAACCAAAAACAAGTATCTAGACTTTGCATGAAATGAAAGATAGAAATGAGGGAGGAATAGGGTTTTGACCTCCTACGAATGCCTTTGCTAGTCTTTAACGTCTCTAGCAAGATGTTGGACTCTTTTAGCCCGGATCAAAGATCTTGTTATGCATCCCCTCCTTATTGGGATGATGAATGGTTCTTTGAACTTTTTCCATCTAATGGTTCTTTAAAGAACTTGTTGGTTTAAGCTCAAAAGGAGCTCTTGGTTCCTTGTCAATGCAATCTTCTATGTGCTCATACAACGGGTCAATTAGATGTACAGCTTCAAAATGTCTTTGAAAGACTTGACCCTCTATGTAAGGTTTCAATCTTTGACCATTAACTTTGAAAATGTTGCCCTACTTCAAGTTTTTGATTTCAACCGCCCCATGAGGTGCAACAGAGATGATTTCATAAGGGCCTTCCCATTTAGTTCTCAATTTCCCAGGAAAGAGTTTCAGTCTAGAGTTGAAAAGCCAAGCTTTTTGACCGGGTTCCAAAGACTTTTTCACA
Source organism: Cornus florida (assembly GCF_030987335.1). Lineage (NCBI taxonomy): Eukaryota > Viridiplantae > Streptophyta > Magnoliopsida > Cornales > Cornaceae > Cornus > Cornus florida. The sequence goes on from NW_026775575.1 coordinate 84,187,828, forward strand.
ATATGCTTATCATGAAAGGCTTTGGTTCGTTCTTTGTAGATTTTGGCATTATCATATGCATTGTGTCTCAACTCTTCTAACTCACTCAATTGGAGTAACCTATTCTTTCCGGCTTTATCAAGGTCAAAATTGAGCTTTTTAACTGCCCATAAGGCTTTATGCTCTAGCTCAACCGGAAGATGGCAAGGCTTTCCATATACAAGTCTATAAGGAGACATGTCAATGGGAGTCTTGTATGCCGTCTGATAAGCCCATAAAACATTATTTAGCTTTCTTGACCAATCCTTCCGGGTGGTGTTAACCATTTTCTCAAGAATATGGTTAATTTCCCGGTTAGACACTTCAACTTGTCCGCTTGTTTGAGGATGGTAGGGAGTGGCTACCTTATGAGTGACAGAGTACTTAAGAAATAAGTGCCTCAAGAATTGATTGCAAAAATGTTTTCCTCCATCACTTATTATAGCCCTTGGCATACCAAAACGAGCAAAGATATTGGATTTGATGAATTGAATGACCACAGAGTGGTCATTTGTTTTGGTAGCACATACTTCCACCCATTTGGAAACATAATCAATGGCAAGAAGAATGTATTGAAAACCATAGGACATAGGAAATGGACCCATAAAATCAATGCCCCATATATCAAAGATCTCAACAACAAGTATATTGGTCAAGGGCATCATATCCCTTCTAGACATTGTTCCCATCTTTTGACATCTTTCACATGATTTGCAAAAATTGTAGGCATCTCTATGAATAGTGGGCCAAAAGAGCCCACTTTGAAGAACCTTCAAGGCGGTCTTCTTTGCACTAAAATGCCACCACATGCAAGAGTACGACAAAACACTAGGACACTTGGAATCTCACTCTCTGGAATGCATCTTCTCACAATTTGATCCGGACAATATCGGTATAAAACAGGGCCTTCCCAATAGTAATTCCGGATGTTGGCAAAGAAACGATTCTTTTCGTTCTTTGACCAAGAAGTTGGTAGCTTGCCGACTGCCAAATAATTCACAATGTCGGCAAACCAATACATTTTTCCATTAGAAATTTGAAAGAGTTGTTCATCTGGAAAAGAGTCACAGATTGGTAAACTAGGGAAAGGCTCTATCGATAACCTAGAAAGATGATCGGCAACCACATTTTTAGAGCCTTTCTTGTCCTTGAATTCAAAATCGAATTCCTGAAGAAACAAAATCCATCTAATTAGCCTAGGTTTTGTTTCCCTTTTTGTCAATAGATGCCTTAAGGCGGCATGATTAGAATAAACGATAACCTTGGACTCTAAGAGATAGGAACGAAATTTATCAAGAGTATACACTACGGCAAGTAATTCTTTCTCGGTAGTGGAGTAATTCAATTGAGCTCCCGAAAAAGTTTTACTTGCATAATATATGGCACAAGGAAGCTTACGCACTCTTTATCCCAAAACTGCCCCCATGGCATAATCAGAAGCATCACACATGATTTCAAATGGCAATGCCCAATTGGGAGGTTGCATGATAGGAGCAGATGATAATAATTGACGCAATTTATGAAAAACATCTAGGCATGCTCGACCTTCGCTTTATCTACCTCTATTCCTCTCCTTGAGATAACGTGACCCAAAATAATACCTTCTTGAACCATGAAATGGCTCTTTTCCCAGCTAAGTACAAGGTTGGTTTCACGACATCTCTTAAGCACTAGATCTAAGTTTTTGAGGCATGTATCAAATGAAGATCCAAAAACTGAAAAATCATCCATGAAGACCTCTAGATACTCTTCTACCATATCCGAGAAAATTAACATCATATACCTTTGGAATGTGGCGGGTGCATTGCACAAACCAAAAGGCATCCGTCTATAAGCAAATGTGCCGAATGAACATGTAAAAGTGGTTTTCTCTTGGTCTAATGGGTCGAGGGCTATTTGATTGTACCCCGAATAGCCATCAAGGAAGCAATAATATTGTTGCCCGGCCAATCTCTCTAGAATTTGATTAATGAATGGCAAAGTGAAGTGATCATTTCTAGTGGCGGCATTTAATTTGCGGTAATCAATGCATACACGCCATGAATTGGCGGTATGCTTAGAGATTTCCTCACCCTTTGCATTCTCAACCACCGTAATCCCCAATTTTTTGGGAACTACTTGACTTGGACTCACCCATTTGCTATCAAAGATTGGGTAAATGATTCTAGCATCCAATAGTTTGACAACTTCCTTTTTAACTACTTCCTTCATGTTTAGATTAAGTCTCCTTTGGGCATCCCTAAAGGGTTTTACATCATCCTCCATAAGTATGCGATGCATACAAATAGAGGGGTCAATTCCCTTAAGATCCGCCATACTCCATCCTATAGCTTCCTTATTTTCTTTAAGCACACTTAAGAGAGCATCTTCTTGGTCTTTTTCGAGACTTGAAGAAATGATAACCGGAAGAGTTTCTTTTGGTCCTAAGAATGCATACTTGAGATTGGAAGGTAGAGTTTTAAGCTCAAGAATTGGTGGAGAGACTAAAGATGAGACCGGTGGAGTGCTAGAGAGTGGAGGAAGAGGTTCTATTAGAGTTTTCCAAGATGGAAAATCTAAGCTTGCAACAGATTCCATGAGATTGCTTACCTCATTCATTGAATTTTCATTATCAAATCCACAACTTCCATACATTTCAAGAAGGCAAGAGGCTAGAGGATCATTGAATAAAAGAGATGAAAGACTATCCTCAATTGGTTGTTTCATTACCATTGTTGGAATTGCTTCCTCAACAACCTTATCTAACACATCTACAAGGCAACACTCCTCCTCATCCATGGGATGTCGACTTGCATGGAAAACATTAAGTTTGATCATCATATTGCCAAAAGAGAAGTCCATTATCTCGGATCTACAATTAATTGTTGCAATTACGGTGGCAAGGAATGGTCTTCCCAAGATGATTGGGATGTGGTTAGAGGGGTTAGTAACCGGTTTAGTATCAAGAACTACGAAATCAACCAGAAAGTAGAATTTATCTACCTTGACAAGAATGTCCTCAACCATGCCCCTAGGTGTTTTGACGGATCTATCGGCCATTTGAAGCACCACCGAGGTTGGCTTCAATTCATTCAACCCTAATTGGACATATACGGAGTAAGGAATCAAGTTGACATTTGCACCTAAGTCAAGAAGAGCTCTATGAATTTCATGAGTTCTAATCACACAAGAAATAGTCGGAGCACCGGGATCTTTGAACTTAAGTGGAGTGTTTTGTTGAAGAATGGAGCTCACTTGCTCTGTGAGGAACACTTTTTTAGGGCTTGGTCCCTTGCTCTTCCTCTTTTGTGTGCAAAGATCTTTCAAGAATTTTACATAAGGTGGAATTTACTTAATGGCATCCAAAAGAGGAAGATTGATATTGACTTGCTTAATTACTTCCATAATGTCATGTGTTTTCCCTTCTTGCCTCCCATAAGGCGAAGTTTCCTTTAAAGCATAAGGGAATGGAGCTTTTGGCTTACAAGACTTTGTAATTTGAAAGGATGATGGAGAAGATTGAGAATTCCAATTAGGATCATTTTCATTCAAAAGAGTATGAGTAGAATTGGAAATTGGATGGGTGACAACTTTAGGTTGCACCGATTCACTATCTTCTTTTGGTAGCTCAACCCTATTGTCCACTATCTTACCACTTCTTAAGATGGTGATGGCTTGCGCTTGAGCTTGGGAAGAATACCCGGATGTAGGGTTTGCTTCCACACAAAATTGGGCCTTTGGATTCCTCTCGAGTTGACTAGGTAATTTCCCAATCTCTCTTGCATTCAATACATTAGCTATGGTCCCAATTTGGGATTCAAGCTTTGATATAGATTGGGAGTGGGAACGCAACAAGTTGGTATCCTTTTCTAAGCTACCCAAAGCCATCAAGACCTTATCTTCAAATGTGGAATTACTAGAAAGTGCTTGAGGATAATGAAAGCCAACTTGGGAATCATACATCTGAGGATGTGAGAAGTTATTCATTCTTTGATGATGAAAAGAAGAAGAAACAAACCCTTGAGAACCTCCATTTCTTTTATGAGGTGGAATGTATTTTCTTCGAAGATTTTTAGCTTGATAAGGGTTTTCATTCCACAATGGAACATATGCTTTTGAATAAGGGTGAGCAAACGTGGCATTAACTTGTTCAAAGTGTTCATTAACAACATGTCCATGGGGACAATTGAAAGTAGTATGCAAAACACTTGAACATGTCATGCAAGGCTCACAAAGATGAGTTGTATGATGAAAAGGAAACACATTGGTAGCCGGTTTTTGATTCAACATGAATTGATCAAGTTTTTAAGAAATAGTTTTAACCTCGGCTACAATTTCCCTTGAATTATCAATTTGACACACTGTTACACTTTCCTCTTTTTTAGTAAAACCATGGTCAAGTCGAGAAGTGTAATATTTGTGCAAAGAATTTTCACTCATTTTTTTAAAGAGGTGCCAAATGTCATCTTCATGTTTTGCAAAATATGAACCCCCACATGAGGTATCAACTATGTCCTTTTGCATGTCAGATAGGCTTTCATAGAAGTATTGGACAATTTGCCATTTTGGGATACCATGGTGTGGACACTTTCTTAGCAAGTCATTCAATCTCTCCCACGCCTCATGCAACAACTCTCCTTCCCTTTGAGAAAATTCTCTAATTGAAGCACACATTACATTGGTCAAACTTACGGGGTAAATTTTTTAAAAAAACTCGTTTTGCATTTGTGCCCAAGATGTTATTGAATTCACCTCTAAAGTATTGAACCAATGCTTTGCTTTATTTTTAAGTGTAAAAGGGAAGAGGAGTAATTTAAGAACTTCCTCCGGGACATCCATGTACCTCACGGTGGAACATAGTTCAAGAAATTCATTGAGATACCTATATGGTTCCTTTTCATCCAAGCCATAAAAGAGTGGACACATTTGAATGGTCTTGGGCTTGATTTCATATTGATTAGCCTCAAAATTAGGCAACACAATGCAAGTAGGTGCATGGTATGCATGAAGATTATAATGATCATGAAGGACCATTGGAAGAATTGGAGCTTGAACTCTGGGGTCATGTTGATTAAGAGGTAGGTTATGCATGAAACGTGGGTCTTGCATGAAACGTGGGTCTAAGTAGCCAAGATTACCCTCTAGATTTTCTATATGAATGCCTAGAATATATGATAGGACAAGGTCTATACAAGGCTACAAACAACACACAAATCACCATAAAACAAGCAAGCACTCCTCCTTCGCAACAAATCAACAATCAACAATCAATAAACTTCCTCCACATACAATGTTCCCATACTCCCATGCTTTGATAACAATGCAAAGTAAAGTAAATAGCCTCCACGCGGGCTCACAATTTATCTAAGAATTCAAAAACAAGCCTCCACGCGGGCTCACGATTTAACTAAAGGATTGAGTAAGAAAGTCTCACAAAGGTCCTTTAGCACTTCAACTCCAAATTTAAAGCTTAGCTTAGCAAATTTTTTATTAATTTTAGCACTTTTCTTTGCTTGCCTAGCTCCTTTACTTGATGGCTCATTTGCTTGCCTCTTAACTCAATACTCCTTATCAAAGATGAATAGCTTGAGATGAGGACTTGGGACTAGGGAGGCAAGGGTTAGCTTGAGATGGGGATTGGGCGATGAGGGTATTGCAGAGGCAAGGGTTGTTAGCTTGAGCCTTGAGAGTTGAGATGCAAAGATGATTGATGAGACTTTAGGTTTAGATGATTTTTCTGATTTTTACTTTTTGACTTTTGTTTTGTTCTGTGGACCACATGGCTGCTTATAGGCCTCATAACTTCATAAGGCTATATATGACAGTGTAGTTTAGTTTAGAAGCTATAGTTACTAAGACAATAAATAACTAAATATATAATTATATATACAGTTCTGGTTCTTACCGGTTCCCACGGGCTAGAACTAGAACCGGAACCGAAACTGGAACCATACACCAACGATTCCGAAATTAGGAACCGGGACCAGAACCGTGAGAACCGAAAAAAATGGTTCCGGTTCTCACGATTCCGGTTCCAGTTCCACGATTCCGGTTCTTTTGTGCACCCCTAATGGAAATCCTAGTTGGAAGAAATCTGACCAACAAGGATGAAAATCACAGAGACTTTAGGAACCTTGAGCGAAACAATTCACTATCTTCGAAATAAAGTAAAACAGACTCTGACTCAGGCTCACAACCTCACACTTACTCCACCTAACTGAGAACTAGTTGCTAAATATCCCAGGCTTACTCTCGCGACTCCATGTTCGATTGATGTAGACTCCAGACTTACTCCTCAAACCTTGTAAAAGGGTGGTAGATTACGAATACTTTATGAATGCTTTGACCCCTTCGTAGCTCGATTGCTTCCTCATTTTCTTCAAATTTGAATTGATGAAGACAAATAGAATATATGTTTTGCTGAACATAATTGACTAAATCTTCAATATACTTGAACTCCGATTAGATAGAGGACACCACCCTAAGATCACTCTCGTGCAATAATGTGATTTTCTGTAGAAAAATACTCTCAAACAATTCTCTTGATTAAAAAAATATTAATCTTCAAGCCCTAAAAATTTTGGAGAGAAAGAGAGCTTATATAGACTTAGAGTGTCCTATAATAGGTAAAAAGAGGTTTTAAAATCGTGCAAGGATAACCCTAGAAATTCGGGTAAAAACAAAAAACTATAAAGTTTCCAAAATCTGATTTTTCGCACATTATGCAAGTGTAACTGAGTTTTCCAAAGACTATTACTGGTAATACAGATATTTCAACGGGTTGTATATAAAGTTCAACCAGTTGGGTTTTGATGTCTTTGAAAAATATTCTTATGAGCAAAAGTTCAACCGGTTGTAATTAGACTTCCACCAGTTGTAAATAAACTTTCACCAATTGTAAATAAAACCTCATTTTTCTACAGCACCAAACGTGAAATATAAAGTATCCTAACTCATATACCTTTTCTAATTGATGTTCTCATCAAACTGAAATATGCGTGCACTTATTGTTCCGCTTCTGACATCGAAAATCAAAAGTAAAAAAAAAAAAAATACAACTCGATCGGACAGGTTTTGTCACCAAAATTTGCCTGTTATAAAATTTATTTCTCACAATTTTTATCTCGATTGGTCGGATTTCTTCTAACAAGGGTTCATGTTAAAAATTCTAATATCATCTCTCTAACTTTACTTTTTTTACTTTATTTTACTGTTTGTATTTTTGTGATTGTGGTGTATGATTAGTAATTGTTGAAGGTAATTAAATCACTCACAAAAATTAGACAAGTTAACCTATTCACCCAATAGATTATCAAAATTCAAAACTAAATTTTCAACTAAATAAACATAATTGTTTTTGCACTACGGAACTCGCATATACTTCTTATGTGAATAGACTAATTTATTTGAGTTATGTTACCACTTAACTCAAAATAGAGAGAAGGCTTGATATTACATATATGGTATAGAATTTTTGAACCGTACTTTACCATACTTTAATAATGGAGATTGTCTTTATGTATGGGTGTTAGAAATATAAAAGAGAGTATAGAACTCTGTATTGATGTATTTGAGATGTTACATAAAACTCATATATATAGGAAAAGGTTTGGGGGTAGGTGAGTGATGAACAAGTAACCTATATATACTAATATGGTAGGTGTACTCTTATACAGTAATTTGTAATATGCAATAAACCTAGATGGTAGGTAAATGGGTAAACTTGTAATCTAACAGTCCCCCTTAAACTCAAGGTGGCTATGAATCCAACTTGAGATTGAAGGCAAGATCATGAAAGTTGATGGAATTTTGGTGGAGATGGGTTTTCACCCATGATAACGATGGAGGCACGATTAATAGCTGACGTGGCACTACTGATGGCACCGCTGCTAACTGTGTCTGACATGGCAACTGACGTGGCAGGTGACATGGCATTTGTAATACCCCTAATTTTAAAAAGGATAAAATTGGAATTTTAATTATCTTTATTGCATTTTTATGTGACTAGTTGCTTAAATGTTTAATTGTTTTATTTGTTTTAAACTGTTAGCCTTGTATTTGAATTGCCTTATTTGGTTAAATATATTTTAATTAAATTAATTGTATTTTTGGTTGTTGTAGTTACTTTAATTTTGGTTGCCGTAGTTACTTTAATTGTATTATTAATTTTTTTTCTTGCATGGACGTAACTGTTTAATTAGATTAAGTGTATGAATTATCTTTTAGGGTTTTAGTATTTTTATGGGCTTGCCGACATAATTAATTGGGTTTTAAGTTTAGGGTTTTTATGGACTTTGGAGTGGGAATTAGTTATAAATATATAACTTATACGTCCCTAGGGTTTAGTAACCCTATTCACGGCACAGTGAAAATACAGAGAGTTTTGAGAGAACTGAGCGAGAGAAAATAGAACAAAACTTAGGAGGAGAATTGAGATGGCCAAGGGAGAGTTGTGGTGGCTTAAACCAAAACCATAGGAGGCTTGAAGATGGTCAGTGGTTGCCGAAAATTAGGAAGACGACAACACAGTTTTGAGACCAAAACTACAGGCAAGTTCTTTTCTTCCTCCTTCCCTTTGGCTTGTGTTCTGTGCACCTAGATAGTCTCTAGGGTTTAATCAATCAATAATTGGAAGTTACATGTTTATTATATGATATATGGATGATTTGTTTGTGTTGAAATCCAATTTGTTACAGTTCATGCATGTGTCGTTTCAGTTTTCTGTTCTTTAAGCATGTTAAGTTCTATTGTAATTTTAGTTACTATACCTGCTTTTATCTACTGTAAACGAACCATGGGGATGTTAATGGGATGATATAAAACCTTAGGTTCTGTTTTGAAGAGGAGCAGAGGGGTTGGAATGGAACTGTAGTTACAAGATTGTATTCAGTGTTTGGTCTTAAAAACGTGTTAAGACGATTGTTGTTTTTGTTATTGTTTTAATTCCTACTGTTATAACAAACCGATGGGATGCTATTGGGTGTTGATTAAACTCCTAAGATCAGTTTTAAAGACCAATAGAGTGTTAGGAATAGATCAGAGGTGAAGAGGACGGACTGAAACAAAGCAGGAACGGACTGAAGCTCGCAGAGGGGTAAAGAAACGGCTCCACGGAGGGAGGAGACGGCTCCCCCATGAGTAGAGCCTGCTCTAGAGGAAGTAGAGCAGGCTCTACCTTTAAAAGAGGCGGCTCTAGGCTGAAATGGAGCCTGCTCTAATTTTTCCAGGAGCAGGCTCTTTCTCAATTTGACGCATACTGTAATTTTTAGCTACTGTTTGGGCATTTTGGGTTATTGAACAGTTTTAGAAATTTAATGGGTTTTTAAATAATTATTTTAACATGTAACTAAGGTCTTGAAATGCATAAAATAGCCTCTTGGTATTAACGGAATTAACTATGCGCTATTTAGCCACTTTGCGTACGGTTAACGGCTGGAAGGAAATTTATTGTCAAGTCTTTTGAATAACAATTAGACTTGTAGCTTATTGGGGCTCTGTACTAACAGATTAAACAGAATATCAGTATGTAACTTAGCACGCAATTACCTGATGGAGAAAATTAAGTTGCTCAAATTAATCTAGCAATTTATGGGACTATAATGTGATTTAAAAACTTTTTTTTTTTTTATGCATGATAAAGTCATTGATATATTAGATGTGATCTACGCATGCTATGGATGCTAGTTGTTGAACCTTTAAACCGTTTCCTGCAAATACATGGTTTAACTCTTGGATTTAAATTGCTGAAACTATAAATAGTCTTCTGTAATTATTTGGGATGGTTTTGGATTGTAAATTGCTATACTGTTATTTATAGGTTGTAATTTACATGGTTTGGATGTTAATTGTGGGATCTTAGATATTATCATACAAGTAATTGGATTATGGTTTTGAACTGTAATTGCTGTAGTGTTGTATAAACTATTCTGCAATTACCTGGTTTTTGGTTTTAGTTATTAAATTGCTGTACTGTTATTGATAGTCTGTAATTTTTACATGGTTTTGGATTTAAATTGCTGAATAAATATATTCTGTCAATTACATGGATATGGAGGATTGTATGCACCGGTATGGGACGGTGACATACGAGGGGACGGTTTAGCTCAAAACGCCTTAACCTAACCTAATGGATTAAAGGAATGGATTTAAAAATATTGAATCCTAATTGTGTTAAGTCAAATCAACTGCAACTAAGTTGAGTGGCTTCCTGGATTAATGGATGATAGTTAAGTCATATCAACTAAATAAGTTGATAGACTAACTAGCTTATTTATTGTATGTCAGTTCAATAAATATTTGAACTACATACCCTGGTTTTGGACAGACTTTATATATATGTTTATGGTACCACGAGATGAGCTTGAGCCTCAGACTCGTTGGTTAGGGTGCGTATATGCAGTGGATGCATAGCTGGCTATAGTAGGTTGAGGTGTACCCTGTTAGGTCTAGGTACTCATGCCCACCTTTGGGTGCGTTTCCGCATGTTGCCTTCTATTCAGGTTGGGACCCCTACTGTAGTCCAGTGAATGTCCCTTAGTGTGGATATATCTATATGTATGGACTAGATAGCTATTGTTGAGATATCTAGGGTGTATCTGCGTATCGAGTCACTGTTTGGATTGTAGTTAGAGAAGAATTTGCATGTGGGCCTGACCCACTCTTATTTTTACAGGTGTTTGTTAGTTCCAGACTTGGAGCTGGATCGTGCTGAGAAGATACAGTTATTCACTCCACCGATGACCAGGGTTTTATTTCATATTTTAGACTTGGGTTTCAATTCCAATCTTTTGAGCTCAGTGAGATATTTAAGGGGTCCACTAGATGGATTCCCGAGTTGTAATAGAAATGGAGAAGTAGGATGTATCAGAATCATTCTTTGTTAATTAAATTTTATTTCTGAGGTTTTTGGATTATTATTTTAGTTTCTTTTCAGCAATTTATTTATTCTTGTTTTTCTTATTTGTATTCTGTGTTTGATTATTGCTAATTGATTTGATATCCTCGGGTTATCGGACGTGGGCCTGGCCAACCCGCATCCAGAAATTTGGGGGTATCACAGCATTACTGTTGGCACCATTACTGGTTGTGTCTGACATGGCATCGTGACAGGTGACACACTACTGCTAGCACCGTTGTTGATGTGTCTTGGAGACTGATTGAGCGGCCAAATAAGGCTTTTGCTAATTATAGAGGATTTGAGACTAGAGGTTGGGATGCGGAAACATAAGTTTGAAACACGATTTGCCGGTTGACCGCCGCCGCCATCGAGGATAGGGCTAATGGTACCATCCCCGGTGGTGACTACGATAAACTAGTAAATTGGAGATCGAAAGGCTCTAATACTATGTTAGAAATAAGAGAGAGAATATTGAACTCCATATTGTATTTATGTGTATGAGATGTGAGATACACAAGGGTTTATATAGGTGACGAGATGTGTAGAAAGTAAGAAACCTAAACCTTACCTATGCATGGTTAGAATATATTCTACAATATAGCAATAATATATTTTACAATATATTCTAACAGTCCCTCAAAATCACAATGAATTGAATAAAACCATTTTGAGTTGGGAAATTATTAAGATTTTGAAAGCTGCATGACCGAAGCGATTTGGTGAAGATTAGTTTTTTTTTTTTTTTTTTTTTTTTTTTTTTTTTTTTTTGAAATAAAGAGAGAGGATATTGTATATTGTATTTATGTAAGAGTATAAGAATATATAAGGGTTTATATAGGTAACGAGATGTGTGGAGTAAGAAACTTAAACCCTATATAATAAATCTATACATGGTTCAAATATATTATACAATATAACAATAATATATTTTACAATATATTCTAACAATGGAGGAAAGAAAAGAAGAAAATATATTATGTCCCACCTGAGGTGAAATACATAGGAGACTAAGCCATCAAACTGAGGATACCAAAAGTGACTTTGGCCAGGTACGATCCAGAATGTTAAGAGCGGGTTAGGCAAGAGCAATCGCTCTGGACCAAGTCTTCACTAGTCAAGCCCAAGACCGGGAAATCATGTTGGAAGCCCGATTTCAGATAAAAGGAATTGAGCCCATAACCAAGAAGAGCCCAAAAGAACAGCCCAGTGCAAGGAGTTAGTTAGGAAGCTTCTAGAAGATCTGTAACAGTTTATAAATAGACTGAAAATAAAGGGAAAAGGGGTTGAAAAATCTTTGAAGTGTATAATTACTTTTTTTGAATTGAGAGTGAAATTTCTTGCATCTTCAATGGCGCCGTCCGTAGGAAATGATGAAGATTGATTCGCGTTCGATCAAAATTGATTCGATCAAGATTGATTCATGAAGAAGAAGCTTGATCTCTGAAGCTGGATTCAGGTCGGCAAGATTATGCTCTGTCTTGCCAAGACCTGGTTCTAGTCGATCTTTGGAGATTGGGATCAGATTTGAAAAATCTCGATCTGTTTACTGAGATCAGATTTGATGAGTTCACGACAAGAATAGAATCAACAGATTGTAGATCAGATCTGGTGGAAAAAGATTGGAATTCAGCTAGTTTGAGGCCAGATCTAGTGCGTTTGCATTAGCAGCAGTTAGATCCGATCAGGAATTCACGATTGATGACTTTGCTCCGATCAGGAACGATGATAGGAGGTGAGAGTTCTAATCTACTGGAGAATGGCCAGCAGGCGAAGCTTGATGAGTTGATGAGTATGATCGAAGCTCTGAGAAGAGAGAATGCAGAATTGCGAGCTGGAAAGAAGCATCGGGAAGCTCCGGCGATTCCACGACCACTTCTAGTAGGGGAACGAGTTATATAACCCGATGTTGCTTACTAAAGTGAGCAGGAAGGTAACGATCGCGTGGACCCTCACCGCGAGGAGATCAGGCTAGGCGATTTGCCACCAAATGCTCGTCACGTGGAGGATCGAGAAGGATCTATTCATCTGGATCCGCGTCGTGAGTGAATCAGGTGAGAGGAAGCCAGCATTCGATCTATATAAAAAAAGGCTGAAATGAGAAGACGCCATGGAGTATGGTCGCAACAAGGCTACACCGTCATGGCAAAGGGAGTTAACAGAGGAACGGTCTTATGATCCTCCATATCGACCATCAATGGCCATATACGAATATACAGGTCTAGACAGGGGGTCTGTTGAACAGAAGATGTTTTCAAAGTATCCAAGGGAGAATAAAGCCCTCCGTTCGTCAGCAAGAATGGTTGTTTCACCATTTACTGATGAGATTCTGAACGCTCCGAATCCGAGGAAGTTTTCCATGCCAGTTTTCATTCTGTTTGATAAAATGAGTGACCTGATCGATCACATTTACCACATTCAATTGAAAATGGCTCTGAACACAGAGAATGATCCTTTGATGTGCAAGCATTTTCCTACAAGTTTGACCGGACCAGTGCTCAATTGGTTTAAGAATTTGGCCAAAGGCTCAATCGCTAGCTTCCAAGACCTATGTGACAAATTCATAAACCAGTATATAGGAACAAGCGCCCGGCCAAAGATGTCGCAAGCTTGATTACAATGAAGCAGCACGAAGAGGAGAGACTCCAAGCTTTCCTCACTAGGTTCAACCTCGTCAAGAGCATGGTAATAGAATGTCATCCATCCACAACAGTTCAAGCATTCAAGTTAACAGTGAACTGAGGGACACCGTTCCACACAAGTCTGGTGGTAAATACGCTGTAGACCATGGACGAGCTGAACGAGAGAGCTGACAGTTTCGTGCATTTGAAAGAAGAAGAAGAAGTAACTAATGCAAGGAAGACGTTGATAATCTCAACAGAGGAGAAGTCCAAAACCAAGATTCGGCAAAAAAAAGTTCCGCCATAGCATCAAACCTCCTGGAAAGTAGAAAAGAGGCCTAGAGAAGAGGAGTTGGTCACTCCACTAAAAGTCACTCTCGCGAGGTTATATTAGGAGAACAAAGATAAGTTTCGCTCTCCCCTACCAATTACACAACCTCTCGAATAGAGAGATCAATCTAAACATTGTGCTTTTCATAGTGATTTTGGTAATCAGACTAACGAATGCAGGAACTTAAAGAGGCAAGTGGAGATGTTGATAGCAAGGGGAGAGTTTGCAAGATATGTTCAAGGGCCGGCAGTGGAGCAGAACCAACCGGTAGAGTAAGTGAAGAGAAATCAAAAGCCGACCTACCAGAATGCTCAGCCTGTTTAGATAATAAATGCATTTCATGGCCGACTTAAGCTGACTGAGGAGTCAGAAAAACTATTTCAAACGTGCCTCCAGCAGGCACAGATGAAGAGAAGGATAGACAGCATGAACGCTCTGCACCAGCAGATCGCATCAGTTTAGATAAAGTTCGCCATAATGGTTCTGTTGCGTGTACAGGTCCCACATGAAGATCCTCTGGTCTTCAGTTTGACAGTGTCAGAGTGCTTGGTGCGCAGAGTTCTAATTGATCCAAAGAGCAGTGCCAATGTTATGCCAAGAATAACGTTTAACCAGCTCGAGATTAAGCCAGAAAAGCTCAAACCCACAGGAAATCCACTGCTGGGGTTCGATGGGAAATGGGTAGAGCCCATTGGTATGGTAGAGTTGCTAGTACAAGCTTTGTGGTCATTGAGATCCATCCATCTTACAATTTCTTAATAGGAAGAGAATGGATTCACAAGGTCCAGGGTGTCCCATCAACTCTGCACTAGGTGATGAGATATTTAAGCCCGGATGGGAGTAAGGTGATTGACATACATGGGGATCAGGTCGTAGCCAAGAAATGCTATTCTATGACAATGAAAGCTGCTAGAAAGGGAAAAGCTCCAGCCCAATTTGACAATCCCAAATAGCAATTACAGAGACCTCCCCCCAAAGTGATTGAGGGGGAGGATGAACCTTTGGTTCTTACCGAAGAACCCCTCATTGATGTACAGATAAATCCTCATAAGCCAGACAGAACAACAAGGGTAGGGTCAGGGCTTGCAGAGGAGGAGAAATAGTAGTTAATTGATTTCCTGTCTCAGAATGCAGATGTGTTTGCTTATAGCCATTCAGATATGTTAGGAATCAATCCTTCCATGTCTTGTCATTTCTTCAATATAGACCCGAATGCCAAGCCTGTAAGATAGAAATAGAGAAGGTTCGCCCCAGAACGCAATCAAATCATAGCTGATGAGATTGATTAATTGCTAGATGCATGATTCATCAGAGAAGTTCAGTACCTGGTTTGGCTCTTAAATGTAGTTGTTGTGCAGAAGAAGAATGGGAAATGGAGAGTATGTATTGACTTCACCAATTTGAACAAAGCATGCCCAAAGGACAGTTTCCCGCTGCCAAAGATTAATCAAATAGTAGATGCCACTATTGGATACGAACGATTAATCTTCCTTGATGTTTATTCAGGTTACAACCAAATCCCTATGGACCCGAACGATGACGAGAAAACTTCTTTTGTCGCCGAACGAGGAATCTACTGCTACAAAGTCATGCCGTTCGGGCTAAAGAATACTGGAGCTACTTATCAAATGCTGGTTAGCAAGATTTTCAAAAATCAAATGGGGAAGACTGTATAGGCCTATATTGATGATATGGTAGTAAAAAGTAAGAAGAAGGACGATCACCTGGAACACTTGTAAGATGTATTTGGGGTGTTGAGGAGGTATGGAATGAAACTTAATCCAACCAAGTGCTCGTTTGGCGTGGGTTATAGGTAGTTCCTAGGACACATGGTCAATAACAAAGGAATTGAAGTTAGCCCAGCCCAAGCAGAAACTCTAATAAAAATTGCAAAACCAAGAACGGTCAAAGAAGTGCAAGCACTCACAGGTCGAATAGCCGCATTGAGTCGATTCATTTCTAAGCTGTTAGATCGCTGTAAACCGTTTTTCGATACAATAAGAGGCCATGAAAGGCAGGCCTGGGGGGATGAGCAACGACAGGCACTGACCAGCTTGAAAGAATATATGCGGAACCCTCTAGTCTTATCTGCCCCCTAGCCAAGTGAAAAGCTTTTTATGTACCTTAGTGTGTCCAACATTGTAACGAGTGCCATTCTGGTGCGTTGTGAAGATGGTAAATAGTTTCCAGTGTTCTATATTAGCAAAACAATGGCCGAGCCAGAAAAAAAATATTTAAAGGCCAAACGAGTGATCCTATCATTGGTAAATGCAAAAAGAAAACTCGGACATTATTTTAAATCCCATCATATCATCGTTCTGACCACCTTTCCTATAAGGATGATCATGCATAAGCTAGATTTATCAGGAAGAATGACAAGGTGGGCCATAGAGTTCATTTGACATAACGTACGAACCCAGAACGGCCATCAAAGGACAAGCGGTGGCTGATTTCCTACTGGAATGCGATGTAGAATACGTAGAAGAAGATCTTGGAGGCTCTTCATGGAAGCTCTTCGTAGATGGCTCCTCAAATCAAATGGGGGCAGGAATTGGGATGAAACTGCAAATGCCAGAGGGCACCACGCTAAGTCAAGCGGTTAAACTTGAGTTCAGCGCAACCAATAATGAGGCTGAATACGAAGCATTGCTGGCTAAACTGAAGCTGGCTAAAAAATTGAAGTTCAATAGTCTAGTTGCTTTTAGTGATTCACAGCTAATCATTCGACAGGTGACTAGGGAATATGGAACCAAAGATGAGTCAATGGAGGTGAGAAAAATTGAAGAAAGACAAAAAGTGAGAAGTTGGGGTTTTTAAAGTGAAAATGGTTCAACATCTAAGAAGCTATGGTAAAGAAGGTGCAGCAGATCTCAAAGCGTCGGTCTCTGAATCAACTGTTCGCTTCCCCACATCACCGCTTCGAGCCGTCATGTCATGATTATGTCCTTTCGATAATTTCGCCCTAATTAATTAGGGAGAGATTATTGGGGCAAATGAGGATACCAAAAATGACTTGGGTTGGGTATGATCTAGATTGCTAAGAGCGGGTCGGGCAAAAGTAACCGCTCTGGACCAAGTCTTCACTAGTTAAGCCCAAGACAGGGAAATCATGTTGGAAGCCCGATTTCAGATAAAAGGAATTGAGCCCATAACCAAGAAGAGTCCAGAAGAACAGCCCAGTGTAAGAAGTTAGTTAGGAAGCTTCTAGAAGATCTGTAACAGTCTATAAATAGACTGAAAATAGAGGGAAAAGGGATTGAAAAATCTTTGAAGTGTAGAATTACTCTTTCTAAATTGAGAGTGAAATTTCTTGCATCTTCACAAACCATTCAAATGCAACAGTTGTGACTCGTGACCTTAGCACAACTCTAATTTACTTTTAAAAAGCAAGTAGGTCCGAGGAGATAGAATGTCCAATTAATGATATGTAAGGTGGATTCGAATTCTATCCTGGAAGTTTTATTCGATTTTTATGCAATGCAGCTGCACCAATAATGCTTACACCACTGTATAATCTATCCAACACAAGTACAAATCTTTCATCTAAGTTAAACAGAAACTTTTTCAGCAAATGACAAATGACGTGTTACAAATGACATCAAATCTGCGACGTCAGAAATAATTTAATATACAGTAGAATTATAACTTCAACTACTCTGTATTAAAGAATTATTGGAGATATACAGATACTTCAACGTCAACCGGTAGGGGTACAATTTGGGTCGGGTAACCCGAACCCAATCTGATTTTTTATGGGCTTGGACAATCATTTTTACAATTAGGGATGGGCTTGGGTTAAAAAATCTCAATCCAAATTTAATTAGGGTTGGGCTTGGGTTGAAGTGCTAGAAACTCGAGATAACCCGAGCTCGAATTTTAATATTATTTTAATATATATTTTTACTTTTAAATACATCATATATAATATTTAAACTATGATTACTTTTTTTCTTTTCAACTTATTTTGTTAAAACTTAACTTATTATATGTTAACATTTGAGAGAATTAATTTTCTAAAAATTTGTTTGCAATTTATTAAAAATTTACAAAACTTTTTAAATTTTTTCTTGTTTAAGAGTAATTTAATCTAAAACTAATTTAAGATCATATTAAATTTTCATTGCAAGAATTAGTCATATGAGTAACTCGAATTAACCCAAAGTTTTTACTCTGAATCTAAGCCCGAGTTGTAAGCCAGAATTTAAAAGTAAAATGATGGGTTAGGCTTGGGTTGAGTAGTTAACGTTGACGATAAGGTTAGGGTTGGACTTGAGTTTAGTATTTTATATGACGAGATGGGCTCAAATTATACCTCAAACTTGTTCAACTCGCTTAAATGGTAGCCCAATCAACTGGTTGTAAATAAAGGTCAACCAGTTGTGTTTTGCTGACTTTACTATACTTTAATAATGGAGATTATCGAAGATTATCTTTATTCACGGAAAAAAAGAGAAGGAAAATATATTATGTCCTACGTTAGGTGAAATACGAGACCGAGCCATCAAACCATTCAAATGCGACAGTCGTGACCTAGCACAACTCTAATTTACTCCTAAAAAGACACTAGGTCATAGTAATGATAGCCAAGGTGGACCCGAATTCTATCCTAAAAATCTTATCCGGTTTTATGCAATGCAGCTCCACCAATAATTCTTACACCACTGTATAATCTATCCAACACAAGCACAACTCTTTCATCTAAGTTAAGCAGAAACTTTTTCGGCAAATGACAAATGACGTGTTCAAATGACATCAGATCTGCTACGTCAGCAATAATTTAATATACAGTAGAATTATAACTTCAACTACTCCGCATTAAAGAATTATTGGAGATACCCAGATACTTCAACGTCAATCGGTTGTAAACAAAGGCAACCAGTTGTGTTTTGCTGACTTTATCATACTTTAATAATGGAGATTATCTTTATTTACGGGAAAAAAGAGAAGGAAAATATATTATGTCCCACGTGAGGTGAAATACGAGACCGACCCATCAAACAATTCAAATGCGACAGTCGTGACCCTAGCACAACTCTAATTTACTTCTAAAAAAACAGTAGGTCCGAGTAATGATAGGCAAGGTGGACCCGAATTCTATCATGAAAATCTTATTCGGTTTTATGCAACGCAGCTCCACCAATAATGCTTACATCACTGTATAATCTATCCAACACAAGTACAAATCTTTCATCTAATGCTATGTTTAGTGTGCGGGAATAGAATGGAATGGAATGCCCATTCCAACCATTCCTTTGTTTGGTATGCAACTTAAAGTGGGAATGACCATTCCATTGGAATGAAAATCCATTCCACAAGTAAACCTATGGAATGGCCATTCCATTCCCAAGTAATTTATTTTAAAGAATCGACTTCCCAAAACACCCTTATATTCCAAGTCCAAAAACCACCATTACCTTCCACCACAATCATCTCCGCCTTTTACCACCACCACCACCACTACCACTACCTTCCACCACTACCGACTTTCACCATCGCCCACCACTTTCCACCACCGCCTCCGCCTCCGCCTTTCATCACCGCTACCGCCACCGTTTGCCACAACCACCACCATCGCCTTTCACCACCACCACCACCACCACCACCACCGCCACCGCCACCACCTTCCACCACCACCACTGCCATTGCCTTTCACCACCTTCCACCACCACCGCCGCCATCACCTTTCACCACTGCCACCACCTTCCACCACCACCACTGCTACCGCCTTTCACTACCACTACCACCTTCCACCACCATTACAGCCACAACCCTACATCAGCACCGCCTTCCACCACTGCCACTGCCACCTTTCACCACCACCGCCACCTCTACCGCCTTTCATAACCACCAACGCCGTGCCATCGCTTTCTACCACCGCCATCACCTTCTGCCACCGCCACCACCACCACCACCACCTTCCACCACCGCCACCGCCACCACCGCCGCCGCCGCCGCCTTCCACCACCACCACTATCGTTAATTTAATTTAATTTATTTGTTACTAAGAGGGATATTTTGGAGAATTCAATTAGAAATTTATTCCATTCTAAATTTTAAATTGGTCCAACCAAACACTATAATGGTTATTATCATTCCATTCCCACACATTTCATATTTACAACCAAATAATAGAATGAGAATGACTATTCCATTCCATTCCCACTTGCATTCCATTCCATTCCTACACACCAAACGTAGCAGAAGAGCATTCAGCATGCATTATACACCTTGTCTATTTATTTATTTTTTTAAAATAGAGTACCACATAAGTATTATTTAATAAAAAATGATTACATGGTACTTTACGTTTTTTTTAATAAAAGTTATTCTACGATATGCAACATCAATATCTCATTATCTATTTATTATTAAATTAATTTAATTCAAAAATTAAATTCCAAAAGTGTGCCAAGAACCAAAAGCTAACAAAGAAAATATTAAAATATTATAACAAAATGGATAGATATTATCCATGTGATTGTAAAACCGTAGAGAATGAAATAGACAATAATAGGTAGGGACCACTAATTAAGAACTCTAATATTCACCCATAGCAGTCCCTTATCTCTCTACTCTTTACAGGAATCTTCTTTACATTTATCCCCACCCGGATGCTCTAAGTCAGCAGAAAATAAAGAGGATCTCCATTATTAAAGTAAGGTATATATGTAAAATATCAGGCAGGCATGGGTGCTTTTATTTCTCCTATAAAGAGGCTACGAAAGGATGCGTGAAGGGCAATGATGCTTTTAATTCTATACTTTTCTAAAATTGTGCAATGACAACCCTAGAAGTTCAGGTAAAAATAAGAAACTAAAAAGATTCCAAAATCTAATTTTTTTTGCACATTATGCAAGTGTAACTGAGTTTTCCAGAGACTATAATTAGTAACACAGATGCTTCAATAGATTGTAAATAAAGTTCAACCAGTTGTGTTTAGGGATGGCAATAGGGCAGAGTTGGGGTGGAGTTTGCTAAACCTTACTCCGTCCCATTAAAAAATTCATCATACTAACTCCGCTCCAACTCCGTGGCGAATTTATAATTGGCATACAATCCCCGCCCTTACTCTGGTAAACAAAATGCCGACTCTGCCCCATATACTCCGTTTAATTACGGTAAAGTTGAAACTGTTGAATTAATTCTTAGATTTGGGATATAATACTAAGATCTTGAATCTTTGAAGATTGAATCACGTGCACAATTGTAGAATTTTAGTAAGTAGTGATTCTAACGAATATTTAGTCAAAATATATTAATAGACACTTAAATTATATATATATATATATATATATATATATATATATAATCGGGGTCGGGGAGGGGCGGGGGTGGAGTCGGGGCATCACTAAATCCGCCCCGCCCCAAACCCGCTTTGGGTTTCAATTCTTTTACAATATCCGTCCCAAACCTATTTATGGAGCTACAAAATCCACCCCATTAGGAGCGGAATGGGGCTGAAACCCAGTGGGTTGGAGGAAATTGCCATCCCTAGTTGTGTTTTGCGGACTTTGAAAAAAAAACTTCTGAGCAAAGGTTCAATCGGTTGTAATTAGACTTCCACTAGTTGTAAATGAAGCTTCACCGGTTGTAAATAAATTTTTTTTTTTTTTTTCACGTCCTACCGCACCAAATGTGAAATATAAAGTGTCATAACTCATATACGTTTTCTAATTGATGTTCTTATTAAACTGAAGTATGCGTACAATTGTTGTTCCACTTTCGACATCGAGATTCAAAAATAAATAAATAAATTATAATACGATCGGACACGTTTTGACACCAAAATTTGTCAATTACAAAATTTATATGTCATAATTTTCATACCAATTGGTCGGATTTCTTCTAACAAGAGTTCATGTTAAAAATTCTAATGTCATCCCTCTAACTTTACTTTATTTTACTGTTTATATTTCTGTGATTATGGATATACAATTAGTAATTGTTGAAAATAATTAAATCAATTACAAAATTCAGACAAGTTTTATGATCGGAGGATTTTAATTGAATTAGTCCATCAAATATTAATAGACCAAAATCATATAATAATTTCTCCCGATGAAAAATCAAAACTAAATTTTCAACTAAATAAACATAACTGCTTTTGCAATGAGCAACTCGCATATACTTCCTGTGTGAATAGACTAATTTATTTATGTTCTGTTGAATACAATGTCTCTAAAAATAGAGAAGGCATGATATTACATATTCAGATAAAAGGCTGGATATTACATATGCATGTGGTATAGATTTTCTAAACCATTTTACCATACTTTAATAATGGAGAATATCTTTATTTATGGGGAAAAACAAAAGAAGAAAATATATTACAACTAACTAAAAATTTCACACTAAATAATTAACATTTAAATGACAAATAAATAAACACTCTAAAACAAATGTACAACCAATTCAAATAGCCACGTATATAAATAAAATGAAATAAAAAATAAATAAATAAAGAACTTGAAAATTAGGAGTATTACAACATTAACCTTTCCACCAAAAAGAAAAAGAAACAAACAAAAAATCCAAACTTATTAAATAAATGCAAACTTTTCCCATTTTTGTCCAACTACATCTTGGTAAGTTGCTTTACATATCTATTTTTTTTTAGATATCTATATTTTATACGAAAAAATCATTTCAAATTGAAAAACTTAACAAACTACTAGTTAATGTGAACCGAAAAAATCTATAACGTGAATGCCTTCGTAGCCCCGTTGTCTTTGGGAGCCCGATTTTGCACCTCTAATTTCTAATCTAACACTTTTGCCCTGAAAAAAAAAATTAAAAAAATTAATAAAAATAAAAAGTAAATCCATATCTATTGAATGATAATCATGCCTAATGAACCAATATACAAAGTTTAAACATGGAAAAATAATCACACCTATTGAACCAATATAGATAATTTTATATATACTTCGTTATGCATTTAGATGCAGATATCTCGTAGCCTAGTTGGATAAGAGCCTCCCGTGAAATTTGGAGTTCCTAGGCTCGAGTTTCTTCACTTACTAACATAATCTAACATTTAACACTTCTTGCTTTGAAAAAAAAAAAAAGTCATGCATTTAGATGGAAGATGTAATGCCGTTGCAGTAATGTTACATGTGAAGAACATTTATTGCATTGTTTCATCTTGGTGTTTCATTTTTTTTTTTTTTTGGGTAAGTCAATTTATTCAAATAACGAAAAAACAATACAGGCTACCAAAAGGCAGCCCAAACACAGCAGCAAAAAAAGAAGGCACTAAGGCCCAACAAAGCCCAAAGGCACTAACAACCTCCACAACAACAGAGGCAACACGAAGGACACATAGAAAAATAAAGAGCAAAGCTCAATCAACAGTACCATCACTGCCAATAACCAGACTAGGAAGTCTCCAATCAGCTACCACAGTCCGAGAAATCCTAGAATCTTTGAACCTCAAGGAGAGAAGCCGGCCACGAATGCAGTCCTCAATGAGCTTTTAAACAACATGGGGAATAGATGACTTACCTGTATAGGTATGTTTGTTCCTTTCCTTCCATATAAAGTAGATAGCTGCAGAGAAGCACAGTCTAGCAGCTACAACATTCATGGAGTTATCATTCCAAACATTGTCAATCCATTTTGCTATGAAAGTAAGACTACGCTCACCATAATAGAAACTGCAAGTATGTTGAACATAATTCCATATATAAGAGGAATAACTGCATTTAAAGAACAAATGCTCATGTGTTTCATTTTCACTTCAACACAGAATACATAGGTTTGAATCATCCCCATGATCTGTAGAGAATCTATCTTTAGTAACTTGTTGTGAAGAGCCAGCCAAGAAACAAATGCATGTCTTGGGATGTGTTTTGAAAACCAAATAATGTTGGTCCAATTAGACAATGGAGCAGGGGGAAGAAGAGCATTGTAAGCCAGCTTCACACAAAAATTACCCGTAGTAGACAAGGACCAAACCACCTTATCCTTACTGTTAGCATTAATTGGGGGAGGATCCTCAACCATGCTAATTAAGTTCCTGAATAGAGGAAGGAATCTCCATTGGCCATGTCTAATGAAACCCTTAACCTTGGAGTTAACATCCCACATAGAATTGGAGATAAAAAGCTGACAAAATTGGTTCACACATGAAAATGGTTTTGGTAATAAAAATGATTTACCAAAGAATCCAAAAGCTGGAATGCATGTGGAAGTTTGGTGTAAAAATAATTTACATGAGGTGAATAGGTTTTACTTGTTCATTTATTTAATTTTTAAATTATTTTAATTTTACTAAAATAACAACCCACAAAACAAAAATAAAATGCAAGTGGAGTAAATAAAGTTTGAAAGATGATACTAGGTTTTTTGTGCATGGAAATCCTAGTTGGAAGAAATCCGACCAACAAGAATGAAAATCACGGAGGCTTTAGGAGCCTTGAGCGAAACAATTCACTATCTTCAAAATAAAGTAAAACAGACTTTGACTCAGGCTCACAACCTCACACGTACTCCACCCTACCAAGAACTAGTTGCTGAATATCCTAGGCTTACTCTCGTGACTCCATGTTTGATTGCTGCAGACTCCAGACTTACTCCTTAAACCTTGTAAAAGGGTTATTGGTAGATCACGAATACTTCGTGAATGCTCTGACCCTTCATAGCTCGATTGCTTCCTCATTTTCTTCAAATTTGAATTGATGAAGACAAATATAATATATGTTTTGCTGAACAAAATTGATTGAATCTTCAATACTTGAACTCCGATTAGATAGAGGACACCACCCTAAGATCACTCTCGTGCAATAATGTGTCTCTCAAGTATATAAAAATATAAAGAACAATCAAAGTGATTTTCTGTAGAAAAATATTCTCAAACAATTCTCTCGATTAGAAAAATATTAATCTTCAAGCCCTAAAAATTTTGGAGAGAAAAAGAGCTTATATAGACTTAGAGTGTCCTATAATAGGTAAAAAGAGGTTTTAAAATCATACAAGGATAACCCTAGAAATTCAGGTAAAAACCAAAAACTAAAAAATTTCCAAAATCTGATTTTTCGCACATTATGCAAATGTAACTGAGTTTTCCAGAGACTATTACTGGTAATACAGATACTTTAATGGGTTGTAAATAAAGTTCAACCAGTTGTGTTTTGATGTCTTTGAAAAAGAATCTTATGAGCAAAAGTTCAACCGGTTGTAAATAGACTTCCACCTGTTGTAAATAAACTTTCACTAGTTGTAAATCAAACCTCATTTTTCTAGCACCAAACGTGAAATATAAAGTATCCTCACTCATATACCTTTTCTAATTGATGTTCTCATCAAATTGAAATATTACAACTCGATCGGATAGGTTTTGACACCAAAATTTGCCAGTTATAAAATTTATATCTCACAATTTTCATCTCGATTGGTCGGATTTCTTCTAACAAGGGTTCATGTTAAAAATTCTAATGTCATCTCTCTAACTTTACTTTTTTTACTTTATTTTACTATTTATATTTTGTGATTGTGGATGTATGATTAGTAATTGTTGAAGGTAATTAAATCACTCACAAAAATTAGGCAAGTTAACCTATTCACCCTATAGATTATCAAAATTCAAAACTAAATTTTCAACTAAATAAACATAACTGTTTTTGCACTATAGAACTCGCATATACTTCCTGTGTGAATAGACTAATTTATTTGAGTTATGTTACCACTTAACTCAAATAGAGAGAAGGCTTGATATTACATATGTGGTATAGAATTTCTTAACTGTACTTTACCATACTTTAATATTGGAGATTATCTTTATTTATGGGTGTTAGAAATATAAAAGAAAGTATAGAACTCTGTATTGATGTATTTGAAATATTACATAAAAGTCATATATATAGGAAAAAGTTTGGGGGTAGGTGAGTGATGAACAAGTAACCTATATATACTAATATGGTAGGTGTACTCTTATACGGTAATTTGTAATATGCAATAAAGCTAGATGGTGGGATAATAGATAAACTTATAATCTAATAGTTCCCTTAAACTCAAGGTGAGTATGAATCCAACTTGAGATTGAATGCAAGATCATGAAAGTTGATGGAATTTTGGTGGAGATGGGTTTTCATCCATGATGATGATGGAGGCACGATTAATAGCTGATGTGGTAGGTGACGTGGCACCGTTGCTGACTATGTCTGATATGGTAACTGACGTGGTAGGTGGCAGTAGCAGTGTTTGACATGGCGTCGTGGCAGGTGATGCACTACTGCTAGCACCGTTGTTGATGTGTCTTGGAGGCTGATTAGGCAGCTAAATAAGGCGTTTGCTGATTATGGAGGATTTGAGACCAGAGGTTGGGATGCGGAAACATAAATTTGAAGCATGATTTGTCGGTTGACCGCCGTCGCCGAGGATGGGGCTAATGGTACAATAAACTAATAAATTGGAGATCGAAAGGCTCTGATACTATGTTAGAATAAGAGAGAGTATATTGAACTCCATATTTTATTGATACATGAGATGTGAGATACACGAGGTTTATATAGGTGACCAGATGTGTGGAAAGTAAGAAACCTAAACCCTATATAGTAAACCTATACATGTTTAGAATATATTCTATAATACAGCAATAATATATTTTACAATATATTCAAACAGCCCCTTAAAATCAAGATGGATTAAATAAAACAATTTTGAGTTTGGAAATCATTAAGATCTTAAAAGCTGCATGGCTAAAGTGATTTGGTGAAAATTGGATTTTTTGTTTTTTAAATAAAGAGAGAGGATATTGTATATTGTATTTATGTAAAAGATATAAGAATATATAGAGATTTACATAAGTGACGAGATGTGTGGAATAAGAAACTTAAACCTTATATAATAAATTTATACATAGTTCGATTGTATTCTATAATATAATAATAATATATTTTACAATATATTTTAATAATGGAGAAAAGAAAAGAAGAAAATATGTTATGTCCCACCTGAGGTGAAATACATAGGAGACCAACCCATCAAACCATTCAAATGCAACAGTCGTGACTCGTGACCCTAGAACGACTCTAATTTACTTTTAAAACGTGAGTAGGTCCGAGGAGATAGAAATGTCCAAGTAATGATATGCAAGGTGGACCCGAATTCTATCCTGGAAGTCTTATCCGGTTTTATGCAATGCAGCTGTACCAATAATGCTTACACCACTGTATAATCTATCCAACACAAGTACAAATCTTTCATCTAAGTCAGCAGAAAATAAAGAGTATCTCCATTATTAAAGTAACGTATATATGTAAAATATCAGGCAGGCATGGGTGCTTTTATTTCTCCTATAAAGAGGTTACGAAATAGGTTAGTCGACAAAACTAAAAGGCTTGGTAGAGGACTCGAACACTGGCCTCGTGTGTGCCAGGCCCAAGCCCCACCATCACTGCTAGCACGCCGGGAGCGGCTTCGAAAGGTTGTGTGAAGGGTAAGGATGCTTTTAATTCTATTATTTTTTTAAATGTGCAAGGACAATCCTAAGGGTTCGTTTGGGAAGTGTAGTGTGATGTATTGTATTACTCTAGCCTAGAACAGAACAAGTGTTTTGTAGTGTGATGTTCTGAAATGAGAACAAAACATGTTTGGTGTTCCAAATTTGCTCTGAGAATTTTGGAACAAAAACATGGTAGAACATGTTTGGTAATGTATATTGTTCTAAGAAATATGAGAATAAAACATGTTTGGAAGAGTAAAAGTGTAACCAAAATCACTAAAAAAAAAATCATGAAATATTTTTTTTTTTAAGTGACAAATTCCAAAACTATAAGTTACCAAAAAATTTTTTTGGGTTTCCTTTGTTAAAAAATTACCAATAAAAACCTATAAATATTACCAATAAATTTCATTGCATGAAATTAGTACGAGTGTTGGGTTTTTTTTTATTAAAAAATTACCAATAAAAACCTGTAAATAGAAAATTTGCTTCTTCATAGTACCTTTTTACTAAAAATAGAAAAACAAATTTAATCATATATTATATTATCTAATAATAAGTCACAATTATTTTCTTTCTCCATTTAAATTTAAATTTTTTAAATTTCAGATAGACAAATATAAAAAATGAGGATTCAAGCTATTTTGATATATATAGAAAAACAAATTTTATCATATATCATATTATTTAATAATAAGTCATATATTATATTATCTAACAATTTTTTTAAAATTTCAGATAGACAAATATAAAAAATGAGGATTCAAGCTATTTTGCTATATATATATATATATATATATATATATATATATATATATTGTGAAGAAATTGCAAGAGATTTGAGAATTTGGGTCAAGCAAAAATTTAGTTAAAAAAAAGCAGATGTGGGGTTCGTCGGAATCGGCAGATGAGAGCGCATAAAAGC
Source organism: Cornus florida (assembly GCF_030987335.1). Classification (NCBI taxonomy): domain Eukaryota; kingdom Viridiplantae; phylum Streptophyta; class Magnoliopsida; order Cornales; family Cornaceae; genus Cornus; species Cornus florida. The sequence goes on from NW_026775575.1 coordinate 84,216,040, forward strand.
TCGCCGAAGTGACAAATCTACGCGCCGAAGCTTTAGGTTCGCCGGAAAACGTAGAGGTGGGGTTCGCCGAAAAACGCAAAGCTGAGATAGAGATTGTTTTCAACAACACACAAATTGTATTCGGTAATTTTTGGGTTGATCTACCTAGTTACTAGAGAGAATTGATATAGAAGGAGGAATAGAAATAGTCAAATAAGATCAGACAGCCAAAAGGGTCCTTTTCAATTAGCTGTAAAAAGCTAAGTCTGAGCTTATCTATGTATGAATCAATGGGGTTCTTGAGAGAGAAAGAAGGGGCAAGTTCACAAATCTGCTAGATTTTGTAGTTTACAGTTGCAGAGAGAAAGGGGGGGCAACTTCAGAATTGAGAACGAGAATAGAGATGGAGGTCGGTTCGAACTTATGATTCTTGTAGATTTTGTAGCTTGCAGTTGCAGAGAGAGAGAGAGGGCAAGTCAGAGTGTTTTTTCAAAAATTAGGGCAAGTTCACAGTTGAGAACGAGAATAGAGATGGAGGCAAGTTCACAATTAGGGCAATGTTCCACCGATTCTTAAATATGTGTTCTCAGAATTCCTGCACTTTGGGATGTTGTTCTCCTTTCTACAGTGAATAGTGGGCCGGCTGAAATTTGGGAACACTTTAGAACACGAATTTTTTTTTCCCGAAAATTGGCCCAAAATCAGAAATTGTTCTTGCACTGTTGGACAGAATATAGCCCATGCCAAACAAGTTGGTGTTCTCAATAGTGTCCATTTGCACTGTAGGGAAGGGCATAGAACAAGATAGAGCATCCCCCAAACAGGCCCTAAAAGTTCAGGTAAAAATAAGAAACTAAAAAGATTCCAAAATCTGATTTTTTTTTGCACATTATGCAAGTGTAACCGAGTTTTCCAGAGACTAACACAGATGCGTCAAGAGGTTGTAAATAAAGTTCAACCAGTTGTGTTTTGCGGACTTTGAAAAAAAATCTTCTGAGCAAAAAGTTCAACTTGTTGTAATTAGACTTCCACCGGTTGTAAATGAAGTTTCACCGGCTGTAAATAAAAATTCATTTTTTTTTTTTTTTTTTTTTTTTTTTTTTCACATCCTACCGCACCAAATGTGAAATATAAAGTGTCATCACTCATATACCTTTTCTAATTGATGTTCTTATTAAACTGAAGTATGCGTACAATTGTTGTTCCGCTTTTGATATCAAGATTCAAAAATAAATAAATAAATTATAGTATGATAGGACACATTTTGACACCAAAATTTGTCAATTACAAAATTTATATCTCATAATTTTCATACCGATTGGTCGGATTTCTTCTAACAGGGATTCATGTTAAAAATTCGAATGACATCCCTCTAACTTTACTTTATTTTACTGTTTATATTTTTGTGATTATAGATATACAATAAGTAATTGTTGAAAATAATTAAATCAATCACAAAATTCAGACAAATTTTATGATCGAAGGATTTTAATTGAATTAATCCATCAAATATTAATAGATCAAAATCATCTAATAATTTCTTCCGGTAAATAATCAAAACTAAATTTTCAACTAAATAAACATAACTGCTTTTGCAATGAGCAACTCGCATGTACTTCTTGTGTGAATAGACTAATTTATTTATGTTACCCCACTTGGCTGTTGAATACAATGTCTCTAAAAAAGAGATAAGGCTTGATATTGCATATGTGGTATAGATGTCTCTAAAAAGAGATAAGGCTTGATATTACATATGTGGTATAGAATTTCTGATAAAAGGCTTGATATTACATACTTCGTATTGAATTTCTGAACCATTTTACCATACTTTAATAATGGAGAATATCTTTATTTATGGGGAAAAACAAAAGAAGAAAATATATTATGTCCCACGTGATCAAGTGAAATACGAGACCGACCCATCAAACCATTCAAATGCAACAGTCGTGCCCCTAGCACAACTCTAATTATGCTTCAATTATTAAAGAACTTTACTTTGATCGGAGATACCGACAGAAAGTGGAATTAATCACTCAAAATCCAACGACTCACTCATTTCCTCTTTTACTGGGCCCACCCACGTTTTTCACATAGGGAGTGAGAGTGCTCGCTCTATAAATCTCTTTTCTTGGAAGAGAGACCGCACTTTTCATTCCTGAGATCAGAGGGAGAGGAGGTGTACCGGTTCTTGGCAACTAGTGGTGATACAATAAGTACAAATTTTTTAATCAGGTTAATTCATTTATTTTAGGTCTAATTATTGTCGTCTTTTTTTATTTTTATTTTTTGATTTTACTGTTAAGTAATTATTGTCTTCGATCATTACTTGATTAATTATAAACTAATTAGAGAGGTTAAATACTACTTGGATTACTTTATTAAATTTGTGATACTTTTGTCAAATAAATAATAAAAAAGAAAACTTACTAATAAAAGATCAATGGATGCATATGTTATTTAACCGACATGTTAGAATGATATATCTTATCAAAGAATTTTGATGCATATAGCTGATATGTTATTATTCAGTTATTAAATGTGAAATCTTCAATAAATCCGATAACTTTGAAACATTAAGGGCAAAAATATTGAATAGAAATATTATTAATTAATATATTACTTTTTTTAAATTATGTCACTGATATATACATGTATTTTTATGCAGTTAAGACTGTAACGCATCAATCCAATATGGCGCATTCTAACTCTGCCAATAACAGTACTGCTAGCAGTGATGATGAATTTTTTCAAGCGAAATGCTGTGCTTTACAATGCTCTAATGAAAGAAGAGACTCCGAGCGAGTTGGTTGAACAGTGTCGACAACGCGACCAATATCCGGAGGGTCCATTGCACGTTCTAACCTTACACGGTGACACAGTACTTCATATGGCTGCACACACTGCCAAAGCGGACTTCGTAAATCAACTGCTAGGGATGTTGCCTGAGAATGAATACTGCAAGCTTACCCGTCAAAATGCAGTTGGAAACACAATCCTACACGAGGCCGTGGCTTTTGACAAATTAGTCCCAGCTGCCAAGAGAATGCTAGACATGGCACCTGAGTTGTCAAGTAAGGCCAACAAATTTCGAGAGAGGCCTCTTTTCAGTGTTGCCCGCTATGGCCAAATTAAGATGTTCAAATTTCTTGATAAGAATATTGAAAGTGAAGCAGAGCGCAAGGAATTTTATCAAAACGATAACAAGACCACTGTACTTCACAGTGCTGTTTTCTTTGGCCATTTCGGTGAGTTGGATCTCTTAGTTGATTGATACCCTTGAGACCTGTTTGGTAAATTTTTCGGTTTTGGTTTTCAGCTGTGGTTTTTATTTTTTTATTTTTTTAAAAAATAACAAAATTCATTTGATAACTCTATTTTGACTTTTCACATTTCAAAATTTTTGAAAACTGGTTGTCATTTTCTTTGTAATATCGCACAACTCTAAAATTAAGTTTTGGTTTTCAAATACTATTATTTATTATTTTATTATTTTTCATAAAGTTACAAGATTTTCTTATTGTATGGTGACGAATTAATATTGGCACAATGCAATTAATAAGTTGGTAGTTGTCTATTTTTTGTTTTTGTTTTTGTTTTTTTTCTTTTTTTTGTGACGGTTAAAAACAATATTTTTATTGTGAAATATATGTAGATTTGGCCTTATATATTGCGACTGGGGAACAAAGTAAATATTTAGTTGTTGAAAAAGATGAACATGGTATGACTGCTCTGCAGCATCTTGCAAGTAATTCAGCAGCATTTGAAATGAGGAAGACTGAAGGATCCTTGAAGTGTCGTATTGTAATAAGGGTAAATTGTCCCACATTGAAATCGGATGGGAAAGTGATTGGGTATAAATGGATAGGTATGCAGCATTACCTAATAGTTCGAGCTTTTGGGTAAATGGGTAAGTGCCCATTCATTACAGTTAGTATCAGAGCCAGACCCAGTCCTTGATCCGGCCCTTACGCCAAGCACCTGGCCCGGTCAACGAGGGCGTTGCGAGTTTGGGTGGGAGAGAATGTAATAAGGGTCATTTGTCCCACATGAGTGGGTATGCAGCATTACCCTTACAACGGTGAGATACAATTTCTGTGAAAAATTAATAATTATTATTTGCTTGAGTAAATTCATGGACACATGGACCTCCTCTCCGGTCAAACAAACTTGCACACTTTATTCCAAGTTTTCATAAATTACTCTGGCCTTCCGAAATTATTTATAAACCCCTACCTTAATTAAATAAGATTTTTAAGTACAGAGTGTTTCTTGTCAATATACTCCATTCTTAAATATTTTGGGGAATCAACTTTTTATAATGGTAGGTTTTTAATATTTTTTTATTGTATTGATAAGAGTTATTTTTTAAAATTGTCCTTACTAAAAGATAAAAGAGTATTCCGAAATTAATGCACTTGTTTAATAAAGTAAATACCAAAAGGGTAGTTTAGGAATGTTATAAAAAGGAGTATATCGATTTTAGCAATGAGACATGTATTTTGGAATCTCCTAAAATAGAAAGATGGACAAGTATTTTAGAATATGGAAGTAATATATATATATTTTTAAAATACCATTTTGTTTCTTTCTAAACCATTCACTCCCTCTGCCATAGCACAGTATTGAGTCCAAACTAGTGAGTAGCTTCACTCTACTAACTTCTGATATGTCCTTAAAAAAAAAAAAAAAAAAAAAAAAAAAAAAAAAAAAAAAAAAAACATATCAACTTTAATAGCAAAATAAGTAAAATAAAAAAAATAATAATAAAAGGAAAAGAAAGCCGGATCAACCCGTTTTAATTGGGTAATCACCTTTCTCTTTTTTTTTTTTTTTTTCTTCACTTCCCAAACCCACGCCCTCCTATCTCCACTGTTCTTTTTCTTCACCCTTGAACTTTTCTTTCTCTTTTTCATTGCTTCCCAAACCCACGCCCTCCTGTCTCCACTATTCTTCTTCTTCTCACCTCCATGGGACAAAGCACAAAGTATAGCATATAGAAAATGCTATAAGATATGTAAAATATTGACATGGTGGTAGCGAAAACTTGAAAAGCTCCGTAAGTATATTCAATGGTCCATTGTATCTATAAAAAAACTTGTACTAGAAAGCATATATCAACCACAAATCTGAGTAATAGTGGTCAAATGGAATCAATAGTTTAACTTCTGATGATGATTGAAAACCCCTTTCTAAAAATTAACCATAACTTCTGAGGAGGATTGAAGCCCATTAGAAGAAGAAGTCCAGGCCAGTTGCACTTATAGCTATTGCTTGCCCTTTGATTGATATTATAGCTCTTGCTTGCCTTTTGATTGATATATTTGGACCATTTAATATCACACATAATCCTTCCCTCTTTTATAAAACTCAACCTAGGCCATCAAGAACAGAAATTAACCAAAAAAAAAAAAGAGGCAGAAATAGAAAATTTTGAGAATACTAGCTTATTGAACGATGACTGAGAGCCCTTTCTAAAAATTAAACCCTAAATGTGAAAAACAAAAAATTAAATCATACTTTCGCTACAAGACCTAGTTGAACTTACAGTTTTTGCTTGCCTATTGAATGATGATTTTCAATGGAGCACAAGAAGGAAAAAAGAAAAATAACCCAAACACGAATCAAACATACTTGATCAATATTAATTAATGATGTCCCATGAAGGTGAGAAGAAGAAGAGTGGAGAGAGAAGGACGTGGGTTTGGGAAGTCATGAAAAATAGAAAGAAAAGAGAAAGGATGATTACCCAATTAAAACGGGTTGATCCGATTTTCTTTTCAATTTTTTTTTATTATTTTGCTGATTTTGTTATTAAAGCTGACATGTTATTTTTTTATTAGGATACATAAGAAGTCAGTAGGGTGAAACTACTTATCAATGAGTAGCTAAGTATTGTCATATTACCTGAGTGATTGGGTTGCACCCTCCCCCTCCCCTTTAACAGCTAACCACTAACCCCTAACATTCTTGCCCTGAAAAAAAAAAGTAAGTTAATCCTCTAACGGAGGTAATTATGAACCATTAATACACATCATTCTTTCTCTCTCCTCGATCTTCCCCGATTTTGGGCAGATAGGAAAATATAAATGAAGGAGAGATGCTTTTATCCTCCTTGTTTAACTTTTGGGAAGGTTTAAAACGTAAATTATATACTTGTTAGTTATATCATTCTTTCTCTCTCCTCTTCCCTCAATTTTGGACGGATTGAAAAAAATAAATGAAGGAATAATACTTTTATCCTTCTTTGTTTCCACCCTATCTTCCCTTCCCTCCAACCAAACATGAAGGAGTTATTTTATTCCTCCTCTCATTCATCCCACCCTAATCCTTACCTCCAACCAAACATATCATAACAGAGGGAGAAAGTGATATTATAATTTTTAAAAAATCAAGAAATACCATATGTAGGTTTGTTAAATTAAAGGAGAGGTTGGAATAATTTATCTTTATTTGCTTTAGCTTTTTCTTACTCTCGCACATACACATAGAGATAAGTAGATCAATACCTGCATCTCTTGTAATTTTTTAGCTGAGAATCAAACTACCATTATAACACGTTAACTGCCAATATTTCAAGGTAAATTACACTTACCTTTACTCTAGTAAGGGTTTATTACCCTTACCTTTCATGCAATTTGAATATTTCTCTTCTAATTATATGTGTGTAACAAACTGACCTGTTGTTACAATTATAACCCTACCTCATGACAATTTCGTTCAATCTAATTTGATTTGGTTAGGAGTATACTTGTCTTTTTCACACAACAAATATTGAACAAAAGTATTTTAACAACAATTTAAAAAGCATATTTGTCCTATAATCTAAAAAACTCACATCAGAATTGACCATCTTTTGGCCTTTAGTGAAATCGATAGCCCGGGTTTCAGTTATCCAATATACAGTAGAGATAAATATAATAAACTCTACTCCTATGTCAAAATTTTAGCCCATATGTACGCCCATTCACGCGCGCACACGGATATAGGGGTGTAAAAATATATATCTTCCAAATAAAATCAAATGCGCGCGCTCACACATATATATGCGCGCACATTTGATATATATGTGTGCGCGCATTTGATTTTATTTGGAAGATATATATTTTTACACCCCTATATCTTTTTCACTTGCTTTTTGAAAGAAAAGGACCATCATTAACCTTAAACTACAAATCCCACAACATTACCAACAATAATTCCCCCTTGACCTACAAGGAATAACTTGCTCCTTGGTATTATACCATTGAATCACTGTCTTCTTTTATAATATTAAATTTAAAAAATAAATGAAAAAGAAAAGAAAAATAAGCACTTGTTTAGGTGGCTCAAACTTATACAAAGTTTACTAATATAGACCAATGGTATCACCTAAGCTACAAAGAGAAAATTCCTCCTTATAGGACAGAAGGGATGTAGAGTTAATTCAAAATGAATTTTACACTCTACCTTTGGCCTTTGGGACATAAATTTTATCCGGTGCACTGATGGGAAAATTGGTGGTTTTAGGTCTCTTGAGAGTTGAAAATTTGATACCTATTCCAGCAATGAGAGGAAAAGGTACGTACGTACGTATGAGAAATTATATACTTGGTAATGCAATTTCGATCATACTTCCAGTATTGTTAGTTTTCATGTATTACTACCGACTAATTTGTAGGAAATAAAGATGCATGGATTTGGAGAGTGCCTTTCTGGGGAGCAATTAGGATGAAAATGGTAAAATATGAATCAGCTAAGGAACTTGCCCGCTTCTTAGTAGCAAAAGATAATTCATCTAGAAGCTCAGCCGAGTGAAACCAAAGACAATGGAGGGCTATCAAAATCATCATCAGCTTCCAATACTACTGCAGAGATTGATGGGGAGAAAGACAACAGAGACAAACATTCAAAAAAAAAAAAAAAAAAAAAAGACAACAGAGACACACCATTATTTTTGGCAATTAAAGCCGGCTGTTAAGGATATTGTTGAGAAGATACTCGAAACGTACCCTCAGGCAGCTGAGCATGTAGAAAATGGGAATTCCTTGGAGGAGGCTTATTGAACATAGGGACAAAGATTTGAAAACCATTCTACATATGGTCGGACAAGATTGTGTATTTGAAGTAGCACTAGGGAACCCTGTTCTCAAATTGCAATATGATTTGCTCTTGTTTGAGGTAAATATTAGAAGAGGAAATATTTGCAATATATATATATGGAGGGAAAGATTTAGATTAGTATCATATATATATATATATATATATATATATGTTTTTGATTGATTGATTTATTGTGTGTGGAGGCAGCATGTAAAGGAAATTTGCTCATGATGTTCAGTGGATTCAAGTTTGTATCGCAACCGTGAAGAGAAGACAGCTAGAGAAGTATTTGTTGAGAAAAAGGAAGAACTTCGCAGAAAATCTGTAGACAAGGTGAAGTTCATAACAGAAAGCAGTTCATGGCTTGGCGCGTTTATCGCCACTGTTGCCTCTGCTGCTGTCTTCACAGTACCAGGGGGTTTAGAACAAGAAACAGGCATCCCAGTCTTTCTCAACCATCCATTCTTTCTCATTTTTACCATCGCAGACATCCTTTGCCTTACATGCACTTCCATTTCATTGGTTTTATTTTTCTCGGTCCTGGTATCATCCTTTCGCTTCAAAGACTTCAAATTCTCTATTCCGGGAAGGGTGGCACTAGGTATTACATTTCTAATGCTCGGAGTGTCAATGCTGGCACTGGCATTCGCTGCCTCCATCGTCCTTATGGTACAAACGAAAAACATGTGGACAAGAATTGGCATTTACACCATCTTATTCCTCCCCTTCGCCGTCTTGTCAGCCACCATCATGCCTAACCTATTACTTCTTGAGCGAGTGTTCATGTCCAGGATCTACATAACAGACGAAACAGGACCTACTCGCCCTCTGTATACAGGCATTTCATTTTCTGTTAAATCATACACCGCACATTTATTGGGCTTCCGTAGATCTATAACACCACTTCCCTCAAATCAACTAAAGTGGAAGAAACTATCCCTTCTGCTGTTTAAAAAAGAGCCCAAGCACCTTCCTAGTTCCTGCTAGATGCTTGAAATGAAGGCCCAAACACCTCCTATCCTGCTGGATGAAATGATGCTTTCTTATGTGTGTGTGTATATATATATATGCATGCTCTCTCTATATTCCATGTATTAATGTAACAATTTAATTTTCGTACGTTTACAATGTATGTTGAGTATTCCTTGCACGTAGTATGGTTTTTTAAAATTATTTTCACTATGTACATACTATTTGATTACGATGAATATAAACAAATTGCTTGAGTTACCTGCTTTGCACAGTGTGCAAATTTAAATCCTTAGGGAAATCAATCACTTTGTACAAATATTATAGGGTTATTTTAGTGACACCCTTGTGACCGAATATTACATTGAAATAATTTGTCTTACAATCACACTCTAATCATATAATAGATTGTAAAGTTTTAACGCAATATAAAATGATTGAAATATTCTTTGACTTTGCCAAAAAAACACTCTTTTAACTCATTTTAACTCAAAGAATTATATTAAAAGACTAAATTATTCTTAAATGCTTGGTAAATTTTTAATTTTATATATATATACATATTTGAGGCAATTGGATACCCTTATTAATACTCCCAAGAGACATGCATCATGTGTATGGATATTTCATTAATCAAATTCCATACTTTAATTAATTTTAATTCTGATCAACACTCAATCGCAAATCGGACCCAACAGTTGTGAACATCCAAACACTCATCGCCTGCAGCACCATCGCGGCGGCGGTAACACCATCCCCCTCCCATAACTGCCACCACCACCTCACCCCACAACCGCCTGCTTCTCCACCACTGCCGCTACCATTCCCACCCACACAATCACCAGCGATCACCTCGTCTCCGGTCACCTCCGGCCATCTTCCGCCCTCTCGGCGGTGCAGGGACACGGTGGATTAGCTCCGGGCTCAATTTTGACCAGAACATCGGACGATTCGTTGGCAGTCGGCCATGGAGTTGACGTAAATATACTAGTCGGAGGAGGAGAAAATGGAGGTGGCGCGTGAGCCGACATCGGTGACAGACTTGAGGAATGCCTCTTTGGATTCAGGCAAGCTGGCAGCAGTGCCAAAGTCTTCAAGGCCGCCGTCTTAGACGAAGATTAGGAAACCTACGCCTAATTCAATGAACTGAACTAAAAGAGAGTGTTTTGAAATTACATAAATACCAGTTTTTTTTATGAGATGACAAATTTTAATGGAGGTTCTTTTGTCCAAAAATTATGGGGACCAATTTATCCTCCCCATGAAAGACGGGATATATATATTTTTATGAGATGACAAATTTTAATGGAGGTTCTTTTGTCCAAAAATTATGGGGACCAATTTATCCTCCCCATGAAAGACGGGATATATATATATATATATATATATATATATATATATATGTTATAATGAGAAACTAATGGAGCAATTTTGTCTTTTATGTTTGCTAATATTTTGGATTAAAATGAATTTAAAAAATGAGGGTAAAATTATCTTTTTACATGTTTTTAATTGTATTAGTAATGAAAAAGTAAAATTAGACCTAAGTGATACTAATAATAATATTTGGCCTTCCTCAAGAGAAAGTCGATGAAATTAACCCAATATTATATATCAAAGAATAAATTTATTTTCAATCCATGGCAAGAGCCTTGTTTAATTAGACCACTATGAATACCTTTATAAAAGGCATGAGATGACCATAATCTAAGTGCATGATAACCATGTAATAATTTCTCCCACCTAAATAATTAGGTGGATGAAACCATTATATATAGAGAGTTTTTTTACCTCTTGCTGTGGTTGGATAGGTTTTACCCTAACTGTAAAACAATCTAATCTTATCAGTGTCACATGTTTTGGAACCAGAATCCAACTGTTGACCTAAACTTTTAGTTTAACTTAATCATTAGCATGTCAATTTGTTAGATTGGGTGCCGCGATAGCCCGGGGCAGCTGCAGTTTGGGGCCTTTGACCCAATTTCGAATCACAACCCTATCTTCCCCCATCCCCTACTAACACACTAACATTGCCAGGTAAAAAATAAATAAATAAATGGAAATATAAAATTGTTAGATTGAAGAAATGAACAATGTGGTCCCTGGAAAAAAAATCTCCGGCTCCTTCCTTGCTCGGAACTAGGTTTTCTTATCTCATAGTGACGGCACTGTCCCCCTCTTCGCTTCTGCAAATTGTTTAAAGTTTGTACGTAGCGAAATGGTTGTGAAATATAATATAGATAAATAACGTAGAGGATGGTGAATAGATTTAATTTGCTTTTTTATCCAATTTTTACGTATTTTAATTTTACCAAAATAAAACTAAAAGCAAACCACAAAGCAAAATAAAGTGCAAGTAAAGTAAATAGAGTTTGAAAGATGACACCAGGATTTTAGCAAGCAAATCCCAATTGGTAGAACAAACCTATTGAAACAGGAAAAACCTCATTGGACTTTGCACTCCTGAGATAAACGATCCACTATGTTTGAAGCAAAGTATACTGAACTTTGACTCAATCTCACACCCTATCGTTCTACCAAAAACCAATCACTAACAATCCTGACTTTGCAACTCCACCGTCCAACAGCTCTCGACCTTAGACTTACTATTGATCTCTGTAGAAGAGTTATAGGTAGATCAAACAACACTCCAAGAATGTTTTGACCCCTTCAAAGTGTGATCGTTTCACCCTTTTTCTTCAAGATCTGAATTTGATGAAGAACGAATGAATTCCGCTTCTTCAGAATTTCTGAATCTTTTATTATGCTTCAATTCCAATGGTATAGAGAACAACACTACTAAATTACTCTTGTGTTTATGTGTGTGCTCTCAAAAATAAAATCAGAAAAATCAGATTGATTTTCTGAATAAAAATATCTCTCAAAAGGCTCTCAATTATATCTGAATTTTTTTATGCAAAAGCCACTAATAAACCTATGTGTATGACAAGGTTTATATAGATTATAGAATGACCTAATCCCTCTGAAAATATGGAAAAATTCGTGCAAAGGATTTGGTACAATTCTAGACTAACTAGGATAGAAATCTGAAATAGGTAACTAAAAGTTGTATTGCTATCAGGACTTCTTGAACCTGTTCAAGAGTGCGGAACCGGTTTAAGATTAGTAGTAAGAATTCGAAGCCAATCTTGAAGCCCTTGAACCGATTAAATGGGGTTAAACCGGTTCAAGTCTAGCAGACTTAAATTTTCAAGCTGAACTTGGTAAAAACCTTATTTTGGAAATTTATGAAAATATACCAAGTATGGAATGTGTCATAACCTTTTTAGATTCCTTTATTAAGTGTTGTTCTTACCTTTCTCAAATGATCTCAGTCATAGTAGCTTTGAACAACCTTCAAATTCCGTAGTCGCTGTCGATCCCGATATAGTAATTTAAATTTACAATTCGACTAAGGCTTGTTTTGACACTGAAAGTTGCCAATTACAGAATATGTATTTTTTACAATCTTCCCAAAATATAAATCTCACAATCTCCTCCTTTGGCAATTTCGTGACAAAACCCTAAAAATAATATGTAATCTACCCAAGTAGAAAAAACAAATTACAATGAATTGTCAAAAAAATACAACGGAACTCTTCTTGAACATCATGAAGGTTCAACACATGTAGCAACCTGTAATCTGCACATTAGCTCAACAAAACTACCTATGAAGCTTAATCAAGAAAGATAAACAATCAACATATATCAATATGTGAATATCAATATATATATATATATATATCCCCCTCAATTCTAGAAACTCTCCCGCTCAAATATGCACACTTCTCCTCCTTTTTGTTATGAATTGACAAATAAAGCTCAACAACGAAGGAAAAGAAATAATGTGGAAGAATTAATATGAAGAAAGATCAAAACTATCATCCATGCATAAGATATTGCAATAAGCACAAAAACATGAGGATATATAGTAGCAATGGAACTAAAAATAAGTTTCCAAGATAACACAAATTCCATCCACAAGATAAATAAAACCAATCATGCTCAAAATCACACACATAATATCTCCATCCAATTAAAAACAAAAATTCCTAATAAAAACTAAAAGGAAAATCTTTTTGGATATTTTTTCAATTTCCAATTTTTTTTTTCATTTTTTTGATATTTGAACAAAAATAATGAGATAGCAATTTCCATGAATTTCAAGTATACATGAGATCCAAAAATTTCTGAAGAATTTAAGAGACCACAAATTATTTAATCAAATTAATTCTCTAGCATGCAATCACAACATGAAATTCAACTTGCAATTTTTATAAAAATTTAGAAATTTGCCTAACAAGTTCACGTGTGTGTGCACGCAATCTCATCAAATTTCAATCAAATCACATTGACCAACTGTTTAAATCATATTAATCGAAAAACATCAAGATAAAAATGTTTTGAGCAAATTTTACTAAGTATGGCGACTTTCACTCTAAAGAGTAGACATCAATTCCCTATTTTGACTTGTCTCCTCCTTTCTTTTTACTTAAATAGCTTATCTTCAAAGTCTAGTAGGAGTTTTCGAACTTGTCTCAATAGGTAGCATTTTCCTTAACAAAGATTTTCAATATTGTTTTGATTTTTCTTTTCTTTTCATGCTGAAATTTCATCATTTTTTTTTTTTTTTTTCAAACACATGCTCTATTTTTTTATTTTTTATTTAAAAACAATAACATTTATAGTTTTTATAAGCAATATGACCCAGTCAACTTCACAATGATTTCCAATTAAATTTCTCAGAGTTGGACTAGTGCACATGAAAAATATGAACTCAAGTGACTCATCTCTAAAAAGAAATAAATAACGTAAATTACCTTTCAACATATAGATTAAACTTCAAGAATATTTTCATCAAATAATCATGTGCCCCAATTTGCATTCAAAAATAATTAATTTAAGAGAAATAATTATCACACATGCATTAATAAGAAAAATATGATCATCACTTTCTCATGAAAGAAAACAACCTAAATCCTAAATTACAAGATATGGTCCACTGGAAATAAGATAGACATCAAAGCATAGTCAATGACCATAAAATCTCTTTAGGATTTACTCTGGGGGTTTTGCACTCAATGACCTATTGGAAACAAATTTCATAGTATCAATAAGCATATACAACCTCAAATCCTCTTTCTTCACCCAAATAGCTTTAACCTTCAACTTTTGAAGAGATTTTTGAGGAACATCAAGAACATTCTTTTTCTTATGTGAATTCCTTTTAGCAAGAGAATTTTTAGGTTTATTCCAATTATTTTGCTTTCTAGCATTAAACCTATTCTTTGTAAAGGAATTATGACCATGAAATCTAGAAAAAGAATTATCCCTTTTATTTTGATAACAATAGTGTTGACTATGTTCAATTCTACCACAATAAGAACAATAAAGCACCTTAGACACATTCTTAGTATGCATAGGCTCAACAAAAAGCTTAGGCTTAACAATAGGCACATTCAAGTTCATGGGTTTAACAAAAACAGTTTGACCCTCTTTACTAGATGAAACCTCATTAAAACCTAATCCAGTTTTATCACTTACATACTTACCAACACTAATCATCTTATCAAGTTTAATCTGACCAAAAGTAAAAGCAATTAATTTATCTTGTGACTTTTTCAATTCAAGCTCAAGAAAATTAAATTTGGCAATAAAAGATTCTCTAGCAGAATTAGCTTGACTTACCTTACTCTCGAGAATTTTTACTTTACCTTGAAGATTCTGAATTTCAATTTTGTTCTCCTCAAGTAATTTCTGTTTTTGCTTATTCTTCTTTTTCAAGATATCATTTTCCTTTTTCACCAACTCTAGTTCCTTAGATTACTTCTGACTAGCCTTTAACATTGCCTCAAAGATTTTCAATGTATTGCTTTCACTTGGTTCTCCATTAATTTTCTGATCATCCGAATTATAAGAACCAACCTTACTCAATGTCCCAAATTTAGTAGAATCTACTACACAAAAAGAAGAATTATTAGCAATATCATTATCAACATTAGCAAGAAAAGCACTAAAAGCATCTTTCTTATTTTTCTTATCTTTGAATTTAGAAGAATCTCATTTACTATAATTTTTATTCTTTCAATTTTAAAGGAGTCTTCCATATTTTTTAGATAATCAAAGCTTAAACCATCAAAAAACAAGATCGGAACTTAAACCATCAAAAAGAAGATCCAATTCACCCTTATTCATAGGACTTTCTATCATGAATTTTTTTAAAACAAAAATAATTTTATTTAAAAAAAAAACTTCCACAAGGATTAACTCAATGTGTAGAGGTTGGCTATGATACCACTTGTTGAGAGTTTGTCCGCAGCTAAATGGTTGTGGAATATAATATGGATAAATAACCTAGAGGATGGTTAATAGATTTAACTTGCTCTTTTATCCAATTTTTACCTATTTTAATTTTACCAAAATAAAACAAAAATCAAACCACAAAGCAAAAATAAAGTGCAAGTAAAGTAAATAGAGTTTGAGAGATGATACCAGAATTTTAGCGAGCACATCCCAATTGGTAAAATAGACCAATTGTAACAGGAAAAACCTCGTTGGACTTTGCAGTCCTGAGATAAATGATCCATTATATTTGAAGCAAAGTATACTAAACTTTGACTCAGTCTCACACCCTATTGTTCTACCAAAAACCAATAGCTGACAATCCCTGCTTTACGACTCCCCCGTCCAACAGCTCTCGACCTCAGGTTTACTCTTGATCTCTGTAAAAGAGTTGTAGGTAGATCAAACAACACTCCACGAATGCTTTGACCCCTTCAAAGTGTGATCATTTCATCCATTTTCTTCAAGATCTGAATTTGATGAGGAACGAATGAGTTTTGCTTCTCTAGAATTTTTGAATTTTCTATTATGCTTCAATTCCAATGAGATAGAGAATAACGCTACTAAATTACTCTTGTGTTTATGTGTGTGCTCTCAAAAATAAAATCAGAAAAATCAAATTGATTTTCTGAATAAAAATATCTCTTAAAAGGCTCTCAATTAGATCTAATTTTTTTTTTTTATGCAAAACCCACGAATAAACTTATATGTATGACAAGGTTTATACAGATTATAGAATGACCTAATCCCTTTGAAAATATGCAAAAATTCGTGCAAATGATTTGGTACAATTCTAGACCAACTAGGAAAGAAATCTGAAACAGAAAACTAGAAGTTATATTACTGTTAGGACTTCTTGAACCGGTTCAAGGGTGCTGAACCGGTTTAAGATTGGCAGTGAGAATTCGAAGCCAATCTTAAAGGCCTTGAACCGGTTCAATGGGGCTGAACCGGTTCAAGTCTAGCAGACTTGAATTTTCAGGCTGAACTTGGTAAAAACTTTGTTTTGGAAATTTCTGAAAATATACCAAGTATAGAACGTGTCCTAACCTTTTTAGATTCCTTCCTAAAGTGTTGTTCTTATCTTTCTTGAATGATCTCAGTCATGATAACTTCGAACAACCTTCCAATTCAGCAGTCGCTGTCGATCCTAATATAGTAACTTAAATTTACAACTAGACTAGGACTTGTTTTGACACCGATTTACAATCTTCCCAAAATATATATCTCACACAAATCTATTTATTAGATTGAACAAGTGAACAAGGTCGCAACACTGCCCCACTTTTTTTGTGTGATTTCACCATCTAACCATCACTACTAGCATATTTCTTACCATTCATGTTTCTTGTTCAGAATTCTTTATTCTTGAATTGGTCAAATTTATTTTCTCTTCTTTTCTGTTCTTTTTTTATAACCCAATTAGCTTGCAGCGACATCTTCTTCATTTGCATAACCATAAAAAGACTAGGTCTAAGTTTATATGTGTTTCGTTACTCATAAATTCAAAATCCAAATTACTCTCAAGTATAAAATAGAATAGCCTCACATCCTTATAAAAAGTGTCACTCTAAACTTTTTACAATATATACAAAATGTGATCTTATGATGCTTTATATATTGAGTAAACATTGTAACGGCTAAAATATTTATAATGATAGAAAGAGTTATTGAAATAATATCCATATAAATATAATTTAATTCATATAATAATAACATTCATTATAAATATAATAAATAATTATATTAAATATTATTTAGGTTTTTATTAAAATATGCATAACATTTTTGTCAATTTCAATTTTGTCGATCCAATTTGAACATAGCCACCTCGAGCCTTATAGGCGTTTGCCTAAGTCCATAGCCAATGAAACGGCTCCTTAAATTTCCTTATGTAAGTTATATTATAATTATTTTTTAATATTTATTTTAATTAAACTCTAACAAATACAAAAATTTAATATTGGGTCCCCAAAAATTTATATCCTTAAATGACTTTTTTTTTTTTTTCTTTTCTTTTTCTACTTCACTTTTTTTTTTTTTTTAAAAAAAAAAAATCCTAACTAATAGGGTCCCAAAAATTTATTTCCTTAAATGAATTTTTTCTTCTCTTCACTGTAATAAAAAAAAAAAATCCTAACTAATAGGGTCCCAAAAATTTATTTCCTTAAATGAATTTTTTCTTCTCTTCACTGTAACTTCTTTTTCCTTTCTTTTTCTCTCTTTCACTGTAACAAAGAATGCATTTATTTGTGCAATCCAATCAAGTACCGTGGACTTATTTTTCATTTATCTTCATATATATAGCATTTTTTGCCACTGCTTGGAATCATTATAGGATACATATACTCTCTCACTAACTTTGATTTTGTGAAGGAAAATGAGTCTATTGATCTATGTCACAGGGGATTGTTGGCTTGTGTCTTCTATGAAGAAAGAAGACAATAGAAAAAGAACAAGTGATTTGAAAGATTTTGATTTTTTTATTGGAATAGTTGTTTGCCAAGCCAAGTCTGATTCGTCCTTTTGGTTCAGCATCATCCTGCTCCCTCAATCTTCAGGCACAGTGTTTGGTCCACCGCTTTAATTTCTCATCTTTCTTGAACTGTCATAGGCACTCTACGTGTTCTACAATCATTTTAATCTTTTTATATTATATAATGTACTTACTAAATGGACAATAACTCCACCGATAAAAGCCGTCCACCCTAAAAAGGAAGATAGGGTGTTCAAACCTCCTTTGAGGCATAGGTTATATTATATATAAATTTTGTGAAAAGTTGAGAGAATAATTGTACCCAGCTTGATTTTGTTGCAAACTTTGGGATATAAATCTCTTTTATTTCTCAAAAAGAATTTAACTATGGTTGGGCCTTTAAAGCCCCCATGCCATTAAGTCATGTGATGACTCACATGAAATTCAGAGAAAAAATATGAGAATTAAAACTCTATTCGATATCATTCACGATGGTGTTATATTCAATTTATAGAATAATACCTAACTAAAATAGGTAACTAATTATACAATAATCAGGAAACTAATTACCTACTAATTAGTCCTAAATCAAGAAGTAAATAATTCAATCCTACAGCTGTACAATCTGTATAATCCCGGATTACAAGAGGTAAAATCTCAACACTCCCCTTAAGTTAGTGCATAGATGTCACACATGCCCAACTTGTCTAAAAATTTAAAAACACTCGATTTGAGACTGCTTTGGTGAGAATGTCGGCTAGTTGATCCTCAGATCGAATCTTAGGCAACTCCACAATTTTTCCATCCAACATTTCCTTAATGAAGAATCTGTTTATTTTGACATGCTTCGTACGATCATGTTGAACTGGATTACGGGTAATTTTCCATGCTACTTTATTGCCACAATATAGTCGAATTGGTTGCCCAGGTAGATAACCTAGATCCTGCAAGAGAAGTCTTAACCACAAGGTTTCACAAAATCCAAGCGCCATACATCTGAATTCAACTTCTACACTCGAGCGAGCAACAACATTTTGTTTCTTGCTTCTCCTTGTAACAAGATTACCTCCTACAAAAGTGAAGTAACCAGAAGTAAATTGCCTATCATCTAAAGCTCTAGCCCAATCAGCTTCAATATATGCATCTATACTTTGATAACCAGCATTTTTAGTGAACAAAATTCATTTTCCAGGAACAGATTTTAGATACCTCAAAATACGCATAACTACATTCATATGTTGCTCTCCAGGATCATACATAAACTGGCTAACAATGCTCAATGCATAAGCCAAATCTGGTCTCGTGTGTGCTAAGTACATCAATCTCCCTACAAGTCTTTGGTATCTTCCTTTATTAGCAGGTACTTATTTAGACTCAACACATAACTTCAGTCATTCTTCCATCAGTGTCTCAGCTGTTTGACATGCTGTCATACCAATCTCTTGTAATAGATCTAAGGCATATTTTCTTTGAGATAGAAATATTCCTTTATTAGATAGAGATACTTCGATCCCAAGAAAATATTTCAAATGATTTAGATCTTTCATTTCGAATTCTCTAGACAAGTACTTCTTGAGAGCCTTCATTTTTTCAGGATCATTCCCTATAACCACCATGTCATCTACATATACAATGAGTGCAATGATCTTACCCTATTGTTTCTTCAGGAATAATGTGTGGTGTGAATTGCTGTGACAGTAGCTAAAGGCTATCATCGACTTTGTGAATCTTCTAAACCATGCTCTCAGAGATTGTTTCAACCTACAGACCTTCCAACAATACTTTTCGGGTATCATGCATCCTGGTGGGAGATCCATATAGACTTCTTCAGATAATTCACCAGGCATTTTTCACATCGAATTGTTGCAATGGCCAATCCAAGTTCGCAGCTAAAGACAACAAGAATCGAACTGTGTTGATTTTGGCTACAGGTGCGAACGTCTCAGTTTAATCGATTCTATAGGTTTGGGTGTAACCTTTTGCCACTAATCTTGCTTTAAAGTGTTCAATTGTGTCATCGGCTTTATACTTCACAGTGTAAATCTATCGACATCTTACTAGTTTCTTTCCTGGTGGAGGATCAATGAGTTCCTAAGTTTTATTTTTCTGTAAGGATTTCATCTCCTCTTTCATAACTGCTTTCCACCTAGGGTCAATTAAGGCTTCTTGCACATTGTTAGAAATAGATACAGTAAATAATTGATTTACAAATGACAAAATTGATTCTGACAAACGATGGTTCGACACATAATGACTCATGGGATACTTAATTGTACTAGAAAGTTTGGGTTCATATGTAGGTTTAGGAATACCTCTAGTGTAACACTTTGGTAATTATTTTCTGAGTGACTCAGGCACTAAATCAGGAACATCCTCAGCAGGCGATTAATTTGATATACCAATTGCGAAGGACTCAAACTCAGACAATGGTGAAGTTGGCGCTATACTTTCCATTTATGGGTGTTCATCACCACTTTGATCCAAACTTATACCACTCGAATCCAATTCGCCCGATTCCTGATTGGCTGGTCCAACATGTGAATCATCACCACTAGAATCGCCGTCCTAAAAAATGTGATAATCATAATCTAGATAATCATAATCTAGAGTCTGAATTTTTTTTCTGGTATTCCCCCTGAAGTTCAGACGCAGAGGAAAAATACGTTGAGTTTTCATGGAAGACAACATCCATGGTGATAAACATTCGTTAAGTTTAAGGGTGATAATTGATGAGCACTGAATATTGTATATTTAAGCCCCTAAATATACGTATATTAAGGCCTAAAATGATATTTTTATCCATTATTAGACTGATTTATGTTTAATATGTGTTTATAGGTACTTTCCCAAATAAACGGTTAAAATCAGGATTTTATGATGAAATGACTGATATCGAAGCTTACAGAGCCATTGCCGGTCATTCAGAGCAAGCCAAGAGCTTAAATGGTGAAGTTTGGCAGAGTTCAGGATCCAAAGCTCGAGCCCTGCAAGTAAAAGAAGAAAAGTCAACAAGGCATTAAAACTCGAGCCCTATACCTTAGAGCTCGAGCCCTAACTAAGGGTGCTCGAGCCTAACACATGGTGCTCGAGCCTTGACCCTCAAGCTTGAGCACAAGACATTGGAATTTGAAAAGTTGATTTAATGAAAAACCAAGCTCCCAGAGACCTCGTGCCAGACCTCAAGGATCGAGCACCATCACCCAAAGCTCGAGCCTTGAGTACCTAAAACTTGAGCCTAGTACCTAGTGCTCGAGCCCATAAAGCTTAGATCGAGCAATGTTAAAAGAGATGAACCCCAAAAATATGTTAAGTGTTGACAGAAAAGATGCTTCGAAAAATAGTTGGAGAAATTTGGCTAAGTGTCAAAGTGAAGATCGAGCACCATTTCTTGAAGCTCGAACACCAATTCAAAGAAGCTCGAGCCTTGTTCCCAAAGCTCGAGCCCGAACCTCAAAGCTCAAGCTTTACTTCCTAAAGCTTGAGCCTTCCATGACATATCAGATTTATATTACGGGATTATTCTCTTTATAAGCCGTATCTCATACTAGATGGGCCAGAATACCTAAAAGCCCACCAAACCTTTATTTTCTTCTATAAAAGAAGGCATAGGCCTTGATAGAAGAAGTCCCTTTTTCTGGTATTATTCAAAAGGCTGATACTGTGGTGGCGGCTTTTTAGGGTTTCAATAACCTTAGAAGGTGAAGATCCTGAGAAGAGAAGAACCGTCCGTGACGATGGAGACGACAACAACACAAATGATATTCGTCATCATCATAAGTAACTAATTCCTCTTTTAAGGCACTGATGTAACCCAATATAATACTATGGTTTGATTATTCTTAACTTTGGGATATTTTAATGTATATTATGTTTTTGATTACATAACTATGAGCAATTGAGACAACTCAATTAGATTTAATGATTAAAATAGTTTTCAAATTGTTATTATCTTGTTTTAAATATAACTGTTTGTTTTCTATTCTTAACCTATTCTTATTTTACAGTATCTGGCGGAACCCTGCCGGACATAGGAATAGAGGTCATATAATGGTGTTCCAATATTTTTTATAAAAGAATATTTTCATAGTCTATGCTTAGGAAAGATGGATTATTTATAAAGTAGTTAAAATAGTTAGAGTAGGTAGATGGATTGTCCATGCTAACCGCGGATAGATTATAGTTAACTGAATTTTATAAAATATCTTTATTTAAAATCCGAATTGAACGAATGTTGTTGAGTTTAATTCATTTAAAATATAGTTTGTTAAATCCCCAGAGTTAAAACAATTAACCATAGTATAAAGGTTGTGGTGAAGTCAAAGCCCTAAGACCTTTCTCTCTCTGATCACTTAGTTTAATTTTAGTTTTAAATCGTGACAACCAATCAAACAATTCAACCAGTTATTTGTAAACCATTAGGAATTAATTAAAAGCAGAACATAAATACTCATCTCCCTGTAGGTTCGACACCCTCTCTATAGTGCTATCCTACAAGGATTCGTTCTATTGCGAGTGGTTATTTTATAAATTAATGATAACACAACAGACCACGATCAATTTTTGGCACCATTGTTGGAGAGATTTGTTATTTAGTTTAATTTTTAATTAGTTCTATTTGTGGTTTACCAATCTTCGGACTTTCTGATATTTCACCTTAATTCTTTTTCTTTTCAGGTACAAAAATTATCAATGGGGATAAAGATGCTTAAGGGATAAAAAGCTTCGGTTTATTAAACCTTCTATGAGTTTTTGTTGTTTTCTTTTACTTGAAATTTTTTATTTTTGTCATTTTTAGGATTAGTATAATGAATGCATATTAACTCGCCAAACTCGGTCAAAACCTTTTAGTCAATTAAGAAAACTTAAAAAATATTTGAATACAATAGGAAGTTCCTCTGATAACATGGCTAATAATCGTGATGCACTAGGTAATGGTAATGGTAATGGAGAACGGGTGCCACCTGTTCCTCCACAACCACAATTGAGAGATCAATTTATTCCTACCACATATACTTCTCCTTCGTGTTTTTTATTTCCGGATGCTTATGCAACCCATTTTGAGATCAAGCCTGCTATGATCCAAATGCTTCCTACATTCCATAGGTTTGCAATAGAGGATCCTTATACATACTTGGATGTATTTTTGGAATTGTATTCAACTACCAAATTGACCACTCTTACCAATAATTCATTCAGGATGCGAATTTTTTAATTCTCTCCCAAGGACAAAGCAAGAACTTGGTTGCATTCCTTTCCACCAAATTCCATATCTACATGGGAGATATTGCAACAAGAGTTCTTGAAAAAGTACTACACAGTGGGTAAAACCTATCAAATGAGAAGAGAAATCATGGCGTTTTCCTAAATCCCAGGCGAACAGTTCCATGATGCTTGGGAAAGATATAATGATCTTCTAAGAAAGTGTCCACACCATGATATTGCTCAATGGCACTTAATACAGATTTTCTCTAATAGTCTCTTTGATTATTATATAAACATGGTTGATGCATTTAGTAATGGAGCCTTTCTGAGTAAGAGTTTGGCTAACCCTTGGGAACTGTTTGAGGCCCTAAGTGAAAATTCAATGCAACATGCATCTTCCTCTAGGTCTAGATCATCACCTGGAATGTATAAAGTTGAAAAACTCTATGAGGTAGACAAATCTAGTGAGTTAGCCGCTTAAATAGAAGTTTTGAACCGTAGGTTTGATCAAATCTTATCATCTGGCTTTGCTCTTGTTACTAATCCACAAACTACCTTACCAAAGGAAGTTTGTTCCATCTATGCTAATCCTTCCCATTTTGCAAACACTTGCCCTATGATGGGATAATCATCTGAGATCCCATAGGAGCAAGTGAATGATGTATTCTCTAGACTAGCTTATATTCTATATGCTTCTACGTATAATTCTGGTTGAAGAGATCATCCAAATCTATCATGGCGTAATCAAAATCAAGAAACCACTGTTCCTCAATCACATGGATAATATCGAAATTCATCCAATCCTATCCCACAAAATAACTCTTTCAATCAATCTGGTATCTTTCGTCTATCTTAGTTTAGGAATCAACCCATTCAAACTCCTAATCTTTCACCTCCTCCTAGAAATTCTGTTTTTGAGGATTAAGTACTCAATGCTCTTGTTGATCTTAAAGTCAATACCTAACTTCTTAATTCTCATTCACAAGACATAGCAAAGCTAGAGCCACAAGTTGGACAAATAGAGAGTACTCTATTTCGAAGAGGGGATGGAAAGTTGCCTAGTCATCCAGTAGCTAACCTAAAAGGGCAGACTTACATGATTGATGAAACCAATTCCTCAGGTATTCATCATGAGCAAGTCCAGGTTATTACTACATTGAGAAGTGGTAGAGTGGTTGATAATCAAGTAAAAAAGGACAGGAAGAAAAAGAGAGGCTTAGGGTTCCCATTGTTCTTATCATCCATAATCCACATCTTAAGGATGTTTCCTCAAGCTCTATTCCACAATCCACCACAGGAGTTGAAGGTGGAGTCACTTCTTCATCTACTCCTAACCTTGAGACAACTTATGAGCCAAGAGCGCCTTATCCTGAACGTCTTAAGGAACTTTTCCACTTTGGTAAGCAAGGGGAGAAAATTCAAGATATGATGGAGGTTTTTAAACAGGTCAAAATCAATCTTCCTCTGCTTGATGCTATAAAGCAAATTCCAGCCTATTCCAAATTTTTAAAGGACTTGTACACTCTCAAGAGAAAATTCAAAAACCAAGTTCCTAAGAAAATTTGTCTCACCGAGTATGTCAGTGCTATTCTTAAGTACAACACTCCTCTAAAGGTTAAAGATCCATAGTTCTCCTACAATTTCTTGCATCATTAGAAACAATGTGATAGAGTGAGCACTTCTTGATCTTGGAGCAATTGTTAATCTTATTCCTTACTCGGTGTATGAGAAGCTGAGTCTGGGAGAGTTAAAACTTACTTCAGTTGTTCTACAGCTTGCTGACCGTTCTGTCAGACAACCACGAGGTATTGTTGAAGATGCATTCATAAAAGTGGACAAGTTTTTTTTTTTCCGGTCGATTTCTTAGTTCTTGATACAGAACTAGTCCACAATTCCAAAAAGTTTATTCTAGTCATTTTTGGATGTCTTTTTTTAGCCACAACAAATGCTTGCATTAACTGTAGGACTGGAGCCATGGATTTATCTTTTAAAAATATGAAAGTCAAGCTAAACATCTTCAATGCTATTCATCATCCCCACGATGATAGTGAATGTTTTTTCCTTAATGTTATTGATGCATGAGTTGGTTGAGGAATCACTCCTAACTATTTTATCTAAGGATCATTTAGAAGCTTGTCTAAATCACTTTAATTATAAAGACTTCGATATCGAATCTTCAATAGTTGAAGTGAATTCTTTGCTCAATTCCACTCCTATCACAGATTTTCCTCCATGAAAATCTACACTTGAGCCTTTTCCTCCACGTTCTAGTTCTCCGCTTATTCCTTCTTTAGAATCTCCACCTAAGCTTGAGCTCAAGCCACTTTCGGACATGCTCAAGTATGTTTTCTTGGGTTTAAATGACACCCTCCTGTTTTCATTGCTTACAATCTTATAAGTTCCCAATAAAGTAGTCTCTTAAAAGTTCTTGAGCAAAATAAAGAGGCTATCGGGTGGAGTGTGGCTGATTTAAATGGAATTAGTCTCACAATTTGTATGCATCAGATTCATTTGGAGGAGGATTCCCGAACATCTCAGGAACTCCAAAGAAGACTGAATCCTAATATAAAGGAGGTGGTTTTGAAGGAAGTTGTGAAGTTGCTAGATGCGGGAATAATCTACCCCATCTCAGATGGCAAGTGGGTGATTCCTACTTAAGTAGTACCTAAAAAGACAGGTATTACAGTAATTGAGAATTCTGAGGGAGAATTAGTTCCACAACGCACCACCATTGGATGGCGTGTGTGTATTGAGTACCGAAAACTCAACTCCGCTACTAGAAAAGATCATTTCCCATTACCATTCATTGATCAAATTCTAGAGCGATTGGCTGGCCAGAGCTATTATTGCTTTTTAGATGGATATTTCGGCTATAATCAGGTGGCCATTGATCCTAAGGATCAAGAGAAAACTACTTTCACTTGTCCATTCGGTACATTTACATATAGACAGATGCCTTTCGGATTGTGTAATACGCCAGTAACATTCCAGAGGTGGATGATGTCCATCTTTTTAGATATGGTTGAAAAATTTCTTGAGGTCTTTATGGATGACTTCTCTGTTTTCGAATTCACATTCGAAAATTGTCTCCAAAATCTGTCCCTAGTACTCTAGCGTTGTAGGGAAACTAATCTTATTTTTAGTTAGGAGAAAAGCCATTTTATGGTTCAAGAAATGATTGTTTTAGGACATATCATTTCTGAGAGAGGTATTGAAGTTGATGGAGCCAAAGTAGATTTGATCTCTAAATTGCCTCCTCCTACCTCTGTAAGGGGAGTGCGATAATTTCTTGGGCACGCCAAGTTCTATCGACGTTTCATTAAGGATTTTAGCAAAATTTCTCGTCCTTTGTGTAATCTACTTTCAAAGGACCTTTCTTTTGTCTTTGATGAATCATGCACAAAAGCTTTCCATAAGCTTCGCTCTTATTTCTTCAGCTCCTGTCATGAATCTTCCAAATTGGGCTTTTCCATTTGAGATCATGTGTGATGCATCTAATTATGCTATGGGTGCTCTTATGGGACAATGAGTAGATAAGCTTCCTCATGTTATTTACTATGTAAGCAAAACTCTTTCAGAAGCACAATTGAATTATACCACTACCGAAAAAGAGTTCTTTACAGTTGTCTTTGCTTTAGACAAATTCTGATCTTATCTATTGAGTTCTAAAGTAGTGGTCTATTCTGATCATTTTGCTTTGAGACATCTTCTCTCTAAAAAGAAAACCAAACCTCGTTTGATTTGATGGATCCTTTTGTTTCAAGAGTTTGATTATGAGATCCGGAATAAGAAAGGGTCAGAGAATGTGGTAGCTGACCATCTTTCTAGAATTTTGATTGAGGATACCTTAACTTCACTTCCAGTTTATGATTCATTTTCGGATGAACAACTGTTTGGGGTTTCTCATACAGATTTACCTTGGGTTGCTGATATTGTGAATTACCTCGCAATAGGCAAAATTCCTTTGTTTTTGTCAAAGAAAGAAAATGATTGATTCTTTTCTCAGATTAAGATGTACTATTGGGAAGATTCCTAGCTTTTCAAGTATTGTATTGATCAAATCATTCGTAGATGTGTTCCTGAAAGTAAGTTTCATAGTATTTTGACCTTCTGTCACAGTTTAGCTTGTGGAGGTCATATCAGTGTGAAAAAAACTGCGGCTAAAATTCTTCAATGCGGTTTCTTTTGGCCTTCACTTTTTTGAGATGCATACTTGTTTTGTAGGTCGTGCCTTCGATGTCAGCAATTAGGATTAATTTTTAGAAGAAATATTATACCCTTAACTCTAATATTAGTCATTGAGGTTTTTGATGTATGGGGTATTGATTTCATGGGTCCTTTTGTTCAGTCAAATCATAATGAATACATTCTTGTGGCTGTTGATTATGTGTCTAAATGGGTTGAAGCAGTGGCTACTAAAACCGCCGATCATGCAGTCATGGTTAAGTTCATTCAAACGAATATTTTTAGTTGGCTTGGTATGCCACGAGCTATTATTAGTGATGGGGGTGCTCACTTCTGTAATAGGTATTTCCGTACTTTGGTACAAAGATACTCCATCATTCATAAAGTTGCTACTCCCTATCATCCCCAAACAAGTAGCCAAGTTGAATTATCCAATCATGAAATTTAGAGAATTCTTGAAAAAAAGCCAGATCGTAAAATTTGGTTATTAAGACTAAATGATGCTTTGTGGGCTTACCAAACAACTTTTAAGACTTCGATTGGTATGTTACCTTACCGTCTCGTTTATGGTAAAGGGTGTCATCTTCCTGTGGAGTTAGAACACAGAGCTTTCTGGGCCATAAAAAAGCTCAACTATGATATGAATTCTGCTGGTTGTAACAGGAAGCTTCAACTAATAGAGCTTGAAGAATTGCGTAATGATGCTTATGAGAGTGCTAAGGTTAATATAATACCCCCAATTTTAAAGGACAGTCCTGGAATTTGTTTTAATTTTATGTGCATTTTTAATATATTTATTTGCTTGTTTTAATTAATTAATTATTTGCTTATTTGATTTACTTTATTTTAATTCAATTAAAATGTGTTTTCTTTAATTAATTGCTTAATTTGTATTTTTGGTTTGTTACATTAATTTAAATATATATCTCAAGTTTCATTAATTACGTGCTTAGGTGATTTCACTGTTTTGGTAATTAGGGTTTTATGTTTTACATCGTGTCTAGGGTTAGAGCCGACATATAGTTGGTTTAGGATTTAATTTAGGATTTCATGTAAAACTTATAAATATAAGTATACGTCTGCCAAGGGTTTGTTAACCTTATTAATGTAACAGAGTCATACAGAGAGTTGTGAGGGCAGAGAAACAGAGAGTGAGCTTGAGTAATTTACAGAGAGAACCTTAGGAGATTAAGGGAGTGATTCAAGGAGGAGTTCTAGATTTAACTAGGAGCGGCAGAGGTTGATAACAACAAGTTGACGTTGCCGGAGTTGATAGAGACGACAGTTAGAGTTTTAATTCAAACTCTCAGAGGCAAGTCTCTGTTCTTCTCTCTCCCGTTAACTCGTGTTCTGTGCATGCCTAGTTAAGACTCCAGGGATTAATCAAAGATTAAAATAGATGAAACGAATGTTATGATTCATCTAATATGCATGTTTAAATCAGTTTTTAGTTCCATTGAATTAATCTGTTTTAGTGTTGTTTAAAAGTTCTAACTGAAATTTTGTTGCGGATTGTTTTAAATCTTATGTTAAATTCTTGTTGTGAATATATATTTATGCTTGAGGATTGGTCTGAGACATTAAATGAACCCTTGAATAAGTAATTAACATAGTATTTAATTTCACCAAATTAATCTGTTTTGGGTTGCTTAAAGTTTCAGACTAAGGTTCTGTGATCGTTGCTTCTAAATATGTGTTCCATGCATGCTATCATTGAATATCAGTGGTTTAATATGTACCTAGGACTAAGATTGAACCTAGAATAAGAATTAAAACATGTTACAGAGGCTCTGGTAATCACTGGAATCGGAGAAGACGAAGCTGGAATGGACAACGGCTGCTAAGGGAAAAGAGAGCAGGCTCTGAAATCCCTTAGAGCCGGCTCCCAAAGAGTTGGAGCCGGCTCTAAGTGTCTTTGAGCCGGCTCTAAGTGGTTTAGAGCCAGCTTTAAGTGAAAAATAGAGCAGGCTCCAAATTTTAGAGCCTGCCCCATCTTAAAACGCACAGAATTTTATTTTTATGGGCTGTTTGGCTGAGACTGGGTTTTCTAAAACTATTTAAATGCTACTGGAGGTTATAATGCATTTTTTAAGACTTATAAAAAGGTTGAAAAGGAAGTTTACATTCAGAAATTTAGGATGGAATTAACCTAAGGTTCAAAGTAAACCTGTAGGAGAAAGGTCTGGCATAAACTTGTAATTGCTTACTATTTTAGTAATTTAAATTTCTCTGCATGACTTGGAATTATAATTCATGTTTTGCAGCTGTGTTATAAGCATACTATTGTATAGTTGTATGTATGTTTAGTTGGGATTAACTGGTGTTAAAATCTATTTTACATTGTATCAGTTATGGTACTGTTTGGAGAGGTAGATTGTGTAATCCTACTTTATCAATTTAACGGACTGTAATTGGGATTCTAAATCTTATATTGAATGCATAAGTTGGTTATATATATGTTAAACTATATTTATGGTAATTCTGGAGTATGGTTGATAAATACTTATTTCTGTTTTTGTCAACTTTGTTAATTGGAGGATTGTATGTACCGGTATGGGACGGTGACATACTAGGTATGGACTAGTTCAAACACTAAGTTCTACCTAACTTGGATTAAGGTATGGATTAATCATATAGGTTAAGTCCATCACCTACTTCTGTCATATTAATTGAGAATTGAATGACCTACTATGGGTTCAGGATGGATTTGTTATACATATATCAGACCACTACACAGATGGATGGTATTCTGTATTAGGAAGAGTACGGACTATATATGTATATATATTATATAGTGTCGTGGTATGAGCTTTAGTCTCATGACCATGGTTAGGGCACGTATATCGCCTAGGATGGATAACTGGACATAGGCGTTGTTCCCTGGCAGGTCTAGGTACTCATGCCCACCTTAGGGTGCGTATTCGCATGTTGCCTTCTATTCAGGCTGAGACAGACCTACTGGACTAGCGTGCGTCTTATAGTGTGTACTATATACATATATGGACTACTCTAGATATTGTTGAGTCTTCCTAGGATGTATCTGCGTATCGGATTACTGTTTGGATTGTAGTAGATTAGGACTTGCATGTGGGCCTAACCCATTCCTTTATTTTTCAGGTGTTTGTTAGTTCCAGGGTTAGAGCTTGGACGTGCAGAGCAGATACGGATATTCATTCCTCCGATTATGTAGGAATCTTCTCTATGTTAGCTTTGGATTTTATTTCTATTTTTTTCAGTTTTGGTTTGAGAATTTTTAATAAGGGGTCCAATAGATGGGTTCCCGAGTTGTAAACTTATGGAGTTTTGGATTATCGGATTTGATTAATTATGATATTTTCTTTTAGTTTCTTTCAGCTTATTATATTATTTTGTATTTCACTTAATTGTTCGATATCGAAGGGAAGCGGTCCGTAGGCAGCGTCAGGAGGAGGAAGGTCAGTTCTATGAGGAGCAGGAAGAAGTTCAATAGACTCGGGATCAGGGAGGAGATCCAGAGTTTCCTCCTCACCTCAATGACCTTATTGTTCGGGCTATAGAAGTAGGGATAACGACTGCACTTCGAAATTAGCCTCAGGTACAGCTGGCACCGTTACCAGCACTGGTACCAGCACCGGTTGTTCAGAATGATACTTGGGAGAAGGCTAGGAGTTCTTTCACAAAGGGGAGTCCACCTGAGTTCACAGGCTCCACCGATGCGAGAGCACTTGGTTTAGTGCACGGAGGTTCAGAAGTAGATGCTTGTTACCTTCAAGCTAGTTGGGGATGCACTACAGTGGTGGGAGTCAGTTACCACCATAGAGGAAAGGATGGCTTTGACTTATGATGAGTTCAGTGCACGCTTTGAAGAAAAGTATTTTCCTTATGCAGTCAGGGCAGCCATGAAGACTGAGTTTCTCAATTTGCAATAGGGAAACATGACAGTGGTAGAGTATGGGCAGCAGTTCACACGCTTGTCTCTCTTTGCACCGGAGGAGGTGGATACAGAGGAGAAGAAGCGCAATAGTTTCGTCAAGGGACTGATGTAGTCTATCAAGAGAGCTATTACAGGTAGTCCAGCCTATACTACCTATGCTCAGGTGGTAGACGCCGCTTTACAGTAGTAACAGTTGACCTTGGATATTAGACAGGCCAAGGGTAAGAAGCGGGGTGACAGAGACTTTGCTAACTAGTCAGCTGAGAAGGGGAATGGGAATGGACATCGACAGAATGATAAGGGCAAATTTCAGGGACAGCAGCCTTAGAAAAAGCACAAGGGTGGTTCGGATGCTCCCAGGGATGTGACACCTATTTGGCCACAGCAGAATGGAGGACCACAGGCAGGACAGGGTTAGCCACACGCTAACCGACAGAGGAGGCCATTTGGTACTTTCCAGGGTAGTTATTATACTTGTGGAGAGTATGGTCACACTTCCAGGCAGTGTCCTACAGCAAGGCAGGGACAGAGACAGGGACAGGGACAACATGTGCAGTAGGGACCGAGGGCGCTAGTACCTTTACCAGCTCCACAGGTTCCACGGATTCAAGGACATACTTATCCAGCTTTACCAGCGCCGCCGCAGCCTCAGGGACAGGCACCGCAGTAGTTACATTATGGCAGGGTGTACAATCCCATGCCACAGGATATGTAGGCACCTCAGGCTGTTGAGGGTAAGTTTCTTATTCATGGTTTGCATAGACGTGTTTTGTTTGATACGGGTGCTACACACTCATTTGTAGCTAGGACTTTTGTTGTTTTATCCGGGATGAGGACGAGGGTATGCACTAGACCTCAGGGTATTTCTACACCATTGGACCATACAGCTATTATACATGATAGTGATAAGCCTGTGACACTAGATATTGGCAGACTCAAATTTCTAGCCAACCTATTGGTCTTGGACATGCACACTTATGATGTGATACTTGGGATGGATTAGTTGTCTCACTACCATGCCCAAGTTAATTGTTTTGATAGGTCTATTGTGTTTACCATACCCAATCAGGACATGTATGTCGTCGCTATGCCACGTTCTAGCGGGATCATTAGCACCTATTTGTTCTATGTGGAGGAGGAAACAGAGGAGGGGATCGCACTACAAGAAAAAAGGGCTTCTATGAGGGGTGAAAAATGCCTTGGAAACCTAATCACGGTGCATTCTAGGCACTCGTGTATGAGGGTTCCGTAAATACTTAATTTTTTTTTTACGAGAAAAAATTTACCTCGTAAAAAAACAATAGATTCGCCGTAGAAAATAATTTCGTTTAGATATATTAAATTATATTTAATTAACCTACGAGATGCCGTGGCATGCCGTAGAAAAGGTTTCTACGATGAATTGTAACTACCCGTAGAAAATTCACGAGACACCATCGCCTGCCGTAGAAAAGTTTTTTACGGCGAAGAGTAACTACCCGTAAATAATCTCACGAGGTACCGATGGATGCCGTAAAAAAGTTTTCTACGGCAAATTGTAAATACACGTAAATAATCTGACAAAGTACAGAAGCATGCCGTAGAAAAGTTTTCTAAGGCGAATTTTAACTACCCGTAAATAATCTCACGAGGCATTGAACCATGCCGTAGAAAACTTTTCTACTGCAAATTTTAGGTATCCGTAAATAATATAAACCATTCTCACGACTTACCATGTATGCCGTAGAAAAGTTATTTAAGGAAAATTTTCACTTATTTATGATATTTCAAGCTCCCCGTAAATAATATATATATATATATATATATATATATATATATTTATAAATAATGCACCCTTAATTAATTCCAGTTAATCATCCACTACCTATAATTCACATCATTTTCAGCTATAATTCAATTCAATTCAATTCAAAAAACATACATATCCCATTAAATATATCAAAAGAGTTAAAACATTTTTACAATTCATCATTTATCAATGTTCCAAAACAAAAAGTACATCCATTTGTCAAGAAAATCATCAATTTCTTAACACTTCTGTTGAAATATTGATAAACCTTCTAGCACTTGAGTTTCAGTCTGCACTTGTCAAAAAACCACCTCACTATACAAAATCCAAGGAAGTAGCTGCAAAATCCACGGTACAAAATCCAAGAAAGTAACTGCATCACACAAGTCTCAAATTCAGAATGCTAATAAAAAAAAGAAATAACAAGATTATCATTTATGAATCAAACACAAACATTTTTATATATTTAATTTTTTTTTTCGGTGCTTCTCAGATCTGTATATTTGCTTTTTTGCTGTGTTTTTTTTATAGGATTAAAACATAAAATTCATAAATACTCTCTGCTTTGGATATTGGATTAGCAAGAACTTCTGTATCTAATTGATGGATAATGTCTATGACTTTTTCTTTTTTTCTTTTTTAATGATTCGTATTGATTCAGGAACTCTCATGCACGAATTTATGCTAAATTGTTTATATACTGTGCTGATGTTAATTTTATGATTTCTTCATACACTCCAACTGCAACAAGATCAGGGGATAAATGACAAGGACTGCACTTAATTTGAAAGATTTGTCTAGTTTTCGTTGTATCTAATATTAATGCTAAGGGTGTGGGTTAACTGGGTTTAGATAGGAAAAAAGGCTATAACAATTAATCCATATATAATTCACGCAACAGGCCATTAAAAATTCGTATTAACATTCTATATTCATTGAATTATTGCAAACTAACATTTATGGGTTGGAATAACCCCGGTCCCTAGATATTTAATACTCTCTCGTCGTTCAAGTCAAAAGTAAAAAAGTATTGTCAAAATTCTATTGAACACCTCAACTAATTTCATTTGAAAAAGAATATAAAATATATCCAAAAATAATGTCTCTGCAACATGACATGTGCAACAGATTAATTTCAACCAGTTGCACTTTAAAACCTTTCAAAAATCTCAAAACAAGGTTGAAAAATTTCCAATGGATTAGATTCTGCATGACAGAATCTAGAGAGTTCATAAACCAGGTGGAGAACTTCCAACTTGATCTCTTGACCACAAATCACAAAGCAAATGAAGGTAAAAAATATATTCACCACCCTCAACCATGTATGTAGGAATATGCATTAATGTAGGAAAATAATAGAATCTAGCTTAACTTTCTAACTCATTTACACTTCTACCTTGAAAAAAAAATGTTAGCTAATTCATGACAGGTTCAGGTTGGATTTTGGGTTGCTTAACATGGATGAATCCAAGCCTAGACCAAATTCCAAATAACACTGCCAAAACCCCAATTTTTTTGGATTGGGCTTTGGGTTTGCCCCGCCGAGTTATAGTCTTTGTCATAGGATCAGGTCCTCTCAGAAGTTGTACCCAAAAAAAATATATAAATAATTGGAAAAAAAAAAACGGAGAACTCAATAAATGTTGCAATGTAATGCACCTTATTTTAACTTTTTTCAAACATTTTATATTAGACACTACTCCCCTACTATAGCTGTGATCGTCTCCTCATCCTAGCTAAAGACACAACATATCTTATATTTTTAATATATTGAATGTTTGAAATTATTCTACTGGGATTGATTCTCAAGAATTAGATATACTTCTTATAATTATTCCCTGCATTCATTGGTGGTGAGTTCTTCTTCGATCACATCGACCATTCGACCTTTTTCGGCTTAAGGTTTCTGATTATCATCTCCAACAATTGTGAGTTCTTTCTACTTTTCCATGAAGGCCCCTCTTTCTCTCTCTACACACATACATGTATATACTTATATCGCTTTCTACTTTTCCAGAGACCGATGTGGTGGATTTATTTTTGTTTTGATGGCTATTGTTAGATTTGGTTTAAAGCTTATTTTATTGTTTTGTATATGATGAATTTTCTTTTCTTTTTTTCTTTTTTTTTTTTTTGAAAGTTTTTAAAAAGAGAACATGGTGATGATGTTAATACTAAAGAAAGAACATGGTACATGTGGTCCAAAAAGTAATATAAAAAAATAAATAAATAAAATTAGTGTATTAGGGACGGTACATGTTGTCCTCAAAATTATATGCATCAGGGACGTTCATAAAAACTGTCCTTAATATATAGAGTATTAGGGACAATCTCTACCGTCCCTAAAATTTATTAGGGACGGTATTATTTGGGACAGTAAATACTGTCCTTAAAAGTCGAGTTTTTTTAGTCAAAGTCATATTTTACTGTCCCTAAAGCTCTTTTGGCACGCAACAATTAGGGACGGACATAATTTCTTTTCAAAATCTTGTTTCATTTTATAAACAACATATCAACAACTTCTCCTCCATAACAATCAATCAAAACCTCCACATACGATGATCCCATACTCCCATGCTTTCAACATTTTAAAACAAGAAATAAAAATGGCCTCCACACGGGCCGATGTGCCAATAATGTAATAAAGTTCAAGATACACCGCAAAATTGGTCACTTAAAGGCACGTGACCCCCCTAAGTATGAGTATAAAAAGCATTAAAATTGTGCAATCATAAAAGAAGCTTAGTATTTGACCTTTGTTGTAAACTGGAACCATAGAAATTCTGATTCTTCTACTCCTAATGAATTGGTGATAATCAATCCTGTCAGGAAAAAATATTTCAAAAATGTAATGCCAACAAATACATAAAAAATCAGATCGTACGACTAATTTAAGAAATATAATAATAAGTTAATGAATGACTAATTGACCTGAATAATTTTCAC
This sequence comes from Cornus florida, assembly GCF_030987335.1. Classification (NCBI taxonomy): domain Eukaryota; kingdom Viridiplantae; phylum Streptophyta; class Magnoliopsida; order Cornales; family Cornaceae; genus Cornus; species Cornus florida. Next base: position 84,251,920 of record NW_026775575.1, read on the forward strand.
ATATTTCTTAGGCCATACAACTAAGCTTGTGTTAGCATCACGAAGATAAAAATTTCCATTTAGGCTTGCTCGATACAAAGGACAGTCGCTGACCAAGATATCATCAAAGAAACTTATAGAAAAATTATTTATATTCGCACATAAAAGAAACCTCCGGCACTCCACTCCCTAGACCTTACCATAATTTATTTATTTATTTTATTTTTTTATGGAGTAATATTTGTTTAAGGTAGCTAATATTGCTATAAAAATAGACTAACTAACAAGAGAAAAGGAAAGTTGATAAGAACACAAGTGTCTCCCAAGGCACGAGAAAGTAAAACAATTCTACATGTTTCATCAATTCACAAGAGTCCGTACATAGTTCTTTAAGGTAGCTGGGTGGAGCAACACATGGTATTTCATGATCCCATATTATAATTCCTAGCTCCTAAGTTTTTAAACTCATTAATCTCGTAATTAATTAACATAAGACTTGATATTTAAACAGGTACTAAAGCTCAAGGAACAATTCATTGAGGCAGATAAGGAGATACAAAGGCTACTGGAGCGATCGGATGGGGTTTCAAGCAACAGTCCGAGTTCATCATTCTCAATGGATGCATTGGAGCCCCCTTTTCTGAGAATTCGGGATGTAAGGATTGGAAAATGTCTTGTATTTGTTGGTTCTAAGTGAGGTTTGCCTTTTTGATGTCAAATGTTAACCAAAAGGGTTCATGGTTATTCTATCTATATTGGTATCACAAGGGCAATTCAGTCATTATACTCATGAGTGTGTATGTGTTATACTTTTACTATATGCTGTAATACACCACAGAGGTTATTATTAGGTATATATATACATCACAGCCATTGCAGCAATATATATCCTTGTTAAGGGCAATTCTGGTATTTCCTAGTATTTTCATTGTGCACTAAAGGACCCCCTACATTGAGCCACATGAACAGTGGTCCTAGAGTGATAGGATGATAACAGAAAAATGAAGCTCTTAATTGTATATGTATCAGCATTGTACAATGACAATATAGGCTGCAGAAAAGGTGGTTTGTGTGATACAAGCTAGGGCTGCACTGGGGTTGTTTGGTCTATTCAGTGTATACAATGTCAGATTATATTAGTATCTACAATTGGCCAGTGATGGAGAATACTCATCCACACTAGGGCAGCAATTTCTTGATATATATATGCTGTTATAGCAGCAGCAGAAGGGTGTACAAGAGAGAACCTGAAAATAAGCTTTAGAGCTGAGAGTGTGCACTTTTTGAGAGCCAAAAATGAACCTCATGAGCTGAAAATGAAAAGGTCCTCAAAAGCTAATAGTTCAGGATGATTTCAAAGTGATTCTTTGAAGAGTTGTGCTGTGTTTGAGCTCTGGAATCAGCATACAAAGGTGCTAATCTAATGAAGACTATAAGGGGCTGTGAAGCTGATTTTATGGTGAAAAATGAGCCTGAGAAGGTGAAAATTTGTTGTGGCTATTTCTTAAACTAGAACAAGGGGTGAGCAAGTGTATCTTGGTGGTTTATATCAGCTGAAGTCATTTGGGAACACATATCAAAGCTGGTATAGAATCTCATATCTCAAACCCTCAATTTAACTTGTTTTTCTGGTTTAGACTGTTGGAACTGAGTTTATTATGATATAATCTTGCTGTACTATGCTTGTACATCATCTGAGCATGATTGTATGGATGATTTGAAGCTGTTGAAGTTGATTATAAACCAGAAAATTGGTTTGTTCTTGTTTTGACCTCATAAACCTCACTAAATAAGGTTTTTAGTTTAAAAAGCCTGCTGAGTGTGTGCTGTGACTGAAATTCAATTGTTTCATTGCTATGTTCTTTATCTGTGTAATGGTAATTTGATATTACATGACTGAGAAAATCAAAAACAAAAGAATGTAGCTGAGAAATCAATTCAATTACAATTATTTATTACATTTGGGAAAAAAAATTATTACATTTTGGTTGGTTCAGATTTATGTAAGTCAGGGTTCATGCCAATTGCAATTAATTATTAATGCATTACACCATAAAATTTCGTTGCATCCAGTGACACGACAATAGATAATCAATTCCACTAAACATAAGTGTGTGATTGCAATAAAAGGATCTTTACCTTCAAGCTCTACCATTGCCTTCTTTATCACAGGCATGTATTTACCTACAAAAGAAATTGATTTTACAGAAAAGAGTTGGAATTTTTAGTACAAAAATTAACACGAAAGATTCAATTCAACTAACAAAATCGGCCTCAAGATTGTGGAATTTCCATTTATATTCTCCCAAAGGAAAATTTCAGGATGGGGGCAAAGACAACTGCAGCTCCACCTATTTTCAGAGAGTTGCTTAATGCCGTTGTTGCCAAGCTAAGCTTATTGTATTTTCACTCTACCCTTATAATCTCAGCTTTCCATCATACTTATAGATGAGACCACGGAGTGGCGGCAGCTTGTATTGAGGTTGGCACGTGGAAAGAGCGAGCTGCTTTCTTAACGGCATGCTATTTGAAGAGGGTATGGAAAGCAAGAAAAGATGGAGCAGTCATATATTGAACCGGGGTAGTAATCCAAGACAACTAGCAATCCTTTCACTGTTGTGTATCGCTCACTCCTTCCCTACTAGCGTTCTTCCTTTGTCTTCTCTAAAGAAGGGCAAGGTTTGGATGTGCTCTAGATGCCCTTCATAATGCAATTTTTTTTTTCCCCCCGCTAAGGATGTAAAGAAAATTATATATATATATATATATCGATAAAGATTATAGTACAATTATTATCTTTCTTCCGCCCTAACAAAATTAAACTGCAAATGGTTATTTTTCCAATTAACTAGCTTTCAGAAATATTGTTCTTCTAAAGTCATATATACTCCAATTAACCTCATCTATTGGTCACGTTTTGGTTACATTTTTATCTTACAATGGTCTGACATAATTATTGACCTTTTCTCTACCTTCCCATTTTTCTTAGAAATGCTTTTTTCTATTTTTGATTTCTACATATGAAACTTTTTTAGTAAGTTTTAGTGAATCATTCCCATCTCTAATTCTACAATTCCTTCAACATCTATATAATGCTACCGCATCTATATAATGGTATTATGTTCTCTGTTATGTCCCTTCTCATTCAACTTCCTATCATTTATTTTTACTTATTCATTTTTATTGGCTTCTTCTAGTATGTCGAGTACTCAGACCCATACTCCAAAAGATGCACCTTGTTCCATTCACGTTGTGTCCACCCTGGTGCAATTTTCTATAGAACAGATTTAATAGCTATTATAGATTAAAAAAAAACCACATAACAAGAAAGACATATCAAGAAAAAACAAATGCATGACCGATTGTAAACTATTATCACCAGTTTTCTGTGTAGTATAACATAAACATAAAAATTACGTTCACAATATATAAATACATATCCATGCTAAAAAGACATGTCTAAGTTGATTAGTAGAGGATTAATGTACCTTAGGACTAATAATTCTCAAATGGTCTTATTTCGAACTTCTTCAAGTTTCTTCAAAATCTCTGTTGGAGTTATGTCCAATTCATCTGCAATTTTTCATTGCAGATCCAGCGGCAATGTTAGGAACTACTCACACAAATCTCTATCAATCACATCTACAAAACCATTTCAAAATTTCAGTTTTGTTCCAACATTAATTGGAAAGACCGAGCAGGAAAAAATGAATGCCAAATTTTCTCAACATATTCGAATAATTAAGATGCAGAATTACTAAGATACATGTTGCCACTTAAAAAATAATAATAATAATAAATAAAACAATAATATGATGCCAGCCCAGGCATTCAATATAATGAACTATTATTAATAGTGGTGGTATCATCATCAGCAGCAGCAGTAGTTCTAAGCACTGGCCAATACCTCTAACTGGAACTGTTTTAGTTCAAGTTTGACATGCTAACACTCAACTAAACACACTGGAAATGTGTCAAATCTTTGAAAAAAATAATTAATAATAATAAACACAGTTGTTTCTTCCCATTTTCTATTGGAAGACTCAAATCTATGTGACCTATGAAGAACAAAAGCTTTTGCAAATGAGCCATTTCCGTAGTGTATGGTTGATACTAAAACGTTTGTATAGGTCTCCAACACTACTTCAATGTATCAATACGTTGAGAACATATGTTTTTGATTTTTAATAGTTCTTTAATAATTCAAGACCCAAGTCAAAACATATCTTTAACATTGATAAGCAGACTTCTTAGTGAATCATTCCCATCTATAATTTAACAATTTATATAATTTGCTTCTAGAGATGTGTGTGAGAATGGGATTATGAAAACACTTTTATCATTGTCATATATAGTGAAGGCTTCACTATTTTGTTCTTCTTGGGACTTAAGAAACTGAATATTTTATCGTAACCATTCCAAATAAATGAATAAAATATATCATTCATTATAAATATTCAACTCAAATTCCACATTCTAACTAAATATTAGTTGCCGCCAACTCAAAATAACATCTAATTTTCAAGTATCATCACTCCGCCATAAAAAATGTAGGAAATATACCTCAAAAAAATTAGTCACATCTAAGAACAAATAACAAACTTCATTGACCAAAACCAAAACACAAAATTAAACAAATATTTAAAGGGCAAAACTCATGTGCACCATAAATAACCATTCAGTATGTAAAAAGACTTGTCTAGTACACCAATGTTCATTTAACTAATGTATTAACTATAATCTATACACCATTGTTGAAAACAGCATCCATGAACCACCAAAACTTAGTTAAAGCACCTCCATGTGTGAAGTCAGCCTGGCACCTATGTAATTTACAAAAAATATTATTCCAAATGTAAATATATACACTCAAACAAAGCAATATTTAGACATGTATAAATAATAAATCTCTTTAATCTAATTAATAAAATAAAATCCCTAGCAAGGCTTAACATAATAGCCAAGAAAAGCTCTCTATCTCATTAAAATCTTAGTTCCTCAAATAAGTACGAATCAACCAACTATATGAAAAGTAGCAACCCATACCACCACTAAAACTAATATTAATTACTCAAATAAGTTTCATTCTTAGCTAAATATTCAAACTTAGCAGGCAAGAATTTTTAAAAAAAGAAATGCCCATAAATACAATCAATATGGAAATATGGACAACATCTATCATTCTTCTTTCACTTTCAAGAATACAAATGAAACTAACTCATGAAATTCAAAATCTACCACAAAATGTTGATCTTCAAGGTCAGTTGAGTTGGATATTAAGTGTTGAACTTCTAAATAATTGAGAATTGGGTAGTAAATACAATGTATGCAGGTGGGAGATCAGAGCAGGTGGTAGTAAATGCAATGTATGCAGGTGGAACCTAAAATGTGTTATTTATTGTATATGCATATATTTTTAAAATCTCTAAGTTTTTAGAGCAGATGGGAAAATTCATGAACCTCCACAACATGGATTGTTTTCGCACCGCTCACTGTTAAGCTTCTTTCCATGTTTATATGTCTATATGGTCCAGTGTTGGTCCTGAATCTTTATGGTCATTATCCATAATAAATTTAGGGATATGTTGGAAATAAAATAGCAAGTCCTAATCAGAATTTCTGATTACTAATGAACTGCATTGCTGAATATGTTTTAGAGAGAGAAATTCTTATATGTTGTATAATATTCATGCAGTACTTGTAATATGAAGTCTCTGGGAAGGTAAAGAGAGCATTTCAATTATCACAACTCACATACATTAGGGACTTTGATGAATGTTTGTTTTAATTTTGCCCATGCTAGTAGGGTTTGAAACCCGTCTTCTTCTTCCTCTTCTTCTTCTTCTTCTTCTTCTTCTTCTTCTTCTTCTTTTTTTTTTTTTTTGAATGTTGGTACCTATTTTCTACCTAGTTGGATACTCTCAATCTTTTATAGTTCTATTTGATACTTTTGACAATACATAACACATTAGAGAAGGCTATTAGATAGAACATGTGTCCATCTAAGTTGAATACACAAAGAATATCTTTTAATTTTTAAGTTTTACTAAGTAATAGACAACGAATATCTTTAGCAACCAATTGGAATTGGGCATTTTAGGAGTAGATCCAAAACTACTTGCAAACTCAGAAAATAATAATGAAAATCAGAAATTTTGAAATGGGACAACACTTAATTTCAATAAAGGGAAGAACAAGAACAAAAAGGATAGCAAAATATATTTTTAATGATATCATTAGATCTTTGATTAAATTTTTCTGTCTTCTTTTTTTTTTTTTTTTGAATTTATGTTATATAGAAATTTCATTTATTGATATGATTCTAATATTAAGAAGAAAAGATTGAGAAATGAAAGAAAAACTCCCAAACAGAGTACCAAAAATGTAATTAATGTGAAAACCTTTGGCATCTACCTACATACCATCATAAGAAACAAAGAAATGAAACATGAAAATTAAATAAGATGAAATAATTGTTATTCCAGGTCATCACATCCCCAACCCAACTCCGAACAATTAAACTCCAAAAAACAAGCATGTCTATTCCATAGAATTATATAAATGTAGGCAAAAAAAAAAATTTCTTCATAAATACGCAATACAATTAATGTTATGGGAAAATTTATTCCATTATCAGTTAAATTGAAAACATCTCATAGGACAGGAAATTCAACAAATTGTATACAAATATAAAAAAATAATGGAAATTTAGGTTTTAACCTGGTGGCGACTGTGAACGTTGTTGTAGTATGGATAGGGGTGCTAGAGAGGCGATCGCGAAATCCCACCGAGAGAAATATAGCATTCTGAAATATGCCCCAGATCCCTTCGATTCTCCGGCCAAACTGAAACCGCAGTATTTTGAGAGAGATAAAAGAAAAGAAGAGTACTCGAGAGAGAACTAGAATGAGGCAGCACTTGAAAGTCTTGAATGAGGGTAGAAATACGACAAGTATGCAAATCAAGGCGAACGAAGGTTGTGGTCAGTGGAATCAAGGACTGTGGTGGTTGGCGTATCATGTTCTAGGGCTTCTCTTTGCGAAAGGACTAAAGAAAAATTAGGGGGAATTAGTTTTTGTTTTTGTTTTTGTTTTTTCAAGGTTTCCCATGTGAGTAAGGGGGATTTTGGTGGGAATAAACATTTTCTTCTCTAGGTGGTATAAACAAATAGCTCGCTCAAATAGATCAAATCAAAAATCAGTTCACAGACACACACACATATATACAAACATATGTGCATAAAAATGTATAGATATAGAGAAAATTTTGTGAAAAAGATTAGACTGATAATGGAAAGGATGAGAGGCAACTATAACAAGGTACGTACCGTCGTCCATGGTGGCTCGATTCAACTTCAATTTTTCGTCGCTGGTTGAAAACCCTAACCTCTTCGCTGGTCGCTGACGGAATGATCGACACCGTCCGGAGTCCAATCTGAGAAAGATGAGTTTAAGAAATCAAGCTTTCTTTCCTCAAGTTACTGCCACCAACACGGTTCGTCCAAAGAAATCGATAGATGAGAGATTCGGGTCTCTCTCTTTCCACACTTTCGTTGAAGCTTCTTTGGGGAAGAAAAACTCTGAAATGGGTTTTTTCTTTTTTTCTTTTTTTGTCCGCCTATTTACTTTGGCACTTTGGCGGGGGAGTGAAATTTTTTTGGTGGGAAAGTATTTTGGTGGGCTTTTTCCTTGTTTGTCCGGCTATTTTGGTGGAACTTATTTAAGGCGCAAAAAAAGCACCTTAAGTGTGAAATTTATTGACGGGCTCTTTAATACACCGTAAAAGAACTTAAATTCATTTTTTTAAATATATTTTTTAAGTAATTTTATTAACTGTGCCTATTCAATTTGGTGGGCAAGTGTTATTGCTTATTTACGGGGAAAAAAAAATGCCTTAAATGTGAAAGTTTTCAACGAGGAACATTTATACTATTAAAAGTGTACAAATATGCCGTAGATATATCTAAGTATTCACGACCTCTTTAATACACCGTAAAAACATTTTTCTATGACGATTTTACTAAATCCTCGTGGAAGCATGTCCTATAACGTAACAATTACGAGGATTCTTTTAAAAACTCCGTAAATGATGGTAATCACTAGGCAAAATAAAGAGGCCCCGTAAATACTATATCGTAAAAGCCCACATTTCTTGTAGTGGGACTACTGTATCATTGGATAACATACCAATTGTATAGGATTTCCCGGACATATTTCAAGAGATTCCAGGGTTGTCACCTAGTCGCGAGATCAATTTTGTGATAGACTTAGCTCCAGGCACTGCGCCTATTGTTAGGGCACCTTATAGGATGGCACCAGTGGAGATGCGCGAGCTAAAGGATCAGATTTAGCAGCTACTTAGCCAGGGTTTCATTCGCCGGAGTACTTCACCCTGGGGAGTGCCAGTGTTATTTGTGAAAAAGAAGGATCGTTCGCTCCGCCTGTGTATAGATTACAGGGAGTTAAACAAGGTTACGATTCGTAACAAGTACCCTTTACCTAGGATTGATGATTTGTTTGATCAGTTAAGGGGAGCTACGTACTTCTCCAAGATTGATCTGCGTTCTGGTTATCATCAGCTGAGAGTTAGGGAGTAGGATGTTCCTAAGACCGCGTTTTTCACGAGATATGGTTCCTATGAGTTCCGTGTCATGCCGTTTGGGACACCTAACGCACCAGCAGTGTTCATGGACTTAATGAACAGGGTCTTCAGGGCTTATTTGGATCAGTTTGTCATTGTTTTCATTGATGATATCTTGATCTATTCTAGGTCTGAAGACGAATCATGCGAGATATCTTCGGATGGTGTTGCAGACGCTTCGTTAGCACCAATTGTATGCCAAGTTCGAGAAATGTGAATTTTGGCAGCGGGAAGTGAAGTTTCTGGGTCATGTGGTGTCAGAAAAAGGAATAGCGGTGGATCCAGCCAAGGTTTCCACAGTGGTTGAGTGGGGACAGCCTACATCACCTACCGAGATTCGGAGTTTTCTCGGTCTGGCAGGGTATTATAGGAGGTTCATCCAGGGGTTCTCAAAGATAGCAGGACCACTCACTCATCTATTTAAGAAGGGTGTATGGTTCGTGTGGGATGAACATTGTCAGAAAGCTTTTGATGAGCTGAAGACTAAGTTGACTTCTGCATCGGTTTTGTCTACCCCACAGAGTGGGATAGAGTATCTGGTCTACACGGATGCTTCATTGCAGGGTCTTGGATGTGTTTTGATACAGGAGGAGCCACCGATTTCGTATGGATCTCGGAAGCTTAAGCCTCATAAGCTTAATTATCTAACACATGATTTGGAGTTGGCAGGGTCTTTGTTTTACGCATTTGGAGGCATTATCTGTTGGGTGAGTCCTTCAGATTATTCAGTGATCACAAGAGTTTGCAGTATTTGTTCACTCAGCGGGAGCTGAATATGAGACAACGTAGGTGGTTGGAGTTCGTGAAAGACTACCACTTCTCGATACAGTATCATCCAGGGAAAACAAATGTGGTGGTAGATGCACTCAGTCGCGGACTTGTTGGTAGTCTTTCTGCTCTATTCGCTATTGAGTGGATTGTTTTGAGGACAGTGGATGAGTTGTTGAATACTTTCATGGCTTGTATGGTAGTTACACCTTATATCATTCACAAGGTTTTGAGGGCACAACTCACGAATCAGCAATGCATTGACAAGGTTGCAGAGAGAGCTTCCGAAGAGGTTCCATTCTACTATGTTGGGGCTGATGAAGGTTTGAGGTACAAGGGCCAGTTAGTGGTACCTTCTGCGGATGATTTGAGGAAGGATGTGATGACTGAGACTCACCACTCTGAGTTCTCTGTTTATCTAAGCGGAGACAAGATGTATCAGGATATGAAGCGGTAGTTTTGGTGGGTAGGTATGAAGAGGGACATTGCTCTATTTGTTTCTCAGTGCAGTACTTGTCAGATGGTTAAGATTGATCATCAGAGGCCGCCAGGAGCTCTACAACCACTATCGATACCGGAGTGGAAATGGGAGAGCATTTCTATGGACTTTGTGGAGGGATTGCCTACTTCTTTCAAGGGTCACAATTCTATTTGGGTCATCATGGATATGTTGACCAAATCAGCTCATTTCTTACCTATTCGCACTTACTTCACTTCGGAGCAGTTGGCAAGGCTTTACATTGCAGAGATTGTAAAGCTACATGGTATTCCATTGTCTATTATATCGGACCGGGATTCGAGCTTTGTGTTTAGATTTTGGAAAACTTTTCAGCAGGCCTTGGGTACAGAGTTGCACCTTAGTACTTCTTATCATCCTCAGACTGATGGACAGACTGAGCGGGTGAATCAGATTATGGAGGATATGCTTCAGTTGTGTGTTCTTGAGTTCAAAGGCCACTGGGAGGATTATTGATGAGTGCTGAAAAGTGCGTATTTAAACCCCTTAAGCTTAGGCATTCTAGTACATTTATCTATCTTACTTTACCGTTTTAGATTGATTTTATATTATTTCCTTTTTCAGGCACTTATCCCGAAAATAAGCTAACTCAGCCAAATAAGAGCTTAATTGAAGCAATTCTGGGATTAAACAAAGAAAGGAGCAAAGTGGAGAAAGAAGGAAGCAAATGAAGCCAAATGTAGGAAGCAGCAAAGTTCGATCGATCCAAGTTTAAGGTTCGATCGATCGAACAATGATCGATCTCAGCACTTCAAGATAGATCCAAACCTTGACCCAAAAGCATAAAGTTCCAAAAGTTCGATCGATCCAACACCATCCTTCGTCGATCGAACACTTTTGTCCTTATTCAAATGATTGATCCTATCCACAGCTGTACCACCCACTAACCACTTTTGTCCTTTTCCCATAAATATCTCCCATAAATATCTCGGATTTGTCTTTTTCCAAAAAGCTCAGCCAGTTGGATCGATCCAGCCTAAGTTCGATCGATCTCACTTACTTTCGATCGATCCAAGTTCAAGATTCGATCGATCAAACTTCCTCTAATGCGAAAAACTTAAAATTCCATCTCATTGAAAGCTGTCATTTATCCAATCATTAGGGAATATTGTGTGCACGACCCCAGCTCATTTTGGGTGTCATTTTAACCTACCTATATAAGAATAAGGATTGCTTTTACAAAAAGGGGGGGGGGGGGGGGGAGAGGCTAACATTATTTTCATATCATCTCTTGGAGAGGAAGCTTAGAGGAGGAGAAGGCTAGAAACAACATTGGAGACTCTTCATCAACAAAGAGCAGATTTCAACCATGGAATTAGCCCTTGAAGGTTGGAGCATTATCACCATGAGTGGCTAGACATCCTCTTGGGGCTAGAGTTAGCCCCAAGCATGCTTTCTATATCTTAATCTTGTGTATTATTGAGGGATTAGTGTTGTAATTAATGTTTTAACACTTTCATACGTATAGATCTTGTTTATTCAATGATTTATGTGGTTTAATGCTTCCAATCAATCATTTCATTCTATCCATATGTCTATGTATGCTAGAGTAAATGTTCATGTGTTTACCTCTATTTCTTGTGTAATTGACATGTCTATGTGTATTAATGTTATGGATTTAGGGATTGTCAAAACATTGTGCTTAAAAGAATGCTCTTGTGATTTTTTAGATGGTCCATGCTCACTTATTGATGGATTATGCCTCTCCCTTAGCTTAGTTAGTTTAATTTCATGCCATTAGTTTAATTGTAATGTAGTGATAGCATAATTGTTAGATGAGAGGACAATCCATGCTAGTTGTTTGATGTTCCATACTTTTGAATACAAGTAGCATATGTCTCTAACCTTGTGGTGTGTTTGGCTGGTAAGCTTAATGAAATGATTAATGACTTGCTAGATATGTTGTGCTTCTCACATGTTATTTAGACAATATACACTTAATTGCTAGATATATTGTGCTTTTCACATGTTGATTAGACAATGTATGCTTAAATTGGTCACCCTTGCTAATTGAATCAACCAAGCACACACACACAAATATTACAACACACTTTACCCTCATTAGTCACTAGTTGGAAGTATAGAAAATCATTGCTTGGTGGTGACCTCTAAACCCCAAGATCTCTCTCTCTCTCTCTCTCTCTCTTGTTTACTCTTGTTACATTCAATCACTTAGTTTAATTTAGTTGCTCTCTAGTTTACTTACCCAACCAACCATTTGTTTGATCACTCGACCTACTAACCCTAGTTGCATTTTCACATTCAGTAGGACTTCAATCCCTTGGGACGACCCCTTCTCACTCATACTACATAGTAAAGGTGTTAAGCGGTTTATAAATTTAACTATGATGCCCACTTGACACTGATTTCCAAACTTAAAGTGTTGTGCATTATTTTGTGCACACCTAGGGGTAAGCACCATAGTTTTTGGCGCCGTTGCCGGGGATTAGGCAACGTTGTATTTGTGGAATCAATTAAGAATTAGTACTCTTTTGATCGTGTCTTTACTTTGTTTTTCCTTTAGATTACTTATTGTGTTTCGCCTCCCTAGTCACTAAATCTTAAGCTTCCTTAAATCCTCATCGCCCTCGGCAGTTGGCGCCTCAGTCGATTCAGATTTAATCTTCAGATCTTCTTCAAATCTTCAGATCATCTACTCTCATCTTCAGATCCTCTACACTCGGTCGATTTAGCTTTCATCCTCACTCCTAATTTTCTCTTCTGTAATCTGTATCGTTGCTTACACTGTTACACTCCATACTATACGGTTCCGGTTCCGTTTTTAAGTAACCGTTATGAATGGTTTCGGTTCCGGCACAATGGTTCCGGTTCCGATTCCAGCCGGAACCATAAGGAACCGAACCATGTGCACCCCTAATTTCCATGCACAAAAAATCTAGTATCATCTTTCAAACTTTATATACTCCACTTGCATTTTATTTTTGCTTTGTGGGTTGTTATTTTAGTATAATTAAAATAATTTTAAAATTAAATAAATGAACAAGTAAAACCCATTCACCTCATGTAAATTATTTTTACATCAAACTTCTACATGCATTCCAGCTCTTGGATTCTTTGGTAAATCATTTTTATTACCAAAACCATTTTCATGTGTGGACTAATTTTGTCGGCTTTTTATCTCCTATTATGGGAAATTCATAATTCTACCCCATTTCTTTTCCTCTTCATGCATAAAGATTAAGGAGTGCTCTAAAGTTGAACTTTAGACAAATAATTCGATAATTAATCAGTAAATAAAAAATGAAACACTGAGATGAAACAATGCAATAAATGTTCTTCACATGTAACATTACTGCAACAGCGTTACATCTTCCATCTAAATGTGTAACTTTTTTTTTTTTTTTTTCAAGGCAAGAAGTGTTAAATGTTAGATTATGTTAGTAGGTGAAGAAACTCAAGCCTAGGAACTCCAAATTTCATGGGAGCCTTTTATCCAACTGGGCTACGAGATATCTGCATCTAAATGCATAACAAAGTATATATAAAATTATCGATATTGGTTCAATAGGTGTGATTATTTTTCCATGGTTAAACTTTGTATATTGGGTCAATAGGTAATATTATCTCTCAATAGATTTGGATTTCCCCTTTTTTTTTTTTTTTTTTTTTTTTTTTTTTGTTAGGGCAAGAGTGTTAGATTAGAAGTTAGAGGTGAAAAACCGGGCTCCCAAAAACAACGGGGAGCAACCCAACCACTAGGGTACGAAGGCATTCTCGTTATAGATTTTTTCGGTTCACATTAACTAGAAGTTTGTTAAGTTTTTCAATTTGAAATGATTTTTTCGTATAAAATATAGATATCTAAAAAAAAAAATAGATATGTTAAGCAACTTACCAAGATGTAGTTGGACAAAAATGGGAAAAGTTTGCCTTTATTTAATAAGTTTGGATTTTCTGTTTGTTTCTTTTTCTTTTTGGTGGAAAGGTTAATGTTGTAATACTCCTAATTTTCAAGGCCTTATTTATTTATTTTATTTCATTTTACTTATATACGTGGCTATTTGAATTATTTGTGCTTTTATTTTGGAGCGTTTATTTATTTATTATTTAAATGTTAATTATTTATTGCGAAATTTTTAGTTCTTTATAAAAATTTCTTTTTATTTTATTTACTTACAGGTTTAGGGTTTTAAATTTAATTGCTTTATTTTTTTTATTATTTATAAGGTTTTGGGCTTATAGTGTGGGCTAACTAAATGGTTTTGGGCCATATGAAGGAAGCTTAGACGAGTTGAGATTTTAATCCATAGTTGCATGGATGGGCAGAGATATATATATATATATATATATACACACACACATTGAGGTTCTTAATGTGGTTTATATTATTATTATTTAAATTATTATTAGTATTATTATTTTATAATATTATTAACTTTATTTGTCAGATGTGAGTTTAGTGGGTGGGTTAGGGTACGATTTGTTTGTTAGTGTGTGTGTGTGTATATATATATATATATATATATATATATATATATATAGGTTTTATGTCTGTGAGGGTTATCGAGAACCCATACACAGAGACAAGGCAAGAGAAAAACAAAGAGAAAGGGAGAAAGAAAACAGAGAGAGAAAGAGGAAGAAAGAGAGGAGGAGGAGAAGGTTTGTGAGGCCGGACTAAGGGGCAAAGGTGTCGAGAACTAAGACCAGTATAGGCGTTGACGGCAACCCGAGGGTGTTAAGAAATAGATCCGAGAAGAACGGTGTAGAGTTTTTGATCCGAAACTCTAGTGGCAAATCTTTGTTCTACTCATCCTTTTTGTTTTATGTGTTCGATTCATCTATAGAACGACTTTAGGGAATTAATTACAGATTAATTTGATTATATACATGCTAAGAACGGACCATAACAATGAAGAATAAGTGTGTATATATATATATACACGGGGTAAGTGCAGAAAACACCCTTCAAGTATACTCTGAATAGCACTTTTACCCCTTATTTGAAAAGGTGTGCAACAAACACCCTTAATCTTTTGAAATTGTGCAAAATTACCCCTCTGTGCAATAAACACCCCTAAATTATTGTTGTAATATCCATTTTACCCTTTTAATCTTCCCAAAATTACCCCTCTGTGCAATAAACACCCCTGAAAAGGTATTTTTTGCACGCGACACACACACACACACATATACACACACACACACACATTAATATAGTTGTGTATTTTCTGAATTTTAATGCATACAAAGATGTTTCGATTGCGTAAAACGATTACCCGAACTTGTTATGGACCATTGGGACATTTTGGGACATAGTTACAAACCTTAGGACCTTAGCTATGGAGTTTCAGAGGAGTGGCTAGGCTGCAGATCGAAAAAGAAGGGGCAGTCTAGGAAGAAACCGACTTCTTCTCAGCTTCGTTGAGGGGGGAAATCAGCTTCTTCAAAGAATTTGTTTTTTTTGGGCTTTGAGAATTCCAGCGGTGACCCATATTGTCCGAGGTCTGTTTAGGCATCTATATAGGCTGTTTAATTTTTCCTAGTATGTGAATATTTAGTTTATCCTGCTATGGCCTAATATGGAATAGTCATTGCTTAGACTTTGAGTTACTTATATGTTGACTATTATGGCTTATTTGTATAGCAACTACTGTAATGGTCATAAGGTACTATAATGAAACTTGTTTGAATTGTAAGTTTTTAATTTAATGTCTATTAATGTTTATCTCCTCATAACAATTATTGTAGAGGATAATATGATATTAATCGTTCATGCAACGGTAAATGGCTTTACTTGCATTTTAAGTTACTAGTATGATACTTTTAATAGTTTATATTGTTATATTTATTTCTATAGACGTTATTATGATAATTGATCATGCATTGTGATAATGTAAATGAATTTACTTGCATTATAAGTTATTTGCATGATAAGTATAGAAACTTATACTGTCATATAAAGTACTTTCGATAAGATTTTAATAATAATCATGCATACGGCTGTAGCTGAGACTTTAATTAGGTTGCAAGTAACTCACATGATACTTATGCCAGCTTGCACCATTATATCAATTGCTACAGATTATAGAATGATAATAGTCATGCATGTGACTGTATATGTAAATGAACTGATGCATACTTGTATATACGTGTATGATGGAGGACCATTGTCAGGATATGATCTTAGCAGCACCATTGTCGAGATATGGCTTGCTGATACCTATATGAGTCGACTAATAAGTCTAGACTAATACGTTTTGTTATACCATTGTTAGGATATGGTTATGACCTTAAACTGTGTCATTATCAGGATATGACCATAGTTACACATATATGTATATTTTTTTATTGTGTACCATGATACGAGCTTGAGATATAAGGATTGATGGTTAGGGTTGGCGTATTTTGCCAAATGAGATAGGTAGCTAGATATAGGGATGGATATGCCTTGGTAGAAGAGGTACCCATGACCACTTTGTGTGCGCTTGCGTGAGACCTATTATCCAGTTGAGTCTGTCTTATAGTTGAGTGAGAGTCTATAGTATGTATACTTATGTATATTGACATATGTAGTTATTTCATAAGTCGGACTAGGATGTATTATCTATCGGGTCTCTATTTGGGATGTAGTAGAAATAGTTTGTTCGTGGATTTTGACCTACCTTTGTTATATCTTTCAGGCCCTCATCAGTTGTAGGTGCAGGGACAGTTCATGCAAAGTAGAGGCCAGTATTCTTCACTCTTCCAGTGTTATCAACGTAGGACTTTACATTATATTTTTATTACTTCTGAGTTAGACTTTTATTATTCTTCTATTGGTTTGGGATTTTTAATTATTAGGGGTCCACATAGTATGGATTCTCGAGTTGTACTCTGGAGGTTTTATATTATTATTGGGATTTATGAAATTATTAATCAAGAGTTTATTTTTCTATTTGAGCTATTAAGATAAATTATTATTTAAATTCTTTTAATTTAGATTTCTTTTTAGCAACATTATTATTTTGTTATTTATCTTTTTTAATATGTGCTTGCTTATTATTGATTGGTTGATATTCCTTAATTTTATGCGTGGACCTGATTAACCCGTATTTCGAAATAAGGGGATATCACAAATGTACACACCCACTTTATTCTTATTTGAACACTTAAACTGAAGATATCACTACATTATAGCTCTTAGCGGATTTGATTGCTATTTGAATTGGTAACAAGTCTTAACGATTTATTTTGTTAGGACTTTTGAAATGTTTGGTGGGCACTAAGTTGAGATTTTTCGTCTTAATTTTTCAATTTCCATACTCTATATCATGAAAAGTAAGATAATATGTTTGGGTTATGAGTCAACTTGCCAAAGTCGCACATAAAATCAAGGGTAATTTACAGTCACACTCCTTCGGGTTTGCAACAAAAACAGGTAGATATTACCTCCATCTCATATTAATTGTCCATTTCAAAAACTTTGACTCACTACCACCTTTTATTTTTGAGTCATTTGAGGTTATTTTTAGTTATATTTCTTTTATATACTTATATACCACCTATATCCCATATTAGATGTCTACTTCGATAACTTTGACTTACAAAATTGTGACTTATAGTTTTTGAAGTGGACAACAAATATGGGACGGAGGTAGTATAACTTAAGAAAAGTGTGATCCAATTGTCTCCCCAAATTTTAAACTTGAACAACACCACCCCCAACCATGATAAAAGTATATAATTGCCCATTGACTTCTGAATTGACTCATTTAAATTATTAAATTACAATATTAACCTTTATAAGTCATTTTAATTGACCAAAATGACCCTTAGCAAAAAAAGAAAAAAAGCCAAACTCTACCACTATGGCCGCCAATACCACACACACACACACACACACACACACACACACACACACACACACGTAAATATACATATATATACATACTGACTTCAACATCACCACCATTACCACACCGACGCTAACACCAGCAAACCAAAGCTTGTGATCGAATCGTGATTTCCCAACGACGGCAACGACTAATGGAAGCTCTGACAAAGGCTACCATCGAACCAGACAATGGTGACGGCTACACGATGTTAAGGCTTTGACGAGAAGAATAACAGATTTCATAATCCCATGCTAGATTTTTTCGATGACGCGATGTTGAGACTCTTACGAGAACATATTTCGTGATCTCAGGCTAAATTTGTTTGACAACGCGATGTAGAGACTCTGATGAGAAGGAAGATGCAATTTCTAACGACAAAAGCGATTCTATCTTTGGCAACGACGTCGATGCCGATACCAGATCAGGGGGTTCGACAGCGATAGCTTTCTTGGTGGTGATGGTGGTAGCAACTGCAAGGGATTTAGGTTAGGTGGCCTAATTTGGGGATGGTTATGGATCTGGTTGTGGATGGTGGTGGTCCTAATTTGGAAGTGCTTGTAGATGGTGGTGGTGGTGGTGAAGTTTGGCTTTTATCTTATTTTATTTTTCGTTGAGGGTCATTTTGGTCAATTAAAAGGACTTATAAATGTTAGGGTAAAATGCAAAAAACCCACTTAAATTATTGCACTTTTGCAAATAACCCCCTGAAGTAAAAACTACCCTCCTCAACTATTGTTGCAATTAAGGACAAATCCATCGTAAAAGACTATTCTACTATTTCTCATTAAAAAATTTATTTTGTAATTAAATTTATAATACTTTTTACCTATATTTTATTATTAATATCAATTTACCATAAACATAAAAAATATAGATTTTTAAATACCATTTTTTTAAATAATTAACTTATTGTTAAAATTTTATTATTTATAATAAAACTTATTATGCACAGTTTAAACTTTTTTGCCGTAAAAAATACATTTTATTAAATAAAAAATACCATCTTTTTACCAACGGGCAGTGACTTGGCGGATCATGCTCTTACTTCCCAAAGGGAGGTCAGATGTTCAAGTCTCATTGGAAGCAAATGTGTTTGAGTATCAATTAAGAAAAAAATTTACCTATATTCATGAAAAATTAAGAAATTTATTAAATTGTTTTAAAATTTTCTTTTTAAAAGTTTTATTTAAACAATTAAATTAAAAAATAAAAGGTAAATTTATGCAAATTTAATACAAAATATGTTATCAAATTAGTATGAATTTTTTTCATAATTTATTTTAATAATAAAAATAGATTAAGTGCAATTCAATAAGAAAGGGCATCGTGGTCATTTAACGAAATAATCTATGCGTTGGGGTATTTTGCAACAAAATATGATAGTTCAAGGATATTATGCACAAGATATAGTTTAGAGGGGTTATTTGCAAATTCAAACATAGTTCAAGGATTTTTTTGCACTTTGTTCTAAATATTAATATTGTAATTTAATGATTTAAACGGGTCAATTAATAAGTCAAAGGGCAATTACGTACTCTTATTATAATTGAGAGTATTGTTGTTCAAGTGTGCAAATTTTGGAGGGAAATTGAATCACACTCTCTTTAAATTGTATTTACTTATCTTTATTTCAAATCTAGTGATGTGAGTACAAATTACCCTAAAATAAAATCAACTAACAATTGAACGAGTATATATTTTTTTATCATGACATGGATTCCAAAGCACGGCCATAAGAAATGAAATAAAAATGATATATAGACCAATTCAACCTAAACTAGAATCAACTAACAATTGAACAAGTATATTTTTTTTTTTTTCATTTTTTGTGAGGGATAAGCTCGAATCGTCCCATCACTTTTTGTGAGAGAGACGATTGTTCCACGCCTAAACTAGAATCAATGAATTTATTGGAAAGAATAAAAGTGTCTAAAACTAATTGAAACTGGTCCCATTGACATTTTGAGATGGAATTATAGGCCTGTCACTAATCCAATTTGGATCGGATCGATTGAGTCTGTATTTGATTTGTGAAGCTAACAGATTATCAAATTCGAATTGCTAATGGGTAATCAGATGAATGTTTCAATCTATATCTTAATTAGCTTAAATTTGAATAGGATCGAATTTGATCTGAATTTAAATCATATTCACTAACATGTATAATTAGAACGTTAGATGGAGCGTATAGAATTGTTTATATGCTTATTGGAAACTATATTTCTTCAGAGTTGGACATCAAGTATTTTGGATCACTTTTGCATTCAATGGTTAGTTATTATTTAAACTTCCCTTGAGATTTCTATATTATGCTAGAACACCACCACTGCCTTTAAAACTTCACTGCCAAATAGGAACCGCACACAAACAGGGGTGTGTGTGTTTAATAATGAAAATTTATTTGGTTTTCTTTCTTAATTGCTTATTGCCTAGAGGGAGGAATATTACTGTTTTTATATGCGTGTATATTTTATACTTGTTCGTCTTTCAGTATGTGTTATCCTAATTAGTTTTTTAATTTTTCTTTAATTTAATTTTTATGTTTCGAATACTGGATTCAGTAAGGTTTAGGATGCCCATTTGTGTTGTAACAACATAAAAGGTATATGTGGGTGTTGAAAATTTTGTTTGGTTGAGCAATGTTGACTCGGATGTTACCAGTCGCGCCGAGTAAGTAATTCAGCTTTGTGAATAACGGGTTTCTCTAAATTTTTTGGTATATTAGGTTTATTTCAATTCTAAGACTCAATCCTAATCTTAATTGCAGGATAAAATGATAGATAAATCTTAATTCACAAGTTCTTCAAAATTATGATGGTGCTAGTTCAATCAAAAATGATGTTGAGGGAGTGCAAAACTAACTAGGTATCAAGAAGGGATATCTCCATGGATTCGGACATGGTTTCATGGTTCCAAGTTGTCAATGTGCATCTTCGTCATATGAAGAGGCTTCTAGGAAAATGGCAGAAATTGTTGACGAAAGAAATGTACATATGGCGGAGGAAATAACAAAATTGCAGGAAATGTTAGATAAAATTGAGAAGATGCTTGGATAGCAGCAGTAGCGGCCACCATGATTCCATAAATATGAAGAGTCTCCTTGAGATTCCCAACAGCAACAGCCCCACCAAGCTGGTATTAGCAGCAGTCGCCGCCTCCACCAGACTCTCATTTTCAGCAGTTGCTGCTAACATAGTGGTAATATCAGCAGCTGCGGCTAAAATAGTGGCAATACCAGCACTACCCGGTAGCACCACCACGACCACAAACTGAATGATCAATACGATAAAGAGACAATTTTTTTGGTACATAATTTTGGAGCTTTCTGATGATCGGCTAGATGATTTATAGACACTTTATCTTTGTGCTAGAGATTGTGTTGGGCTGCATTTTGACACTTCGCATTTGGTTTAAAATTGGTATTTAAATTTTTGAGAATGTTGCAACCATTTGTTGTTAAAGCTGCTAGCATACTTTTAATTTTTATTTAAAAAATTGGAAATTTTATAGTTTCGTTATGACATTTAGAGCTCATTCGTTGGCATACATGGTATCTTGATCGATTATAGTATATCAATTTTAATTTATTGTGGATCTAATTTTGTTTTGTTTTGATGGCTATTTGTTAAATTCGGTTAAAAGGCGATTTCTATGTTATGTATGTGATGTCCTTTTCGATATAAATCTATATAGGGTGCATGTGGTTTACTCACACAGATCTAGCAGATTAAAAAAAAAAAAAAAACACAACAACTAATAATTAATGCATTAGGGGTAGTTTCAAACAGCCACAAATTTAGTAATAATAATAAAGTATTAGGGACGGTATATACTGTCCCTAGCTAATACATAAATATTTTTGTCACTTCAACCTTTAGGGACGGTTTAGGGGCTTCAAGGGACAGTTGTGACTATCAGTGAAGTCCTAATTTTTGTAGTTTGCATATAAAACTAAATAAATATAGTGATAAATAATTAGTATATGTAAATTTAATAGTAGATAACTACTAATACATATATAACATATATATATATATAGTATATTGTAATGTATATATATATATATATATATATATATATATATATAATTTTAATAAATTCTATATTTGATTTGTTAAGATAACAAATTATCCGATTCAGATGACTATCAGATTATCAATTTTCTTTTCAATCCATATTCGGATAATCTGATTGAATTCGGATCAAGATTAGATTCATTAACCAGTCTAGATGGGAATGGACCCTCCGGTCCTCTAGAGAAACCCTAGTGAGGGGGAAACAAATTAAATAAGAAAGAAAAAAAAAAATAGTGAAAAACCTAATACTATCACCTCCGGGACTTTCTCGTACCATTTCTTTCCAATCACATTCGGTAGTGTCAAACAATATCATGTTAGGCAGGCAGGCATAGATCACAGCAAAACATAACCATTGATGACCGTTCTCGCCTGTATAACAACTACCTTGCTAACACAATTGTGGTTACTTAAAACAATATTGTGTTACTTAAAACTGGTCTTGTCAAGGTTTCATTTTTCCAGCTAAATCCAGACAAACGTAAGAAATGCCAGATCCAATATGAAAGGTTGCATCCACAAAATCAAATCAAATTTTTTCAACCATGCATGGCCAATATCAATCTTTCGTCCCAAAAGCTGAAGCAACTTGCATCAACTGTTCTCGAATTAAAGCGCGCATCTTATGGTACACAGAGAGAGATCCAAGAAGAACCCTCACATTTATTTAACAAAACGTTAAAACCTAGCAAGTCTATCATGTATCAGACACTGCAGATATATCACGGGTTACCATATGACAAAATGATGTATGCACTATTTTTGGATTTTTGGTACAAAAATTATTAACCACTAGCAAAGAATCCAAAATGATTGCTCCACACTGCCCCCTTCTATAAAGATTCTGCGGTAATATTTGTACAAGGTGACTGCTTGAAGCACGTAACGCAAACTTTATATTCATCATAAACAAAAGGGTACATGATGAAAAATTCAGAACCATACAAATAATCAATCGCCATTGTAAAAGGATAGAAATTTAATTAATGTAACAGGAGTTACTTGGAGAATATACATGCATCTTTCTAACAACAGGGGTAGTTTCTTGAACTGGAGTTGGGATAGAGGGAGGTGGTGTTATAAATTTACGGAAGCAGAATAAATAATGTGCACTGCAAGATCGAAAAGAAAAGCCGCTATATTGAGGTCCTTTAACAGGAGTTTTGAAGAGGGACAGGAACGCTCGCCAAAAATATAAATAGACTTGCACGAAGATAACTGACAAGATGGTATAGGGGGGGAATCCGATGGTGTAAAAGCCAATTCTTTTCCACCGCTCCATCTTTTGTACTGTAAGGATGATGGTTGAGGTGAATGCCAATGCCAGCATTGACACTCCATACAAATTAAATTTAACAGCTAGTACAAGCCTTGCTGGAATAGAGAGCTCGAAGTCTTTGAAGCGGAACGGTGAATTGAGGATTGAGATAAACAAAGCGACGAAATGCAATAGAATGAAAAGCAAAGGACATCGGTGATGATAAAAATGAGAAAGAATGGTTTGTTGAGAAACATGGGGAAGCCGTTTTCTTGATGCAAACCTCCTGGTAGTGTGTAAGCATCCGCGAAGGCAACAGTGGCTACAAACACACCAAGCCATGAGCTGCTTTCTATTATGAACTTTGTCCATTCTACAGCTTTCGTCCGAAGATCTTCCTTATTCTTAACAAATGTTTCTTTAGCAGTCTTCCCTTCACGGTTGCGATACAAACTTGTATCCACTGAACACGATGTGCAAAATTCCTTTACTTTCTGCATCCACACACGTACATAAGCTCAAATTTAAATAAATCAGAAACATATTACTTCGTATATATCTAGTGAAATCAACCTCTACTCTACTCTACTCTTAATATCATATGGAATTAATGCAAGTAATTGTGCTTTTTGCAATCTATCCAGTTTTAATATTACTTTTCTTTTTCCCATTTTACTCAGACTAAGGATGTGATAGCTTATATAATTAAGAGTAGCGAACCAAGAGCTGTAACTTCATGGCAGGGGACCAGAAAATTATGTGAGAGAGGGCGGATCATTAGGCATTAACAAGGAGGAGAAAAAATCAAATCATATGGCGGGGGCAATAGTGAAGTTTTTTTTTTTTGGGTAATTTCAGTGGGATAATTTTAAAATTTTATAGGTGTATAATTTAGAGAAAGAAAAAAAATTGGTAGGTATATAATAGCAAAATAATAATAATAATAATAATAATAATAATTTAGTAGGGTCAATTGCCCCCACTTGGCCTTCACTAGGTCCTGCTTAGTGGTACTTATTCACTCACTCTGTATTTAATCAATTCAACTTGGTTCCATTATTGTTACGAGTACTATTTATGTACTACTGAATTTGATATATTTGTTGGAAATCAAGATGCAGGGGCTTGGAGAGTGCCTTTGTGGGAAGCAATTTGGAAGAAAATGATAAAATATGAATCAGCTAAGCAACTTGCGAGGTTCTTAGTAAGAAAAGATAACACATCTTGGAAGGAAACTTATCCTCTCGAAACTCCAACAAATGAGACCCAAAACAATGGAGGGCCATCAATATCATCATCAGCTTCCTCCGATATTGATGTAGAAGTACAGATTGATGGGGAGAAAAGCAATAGTACACCATTATTTTTGGCAATTAAAGCTGGGTGTGTGGATATTGTTGAGATGATACTCCAATTGTACCCTCAGGCAGTTGAGCATGTGGATGCCAATGGGTGTACCATTTTACATATAGCTGTCAAGTTCCGCCAATTATGGGTCTTTGATGTGTTGCGTCAAGTGGGAATTCCTTGGAGGAGGCTTATTATACAAAGAGAGAGAGATTTGAATACCATTCTACATATGGTTGGAGAAGATTTTATGATCGAAGTACTACAAGGAAACCCTATTGTCCAATTGCAAAGCGATTTGTTCTTGTTTAAGATGCATATATACACTTGTCACTCCTATTTATTGATTTGTACACAAAGTGGATTCCTCCCATTCAGAGGTTATGTGCATGAAACTACGTTGTTTTGGTGCAAAGAACCCTTCAAACACAAGGGTATTGGTTCCTAGTCCTACATGAAAACTCATGCAGTCTCAAATGTGAGAGGGCTTCACATTGTTTCGGGACACAGTAGTAACTGTGTCAATTTTATTAAACTTTTTGCTTAAGTGTTAACTAGTAATTAGTCGGGACCAATTGTTTCGAGATCATATTTTCCTGTCATTGCATGACTATACATTAATTTTTCACCTTTCAAGAAACCTAAAAAGATCACCAACTTTGTTTATTTAATTGGAGCATATACTAGAAAATGTAACTATGTGCATATAAATTAGGGTAAAGTGCAATTAACCCTCCTCAATTATGCCCTGAGCAAAAAACTCCCCTGAATTTCTAAAGTAGCATAAAACCCCCTTGAAGTATGTTGTTTGGTTGCACTTTACCCAATCCGGCAACCGGCTGATGGATTTCTAACATATGCCTTGCACGTGATAGCCCATATTTTTCTAAATGACCATAGAACCCTTATGAAATGTAAAAGACCATAATGCCCTTTAAAGACATTTAGACCAACTAGTATCCAAACAAGCCCTAATGTTTTGTCCTTCTCCTCATCGATCTGTGGAGTATATCTGTATCTGTCTATATATATATATATATATATATATATATATATATATATATATATTGTATATTTTACAGAGAATGAGTTCCCCTGTAGCTGCCTATATAAGTATACATCATTTAATTTTGTTTAATGGAACCTCTTTCTCTCTCTCTATATATATATAGATCGTGTGCACATGCCCATCCATATTCATGGCAAGTTTTCATCTGGAAGATGAGAAATTCGATTTCAACAATAACAGAATTGATTCTCAACCAATCACAAGCAAACCCAATCGCAAATTTTAACCCCAATCATAAGCAAACCCAATCGCAAAGAACTGATTCGCAAAACCCAACCACCGCCGCATTTCTTCCTCACGGCCGAGCCCTCGCCTGTCCGTCATCGTCGCTGCACCACCCGCCGTCCACACAGCCGACATCATCCAAAGCCGAAACCGCCGAGAACGTCTTCATCCTCTCCACCGTCCGAAGCCTCCTAGCTCGCCGTGAGTTCTGCCGCCGTTCAATCTCGCCAAGCTCGCCGCCGCGAGTCATTCATGGCCGAGTCAGCCGAGCCCTCCACCTGCCTTGCCGTCACAGCCAGCCCATCTCCATCAAGCCACTACAGCCAAGCTCTTCACCGCCTTGCCCGCCGTCCTGTTAATCGCCGGCTTCGTCGTCGCCTTTTCAATTTAGCGGTTCATCGCGTTTCAATTTGGCGGCTTGGATAGGGACGAGTTAGAGAGAGAGAAAGGAGTGAGAAGAGACCCAATTGATGATAAAGAAAAGAAAAGGAAAAATAATAATAAAGTCATCAGCCAATAGGTTGCTGACACGTGTCCTCCAGGCATTTTATTTTTTTTGGCACTGTGATGCAGCACCATTTTACAGAGGGGTAAATTAGAATTTTCCAATTTTTGGTAGCTAAAGATGACCTGAAAAACATTCTCCGTCCTAAGACAGTAAGACTACACCAAAACGAAAGTTGAGGGGGTTATTTGTAGTTAACTGGGTTTGTTGCACTTGGGCTATAGTTGAAGGGGATTTATTGCACTTTATGGTAGATTATGTTCACAATTCATATTTTTCTCAGTTTGCAGTCCACTTGATATATATATATATATATATATATATATATATATATATTAATTAGTGAAATGACAAAATTATTCATTAAAGCTAGGGATCAAAATTCTTTTCATTGCACTGGTGGAGGTTAGGATCAACCACGGGACTCAATATTAGACAATCCCCGCTGTAGAAGATTTTTGTCCCCAAAGTAGAGTGTAGGTTTACTTTTGTAATAGTTGTGAGATTTTGTACTTCATGGTCGTTTCCTTTAAAAAAGCAAGTGAAAAGCAAAAGGATATGGAGTGTAGACAATGCAGTACCTAAAGATCTCCGAAAGAAATATATGTCTATATGTATATATATCAGTTAAAGATCTATTGATCTACTTATAACTAATGCAAACAATAATTAATTATTTTTCTTTGGTGAAAATGTATCTCGCAGTGAAAGATAAAACGCTTCAAAAATCCTGCATTCTTTATCTTGAATACTGCTGAATTACACGCAAGATGTTGAAGAGCAGTCATCCGATGTTCATCTTCTTCAGCAACTAAATATACGCACTCCTTCGCAATTGTAAGGGCCAAATCTGTTTATATTTCACGGTAAAAGGGTAGGATTGTTTTAAGGGATTTTTATAAATACATGGGCTTAAGGCCCAAATGTTACTCTAAAATGAAAACAAGGTCTTAAAGTTTCAATTATTGGTTTGACCAACACAATATTTCTCTAAAATGGACTTTACTTTTTACTTTAAACCACACAACAACTTATATTATTATAAGAGACCCTAACAATACTTTTATTTTATATTGACCTTAGATTTTGGAATATATATACTTGCTAAAAGATCCTTGAATACTTTTAGAAATAAAGTAAGATTTCACAATATATTAATATGGACTTAGAGACTTCTTTAGACAAAAGATCTTATATATAAATTAAATTTAACGAAACAGTATAGGCTCTGATATCAAAATTGAGTTGGATCTAACCAGATCGAAGCAAGCAAAATAACATAGGAATAAAATAACAATTAAATCATAGAAATGACTACCGAACATGATAACGCTCTGATAACGCCCTGTAGAACGCCTGAACACCGGCAAAGAACGGGCCAACAAGCCAACAGTTCGAGTCAACTCATCGAAGAAATTGTAAATTAAAACTAAGGCTGCTTGTACTGGTTGGATTCAAGAAAATTCTAGGATCTACACTGTCTGGCTAAATAAAATCTATATATTTGATCTTTTGTTGACAGAAGTCTTTTGCCCGAAAGTACTTTAAAATACCAAATAGAGATAAGAAAATTCTTGGAATGAAAGCAAACTGGATGATTTATTTCATAAGAAATATATACATAGATACACACTGTTTGTACATGGATACTCGCTCACACAATATTTTACAAAAAGAGAACACTCTGAAATAAAGAAAACTGAAAGAAATCACAAAAGAAACACACTGGAAACTGAAAAAATGCTAGATGGTTCTAGACTTGATTGCTCTAAAACTCGATGATCGTTACTTGAGCAGAGAGGTTCCTTTTATAGCAGAAGAGAGGGATGAATCGGCAGCTGAGCTTGAAGATGCTGCATGGATGGTTGAGATTCAAGATGCCTTAGAGATAAGATGATATGAATTATTGTTGAACTGTTGATGTCTTCTTTTGGAGAATTATATATACTTTTGCTGTTGAGAATCTACTTTCGGTGGATCTGCTTTTATCTGTACACTGTTGAGAATCTACTTTTCTTGAATGCTAAAGCTGTTTTTTCCTGTATACTGTGAAGAATTTGCTTTTTCACTAGAATTCTTGCATATTGGACAAATTTCTGTCTGTAGTGCTATCTGTTAGACTGTCAACTCTTGCTCTTGCATGCCTGCGGGCCAGGTATTCATCAGTACTGTCTGGTGAGTTGGTTTCTTCATTTCTGTAGGCAAGATCGAACTGTTCCAATAACATTTTTCTTCATTTATTATTTCTTCAACTTCTGGGGATATCTCAATCTCTGGTGGAGACTTAAGGACATGAGGAATTCTTGCTTTAACAAAAATTTCCATGTTGATATTATGATCATAGAGTCTGAAACCAGGATTGTAGCTTAGGTTAACTTGACGATAGGCTTTGTAGTATATAAGATGGTTAAAGGTAGCTAGTTCTATCCATTACGAAAGTTATTTACAAAATCAATGTATCGGGTAAGAATTTTGACTTCTGTGGGATCAGAGTGAAAGTAAATTCTATGTTGTCCCAGAATTATAGCTCCATCTTTTATCCATTCTGGGAGAATACTGTAGATTTGAAGGAGAATTGGACTTTCTGGCATTAAATTTTTGGGTTAGTTTCTGTTGGAAGGCAATGGCTTGGTTTAAACGGTTGGAAAAATTACATAAAGAATTTAGATATTCTAAGGGCTTGTCCTTTGGTATGGTAACACTGTAGATCATTCCTGTTACCTAAGAATTGACTCTAGAGGGGGGGTGAATAGAGTCAATGGCCAATTTTCGCAAATTATAGAAGTACAATTTCTAATCAATAGTATAACCAATTATGTAATAAACAAGATATGAAAGTAATCAATTTAGCATAACTGTAAAAGAGATAAGGGAAGAGAAATTGCAAATAATAACACGGCGATTTTTGCGAGGTTCGGAAACTCCTACTCCTCGGCTCAAGATCCCTCTTGAGACTTCCCAAATTCCTTAGAGCTTCTCCTTAATGGTGGAGAGCAAACCTTCAATTAAAGCAAGACCTTGCTTCTCTTTCTTGCTAGGAGAACACCCTTCTCCTAGGCTTCCTTTTGGGTCACACCAACCCTTTACAGTATCCTTGCTAAGAGACCACCTCTCTTAGTTTTACACAGGCCACACCAGCCCTTACAATTTCTTTGCTAAAAGAAACACTTCCTCCTAGGCTTACAGCAGATTTGTAGATAGAATTTGTAATACAAGAAATCCTCTCAAGAACTGATACAAATCAAACCTCACAATAGAGTATATATGAAATCAAGTGAAGCTCAAACTCTAAGTATGAAATGTATGAGAGATGATGAGGAAAATACAGAACAAAAGCTCTGATGAAATACTAGAACAAAATTTCAGCAAAGGCTCACTAAATGCTCTCTGAAGTTCGCTCTGATTCAACTATGGAAGCTTGTATATGAGACAAAGATCGATGTCTGAACAGAAGCTCTATGAGTGAGTATAACCAAAACAAAAGCTCTGTATAATGGTAGAGCCAAAAGATTTCTTTGATGCACTGGAATGAATGTTCTTGAATGCTCTCTCAAGTAGTATATAAGTGAATGAGAGAGATGAGGAGAAGATATGAGAACAAAAGCTCTCTATGCAATATGATATGATGTCTCTTAAAATCGTGTGTTCTTTTCAGACAAGCCCTCTGTATATATAAAGAAATTCATAGCTCAATATAGCTGTTAGAAGTGGTTAGAGGAAATAAATGCAGAAAAATTGCCGTTGTAATTCAAAACCCTCAAAGGAGCAGGCTCTTTGCAAAAGTGGAGACGGCTCAATTTCAAATGGAGGCGGCTCCATTAAAAAAGTGGAGCAGGCTCTTTTTCTGAAATGGAGATGGCTCAATAGAAAAATGGAGCCTTCTCTAGTTTTGTAGAGCCTTCTCTACTTTCCTGAGCCTTCTCTAATTTTGGTAGAGCCCTCTCAAGTTTTTCATTGAGCCTTCTCTACTTTCCTGAGCCGTCTCTAATTTTGTAGAGCCTTCTCTAGTCTTTGAGAGAGCTGGCTCTATTTCTTATAGAGGCTGCTCTTGCTTCATGAAGGCTGCTGCTAAATTGGACAGAAAAAAGTGTATGACTTCAAATGGACATAACTCAGTCCATGAAACTCCAAATGAGGTGAAATTTGAGTCTAAATTTATTTTCTTGAAGTCAGCTATCTAAAACCACTGGCCTTGCTCAAAAATTCCAACCATAGAAAAAGTTATGGCTATTTAAGTGCAACCTGGTCAGAATTTTCGCAGAGCAGAATCAGGTATTTTGTGAAGCTCATATCTCAGTCATTTTTAATCCAATTTAGGTGAAATTTGAGTCTAAACTCAAGGGCTCGAAGTCATCTTTCCAATGCCACTAGCCTTGTGTAAAAATTCCAACTACAAAAATAGTTATAGTAGTTTTAGTGCAAGCTGGTCTGAAATTTTCTAGGCTGAAAATAGCTTCTTTTGAGATATCCATCTTTTTAGCATCTAGGACTTTGATGAATGATTCAATTAAGTTCAAGGCCTGTTTCTAAGAGTCTAGGGACATATGAAGATGATAAATTTCAAGTGCATTGCGTCCTAGAGTCATTTACCAAATTTTGGCAGCAAAGGCTTTAAAGATGAAAAATTAATTCAATGCCTTTTCCTTTTCTTTTTAGAGACCAAAATAAATATAATGATTAATGTGCATGGTCTTAGAATTTCTAGCTTAAAAAAAATGAGTTCTTTCAAAGCTTATCAAACTTGAACTAACTCTTTCTTAGCAAAGATTTCATATGACAATATATATAAATGAAGTTCCTAGTCTATTCCTAATGGTCATAGGAGCATATGAATGATGTATGATATGCATGGTCCAATAGAGATGAGCTTCAAATGAATTCATAAAGACTTTGACATTGAATCTTAAGCTCTCACTATCCTATCTACCCTTTTCTTCATTCTTTGACCATGATCATTTAGGCTTGATGAAGACTTTCTTTCTTTCTTTGAAATGCTTTGTGTGATCTTTGAAGTTCGAGTTCTTCTTTAATTTCTTGCACTTTAATGCTTCCTTGAATCCATTGCTTGAGTGTTTGGAATGCTTGAAATGCTCATCATTGAGGATTGAATAATTGATCAACTATACTTCACTCAATGAAAATATTAGTACATAAACATCATTAATGGTTTGTAATCATCAAAACATAAGATTGACCTTTAGATAAAATCCTTAGGCCAACAATCTCCCCCTTTTTGATGATGACAAAACATTGATGTGTTTATTGTCAAAGTGGAGTTGCATTTGAAAGAATGCTCCCCCTATCAATATGCATATTTTGAATATCATAGCATGCTTGATTTTACAACAAATATTTTAGACATTAAAGTGTATAAGACTCCCCTTTTCAATATGCATCTAAAATAAGTGAAAAGCAATATACGCATAAGCATAACAAACATAATGAATCACACATCTTTCTCCCCCTTTGTCATCTCAAAATGGTAGGAGGAAAATCTAGTTTCTTGCCATATTTTGAAGTAGTAGAGCATAAGAAACTTGAAAGATTTAAACAAAAAAGAAGAAATTTGAAGCAAATTTTCATTTTACATCTATAGAAGCCATGGATATTTCTAGAGTTTAGACTGAAATTATAGAAAGAATTCTCCAAAAAAAAAAATCCAATTATCATACAATTAAAATTTCAAGACTCAAATTAGTTTTGACTGAAGATTAACAGAGGTACTTAAAAGGATTTTGAAACAATGAACCCATCTAGTTTAAATTTCACATTCAGTCAATTTGAGTGCTAGGACAAATTTATACTTGAAAACCCCAAAACAAAATTTTATGTAACAAGATTTAAAGATTGAAATGGATAAATTCAGCCTAAAAGTGGAAATCCAGTAGAATCTTGAAATATTCTGTCCAATTGAACCATAGACAACACATGTTGAAAATTTATTCAAAGATAACTTCAAAACAAATGGGGTTTGATAACAAAATTTGTGCAATATATCTCTAAGATTTGATCTATATATAATGGATCAATAGATTAATTAAAGGACAAATGATAGTTTGTGCATAAATTTTGAATTTGCAGACCATAGACTAAGCAATTCTTGCTAGAATAAGTCTTTTACATGTGAAAGAAAAAGGCTACATTGCAATCAAGGGTCTCATGGAATGATGAATTAAAGGTGATGAGTTTAGAAAATAATTACTAGAAATTAATTACTAAAAATCATTTAAAAAGCAAGAGTTACATGAACTTTAAAGAGAATTGTGATGAAGAGAGCTTACTTGTGAAGATGCCCAATCAAGAGTTCTAGCCGAGATACTTACCCACTGTTGCTTTTGGAAAACTTTCTGGAGTGATTCAAGTTCAAGACCTCAAGACAGAAAGTGCTGAGACTCATTTTAACATCAAAGATGGAGCCTGTTCTTGTGTTCTTCTTGAGATGCCAAGAGACTGATTCTTATAACCATCATAGGAGCCGGCTCTTATGTTGTATAGAGCTGGCTCTATAAATTCCTTGGAGCCTGCTCTTGTTTTATAAGGAGCCGGCTCTCTCTCATCATTTTTAAGATCATGTGAAACTTTGAGTGGATTGAATGAAAGAAACTTACTGGGTAGGATGCCCAATTCTCATGAAGACAATCTAGAGTTCTTGCTACTGGAAATGTCAACTATAATGCTCCAAATCAAGTGCCGAGATCAATTAAATATGTCTAACCAACTTACAGTGCACTTAAGAACCCGAGACTTAGAGAAGCATTGTGGGAGCCGGCTCAAAGGTTGTTGGAGCCGGTTCTGTATTTGTCCTTGGAGCCGACTCTTAGTAAATTTAGAGCCGGCTCTTACTACATCAAAGAGATCCCGAGAGTGAAGCTTGCTGATTCTTCATTTCGAGATCAATGGAAACTTCACCGGATTGAAATTCTGCTTGTTTGGGCTCGCGGGACTGAGACGCCACTGTGCATCTCGCTGAAAAAGATACAGCTTGCTGGATTTGACTAAAGCTTGCTGGAACTGCTGTAGATCTTGACCGGACTAATATACACAGTAATGGAGTTTGTCAGACTGAAACAAATTGGAACTGATGTTCGCCTCAGCTGGAGCATGCTGCTGCTACTATAGGCTTCTTCGACTTGATCGTGCTAGCTTGGAGCTTTGCCAGACATTAATGAAGTGAATGAAGCTTGGTTGGAAATAGTGGAGGTTGCTGGGTATAGTTTGGTTGGTTCTGCTCACCGGTAATAATAGAGATAGTTGTGTCTCATCGGCAAACTAAAATTGCAGCTGGGAACTTGTGATTTGGCCACTGAACTCGTAGTTCTATTACCAGTGGAAGAAATGTATGAAGTTTCTGGATCAATCACCAGAAAAGGAATGCTGGTTGTGAACTCAGTCTTGTAGCTTGAAGATTCGCCGGTCTGAACTTGAGCACATTAGAAATGGGTCTGTTTCTCCGTTCTGTTTGGAAGCTGAAGCTGCTCTGTCTGTCTTCACTGGAAAAGCACCAGTAAGTCTTCAATGACTACTTCTGCTCATTGATTTTCAGAGGCGAGTTCTCGATTTCCCACTTTCAATTGAGCTCTCGCCAGTATCAATAGAGATAGCTGTATCTCGTCGGCGGACTGAAATTCTCAGTTCCGAAATAGAGGGAAGCTTGCCGGAGGTTATGGGTGATATAAGGTGTGGTCAAAGCTACCGTAGCTTTCAGTTAGGTCTTTGAACCTCGACGGTGGCCGATATTAATGGTGATGATTAGAATGGAGAAGTGCCCTAGCTGAAAGAGCTCTGTGGAATGAAGTGTTTATGCCCAATAGTGATAATGCCGAGGCTTATAACAACCTACAGTTCAATTGCTTGAAATCCCGATACAATGCAATGGTGTGGATTAATGGAATGCCCTTATCAGTGGAAACGCCTAAACAAAATGGAGGAATTCGCCCAAAGCAAGATGAAGTCTCCTAACTCTCTGGAACGATTCTGTTAGGACCTCAAATGAGGAAGTGCCGAGAGGAAGTAGAATAAAAGGACATGAGTGGAGTCGGCTCAGATAATTTGTAGAGACGGCTCTTAAATTTTTTTGTGGAGACGGCTCGAAAATTTTTGGAGACGGCTCTTCCTTTTTGTTGAGTTGGCTCAATTGTCTACAGAGAAGATCCCGAGAGTTGGAAGAAAATAGCACTGAAGGAGCCGGCTCTACCTTTTTCTAGAGACGGCTCTTCTTATTCCAATTTTGTATGCAGGTTGGGGAGCCGGCTCTTGTTTTTATAGAGCAGGCTCTTTCTTAAAAATTTTGAGATCCCGAGAGCAAGCAATTTGATATCATCTGTGGAGACTGCTCTGCCTTGTGTAGAGACGGCTCTTTTTCTTCAAAGAGACGGCTCTACTCTGAATGGAGTTGGCTCTGCTGCAGTTTGTTGGTTCATCTTCTCACAAAAGCTTAGAGGTTAAGCAATTCATTTAATAATATAATTTCAGCCTCAAAATCTGTTATAGACCTGTTTCTGTAGAAACTCTGCACTCAGGGACAAAGCTGTAAAATCACTGTCCCAGATTTTCAGTTTATTAAGCATCCATCATCACTTCAATGTATTTTACATTTGCTCACTGATTTCTGATAATGTATTCAGCTTTTATTCTTGATTAAGAACTCAGGAAATCATGTGTTCATATGGCCTCTCGAGACACTCTCATTTAGCTTTCTTTTCAAGGGTTTTCTTTTTACTTTGAGGCTTACCCTTTCAATTTTCTATAACAGCCTTTGTATAGACCACACACTTCCAACCCTTAGGAAAGCAATATACATTCTCATTCTTCATTTTAATGAGATGGCTCTTCCAATGAGATTTGTTCCTTAAGTTGAACAACCTCATTTACTATATGTATGGAAGTGACATAAATAAGTAGATAAAACATTTAAGATCACAAAAGCATATAGATGACTTTTTATACATTGCTACTTTAATACATTTGATAAGGTTCACATGAAATAGAATTGATGGTCTACATTAGATAATGTATGCTTTCATTTGATGGCATATCTTCCAATAAATCCATCACAAAGATTGGGCATAGTTAATCTAAAGATCATTTGAAAGATAGAAAAACATTTCTTGTTAGCATGTTCATAACTCATATAAAAAAAAACTTTTATGCAAAATATCAAAACATAGACATTTTTACATCTATTAGGAACAAGTAACATATCAAGAGCGTCATGCTTAGAATTTCATGATTGAATACTTTATATAAGAGCAAATTAATGAGAAAGGAATTATTTATCCATGGTACTAACGTCATTAGCTTGGAAGTTGTTTCTCAAATAGATGCATCGTTTATAATCCTTGATTGATGCCATCAAGTAACCCTATAAGAAAGGGTTGCATATTCTTCTTTTGGTACCCAAATTTTCTTGGGTCCATATAAGTTAGGCAATGGAACATAAGTTCCTTTTGGAACCCAAACCTTCTTTGACCTCAACTTCTTTCTAAATGGACAATCATAAATTGCGTGTCTTAGCCTCTTACAATAATTGCATTTAAAGGAATGGGTACCACTTTTGACAAAGTAATCATACAAAGGCTTTCTTCTTCTCAACAAGCATGCATCTTTAGTATGAGGATCATGTCTTATCTTATTTTTGAAATAGACAACTCTTTGATTTCCAAGTATAGAACTTAAGTTCTCTTTTCCTTTGGTTGTCTTTGCTAAAGTGCCATTTTGATCATCAATGATTTCCTTTGAAAAATTATACTCGGAAACGCAATCAATTGATGGTGGCTCTATAGATAGTACATTATCCTTTTCCTTTTTCAAGGATTCGTTTTCAAGTTGGATCTTTTGTAATTCTTGCACAAGATAATGGTTTTTCATTTTCAAAGAATCATTTTCCATTTAGACTTTTTCATGTATTTGAGAGAGATTGTGATTTTCCTTTTTAAGAGAAGAACATTTCACAGTCATTTTATCTAGCACACCATGTAACTCTTTAAACGCATCAAGTAATTGATTATGTGCATCAACTAATTCATTATAAGAGGCTTCTATATCAAAAAATTCATGATTAGAATTTACCTCATCTTCATCGGGCATGAGACAAAGTTTGTCCAACTCTTTAACGTCACTTACTTCTTTGCTAGAAGCTTGGAAAGCAATACTCTTCTTTTGAGTTGCTTCATTTACTTCACTATAGGAAGAAGAGTAAGTTCTACTAAGAAAATTCAAATGATTAGTAATGTTAGTAGAACTAGAATACATCTCACTAACTAATTCATTTTCATTTATGATGGAAATAGCATCTTTTTCAATAAACATAGGCATATATGATTCCTCACCATTAATTAATCCTCCATAGGCTAATTCAAGTGAGTTCCAAATTTCTTTAGCCGTTTTACAAAAGATAATCTTATTGAACTCATTTTTGCTTAATGCACAATAAAGATGGCATATGGCTAAAGTATTACACTGTATTAATCTATGATCATTTTCATCCCATTCCCCTTTCAACTTAGGAAAATTATTTCCTTCAAGAACTTTAGTTGGAATATGACCCCCTTTTTCTATAACTTTCCACACATCAATATCAATACTTTTTAAAAATGCCCTCATTCTAATTTTCCAATAGATATAATCATTTCCACCAAAATAAGGAAGTTTATCAATGGGATAACCTTCTAAGAGTGTCATACTACCATTGTTGGCCATGATCGTGCTCTAAGATGGTTAAGTCCTTTAATAGAGTTTAAGCTCTGATACCAATTGTTACCCAAGAATTGACTCTAGAGGGGGGTGAATAGAGTCAATGGCCAATTTTCGCAAATTATAGAAGTACAATTTCTAATCAATAGTATAACCAATTATGTAATAAACAAGATATGAAAGTAATCAATTTAGCATAACTGTAAAAGAGATAAGGGAAGAGAAATTGCAAACAATAACACGGAGATTTTTGCGAGGTTCGGAAACTCCTACTCCTCGGCTCAAGATCCCTCTTGAGACTTCCCAAATTCCTTAGAGCTTCTCCTTAATGGTGGAGAGCAAACCTTCAATTGAAGCAAGACCTTGCTTCTCTTTATTGCTAGGAGAACACCCTTCTCCTAGGCTTCCTTTTGGGTCACACCAACCCTTTACAGTATCCTTGCTAAGAGACCACCTCTCTTAGTTTTACATAGGCCACACCAGCCCTTACAATTTCTTTGCTAAGAGAAACTCATCCTCCTAGGCTTACAGCAGATTTGTAGATAGAATTTGTAGTACAAGAAATCCTCTTAAGAACTGATACAAATCAAACCTCACAATAGAGTATATATGAAATCAAGTGAAGCTCAAACTCTAAGTATGAAATGTATGAGAGATGATGAGGAAAATACAGAACAAAAGCTCTCATGAAATACTAGAACAAAAGTTCAGCAAAGGCTCATTAAATGCTCTCTGAAGTTCACTCTGATTCAACTATGGAAGCTTGTATATAAGACAAAGATCGATGTCTGAATAGAAGCTCTATGAGTGAGTATAACCAGAACAAAAGCTCTGTATAATGGTAGAGCCAAAAGATTTCTTTGATGCACTGGAATGAATGTTCTTGAATGCTCTCTCAAGTAGTATATAAGTGAATGAGAGAGATGAGGAGAAGATATGAGAACAAAAGCTCTCTATGCAATGTGATATGATGTCTCTTAAAATCGTGTGTTCTTTTCAGACAAGCCCTCTGTATATATAAAGAAATTCATAGCTCAATATAGCTGTTAGAAGTGGTTAGAGGAAATAAATGCAGAAAAATTGCCGTTGTAATTCAAAACCCTCAAAGGAGCAGGCTCTTTGCAAAAGTGGAGACGGCTCAATTTCAAATGGAGGCGGCTCCATTAAAAAAGTGGAGCAGGCTCTTTTTCTGAAATGGAGATGGCTCAATAGAAAAATGGAGCCTTCTCTAGTTTTGTAGAGCCTTCTCTACTTTCCTGAGCCTTCTCTAATTTTGGTAGAGCCCTCTCAAGTTTTTCATTGAGCCTTCTCTACTTTCCTGAGCCGTCTCTAATTTTGTAGAGCCTTCTCTAGTCTTTGAGAGAGCTGGCTCTATTTCTTATAGAGGCTGCTCTTGCTTCATGAAGGCTGCTGCTAAATTGGACAGAAAAAAGTGCATGACTTCAAATGGACATAACTCAGTCCATGAAACTCCAAATGAGGTGAAATTTGAGTCTAAATTTATTTTCTTGAAGTCAGCTATCTAAAACCACTGGCCTTGCTCAAAAATTCCAACCATAGAAAAAGTTATGGCTATTTAAGTGCAACCTGGTCAGAATTTTCGCAGAGCAGAATCAGGTATTTTGTGAAGCTCATATCTCAGTCATTTTTAATCCAATTTAGGTGAAATTTGAGTCTAAACTCAAGGGCTCGAAGTCAGCTTTCCAATGCCACTGGCCTTGTGTAAAAATTCCAACTACAAAAATAGTTATAGTAGTTTTAGTGCAAGCTGGTCT
Source organism: Cornus florida (assembly GCF_030987335.1). NCBI lineage: Eukaryota > Viridiplantae > Streptophyta > Magnoliopsida > Cornales > Cornaceae > Cornus > Cornus florida. The sequence goes on from NW_026775575.1 coordinate 84,290,609, forward strand.
GAAATTTTCTAGGCTAAAAATAGCTTCTTTTGAGATATCCATCTTTTTAGCATCTAGGACTTTGATGAATGATTCAATTAAGTTCAAGGCCTGTTTCTAAGAGTCTAGGGACATATGAAGATGATAAATTTCAAGTGCATTGCGTCCTAGAGTCATTTACCAAATTTTGGCAACAAAGGCTTTAAAGATGAAAAATTAATTCAATGCCTTTTCCTTTTCTTTTTAGAGACCAAAATAAATATAATGATTAATGTGCATGGTCCTAGAATTTCTAGCTTAAAAAAAATGAGTTCTTTCAAAGCTTATCAAACTTGAACTAACTCTTTCTTAGCAAAGATTTCATATGACAATATATATAAATGAAGTTCCTAGTCTATTGCTAATGGTCATAAGCATATGAATGATGTATGATATGCATGGTCCAATAGAGATGAGCTTCAAATGAATTCATAAAGACTTTGACATTGAATCTTAAGCTCTCACCATCCTATCTACCATTTTCTTCATTCTTTGACCATGATCATTTAGGCTTGATGAAGACTTTCTTTCTTTCTTTGAAATGCTTTGTGTGATCTTTGAAGTTCGAGTTCTTCTTTAATTTCTTGCACTTTAATGCTTCCTTGAATCCATTGCTTGAGTGTTTGGAATACTTGAAATGCTCATCATTGAGGATTGAATGATTGATCAACTATACTTCACTCAATGAAAATATTAGTACATAAATATCATTAATGGTTTGTAATCATCAAAACATAAGATTGACCTTTAGATAAAATCCTTAGGCCAACAATTCCTAATTCTAACAGCTTGCTAAATAACAAATGGTTGTTTTAGTAGAAAACAATCACCATAATTTATTCACGCAATATGTAGATAACCAAATTAAGACCCGTTATATGTTGTAAAGAATTTAAACCGAAGACTATGGCCCTTTCAATCTGTGTAATGGGCTAAGTGATCAAGTCTGTAATTTATTCCACATATGCTGCAATGTTTTTGCATCATGATCATGCATGCAATTCAGTTACTCTATGGGTAGAATTTGGTTGTTAGGCCCAGTTTGTGGATTGTTTTCTGATCTGTGTTTGTGTATATTGTCAAAAGAGGAGTCTTGTGATTGGTTTTCAATCATAACAACATATGTGAAATAAATCAATCACATAGGTGAAATACAACATTTATTATGATTAGTTAAAAATTGTTGTAAAGTATAAAACGAAAGCGAAAAAATAAGTAAAACAAGTAGAACATATATATATTACGTGGTTCAGTCATTGGGGCCTACATTCACGGCACAAAGGGCGCAAAGGGATATATCACTTTTATAATATTCTCTCAATTTATATACAATACAATAATGGAGACTCCTTTATATAGGAGAAGAAATTATGAGAATGAAAAGAATTAGAAAATAGATACAAGAAGGATTTTTCTCTACTGAATCATCTAATAACACCAAATCTTCAATAATAGGAAACAATATTAATTACTGAAATATTTTCCTCCACTGATTCCTCCATTAAATCTTCAATACTCCCCCTCAAGTTGGAGCATGAATGCCCAACTTGCCATTGAGATAACGAGTAACAACAAGTGTGAATGATGAAGAGAGAAGAGAGAAAACGAAGAACAATGCTACCGAACATACCGATAGCCCAAACAAGTCAACAAAAAACTGCCGGAGACACGGCAAAGGCAAGAACAATGCTACTGAACACACCGGCAACCCAAACAAGTTGATAAAAACTGCCGGAGACACGGCAAAGACGAAGACAATGCTACCGAACACATTGATAGCCCAAACAGTCAACAAAAAACTGCCGAAAACACGGTAAAGGCGATGACAATGCTACCAAACATACTGGCAGCCCAAACAAGTCGATAAAAATTGTCGGAGACACGAAAAAGACGAAAACAATGATACTGAACACACCAGCAGCCCAAACAAGTCAACAAAAACTGTCGGAGACACGGCAAAGGCGAGGACAATGCTACCAAACATACCAACAGCCCAAACAAGTCGATAAAAACTGTTGGAGACACGGCTAACGCGAAGAACATTGCTGCCAAACAAACCAGCAGCCCAGACAAGTCACAAATAGGACTAAGAAACCCTTAGCAACATTTTAGATGCTAAGGGAATACCCCAAAATAGGGGCCCAAACCTAAAAAGAAAAATTAGGCTCTGATACCATGTTGTAAAGCATAAATAGGTAGCGAAGAGATAAGTAAAACAAGTAGAGCACATATATATTACATAGTTCAGCCACTAGTGCCTACATCCACAGCACAAAGAGTCCAAAGGACTACATCACTTTTATAATACTCTCTTAATTCATATACAATACAATAGTGGAGGCTCCATTACATAGGAGAAAAAATTATGAGAATGGAAAAAATTAGAAAATAGGAAACAATGAAGATATTTCTCCACTGATTCCTCTAGTAACAACAAATCTTCAATAATAGGAAACAACATCAATTACTGAAAGATTTCCCTCCACTGATTCCTCCCTTAAATTTTCAATAAAAATCAATCACAAGAGTCCTTCGTGTGTTGTGATTCAGTTAGTAACAATCCTTATCAAAGAGTTTATACCATTTTAGCATTTTTTTCACGACCTAAGTTTCTTCAGTTCCAGACATGGTTTATAGTATCAGTCACGGTCGCAATATCAGCCGCGGTATAACGGATTCGGACAAAGTCAGTATAAACTAGCCGATACGGATCACGTATCGGACTTGAAAAATGGTCGCGTGTTGGCCGATACGGCGATCCATGGTTCCAAAGTGTGTGTTACCTAACCATTGTTTTACATGACTGCATAATTAGGAGCCCTTACATGGTGCATAGAAAATGGTTTAGAATCTAAAACTCTGAAATTTTAAGTTCCACAATTGTAGTGGGCCCACCAACCCCTCTTATATGAGTAGGTACAGGGTGTGTTTGGTATACCAATATCTCATACTCATAAAAGTTGTTTTCAATCAAATTGAATTGTGCATTTTAATTGGTTGGGCATATCGGTATCTTTATGAATGCATAATTCTGTGACATTTTTTTTATTACAAATTTTGTTATGATGATCTTTTAAGATACCATGGAGTTGTTAAAGACATTAACAATTGTTTTGACAAATTAAGAATAATACTAATGCGCACTTGCTAAGTTGTTGGCATATGTAAATGCGCTTAATCACTCGTAAATGTCTATTCCTAAGTTATTATTTTACCAACTCATTTCCTCTGTGTATTAAAGGTTCTGGTCTAGTGATATCTCTGTCTCCCCTCAAATGGAAGGAAATAGCATTTATATGTGTGCCCAGTTCTAGCATATAGTTCTTTAATGATGTGACAATCGAGTTTCTCGATAACCTCACTACTTACCGGTGGCTAGAAACCTAACTAACTATATAAATATCAAAATCAGAGTTATGTTCGCGCGGTTTTTTGGTCTTACACCGGTCGATGGACTCTTACGAGCGTGCCAGAGTATTTGTATAAAATACTCAAAATTGTGAATTGAACACCAGTCTATCCCTTTTCCGTGGCTGACTTCAGGCGAATGTGTGGGAAAGAGAATAGTAAGAACTCCCAGCAAGGTTATTTTTCTACCTTGTTTGCAAGGACTTTTTATATAAGTGTTAAAAGAAATAAAAATGCAATTACTAAAAAAAATTGAATGAACAGGCTGAATTTAAATTGACTTTAAAGAAAGACGGCTGAATAAAAATTGACTGAAAAGTAAACGGCTGAATTGAAATGGATGACAAGAATTTAATCGATTGCCATTGAAATGGATGACAAGAATTTAATCAATTGCCAATGAAATGAATGACAAGAATTTTATCGATTACCATTCAATTTAACTTAAGAAAACAAACATTTTGAATTGAAATATGCATAATCAAAACTGGCAAAATGGAAATTGCACGGAAAGAAATGGAGTAAAACGAAATTTAGTGACAAGAATTTAATCAATTGACAGTAAAAGGAATGATAAGAATTTAATCGATTGCCATTGAATTGAAAACATTTTGAATTGAAATGTGCATAATTAAAACTGGCAGAATGAAAATTGCATGGAAAGAAATGGAGTAAAGCAAAATGCAGTGACAAGAATTTAATCAAGTGCTATTGAATTGAAAACATTTTGAATTGAAATAGCATAATTAAAACTGGCAGAATGGAAATTGCATAGAAAGTTAAGAAATGAAATAAACTGGCCGAATTAGCACGACGCAAATCTAATCAAAGATTGGCCATTGAATCCATTTGCATGAAAGAAATGACTGATAATGTAAATAGCATAATTAAAACATTGCAAAAAGAAGAGTAAGTTACTGGAACTTAGTTTCTTTGAATGAAAATTGTCATTTGGACAAAAGAAATAAAGAAATTGATAAATGACTTAGAGTCAATTGAATAAGAAATTCATGTTTTGTGGGTGGTGCTGGATAAATTGGAATGAATTACAATACTTCTATTTATAGAAGTCTTAATCAACTTATTCCCCTAATTTTTTGTTAGAAAATCTCTTCTTCCTTGATTCTCTCTCTCTTCAAATTCAAACTAAGTCAAAACTTGTAGCATATTTGAATTTCCACATGTTATGTTGGAGCTTCCCTTTTATATCTTAACTAGGGATGGCAACGGGGGCGGGTTTGGGCGGGTGTACCCTCCCCCGCCCCCGCAACCGTTTAAAAACCCCGCCCCCTTTCCCGCCCAAAACCGCAAAAACGGGGAAACTTTCCACCCCATCCCCGTAACCGTTTAACATTTTTACCCCGCGGGTACCCTCCCCGCCCCGTTTAAAACTATAATTTAATTATTGTTGAAATGGATTTACTCTTTTTTTTTTCCCCTTCATCTTCAATTCTTCACCATTGCAACTTTTCTTTTTATAAAATTGGCTACAAGGCCTTTGGTAACTCCCATAGTATGTTCATGTGCTAGAACTTGAATCATATATTACTTGCATAAAAAGATGGGGAGAAAAAAAGTTGCATAATCGAATTTAATAATTAAGATATTTACTTAAGAAAATTGGTGGTTATGGTCTATTTTTTACTGTTTTATGCGAAAATTATCTTTGTTGTTAATTGTTAAAGATATACTAACTAATATTTTGAATGATCCATGTGTAGGGGTGGCAATTTCCTCCTCTCCGGCGGGTTTTTGCCCGTCCAGTCCCTAATGGGACGAATTTGGTGGGTCCACAAATAGAGTAGGGTAGATATATATGGTAACAACAATTGAAATCCATCACAAGTTTGGAAAGGGGGTGTATTTAGTGTTTAACTCGTCCCAAACCCAATTATATATATATATATATATATATATATATACATATATTTCATTTTCACGTGAGATGTGTTTATATATTCATTATTTTATATTTTTGTATCTCTCAATGAGGTATTAATTTTTATTTTTTTCTATAGATTTCACTTCTGAATTTATTAATAAGCCACTCACGTCCATTTATTTACCATAATTTAATTAACGGAGAAAACGGGATGGAGTCGGTACGTGGAGGCGGAGATAATATACGGATTAAAACTCCTTTCAAATAAGGGCAAAGTTAGTATAAATAATTTTTTAACAGAGTAAAATTTAGCCCTAACTCCATTTTAATCCCGCCCCATTGCCATCATATCTCAAAATATTAATTATGTGGGATTTGACAATTTATGTTTCAAGACACCATGGCATAGACAACACACGTAATGGTGTTCAGTGCAACAAGAGAAGAAAAAAAATGTCTTTTACCGTTAGGCTCTGTATTCAAAAGAAAACAAAAAATTAAAGGGAAGAAAATGACTTCTCAACAAATAATTATATTTTGTTTTGTAGAAAAAATTATGAATCACCAAACACTTACATAATTACATCGAAAAGTTAAATGAATTATTAAATACTTTTTTCAATCTAATAATTAAATAAAAAGAATTCAAGACTCTTCTGTTGAGAGAACTCCCATCATAGATAGATTCATAGTATTACTGTAATTAAATTGTTCCAATGTATGAAATAATGAAACTAATAACATGGTGGAATATGTATGTTTGAATGTTAGCTATAATTTGGAGTGGTATGTAGGTAAAAATGTGAAAAGATGGAGACGAAAGGTGGAAAGAATTTTGGTGATAAAAAGATAATACAAGTGGGGTATTGCATGTGGGTGGCAAAGGTGCCCACCACGTGAGAGTGATGTGAAGCCGGCACATGCCTTAGGTGCCTTGACGTCCTTTCCTTCCCCAGCTAAATTACTCATCTTGCCCTTGCTTTCTCTATTTTTAACTCTTCTACCAAATCCTTAAAAATATTTAGTATAACATCAGGAATGCCTAATCAACTAAATCGAGCTGAGCTAGAGTCAGTTTGAGTTTGACTCATTTGGTTGTTGACTTAGTTTGAATTTGATTTGAAATTGTAATTCAAAAAGTTGAGTTTGGACTCGACTCTTTTAATAATAAAAGTTAGTTCAAACTTTATTTAAACTCGCGTTTAAGATCGTTTTGAATTGTTTATAAACTTATCAGGATTTAAACAAACTTATGTTAATGAACATGTTCATGAGTTTACTTTTATGAACTTATACAAGCTTATGTTTGTTAGGGCTAGCGTAGGCTGCGTAGCGAAAGTAGCACGAACAAAATCAATACAACGAATTTGAAAAAGTACGACCGATCGGACTTTTCCAAAATAGCATAATTGTACATGAACAACGAGACCATAAAAATCCAACCAAAGCAATAAAGTATCCTCGAAACATTGCACAACACAAGATTTACATGGTTTACCCGTATTAAGGGCTGCGTCCATAAATGGTGAGATCTCATTATAATAATGAGGAGATATTACAATTTGTAGAGAATTATGAACTCCGAAGCAACTCGTACACTCACTCTCTCCTAGACCTTTTCCTATGTAATCTGCCTACCATGTAAGACGCCCTCTCATCTTTATCAACTTACACATCAATATAATTTCCACATAACAAAGTCATGCATATCTTTTTCACAAAATTTCAATTTAATCATACTTTAGCACTTAAACATGTTATTAACACCAACAAGGCAACAATATCATTTCATATATACAAATCTCAAAACTTTAAAGAAAATATATATATATAGAATTACTCAATAAAGATAAAGCTTGAGGTGTTAGGAAGATCCATACCTCAAATGGAGAACAACCAAGCAGAGCCCAAATTTTCAGCCCAATTTCCCCAAAATTCTAAAATGGCAAGGTGCTTCAAACTAAAATTTGCTCTGATCAAAACGAAGCTCTCATCGATTTTGCCTTCAGTGGCAAAGTCTAAATCTCAAAGGGTAAAGAGGGATCTAAGCTTGAAATTTATTGAAAAAAAAAAAAAAAAAAAAAAAAAAAAAAAAGAAAAAGGAAGAAGAAGAAGAAGAAGAAGAAGAAGAAGAAGAAGAAGATATACTGGCGTGAGTGGAGAAGAAGAATGAGGTCTTGTAATGACCTTAAGTTCATTATAATGATCCATTATACTAGTGAGTCCCACAACTTAATAAATCAACCTTTAAGAATATATATATATACACACACACACACACACACTAACTAACTAATTTACAGCCACAAATAAATATGCATCCACATAATTGTACATCAAATAATAATGCATGAAATGCAATGGACCCAAAATATAATTCTCGTACACCACAATCCCGGTAGCGGGTCCCACATGGGACCTCTCCATCCGAAAAATTAAAAAATGCCGAAATAACAACCAATGCATTTCCAAGAGTCCTGAACTAAAGGAAATGCCCCTACCAACACCCTGAGCACATCCAGCACACCCCACTATATCTGGCATGCAAAACGAGATAAAATGGAAATAACTCCGAAAAATTGAAAAAAATTCCCAGAAAATAAAAAATGGGAAAAATCGGAAATATTACAAAAACGCCATTGTTGTTGTTTTTTTTTTTTTTACCCTACGGCACCGCAACATCTATAAGTAAATTGAAAGTAAAAAATTTCTAAGCAAATTTATAAAAATATTTTCATAAGAGTAAAAACACACATTAATATTAAATTCATTTATGTTAGGTTTGAAAGTACGAATTTGACGCCTTAAACTTGAAATTAGAGAAAATTTAGTTTATCTCAATCTTATAAACCTCTAAAGAAATTGTTGTTGGCAATCTAACTAATCTTATGCAAATTGAAATCAACTTTTCACCTTTGGCAATAAATGCTCCAACAAATGGCTAGGGCCAGGTATACTAAACGATTCTTGGAAAATAAGAAAGTAATAAGCTCATCCTGCGTAAGTCACAATACCATTGAGCCATTAGCTCAACTGGTATAATCTATCCTCTCTTTCAAAGGAACTGAGGGATCGAACCCCATAGTAAGCACATCTATAGCTATTAATCACAAAATTCAATAATGATAACATTTGGTCTTTGACTAAATTGCAATACAAATGAATTGTTTGCTATTTGATTGAAATTAAGCTCCTAGTCATAGAAGACGTCATCTTTGTAGGCTAGATTACAAAAATGACCTTAGAGGCGCGTAATCGCTTCTTGAAGATATTTGAAATCTCTTCTAGACGCAATTGAAATATCAAATGGTATCAGGATCTTCGGGATCAACTAAGCCAAATTTAATTATTGTATGTAGTGACACTATGTACCATGTATTCATCTCAGTCCAATCATTCGTAGTAAATAAAATATAATTTAAGAAAATTCGATGCGTTCATTTTCGTACAATCATTCTCCAAAAATAAATATAATTTACAAAAATTGTATTATAAACAAGTATATCAATATATATATGTTGTTCATATGTGCATAACTTGAACCCAAAACCTCTTATGCAAAAAAAAAATTCCTAACCTCCATCTACCAATTAAAAAACTTATTGATTATATTATAAAGTTTAAACTAAGAGTCAGCTTGGTCTGTAATTCTGAGAATAGCTTTCTGAAAAACTGTATAAAAAAACTCTGCTTGGTTCAGTTTTTTGAGAATTGTTTTACGAAAACTCAGTTATAAAAAAGCCTATTTTCATAGAATTGTCTTTTATAATTCTCTGAAAATATTTTTCTATTCTCTGAATTCTTTTTTAGCAAGTTTTATTCTGGAAGGTGGTTAAGGTTTGTGTAATACACTTAATTTTAAAATGATAGTCTCGGCATTTTTATTAGTATTTTATTTCATTTTTGTGTGCTTATTTGCTTATGTGTTTTTTTTTTTTTTTGTTTAATTGTTTTTATTATTTATGTGATTTAATTGGCTTATTTAAATTGAATGGTTTATTTACTTGTATTTAGTATTTAATTGAATTTTATTTCGTATTTAATTGAATTGAATTTTAATGTTAACTTTAGGGTTTTATTCTTTTATGTAGCACATTTTTGGCCGGTTAGGATTTATTGAGGTTTTCAGTTACGATTTTAATTAGGTTTTTAGGCTAGGGTTTTAGGTGGACTTAAGTCTTGTAATTGCCTATAAATATACACATTATACATCTGCCTAGGGTTTTAGAATATTCAAGACACAGTGAAGTAGAGAGACATAACAGAGACTTGAGAGAAACAGAGCAACTTTGGTGAGGTTTTTGGCTTTGGATTAAAGGTCGAACCTAGGAAGAGGGAAGGTTGAGCAGTAGGAGGTTGAGTTGACAGTACACGGATGTCGTCGGAAAGCTTAGGAAGACGGCGACAAGGTTTTGATTCCAAAACCACACAGGCAAGTTCTTTTCTTTCTCTTTCCCGTTGGCCTGTGTTCTATGCACCTAGATAGTCTCTAGGATTTTAATATATCATTAAACTGAATCTTGCATGTGTATTATGTGTTAAATTGATCCTCTGTGTATGTTGAAATTAAACTGAAACTTGTTCTTGCAAGGTTGGGTCAATGTTTAATTTGTAAGCATGTTAATCGGTGATTGTTTTATGGTTTCTTTTTATTGCAAACTGTATTAGAAAATGGACTGAGGTTATACTTGTTGGGATTTATATGCCCTGGCATAGTAAATTCTTGTTTGGATTAAAGTGACATATGCTCCTGACTTTCTGAAATATTTATGTTTTGTACAATTGGTGAATTCAATGTATTATGTTTCGATTCATTATTGAATTGATAGTGTCTTCTTGATTACAAGAGATATTTATATATGTATGTGATGGCGATCAATACATGAATATAAATAGTAATCATAAATTGTTCATAGTCGGTAATTATGGATAAAATCATAATTAATTAAGACTTGAACTGGATCCGCGTTCGGTTGAGATATATTGCGAGAGCCGTCGTATGCAATTACTTCCTATCACCGTCATGGCATTTGACTCTTAAGCATGAGAAAAGTATAGACTCTTTTATTAATTAATAATTACTTTAATTTGTTCGGCAGATTCTTCGGGATCCTTAGACCGACACTTTGGGTAGTTATGTAATTAATAGTTAGAGGGTTATATTTTCAATATTTGCATCATTACTACTTGTATTTATTTTGTATTGATTATGGTTGATCACAAAGTAAATTGGAAGGCCTTCATGTGTTTTTAGACAAAATGATTTATTATATATTTATTTATTTAAATTATTATTTTTGTCAAATAAATGTTTTATTGTGATCGAGCCAGAAATAATCAAAGGTACCAAAATAAATATATTAATTAAGTAGTCGGATTGATGGCTTTATTTATCCGATAACTAATTATGCATAGAGGGGTCAAAGTGTAATATTGACTTAGAGGTTATTTATTATTTAATTGGAGTTCAATTAATTTCTTTTAGTGGAGTAGAAATTAATTTATGAATTAATTGAATTGGATCCATGGACCGGACCAATTATTAATTCATTATAGCCAATAAAATAATAGACCCAATGGATTATCACTCATAGCCCAACTTGATATTGGAATTATATTAGATTTGAGACATGTGAATTAGAGATTGAGAAGGATTTGTTGTTTCCTTTTCTTTATCTTTATGTTGCCTATAAATATACGTGGTCTATGTATATTTTTGGAGTGATTCTTGGTAGAAGGAAAAAGGAACCTATTTTCTCTCTCTAGAATATTAGGGTTTATGTTCTCATCTAATGTAAGCTCTCACAAGCCTAGTTTTCCAAGGTCATTCATGGAGGCTTATGAGTGATTCCTAAAGGCAAAACAATTACAAAGAAGATGGAGATCCAAGGAGAAGGCATCTTGCTAAAGGATCTATAATAAGTGAGAACATTCACTTTAGAGGAAAGTTTTAAAGGTTTACTCAGACCTTTGATGTAAGTATTCAATCTATTAATTGAATGATACATCATATTTTATTTTTGCATAAAACTTGTCTCTATGTGATGAATCAAGATCTATGAATCAAAATCCCTTAAAAAAGTTTTAAAACTTGCACGTTTCCCAATAGTGGTATCAGAGCATGGTTTGATTCATTACTAGAGATCATGTTTTTATCAAAATCATCATCATGGATCCAAATTATATATATATATATATTGATGTATGTTGATGTATGAATTAATATATTGATACATGATGATGTATGTATAATTGTGAATGGATGATGATGTGTAATTGGGCCATGGATGAAGTTTATAAGTTTTCGAATGTAATTTTATCTTTGGATGAATGTAATTAAGGCTTTGATTTAGCCGTTTGAAATTTTAATGATGTAATTTAATTCTTTCCATTATATTTCAAATTGTAAATTTATTTAAAGCCATGTAATATTCATCAAATGATGTTATGAAGCTTCAAGAAGGTCCAAAAGGGTTAAATTAGGCTTCAGAAATTTTCTGGAATTTTTCCGAAATTTTTCGAAATTTTTCTGGAATTTTTCGGGCTTAAATTTAATTTTTAGAATTTTTTAAATATATTTCTGGAATATTTTCGGCGATTTTCCGGCGACCGGAGTGCTGCTGGATGATTCTGTGTTTCGTGGTACACCATAATTAGGTGCAACTGCAAGTGGAAGCCGTTAGATCAGCGATGGAGGTGGGATGATATGGTGCAGCGCACCTACATTACAAATAAAGGACAGCCAATGGAAACGCGTGTGAAGTACACGCACTGACAAGGCCAGACAAAGTCAACATTCCGGCGCGTGTGGGCAAAGGAACCTCCCACACGAGCGTGCCAGCGCGTGGCAACGCGTGGCACGCGCTGAATCATCTCTCCAGCGCGTAGGAGCGCGTGAGAGCGCGTGGCATGCGCCGGGACACTCCAGGGGCGCGTGGGAACACATGAATGACCTTCCAGGTGCGTTTCAAGCCTCGTTTTGCTTCTCCTAGCGCGTATCAACCTCCTGCGGGTGTTTTCAAGCTAATGGAAGACCATCGTGCAGTTATTAGAGCAATTAAATGTTAAAAGCTGTTTCCATTGGCCATTTAAATTGCTTCTGTCTGTTATTTATTTAGTTATCTGATGCATGGAATAATTAATTGTTTATTATTATTATTCATGCATTGGATCCATGATATTTAATTAAATGACTTGATTTATATTAATTAAATTATGAAAATTAATTGGATTTGATTACTAATTAATTTGAGAGTACTTATTGGGAAACGAAAAAATTATTTTTGTAAATTATTTTTAAAGTGTACCTCAAATTAAATATTTGTGAATCATTTAAAAGTCCAAATATTTTCGAAATTTAATTGGATTAAGATCAAGGCGTTTTGCCTGCATTATATCATGTAAATGATTAAATTGAAAACCCTAATTACGAATGATTAAAAATTGAGTGGGAGCGGGGATTTTTATACATTACCCTATGGCTTTCGTTATTAAAACTATTGTATTTAGATCTTCATAAATAAGGCCTCACGCATGATTTGAAGAGTCTTAATATTACAAGAATGGTTTTCTCATGAAAATAATAATATTAAATGTTCATTGTAATTAGATCTTTAAAAATACGGCCCTATGCATGATTTAAAGAGTCTAAATTATAATGACAAGATATTTAATGTTTTATTTTTCATTAAAGCTTTAATAACGTTATACACTCAATCTAAAATCAATAGTGTTAGCTCCCCAACGAAGTGGTTTACAGTAGGTGATTTTAGAAAGGCTAAACCCAATCGGGAATCATTTCATATAGATAGACAAGGCATTGTCTTAAGAGATATGGAAATGATGGGATTTGCCTGCCAATAGCAATAATGAACTTCGTCAACCGAATAAGTTATTGGTGTATTAGTTATCCAATTATTCATGCAGTGGTTAAGGGACCCACATACTATTTTAATGGAAGTGTTCATCTAATAGCAAATGAATCTTAACAATAATAATAATGAACTCCTCCAACAGGATAGGTTATTGACATATTGATTGGGTGATTTATTATGTTACGAAGTTGAGGGACCCGCATTAATTAAAAGAGATTGTTCACCAATAATGATAATGATCTCTTATTTTATTTGAGATTTATTATATTATGTGGTTAACAAACTCATTTTAATTTTAAATATGCATGATAGTATTAATAATTCATCTTGCATATTGTATGAATGCATTTATATTCAGATTAATTATGTCTAATCCATTTTATCTGCTTGCTTACATATTCAATAATACTGGACCTTATTAATATTGACTGGAAAAGGAACTTAGATATTTTATTCACAACGCAGTGGTACAAAATATATTTACTACTCATAAACTTAATCCTTTTACTTTAAGATACCCAAGAGAAGATTAATGTTTTTAATAAGTGAAATAAGGCAAATGATAGGACTTGGTGTAATATTCTAGAGTTTATCTCGAATACGCTCCAAAGCTAACATTTACATTATTTTATTTTCTTCAAGCATCATGTTAAATGTCAAAAAGATGTTTTGGTGAGATTAGATAGAGAGTATGCCAAAGCACTATGTCAGAGTTGAATACCATCAAGATAGCCTAAGGAACTCCAGTATGAAATCGAATTTTAGAAAATGATTGTTTATTATTTAAAAATTAGCTGGAGATCAATAGGGCTGACTTGGGTGGTAAGTTTCAAGTTGACATGATTATTACTTTGTTACCAAACTCGTTCGACTCTGTTAGAGTGAACTAAATAAGGAATCAGTTTGAGTTCACACTCGCTGATATTCTTATAGAATTGGTAACAGATGAAGGGATAATCAAGAGTATGGGCGTTCCTTTCAATCTAACCTAGTCTATACCATCTTCTTCTAGGCCCAAGTGGACGGGTAAAGCAAAGAAGAAGGATGATAATAGGACTAGGCTAGCACAAAACATGGGTATCTAAAAGGTTAAAAGGAATAAGGCAATGTATGTTGAGGGCGAAGGAAATTGTTTCTTTTGCCGCTAACTATGACACTCAAGGACGAACTGTCTAAGCAATGACGTGGCATAGGAAAATATATATTTAACCATTGAGCCATGTTATGTGGTTGTATCTATTAATTCCTGATGGATAGATTCTGAAGCCACTAAACATGTTTGCAATTCGTTGCCAGGATTTCAGGAATCCAGAAGCCTCGATGATATGGAATATATTTGTACTTGACCCGATGACAAGGTTGTAGCTAAATCAGTGGGAGTATCACATCTGAAATTAGAGAGTATGAGGATATTAGTATTAGAGAACTATCTTTATGCACAGAAGTAAGACGCTATCTAATTCTTGTTTCACTTGTGATTTATAAAAACTGGATTGTTATTTAGTAAAACTGGTTTTATAAAATTGAATAGATATGTGATTGCTTCTGGTGCATTGAAAGATGGTTAATGTACTATAATCACAAACTCTTAAGATTTGCAGGATGTAGAAACTAATATTGCATCTTCTAGATTGAATGTTAAAAGAAAAATTATTATTCATGACTCATTGTATTTTTAGTGTTTATTATTGGGTTGTAATCAATCAAAATGAGATTCAAAGATTGGTCAAAAAAGGTTTATTACCTAGTGAGGCAGAGGAGCCTAATCCGAACTTGTGAATCCTGTTTTGAAGGATAGATAACTCTAAGGGCTTAATCAGCCAGATAAAATAGATATAAAGGATAATTAGAGTCGGTACACACTGACACGTGTGGTCTTATGAATATCCAAGTAAGATTACTCACGTTTTGGATAAATTTATCTGATGTGACACAAGTCTCAAATTTTTGGTATATTCCGAAAGTGTCAAGACTGACGTGGAGCACATATTAGGTAAACTTATCAAAATACTTCGATCTGATCGTGGATATGAGTATTTCTTGGGATAGTGCAAAGACTATTTAGTCAATGAGGGTATTGTGTACCAGTTTTCCGCAATTGACGCTCAATGGATTGAGGTGTCAAATAGGAATAACAGAATTTCTGCTTAACATGGTTAGATTTATGAACAGTTATGCTGCATTATCTCTTTCATTTAAGAGTTTAGCGTTAATGATATCGATACGCATTATGAACTGCATTCCATCTTAGTCTGTCTCAAGGATACCGTTTGAGCTGTGTTTTTAACTAAATATTAGTTTGAATCACAAGCACATATGGGGTAGTCTTGCACATGTGCGCTTGATATGGACAAGTAAGTTGGAAGCAGATCATAGGCATGCTAGATTTGATAGCTACTCTAAAGTCACTATGATGGATTATTTTATGATCTCAAAGATAAAAGTTGATTGTTTACACTCACTGTTTATCTATAGGAGAATCATATTATGAATCACATACCTAGTAGCATAATATTAGATAATATGGTATGAGTACCAGATGTACCACATGTGAACACACTTATTATAAAGATCGAGAATAATATATGAATTCCTTATTGATGCGTCAGCATCATCTAGTACACAGATTCCTGCATCGGTACATTGATGTAGTGGGAGGATTATCATCCAATCCGACAAAATCATGTTTTTAGGTGAGACCATTATGGACATCCCTGTTAAACATGAGTTGGACCCAGTAAGTTACACGGAAGCGTGAACCGATATGGATACAGATCGTTTTGGCGAGTTACTATGAAATCAGAGTTAGAATCTATGTATTCTAATAAATTCTGGGATCTTGTAGAACTTTCTAGGAGGGTGATACCTATGGAAGGCAAGTTAATCTAAAAAAAGATACCAGAAGTTTTCTTAGTGAATAAATCATGAATGTACAAGGGAATGTCATTATTTTTCTGATTCTTTATATATTGATGACATCCTACTCATTTAGAATGATGTGGAAGTTTTGTCATCAATAAAGAGGTAGTTGTTGAATTATTTTTAAATGAATGATTTTCAAGATGTAAGCTACTTCCTAGGATCAAGCTTTTGCAAGATCAGGTTAAATGGAAAATAGGCTTATCTTAATAATCCTATATTGATAAAGTTTTGACCAGGTTTGGTATGCATAACTCAAAGAATGAGTTCTTACTTTATTGATATGGATTGCTCTCCCTAGTAAGTAGTTTTCCAAGACTAACAGAAGAGATTGAGCAAATGAGACTGGAACTATATGCTTTGGTATATGGAAGTCTCATATATGCCATGGTCTATACCAAATAGGACATCCGCTACATAGTAAGGATAGTCAGAAAATATCAATCCAATCCTGGACTTGACAACTGGTCTGTTGTGAAAAATATCATTAAGTACCTAAGGAGGACCAAGGATATCATACTCATTTATGGATGTGATGATATGGTCCTAGTCAAGTATGCTAGTTCTGATTTTCAATCAGAAGTAGATACTATGAGGTTCATGACTTAGTGTATGTTCACTTAATGGAAGGGAAATCAGTTGGTAGATTGTTAAGCAAATTTCAACTGTTGACTCAAACCTGCAGGTGGAATACATTGCAACCTTAAAGGTGGTAAAGGAAGCCTATTGGTTTGATCTCACTGATTTAGAGGTTGTGGAGTATACTAGCCTGCCTATTGAGCTATGTTGCGATAATAGTACAGAAGTAGTCCAAACCAATGACCCAAGGTTCTATAGAGGAACAAGATACACTGAGAGGAAGTATCATGTTCTACATAATATTGTCCGGCAAGAAAATGTACTTGTAGCTAGAACATTGCATTGGAACACAACTTTGTTGATCTATTATCAAAGGTGTCATTGATCAATAATTTTGATCATCATCTGGATAACATTGGAGTTAGGTGTAATTTGAATTAGCTATGAGGACAAATGGGAGCTGTTGGGATTTATATGCCCTGGCATAGCAAATTCCTGTTTGGATTAAAGTGACATATGTTCCTGACGTTTCTGAAATATTTATGTTTTGTACAATTGGTGAATTCAATGTATTATGTTTCGATTCATTATTGAATTGATAGTATCCTCTTAATTACAAGAGATATTTATATATATATGTGATGGCGATCAATACATGAATATAAATAGTAATCATAAATTGTTCATAGTCGGTAATTATGGATAGAATCATAATTAATTAAAACTTGAACTCGATCCGCGTTAGGTTGAGATATATTGCGAGAGCCGTCGTATGCAATTGCTCCCTATCACCGTCATGGCATTTGACTCTTAAGCATGAGAAAAGTATAGACTCTTTTATTAATTAATAATTACTTTGATATGTTCGGTGGATTCTTCGGGATCCTTAGACCGACACTTTGGGTAGTTATGTAATTAATAGTTAGAGGGTTATATTTTCAATATTTGCATCATTACTACTTGTATCTATTTTGTATTGATTATGGTTGATCACAAAGTAAATTGGAAGGCCTTCGTGTGTTTTTAGACAAAATGATTTATTATATATTTATTTATTTAAATTATTATTTTTGTCAAATAAATGTTTTATTGTGATCGAGCCAGAAATAATCAAAGGTACCAAAATAAATATATTAATTAAGTAGTCGGATTGATGGCTTTATTTATCCGATAACTAATTATGCATAGAGGGGTCAAAGTGTAATATTGACTTAGAGGTTATTTATTATTTAATTGGAGTTCAATTAATTTCTTTTAGTGGAGTAGAAATTAATTTATGAATTAATTGAATTGGATCCATGGACCAGACCAATTATTAATTCATTATAGCCAATAAAATAATAGACCCAATGGATTATCACTCATAGCCCAACTTGATATTGGAATTATATTAGATTTGAGACATGTGAATTAGAGATTGAGAAGGATTTGTTGTTTCCTTTTCTTTATCTTTATGTTGCCTATAAATATACATGGTCTATGTATATTTTTGGAGTGATTCTTGGTAGAAGGAAAAAAGAACCTATTTTCTCTCTCTAGAATATTATGGTAATGTAGGCTCTCACAAGCCTAGTTTTCCAAGGTCATTCATGGAGGCTTATAAGTGATTCCTAAAGGCAAAACAATTACAAAGAAGATGGAGATCTAAGGAGAAGGCACCTTGCTAAAGGATTTACAATAAGTGAGAACATTCACTTTAGAGGAAAGTTTTAAAGGTTTACTCAGACCTTTGATGTAAGTATTCAATCTGTTAATTGAATGATACATCATATTTTATTTTTGCATAAAACTTGTCTCTATGTGATGAATCAAGATCTATGAATCAAAATCCCTTAAAAAAGTTTTAAAATTTGCACATTTCCCAACAATACTGGACATATTATAGACTCTTAGATCAGTTTTAAAAACAAATAGAAAGGTTGGAAGAGGCTGGAGATGGAGAAGACGAAGCAGGAACGGATCAGGGCTCTCAAGAGGGAGAGAGCCGGCTCTATGAAAGAGGAAGTCGGCTCTCTCAAAATAAAAAGCCGGCTCTGGGGAGTTTAGAGCCGACTCCCAACCCTTTTGAGCCAGCTCCAATAGGCATGGAGTCGGCTCTATGTTTAAAAGGAGCCTGCTCTTCCATTTTTAGAGTAGGCTCTCTCCAATTGCGCACTCTAGAATGTTTTTTTAGTGCTGTTTGGATGCTTGGATTGTTCCGATTAATTTTGGGACTTTATTGGGGGTTTTAATAATTAACTTTAGGTGTTCCCAAGGTCTCTAATTGCATAAGTAACCCGTTATAATAATGGAATTAACAGTGCACAATTTAACAACTTTGAATGCTGTTAACGGTTGGAAGGAAATTAATTGCCTAATTTTAATTCGGCGACTTAATGGATTATAATATAATTTTAAATCTTATTTTAGATGTACAGTAGGGTCTTTTATTTAATAGAGTGGACCTATGCATGCTTTGGACTTTAGTTGCTAAACTACGCTTTATAATTCTGTAGTTTACATGGTTTTGAACTGGATTATACGTTAGATTTTAATTGCTGAAATATTACACATTATTCTGCAATTAACTGGATTATGGTTTTGAACTGGATTATGGTTTTGAATTTTAATTGTTGAAATAATTATACATTATTCTGCAATTAACTGGATTTCAGTTTCGAACTTAAATTTCTGAAATACTATACACTATTCTGCAATTATCTGGATTATGATTTTGGTTGTTAATTACTGAACTATTATGAATGTTCTGTAGTTTACATGGTGTTGGATTTTAATTGCTGAACTGTTTATTTAGATTCTGTAATTTATATGGTTGTTGTGGATCGTATGCACCGGTATGGGACGGTGGCATACTAGGATGGCTTAGCTCAGAAACGCTAAGACCTAACCTATTGGAATAAGGGAATGGATTGTAAAAATTGAATCCTACTTATATTTAGGTCAGATAAACTGAATAAGTTGAACGACCACATGGATTAACTGTTGTTTATAGTTAAGTTATACCAACTGAATAAGTTGAGTGACTAACTGGATTATAAAACGTATGTCAGATCAATAAACAATTGAATGATATACTCTGGTTTTGGACGGACTTTAAATATAGGGTAAAGTGCACTAAACCCCCCTGAAGTATGACCCTATTGCAAGAAACCCCCCTAAAGTAAGCAAAACCCCCTAAATTATCAATTTGTTGCACTCATGAACCAGCCGTGAAGCAGCCATTAACAGAAAATTGAAGTTACCTTTTAGCCCTTAATGGAACGACATCGTCTTAGTGATTTTTTGTTCAACAGATGATGATGTGGCATTGTAATCTCTAGAACTAATAAAGAAGCAACATGTACCCACCTAACCTTATCAATAACATCGATTATATCTAATGGGCGCCAAACGTGTCCTTCTCTCGCACCAAAAAGTCCCAAACTAGTGCTTAACAATATGGCAAACAAGTCTTATGTACACGCTATTGACTCTCAGTCTGAAAATTCCAGTAATTTTCCTTTCCTCTTGTTTCCAATTTCTCTCTCTCAACCCTGTTTTCTGGGTGTGTACTATGTCGTGAAGAGATTCGGCCATTGACTTTGCTACCGTGGTGCTAGGGTGTGTACTAGTTTATGAAGAGATCACAGTACGTCAACGAACTCAGCTTGCGGTTGAAATTGTGTTGTGGACGTTTTTCTTGATCGATGACCATTTCTGGACTGTCGGTGAGGAGTTGTTGTTATCACTGTGCCTTCGTCACGAACCAGTGTGCAGATCCGAAGTTTGCAGAGATTGACTGTGCCATGTAGCCCACCGACGACCTCTCCATTTGCTGACGCCGGTGGCTGTTGTGTGTAGTCACCGTTGTGACTGATTTTATTGTCGGTGGCTTCGTTTGAAACTGAGTGTGGTTCTTTGTTGTAGCTGAGCGATTTGCAGAGGCTTCACCGTCATCCCTTGGCTGTTAATTGACTTGTGGTGGTCTTGATTCTCCATTCTGGACCTTGGATCCTTGTTTTTTTTTTTTTTTTGTTGTCGGCAGCAGATTGTGGTCCTCGCCGACGTTGACAGTGAAGAAGAAGAGCAGTGTTTGGCTACGGATGTGGAGTTATCCGAACCTTAGTTTAATAAAACCAGGTTTGTAGAGATCTGGTTCTGGTTCAACCCGGTTTTGCAGACCGAAGAACGGTGTTTGGCTACAGATGTGAAGCTATCCCATCGTTGGTTTACAAAAACTGGTTTTTAGAGATCCGGTTCTGAATCGACCCGTATTATTGTATTATTGGATCCGATCAAAACTTCACTTCCTGATGGCTATAACCAAGTTAAAAAGTTCTATATCTTTCACTTAATAGCATAAATAACTACCTCATTCCAAGATTTACACACCAACACTCCAATTATCAATGATAAGAAAATGGGTTTATGAAATTGCTTCCCAAAATCCTCTATTTTTATGCTTTTCAGCCTTTCCTGCGTCGAATGAATATATAAGGAATGTATATATATGTAATACCCCAAATTTTTAAAAGATAGTCCTGGTATTTATTTATGTGTTTAATTGCATTTTTTTTTATTTAATTGATTATTTGTTTGCTGGAATGTTTGAATTAATTGTGATTTTATTTAATTGTTATTTTAATTGGTTTTAGTTTTGTTTGAATTGATTAATTGAGTATTTTCATTTTTATGTTAATGGGTTGTTTTAAATTGACTTAATTTAATTTATTTAACTTAATTGGTTTAATTTAAATGTTTAATTTTTCACGGGGTAATTATTTTATTTATCTAAATTTAGGGTTTTAGGATTTATCGTTGGCCGACTTATAGTCAGAGTTGGAATAGGGTTTGGTAAATTGAAGCCTATATATACATGTACATACTGGGGTTTAGGGTTTTAGAAAACATAAAGCTACGTCTGTATCACCAAGGGCTGCTAAGAAACAGAGCGTGAACTTGGAGAATTGGCAGAGCAGTTCAAGGAAGACTACAAAAACTATGGAATTAGAGTTTCAAAGTCTGAAACTCAAGGCAAGTCTTGTTCTTCTCTATCTCTCTAATCTGTGTTCTGCGCATGGTTAGGAAGACTCCAGGGATTAAACTAAGGCTTAATTACAACTTTTATGCATATTTAATCAATGTTTAACTTCATGGAATTGAACCTGTTCTTCGTTGTTTCAGAAAGATAGTAAATAAACTGTAGTTCTGTAATTTTGCTTCGTTGTGTAGTATTTTGTTTTCAATTCAAGTTTGATGACATATCATTGTTTTACAATCAATCTGGAACTGAATTAGGCCTTAAAACATGCACTAAAAATTTCTACAAGAACTGGTACTCACAGAAAACAGAGAAGATGACGAAGCGGACGAAGTTGCTAAGGGGAAAAGGGAGCAGGCTCTTATAACCCCTTAGAGCCGGCTCCTAGAAGGTAAAGCTAGCTGTAGGATGTTGTGGAGCCGGCTCTAATGAGCCTAGAGCCAGCTCTGAAGAAAAGAAGAGCAGGCTCTTTTAATTTCTAGAGCCTGCTCTCTCTTAAACTGTCCAGAAACTGTATTTTTGTGGTCCGTTTGGCTGAGGTTTGAATTTTTAAAATTAATTGGAAGCTACTGAAGGTTGTAATTTAAGGTTTAAGACTTATAAAAGTGTTGGGGAACAAGCCCACATTCAAATAATGAGGATGGAATTAATCCAAACTTAGATAGAAAACTGGTAGGAGGATGAATGGAAATTAAATTTCTGTTGTTTACTGATTTTGGAATTTTGCTTCCTCTGCCAAATCTTAAACTGCTAATCATGTTTATGTTGTGATACAAGCATATAGTAGTATAGTCAAATGTATGCATAGATGGAATTAACTAATCGTGTAAACGGGATATGGATTGCATCAATTATGGTAATTGTTGGAGAAGTAAATTGCATGTCTTTGTTTGTCATTTAACAGATTGTAATTTGGATTTCTTGGTTTAATACTGTTTTAATTATATTTACACAGTTTTCTAAGCATAGTAAATTCTTGGAATTAGCTATGTTTGGTTAGAAGTAAATTGATATAACAACTCAGTTAATTTTATCAATTAGTGGACTTGATGTATGATGTAAATGCTATGTTTTATAAATAACAAATTTAATGGTTGGAATATAATTTCTAGGCCTGGACTGAATGCCTAAGTTTTATAATTATGGATTAATTTGGTTTGTGCATAATTTGGGAGTTGGGTTGATGACTATCTAGTACTGTTTTATCAACTCTGTTAACTGTAGGATGGTATGTACCAGTATGGGATGGTAACATACTAGGTATGGACTAATTCTAACACTAAGTCCTACCTAATTTGGATCAAGGTATGGATTAATCATAAAAGTTAAGTCCATCACCTACATGTGTCATATCAGTTGTGAATTGAATGACCTACAATGATTTCAGGATGGATTTGTTATACATATATTAGACCATTACACAGATGGATGGTATACTGTATTAGGAGGAGTACGGACTTTATATATATATCTTATATGGTGCCGTGGAATGAGCTTGAGTCTCATGACCATGGTTAGAGCGCGTATATCGCCTAAGATGGATAACTGGACATAGGTGTTGTTCCCTGGTAGGTCTAGGTACTCATGCCCACCCTAGGGTGCGTATTCACATGTTGCCTTCTATTCAGGCTGAGACAAACCTACTGGACTAGCGAGCGTCCTATAGTGTGTACTATATACATATATGGACTACTCTAGATATTGTTGAGTCTTCCTAGAATGTATCTGCGTATCAGATTACTGTTTGGATTGTAGTAGATCAGGACTTGCATGTGGGTCTGACCCACTCCTTTATTTTTCAAGTGCTCGTCAGTTCTAGGGTTAGAGCTTGGACGTGCAGAGCAGATATAACTATTCATTCCTTCGATTGTGTAGGAATATTCTCTATGTTAGCCCTGGGATTTTATATTTATTATTTCAGTATTGGTTTGAGATTTTTTTAATAAGGGGTCCAATGGATAGATTCCCGAGTTGTAAACCTATGGAGTTTGGGATTTAACAGTTTTCAATAATTATATTATTTTAAGGATTTTCAATTAGCATTCTTTCAGCTTATTATTATTATTATTTTATTTCATCTTGTACTCTATGTTTGGTTACATATTAATTGTTTGATATCCCTCGGGATTGGGCCTGGGCCTGATCAACCTGTATCTCAGATCCGAGGAGTATCACAATATATAATGGTGAATATAATGGACTTTAACGGTTATAAGGGTATATAAGGTATTTTGTATTTTTTCTAAGGCACATGGGTCACGTGCCATTACTCACGTTAACTATCAGATGGTCAATTAACGGCCTTACATGTTTTTGCAACAAATAGGATAGTTTAGGGGGTTAAATGTATTCCTTAGAGTTTAGGGGGGTTTTTTGAGAAAGAGAAGAAAGTACAGGGGGGTTTAGTGCACTTTACCTTTAAATATATAATTATGGTACCACGATATGAGTTTAAGTCTCAGAGTCGATGGTTAGGGCGCGTATATGCAGTGGATGCGTAGCTGGCTATGATAGGTTGAGGTGTACCCCGTTAGGCTTAGGTACTCATGTCCACTCAGGTGCGTTTTTGCATGTTGCCTTCTATTCAGGTTGAGACCCCCTTTGTAGTCCAGTGAATGTCATTTAGTGTGGATATATATATATATATATATATATATATATATATATATATGTATGGACTAGATAGGTATTGTTGAGATATCTAGGGTGTATCTGCGTATCGGGTCATTGTATGGCCCTTTGTAGTCCAGTGAATGTCATTTACTGTGGATATATATATATATGTATGGACTAGATAGGTATTGTTGAGATATCTAGGGTGTATCTGCGTATCGGGTCATTGTATGGATTACAGTTGGATTAGAACTTGTTCGTGGGCCTGACCCACTCTTATATATTTTTTTCAGGTATCAGACGGTTCCAGGATTAGAACTTGTTCGTGGGCCTGACCCACTCTTATATATTTTTTTCAGGTATCAGACGGTTCCAGCCTTAGAGATTGATCGTGCTTGTCGAGGACAGTCTCTCAGTCATCTGCATACGTAGGACTTCTCTCGATGTTCTAGTTTAGTTTTATTTTCTGTTATCTCAGTTCAGTTGGGATTTTTATTTAGGGGTCCACTTAATAGATTCCCAAGTTGTACTTTTGGAGGTTTTGGAGGATTTGATATTGGATACTTCTTTAAGCATTATTCTTTTTCTTATTTTATTCTTTTTATATTATGTGTTCATTTTAAAATACTTTAATTGTTTGATATCTCTCTCGGGCTTGGATCTGGGCCTGATTAACCTGTGTCTCGGATTCGAGAGGTATCATAGTTTGGCCCTATCTAATCCTTTTTTTTTTTCTTTTTTTTTTTTTTAAAAAAAAAAAAAAAAAAGAAAAGGACTCCTCAAATTAAATTTACATAAAAAAATATAAAAAAAAATAATAAATAAAAAAAACACATAGTTAATTCATTATATATAGGTCTCGATCATGCTCCTGGCCCAGAGTCAAATGATGCAGGGATCATAGTTTTGGGTGGTGGGCACAAGTCACAACTAGTAAACAGATAAAAGTGTTCTAGTGAAAAGTGTTAACACATTTTAATTTAGGTATAGGCCACTATAAGTATCGAGATTATCAAGACTTTTAGCATTGAGGACAACACCCTAATCATGCCTCCATGTCTCTATCATTCTTTTATCTTCACCCTTAATGCCTTGAGCATTATCCCCACAACTTATTGCCAGTCCATTCATTTTGGCTCTACATTGTCAAGTCCCTTGTTTTTTACTTTGACATATTGTAACTTATTGCCTGTCTATTCCAATTTTCTTTTGGATATAATTGTTAAGTTCTTTGTTTTATATATGCATAAAGTAAAATTTTATTACTTGTTTTGCATCTCTCACAATTTTCAAAACACGTCTTAAAATATAAGAAGGTATTGTTCTTATAATGTCAACAACATCTCTTTTAGGTTCACCTGAAACATTGCACTCAATTAAAGTACCAAAACGAGGAGAAGAAAATACATAACAATCAAAAAAAGATATTCACACCTCAAGTGGTTAGGAAAACAATATATATATATATATATATATATATATAAACTTCTTGAATCATCGGGCAGATAATGTAAATTGTATTAGAGGCATCCTATGATGTCTACACATCCAACATATAATTCGGTTACGATTAATACAAAGGTGACACAGAAACCATCGAATGGGGTAGGTGGGTCAAAAAAACACAAAACAATTATCTACAATATATACATAAATAAATAATAAAAAATTTCCTTTGCATCCCCGTTACCATCCTTTTCATTGTTTTTAATCATTGCAGATTACATCCTGGATTAATTTGGCTCTTTCGAATTTCGACACACTTCTGGTCCTACTGTGCCAAGAAAAAAAAAAAAAAAATCACCTTTCAATTAATAAAGATTTGATTAATTAAAAATTTAGAACCCAAAGAGAATTGGAGTGGTTCACTATTCATATATATATATATATATATATATATATACTTTTAATCAAATAATTTGTTCGTCAAAGAGAAACCGAACACAACCAAACAAGGGAAGGTTAAGGATTTCCTTGTCATGTTGTTTAGTTGTAACGACTCCATTATTTCTATGTTAGGGTTAAGGGTCGGCCTAACGTACGGAATTTGAGGAGAGTTAGACATATGTAGTTTTACTATAGAGTACATCTAAATAATAAGGTAATACAAGAAAGAAGATGATGAATAAAATACTAACTGAAATGAACAGTATACTAAAAAGGTAGAGTTGGAGGGATAGGATTTGTTGAGGTCGTGGGGAAATCACAAGCCTCATTTATATTGTCACGTCACAAACCACGGTCGGAGGACGAGCTCCTCAGTGAGTTAGAGGGGGTTTAAGACGGGCCAAACAAGGTCGAGCTCCTCAGTGAGTCGGAGGGGGTTTAAGACAGGCCAAACGAGAATTTTATTTTGGAGATTGTCTTTTATACACTTGAATGTCCTCTGTATTTAAGTCTCCTTTTTTTTTTTTTTTGGTCATATTTTGTGTTAGTGTGATTTTGAGAGAGACAAATTTGTTCTCTCTCTGATATTTCCGTTGTAAACACTTATTATTGATAAGCATAGGCAAAAAACATATTTTTATAAAAATCACAATATGACTTGGAACCAAACAAAATTCAAGTCACAATTTTACAGAAGGATTGATTAATGACTTTTAACTAGATCACAAAGTGACTTGTATCGAAACAAAATTCGAGCCAAATTTTTACAGAAGGGTTGATTAATGACTTTTACAGGAGTGCCTTGGCATTCCAGTTACTATCCTCCCACCGCCAAACAAACTACATATATTTGTAACCATGTTTACAACGTTTATGACGACACGACAATAAAAAATATAGTAGAACGAATAATTGTGGCCACAATAATCTTCCTAGGAGTGCCAAAAAGTCCAACATCCTGTCTGATATTTCTCTATATCCAATTTGAGAAAGCAAAAACAAAATTCGAGTCACAATTTTACAGAAGGTTGATTAATGACTTTTACAGGAGTGCCTTGGCATTCCGGTTACTATCCTCCCACTGCCAAACAAACTACATATATTTGTTTTTGCTTTCTCTATACCCAATTTGAGAAAGCAAAAACAAACTCCATGAACGGCAAATAACCAAATTAAATTGTCTGTATCTCTTACCTCATAGCTCACCTTTGTGGCCATCACAGTTATATAAATTTGATCAAAGTGTCCCATTTCTCTCATAACCTACAACACACAATCACAAACACATTCTTCAAATCACATTGCAATGGCATTCCCTCATCTTTTCCTGGCCCTTTTCGTTCTTCAAGCTCTTGTTCTCTCCCCTCTGTCGATCAAAGCCGCCCCATCAAACCTCTTCCGCGAATACATTGGAGCCGAGTTCAACAATATCAAATTCACAGATGTCCCAATTAACGCAAATGTCGAATTCCACTTCATTCTCTCCTTTGCCATAGACTACACCACCTCCTCTTCAGCCTCCCCCACCAACGGGAAGTTCGACGTGTTCTGGGACTCCGATAATCTCAGCCCCTCCCAAGTCTCTTCCATCAAGAGTAAGCATTCCAATGTCAAAGTAGCTCTCAGCCTCGGAGGGGACAGCGTGGGCAATGGCTTCGCCTACTTCGCCCCATCCTCAGTCGACTCGTGGGTGTCCAATGCCGTTTCATCGCTCACAAGCATCATCAAACAGTACAATTTGGATGGCATTGACATTGACTATGAGCACTTCCATGCTGATCCCAACACTTTCTCCGAATGCATTGGAAGGCTTATCACAACACTAAAGAAAAATGGTGTTATTAAATTTGCTTCCATTGCTCCATTCGATGATGATCAAGTCCAGAGCCATTACTTGGCTCTGTGGAAGAGCTATGGCCATCTCATCGACTATGTTAACTTCCAATTTTATGCGTACGATAAGGGGACTAGTGTGTCTCAGTTTTTGAGTTACTTCAAGAGCCAGAGCTCGAACTATAATGGTGGAAAGGTGTTGGCGAGCTTTATAAGCGACGGGAGTGGTGGTTTGTCGCCACAAAATGGCTTCTTTACTGCCTGCAATAGGCTCAAGAGTCAGAACCAACTCCATGGAATCTTTATTTGGTCTGCAGATGACTCTAAGTCCAATGGATTTCGCTATGAGAAGCAATCACAAGCTTTGTTGGCATCCCACTAGAATTTGCAATGGCTTTGAAGCTTTTAATAATTGTATTGACAAAAAACCATTGTACTTGAATAGATTGTGAAACGCCTGTATTACTGTAATGTTTATCTTTCAGATTGTGTTCTGTTTGTAAGAATAATGTACCTTAATATATATTTAGTAGTTGTTTGTAGCTAATGTGAACTTCTTGTGCTTTCAATGTGTGTAATGCTACAAATATGATTGATATTTTTTGTCAATTCCAATAACTAGTGTCTATCAAGCACTAAATAAGAATATAGTTTCTCTTATTAGGGTTTTAAATTCGATGATGGTCACCTCAGCTAGTAACAAAAATTGAAAAACTTATATTTTTTTTCTTTTAATAAATGAATTGAGCAGGAATCTGGGATTAAAGTAGGTCACGCAGAAGGGGTACTGAAAATATGCCTAAACTGTTGGGATTTTTTCCACCCACTTGTGCATCAAAATATATATATATAGGTGTTGTGTGTGTGAACACAAAGAAAAGTGTGGTGTACGTTGTTGATGGAAAAATAAAAGTCAAATTCTAATGTCAGAAGTGTGCATTGAATGCTAGCCGGCTAACTAGACTATAGCCCAAGTCCAAATAGTAATATATATATATATATATATATAAGGTAGAAAATTCTAGTGTCTGAAGTGTGCATTGAATGCTAGCCAGCTAACTAGAATATGAGGAAAAATGGTCTCCTGCTACCCTCTCATTGGAAGGTGTCCATTGCTGACGTGTCTGTTTCAGTAACTTGGTGACATGGCAGCTTAGTAAATATAAAATTTACTTCTTATGTATATAATACTATTTATGTATTCAAACAAAAGTTTTATATACTTTTATATACATATGATCTTAAATTTCCTCCCAAAACTGAATTCTTATTTCCCCCAAATGTGAGATCTTATTTCTCCCGAATCTAAAATGTTTATCCTCAACTTTTGTATCATTCTTTGCCTCTGAAATTCAGCTTCTGAAATTGAAGCCATGAAGAATTCGGTCACTGACCAAGAACCCGGCAACTGATCAAGAATTCGGCCAAAAGCGAAGCTTCTGAAATGGTCTCTCTCCCTTTGTCTGTCTATCCGGCGAATGACCAAACTTCGTTCAAGTGTTTCTCCCTCTAAAACCGAAGTCAATGGAGCTTGGCCGAAAACAATGGAGCACCATCATTAACTTCGCCGGACATTAGTGATGTGAATGAAGCTTAGCCGGAAACAATGGAGGTTACTAGGACTGGTTTGGTTGGTTCTGCTCGCCGATGTTGGAAGGCTCGTTGACGGACTGAAACTGCAAAAAATAGCTTGTGATTTGGTCACTGAAACTTGAATCAAGTTTTTGGATCACCGAACAGAAATCGGTGTTGATTGTGAATGCTATTATTTGATTTGAATTTTTTTTTTTTTTTTTTTTTTTTTTTTTTTTTTTTTTTTTTTGTCGGTAGTTTGATGCTAATATTATAGATATGGGGGAGGGTGGCTTGGGATTTAAAATTTTTATTTTTTTGTTTTTTTTATTTTTTTTGGTTGAATTGTTGATACCAACTAATTGAAGCAAGATTTAGGGGAGTGAATGTTGTGAGGCTCTATTGTTTTGTATATAGAATGAATGCAAAAAATTTGTTTTTTTGGTAATGTAATTATACAAAATTTTAATTTATCAAAAGATTGAGATATAATATAATGCATATACACAAAAATCTCCTTTGGTAATGACAACTTTTAAATAAGTAGCAAAAATTTGTTTATTTTTTTAATGTAATTACACAAAATTTTAATTTGTCAAAGATTGAGATATATATTGCATATACACAAAATTTCCTTTAGTAATGATAGCTTTTAAATAAGTAGAAAAAAGTGAAAAAATAATAACATGCTAAACAAACATATCTTGAACAAACATTAAACTACGTAATATTAAACAAACATATCTTGAAAATATCACAACTTTAAAGTATAATGTTTCAAAAAT
This sequence comes from Cornus florida, assembly GCF_030987335.1. Taxonomy (NCBI): domain Eukaryota; kingdom Viridiplantae; phylum Streptophyta; class Magnoliopsida; order Cornales; family Cornaceae; genus Cornus; species Cornus florida. Next base: position 84,320,999 of record NW_026775575.1, read on the forward strand.
TAATTATATGATACATCTCAACTTAATTGTAACATATATCATTTATGAACTTTATAATACAACAATAATATAAAAAGGAATGGAATAAAATAAATCCATCAACTTTCTTTTATGAGTGGAAGATTGTCCCATTGTCAAAAGTAAAAACATGTTACACAACTTAAGCTTAACATGTTTCAAACGTAAATTATATCTAGCATTACAAATTACTTGTAACACGTATCACTTATTATATAAATTAATGTCTAAAACATAATGAATACTTACCTATACATATCTTGATTTAAAATTGCCATTTTACTTCATTGTTGGCATAATAGTTTTTTTTTTTTTTTTTCAAAATTAAATTTTATTAATCAACAACCAAAGGGAAGACTATACTTTGTGAAGTATATTTTTTATATGTGTTATGAAAATATTCTGATACAATATTCAATTCATACATGATACATGTTGTAAGAACTTGTGATTCTTATTTATTGTAATCTAAAATTCTAAATTTATTTTTGATATGTGTTATGAAAATATTCTGATACAATATTCAATTCATACATGATACATGTTGTAAGAACTTGTGATTCTTATTTATTGTAATCTAAAATTCTAAATTTACTTATCAATTATGCATCTCAAATATGTTTTGAGATGCATAATGGATAGGTAAATTTGTTGTGATTCAAAATCTGTTATTTTGTAAATAGAATGATTGCAGAATTTTTTGTTTTTTTTTTTTGAATGTAATTACACAAAATTTTAATTTGTCAAAAGATTGAGATATATAATGCATATACACAAAATTTCCTTTGGTAATGACAGCTTTTAAATAAGTAACAAAAAGGGAAAAAATATTAGCATGCTATTTAGACCTATTTTTCAAGAAATAAGTTTTTATATCATATTTCTTTCCAAATTTTGATCACCATCTTTAAATTCTAGATCATTATCCATTAATTACCAAACCAGAATCATCTCTCATAGTGAGTATACATCATTACCGCTGATTAATCTAGCGGTCAAAATTGAGCCACGCCAATTAAAAAAAGGAAATCATTTTTCAATTGAATGAAAAATATAGGGAAATAATGCCAAGGCAAACATTGCCTTAACGATCCAAACCCAGTTCTCTCTCCCCTATCTTTCTTCCCCAAATATGGTTATCTCGTTTGTCACTCTCTCTCCAACTGTGCGAAGAAGAAACCATGGGTTTTTTGTGGTCACCATCCTTGATCAGACAAATCAATTCCACTTTAAAGTGTGTATATATATATTTATGGGAATAAGAGGAAACATAAAATCAACTGAAATCAATTCCATTATTTTACCTAGTTAATTCCATTACCTACATGAGGATGAAGGTATTTGGTGTTGGTGAAAAATCAAAGGAGGATGAAGGAAGAAGAAGAGAACAGAAGCATGAAGAAGACAAATAGAAGAGGAGAAGTAAAAGTTAATTGGGTTTTTACTGAATTGGGTCCCATGTATAACTGAATAAAATATTTCTGTATATAACTTTTGTATACGGTATTTGTACATGGTAATAAAACAAAATTGAGTTTAGAAACTTTTTTAATTCACATATTGAGTTGGCGCTTATTGGGCAATGACAAGGCTACTCTGGGTGACATAGCTTCATCAGGGCCATTGGATTTGCCATGGACACCCTCCAGTAAGAGGTGCCATGGAGAGGATTCGCGCCCCTAGACTATAGTCCAAGTCCAAATAATATATATATATATATATATACATATATATATATATATATATATATATTATTTATATATTAGTACTACTATTTCTTATTAGTCATAACCCAGCCTAAGTTGCCAAATTCATAATAAAACATAAATGATAAATGGCCCAGCACAGCAAACCAAAGCTACAAGCCAACAAACAAATTAGTCTACGGAACTGGAAGATTGAAGAAGACCTAACTATTCGGGTGTAGTAGGTTGCTCATTGTCATCTGCATCTTGCAGCTTGAGTGATAAATCGTCTTTTGCAATCTCCGCCATGGTTAGAACTTAGAGGAGGCTTTATCGTCGGTGCTAGGGTCAATGTCGCCATCAACAATTCAATTTCTCCTGATAAAGCGGAAGACAATACGCCTGTTTCGTCGATCTTCTCAAGGTCAAATTTCTCCCGTTCACCCTTCTCTCTTCCAATTGATGACATTGTCCATTTTTTCTACACCAATTTTGATATAGTCTGACATCATGAGTTTTGAATTGTTATTTATGGAGTATTTATTTTTCTTCTTGTAGGAGTGATGCATAGGATTTTCATTTTATTTTGTTTAATTTTGTAGGTAATTGGGGTTAGTGATACTTAATTATTTTAGATAGTTTTTTAATTATTTAGAAATTATTTCTTGGATAAACAATGTATTTCTATAAATTGCAGCACTCTGGGTTTCATCCTTGCAGGTTAATTTTTCCCCAATATGAGAAAATTGAGTTTTGTAGATGTGAAATAAAAGTGTGTTGTGAACACGCACATAAATAAAATACAAAATTACAAATCACACAACAAACAAAGTAGAGAAAACAAAATAGAATCTGACCTTGAAAATACACAAAACACCAAACAAGTCATTTAATCCAATAGATTTTTTTTTTTTTTAAAAAAAAATATAGATATATATATACACACACACACTTAGAGCATGAATAACACTATTTTTTTTTTTTTTCTTTTTTCTTTTTTTTTTTTTTCCTGCTGTCAGCTCTATAGGTGATAAGCAATTAGGCATGCTCTTTATTTTTGTTTGTTGAAGCACTACAAGGTAGGAATTTTCCGCCGTCAAGATGAAAAAATTTCTTATCTTTAGCCCCCACTTTGCAATCCTAACTCCGCCCCTGGGAATGAGTGACTATACATTTATTATATTGTGTTTGTATAATCCCTACTCTCCATGTATAATCTATTTTCTTCCTAATTGTAGTCGGATATGGGTTGAATCACATTGTGTTTGTTTTGTTTGCATTATGTGTGCTGTTTTGTGATCGAATCTCTACATGTAAGTTTGTTATTTGCTTTATATGAAATAAGGAATAGTCTGTCTCATTTAAAATTTCAATCTAGAGATAACTTAAAAATTAAATGCGAGAGATGAATGTTTTTTTAATTGAAATTATTTGCCATTGTAGCGATTCATAGTGTTCAGGATTAAGATGTAAGACTAAAACTCTTGACAAGTAGTGTAAATAGCCTGTAAGGAAAATTGTGATTGAAGTTACAATTTATATTTGTTGAAGATAGATTTCGGAACGACACAGTTTTTCTGCAACAAAATAGATAATCTTGACGGCATTGATATAGTATCTGCAAAGAGCACTCCAACAATTAAGTCCATCACCGGAGACCTTACATGCATCTCTTATTACTTTGAAATTTATCATCTTCCACAACATTTGTTGTTTTTAATTCTCAATGATTATATGATACAGAGTGATTTCTCTAGACATCACTGCCTCAATTGATTTGATTTGTATGAAACTATGAATATCACACTATTGGAACCCCACTTTTTGCTTTGTGCATTCCTCTAAACTTGTAATTTCACAAATTATAACATTTGGTGTTTTTAATTCTCAATGATTATATGATACAGAGTAGTCTCTCTAAACATCACTGCCTCAATTTATTTGATTTGTATGAATATCACAATATTGGAAATTTGGAACCCCACTTTTTGCTTTGCGCACCCCTCTTGACTTGTAATTTCACAAATTATAATCTTTTGCATCACTTATGTGTTTCATTGTCTAGTGTAAAGTGCAAAAAAAGTCGGTGAACTATTGCCTTCTTACAAATAACCTCTCTGAACTAAAAATTATCTCCTAAATTATTGATTTGTTGCAATTAAGGACAAACCCATAACAAAAGACTATTTTACCACTCTCATCAAATTTGTCATTTCTTATTAGATTATTTTTATTATATTTTCTCTTATCTAAAATGATTAACTCACTATTAAAGATTTATTATTAATAATAAAACTTATTATACCCAGTTTAAACTTTTTTATCGTAGAAAATTACCTTTTTTTTCATACAATATATTGAAGAAAATTAACAAACTACTTAAATAAAAAAATACCTTCTTTTTCAGGTAATATATTCATGAAAAAGTAAAATATTAATTAAATTATTTTAAAATTATCCACTTAAGATTTTTATTTAAACAATTAATTTCAAAAATTAAAGGCAAATTTAATGGAGAATATGTCATCAAATTAGTATTAAAAAAATTCATAATTTATTTCAAATAATAAAAGTAAATTAAGTATAATTCAATAAGAAAGGACATTATAGTCATTTAATGAAATATAATTTAGGCATTGGGACATTTTGCAACAAAATGTGATAGTTCAGGAGGTATCATACACAAAATATAGTTCAGAGGGGTTATTTACAAATTTAAACATAGTTCAGGGTTTTTTTGCACTTTACCCCATTATTTATGACCATTAAAGATTATAAACTAATGATGCTTCCTCGTCTTCCCAAGTAAAAAGTCCATGGTTTAAGTCTTTACTCTGAAAATTATTTAAGGGGGGCGATCATAATAACAAAAGCAAACTAAAACCCCCTAAGCAAAAACAAAAATATAAATAACTTCAGGAACATTTTTTTTTTTTTTTTAAAAAGAAAGTATAGAGTAGAGTACTAGAGTTATGTTGCCAACAATTACTATCTTCACAGGAGAAAGTTCATCGGTAGGCTAAATATAGTGGATTTGACAACCCAAAAAAGAGTGTAAAGTCGTGAGAGTGATCAAACGGGATGCGTTTGAACACCCAAAACTTGGCGGGGCAAGTTTAAATATAATGAATTTTAACAAATACATTGTGGATACATAATTATAATTTAATCAAAATCATAGATAAAAAATGTAAATAAAAAAATTTCAATGGAGAGCCTACTTTAGGTTGTCCCGGGAGACAAGTGGGGTGTGCAAGTATATTTTTTGCCATAAAAAATAATAATAACAAAAAAAAAAAAAAAATGGTTTACCTTATTTTTAATGTACTTGTGGCTCAATGTTATCTCATTAGTGCAAAAGTCCTTATTTTTCTAGTTATTTCAAAAGGAATAAAGAAAATAGGGTTTACATCTAACAAGATAATGGCCATAGGTGTAAGGTTGCCTGTCTGTATAAATCGTAGGAAAAAATAGTTATAACGGGTTCCTTTGGGTGGACTGTTGTTTATGAAGTAATTTTGGATATCAACCCATTCCTTGAGCCCATCTGACTTAATTTCTTCAAGGATAAGTTCTTTGATGTCTTCAGGAAAGAGCTCAACTTGTTGCCTTAGGATTTCTCTGTATGTGGGAGAAAACATAGGTAGTAACTTGGCATACTTAGTTTGTACCTGCAGAAATTGAACCTTCTGAAGATTTTCATCTTTATCAGTCTGTTGCTCAGAAATAGTTAGCTCTGTGGGATTTGCTGTCGTTTTTTGATAAGCTAAATTTAAATTTTTATAATGAGATATAAGCGTCTCATGTTCTTACTGTAAATTTTGATATGCTTTATTAGATGATACAAAATATTCACTTAAAGTGTTTAGATTTCTGACGAGGGTTTTATCGGGGTTGTTTCCAGAAAACCAAATATTATCTAAAATAAGTTTTTGGTCAGGAAAAAGATTATGTCTAGGGCGAAACTGTTGAGCTGGATTTTGGATAATCAAAAGAGGATTAGAAGTGCCTGGTATAAGGCTATAACTGTTGTTGCTCTTGATTTCCATCCCTGCAAATTTTAACAATTAATTAGTAAACGGGATAGAATATTTGCTAAACAATTGTCTTTTCCTTTAACATGTTCAAATATGGGTTTAAAACCTCTTCCAGTAATACAGTCAATAAAGGAAATCCATCGTTTTGCTGACATCCGTTGTTGCTTTGCTTTATTTGCAAATTTAACTATATTATCACAGTCTGTTCTTATAAGAAATTCTTTATCAAGAAATATCTAAAATTTTTCTATAGAGTTAGTCACTCCTAAAATTTTTAGATCTGTTGAAGGTAAAGTAGATTGTGTTTTATTAAAAGTTCCACTAACATGGTGACAAATTTGTTCTTCATCTCGAGAAGATTCTTTTGTAGGTCTTTGAAGAAGTAAACCTGCCCATCCTTGAGCTGATGCATCTGTTTGAATTATTTTATAACTATTTTTAAGCGGAAGTTGTAAAGGTTCTAATTGAGAGACTAAAGATTTAATTTTTTTAACTAACTCTATGTCTTGGGTATTGAAATATTTTTGACAATGTTTTCCTAATTTTGAATACAAAGGTCCTACTAATTGTCATAATTTTGGAATAAAATTACAACCATGGTTTAATAATCCTAAAAATGCTTGTAATAACTTGGTTTCTTCTAATTAATCAGGAAAGTCTAAAATCTTTTTGACAATATGAGATTGTAATTCTACTTTTCCATCCTTTATGTATAAACCTAAAACTCAGTATCTTGTTTTTCTAATATCATCTTTTTATTACTTATAATGAGTCCTTGCGTTATAAACTCGTTGAATATAAGTTCAAGATGTTTTCTATACTCTTCTTTAGTTTGACTGAAGACTAAGATATCGTCGATGTAAACACAACAGAATTGTGAGTGTTTATTAAATATAGTATCCATTTTGCGCTGAAATTCTTGTGGCACATTTTTTAATCCAAAAGGCATAACAAACCACTCATAATGTCCTTTAGGACATGTGAATGCCATCCATTCAATGGATTCATCAGCCATACGGATTTGCCAAAATCCTGATTTACAGTCAAATTTAGAAAACCATTTTCTATATTGGATTCAATTTATTAAAACATCTTTATTAGAAATTTTATAATTATCATCATAAGCATTATCATTTAATCTTTTATAATTTATAACTATACGAGCTTTTCCTCTTTTTATTTCGGCATGATTTCTAACCATAAAAGTTGGACTCCTATGTCTACTATTAATTTTTCTTATTACTTTTAGTAATAGTAGTTTCTTAACTTGTTTTTGGAATTCTTCTTGATCGTCTAGGGTATGAGGATTATCTTGTGTCTTTATAGTTATAAAATGATTTATTATATTTAATTTTGTTTCAATTTTATTTTTATACCAGTGTTTCTGAGGATCTTCACCTAAAATCTCTGTGGTTTCAGTTAGTCTTATAAGATTATCAATGTTTAGTTTGGGGTTTTTTAGTATAGCTTTATTATTAACGAAAATCTTTGGCTCATCTAGATGACTAAGAAACATTAAGGCTTCAGAAACTTCTTCTAAAAATTCGGATACATCAAATAAATTTGTTGTAGTTTCTTCTGTCATAGGTAAAGTATTAACATAAGTAATGACTTATTTTTCTTTTTGAGGAATATAAGGATCTCTAGATGGAATAAAGGTTCCTTTCTTGAAAAACTGTAAACCTGTAGGGGTATACATAAATCCTCGGGTGAGTGAGTTTATAAAATTTAATCCTAAGATAAAATCATAGGTGCTAGGAATATTATTAACTACATAAGTCTGAGGTAAAACAAACTTTTCATTATTAATTAATATAGGAATGTTTTGAACACAATGGATTATTGAAAGTTTTTCATTATTATACTAGCTCATGTTAACATTATAGTTTAACTTTACTAAAGCTTCGTCTGGTACTAAATGTTTTTCAATTATACTTTTGGATACTCCAGTATCAAGCATAGCTGAGGTTTGAACTAATTTTTCTCTAAATTCTAATGTTATTGGGAATTGAATTAGACTAGATGGTTTATATATTGAATTTATAGATTCGACTAAAATATCCTCTTACTTATCTTTATATTTTGTATAGCAATTATGACATAATAAAGTTTTACAATGGTTTTCACAGTAATGACCTTTTTTAATAGATGTATTGCACAGTATATAATTATAAGAAGAAAATTGAAAACTAACTAAGATATACTGACATGATGGATTACTTATAGTGTAAACGAAATCTTCTATTGAATGAAGCCCTTATTCAAAGTCTTCATCATTTTCAAAGTTGTTATCTAAGCTCTCGATACTATATATACTTTCATTATCATCATCAGAGTCATAAATACTTTCTAGTTCATATAATTCTTCTATTTGTTCTTCAATATCTTCAAGTATGTTGATATTTTCTTGTATCCTTTTAATAGGATTCTGCTTGTATCGATGAGGGCAATTTGATCTAATGTGTCCTGAATCTCCACAAATAAAACATTTGCAATGTCTTTCTTTTATGGGTAAAGTATTTACCTTATTATCTTTGTCTTTAATATCCTTTTTAGCTTTATTTATTTTTTGCTTTTTATACCAAGGCCGCTTCCTAAATTGCCTAGGGGTAGTTTTGACATAAGGTTTTTTATTACAAAAATTCTTGTAGATCTTACTTTTACGTAAATTATATTTTTTAGGTTTATTGCGTTCATAATTATAATTTTTCTGAGGCATTCAACCATACTGGGGTAAATAATCTATTTGTCTACACGTATAATAAAATTGTTTTTTGATTTGTTTGGATTCTTTACGTTATTTACATTCTACTTTTAACATGTTATACACATGATTAACTCTATCTCCTATGATTAGCGTATCGCGTCTATGATTTTCTAACCATTTTTCCCATATTTTAGTTCCTACGCTTCCGGGTAACTTCTGAAGATACCTATCGAGTAATGTTTTATCTCCTGTTTTACCAGTGGCTGCAAAATACTCAAAAAACTTATTGGTGTAATCTTTTATGTATCAAAAATCACAAATCTGCAATAATTCTAAATTACGTAAAGCTTCGTTTTGTTTTATTAAGGTGTCATCTAATAATCTATCTTTGCCAACTAATACCTTTTAATTAGACTGGTAAAGCCTTGAATTGTAAAATTATCTCGTAAGAGGGCATAATCATTGGGATAAGTTACTTTATAAGTCTGCCACCAGTCATGAATGGTTCCTCTTAATAAGGTTTCACAATAGCTTAAGGCTTGAGTTCTATTGTCAAAATTGGTCAAAATAAATTGCCGAATACAATCTTGTTCCCAATTTTCGATTACTTTTGCCCAATCTTGGGGATCGTGCCTTACTATGTCTAATATTGTACCTGCTTATTGTGCTGGTGCATTCTCATAATTTCTACAATATTGTGTCCATGTATACATATCTGGTATATTTCTATTTTCTACATAAGTTTCACGTGAGGGGTTTAATTTTTGTCCAGTAGTATAGTCGTCATTTACGGTATTACTACCTTAGGCGTTAGTCTTTCTTTGGTCACTCATTTCTTGGTCGATTGACTGAAAGTCTGACCATTCTGGTGCTTTTCTTTTTATATGCTCTATTACATTTAACTCTTCTTTTACTGTGTTTAACTTTGATGTTGTATAGAAAGATTCAAATCCTACACTTAGAATATTTTTCTTAATATCATCATTATTTCCTTGCCCTAAGTAAATACTTTCTATAAGTTTGTATTTAGGTTCTGGATACTTGTCTTCCAACGCTTCTAACTCTAAATTATCAAAATCATAAATTATTTTATTTAGAATTTTATCTTCTAATCCATCATAAAGGACATTTATTTCTCCAGGAGATTCTATTTCTATCAGTGTAGTTAAAAAATCTTTTTGGGTATCATCTACTAAATTGTCTTGTCTTTTATAATTACTAAACCTTATGCTAACTTCTCCACTATTTGAAACATATATCATATTATTTTCGAGAATCTTTTTAGGGGTAGTAGTAAGTTTAGGTAATTTCTATTCTGTTCCTTCATAGGTAATACTACTTACTTTTCTAACTTCTATCATCTGGACATATTTGCTACTAAAAGGTTTAACTATTTCACTAAATTGGGCTTTAAATTTTAAGTTATACTGATTAACTGCTTTTCCTATAAATAAAGTATTAATTAATAGATTTTCAAATTGTCCTGTCATATTGTATCCTTTTGTAGATATAATTATCTTAATATGTTTACTAAATTCTGTAGTAGTCATTATGTAATTGGGAATACATCCTACTATTGCTGCATTGTCGGCTAAGTCTATTTCGGCGCTGGCTATTTATGCTTGTTGATGGTTATTCCATCGGTCATCATAAATATAAGCAAGTGCTCTAGTTCCTATTTCTGCTCTGTTTAATCCTACTAATCCTATCATTATGATGCCTAAATGCATGAGTTCTAAATTATTATCATTTAATTCTTGACATGCTTCGGGTGTTATAAGGTCTAAAATAACTTGATTGTTAACTGCACTTATTTTTCTTTGGCTAAAATGATTATATATCTTGCTCTGGAAGTCTAATAAATTATTGGAATAAAAATTAACTTTATTTTTTACCTTCTTCATTCCTTGTTTTATATATTTTTTAGCATCATGTTCATTATCATATAAATCTTCTACTCTCATTATTTCTTTGGTTTTTCTAAGGATAATGATCGACCATTGTGGTATTTGCTTATGAGGTTGAGGTTGTAGTAGATTTACACGCTTAGTTGTTGCAGGAGATGACTGCTATTGGTTGACAATTTTATTTATTTTATTTTTTCTGATAATTCAGATAATTCTGTAAAAGATTTTTTGGGAATACTTTCTTGTATCACTTCTAATTTCTCTTCAAGTTTATTAACTTTATCAGATAACTGGGATAATAATTGGATTAAAAAGTTATTTTGTCTAATATGTATATTATATAGTTGATTGTACGTCTATTTTAAAACTTGTAAATCCTATAGGTTCTTTATCAATTTTGTTAAGTTCAGCTAACGCAGGTAAATAATCAGGATTACTAGTGCTCATAAAACTATTATAATAACCTTTGATATCGGTTTTAAGGGATTTTAAATAGTCAATGATTATTTTTTAATTTTCAGCAATATTTTTAATATCACTATTGATATCTTTAATTGTAACTAATATTATCTTGTTATCTAAATTATTTGGACTAGAATTCTGCACTACTTGTTCTTTAATATAATCAAGATTTTCTCCGAGTCGTTTTATAAAAGTATCTAAATTATTAAAGTCGAGTCTATTCATAAACTAAAATCTATGCCGTCTAGTTTCTAAAATATTTTGTATTAATATAATTCTAGATCTAAGTTATTCGATTCTTCTTTGTAGACCACGCGTTGTGTCTCCCAATTCTAGTGCTATATAGCAGTTCCTAAGTGCTGTTTGACAAAATTCTAAGACTTGAACAAGTTGTTCTTTGGGCAAATCGTGCATAAAGTAAACTTTTAGGGATGAAAATATAATTTAAACTTACTAAAGGGGTCAAATAAAGTGCCTTGACTTTTAGTTCATGCTCTCGTAAATACACAAACTACGTTCATGTAATGGTAATATAACTATGCTAAGACCACTTATACATAATTTTCCCTTGTTTTAATAGTCATGAAAAAGAAGAAAATTAAAAAATGAAGAAGTTGCTTCTTTACAAAGCCAATATGTGTGTGTGTGTGTAAGGCAAATCTACCAAATTATGCAGAAAGACATCACACACAAACCCAAATTCCAATTATCAACACAAACAAAAGCACTATCTAGCTAGGAGAATGTACTGACCGAAATGTCCTAAGATAACAGCCATGTGAAGCACGGTGGTATTGTTGTGCTTATGATAAAATTTCTTGCGCTCTGCTGCTTCACTAATTTGAATATTTTGATCACCCAGCTGCTGCTGCACTTTGATATGAAGAAATGCGAACATCTCAATTTGGCCATAGCGGGCTGCACTGAAAAGAGCTGTTTCTCCAAACTTGTAGTGCATACTTAGGAACCAAGATGCCTTTTCTTCTAGAAGTCTCCTAGCTGCTGGGACTAACTTGAACTTGATGAAGAATGAAGTGCCATGCTAGTGATTAGTTTAATGTATATGTATGTGTTTACACTCAATCAATTGTGTTATGACTTATGATGAGCCTCATCGATCAAGGTGCACTCGACAGACTTACTGTGATTAGTTCGCTTTGGAGTGTCGGTATCCAATTAAAAAGTAAAAATTATTCTTTTCTTAATTGGTAAGTAAAGTTTTCTTTCGAATCAATCCTAGATTACGCTGGTATGTCTTCTTTCACCCACAAACAAAAGAATAAGGAATTTGATTACGACACTTGGTAGCTAGCTAGTTAATTTGTTCCATTCATTCACAATTTCACATACGGCTTTAATTGAACCTTTGATCATGACTGTCTGTGTTACTGTGTACATGCAGTTAGTTAATGAAACTACCAAGGAACTGTCCACTATGCAAGTATTTTCAAGTATTATATAAATTATAGGACAAATTTACATTAAAAATAAAATTATGATATTTAGGTAGAATTGTCCAATAACCAAGTTTGGTCAATTTGTCCGATACCACTAATCAATTCACTTTGACAAATAAGCTAAACTAATCAGTCTTTAAATTAATTTCTTACAAAATATGAAAAATGACAACACTAAGGTCCTTACTAGTGAAAATGTACACCATCCTAACCCTTTATGTGGACCAATATGACATATTATTTTAATTATCAAATAAAAAATGGTAATTAATCAATCATCTCTAATTTAATAAGTGAGTAAGTACCCCCACCATTTCTGATTTGATAATTAAATAGAACATGCATGTCCATATATTACTGATCCACATCAGCAATCCGGTAAGGACCTAAATATTGTCCTATGAAAAATATTTCTCCGGCTGAATCCGCTAGAGCTGGGGCCCACCATGATTGATGGCTCTCTCAACCTATTTGTCTCTCTTCTGCTCTAGCGGATCCAATTCGGCCAGAAAAACACAATTCTAAAAATATTGGAGTTTTAAAATCTTTCCCATTTTGATTGTATGCAAGTTTTGGAAGCTTCTAAGCAAAAAGTGGTTATAATGTTTTTTTTTTTTTTTTCTTTTCTTATAGTATGTGTATTGGCCCCACAACACACGCATCAGAAGTATAACGGTGTTGATAGAGATTTGGAAAGTAAGTTCTTGAAGTCTCATTTTCGAATGATGTAACGACCCACTCCACCACATGGTATGATATTGTCCGCTTTGGGCCTGAGCCCGCACGGTTTTGCTCTTGAGCTTCACCCCAAAAGGCCTCATACTAATTGGAGGTGACACACTTACATATAAGTACTTCACCTTTCCTCTACCCAGGCGATGTGGGACTGTGCACCCGTAGCTCGCCAGTGTGGTAGCCTGACAGTGTCTCTCGCACCCGCCCACGGCACACCCGCCCACAAGGTCATCACAATCCACCCCCCTTAGAGGCCCGACGTCCTCGTCGGCACACTTCCGGCTGGGTCAGGCTCTGATACCATTTGTAACGACCCACTCCAGCACATGGAATGATATTGTCCGCTTTGGGCCTGAGCCCGCACGGTTTTGCTCTTGGGCTTCACCCCAAAAGGCCTCATACCAATTGGAGGTGACACACTTACATATAAGTACTTCACCTTTCCTCTACCCAGGCGATGTGGGACTGTGCACCCGTAGCTCGCCAGTGTGGTAGCCTGACAGTGTCTCTCGCACCCGCCCACAAGGTCATCACAATCTATTGTGATGACCCTATGGGCGGGTGTGCCGTGGGCGGGTGCGAGAGACACTGTCAGGCTACCACACTGGCGAGCTACGAGTGCGGTGCACAGTCCCACATCGCCTGGGTAGAGGAAAGGTGAAGTGTTTATATGTAAGTGTGTCACCTCCAATTGGTATGAGGCCTTTTGGGGTGAAGCCCAAGAGCAAAACCGTGCGGGCTCAGGTCCAAAGCGGACAATATCATACCATGTGGTGGAGTGGGTCGTTACAAATGGTATCAGAGCCTGACCCAGCCGGAAGTGTGCCGACGGGGACGTCGGGCCTCCAAGGGGGGAGGATTGTGATGACCTTGTGGGCGGGTGTGCTGTGGGCGGGTGCGAGAGACACTGTCAGGCTACCACACTGGCGAGCTACGGGTGCACAGTCCCACATCGCCTGGGTAGAGGAAAGGTGAAGTGCTTATATGTAAGTGTGTCATCTCCAATTGGTATGAGGCCTTTTGGGGTGAAGCCCAAGAGCAAAACCGTGAGGGCTCAGGCCCAAAGCGAACAATATCATACCATGTGGTGGAGTGGGTCGTTACAAATGTGATGACCTTGTGGGCGGGTGTGCCGTGGGCGGGTGCGAGAGACACTGTCAGGCTACCACACTGGCGAGTTACGGGTGCACAGTCCCACATCGCCTGGGTAGAGGAAAGGTGAAGTGCTTATATGTAAGTGTGTCATCTCCAATTGGTATGAGGCCTTTTGGGTTGAAGCCCAAGAGCAAAACCGTGAGGGCTCAGGCCCAAAGCGGACAATATCATACCATGTGGTGGAGTGGGTCGTTACAAATGGTATCAGAGCCTGACCCAGCCGGAAGTGTGCCGACGAGGACGTCGGGCCTCTAAGGGGGGTGGATTGTGATGACCTTGTGGGCGGGTGTGCCGTGGGCGGGTGCGAGAGACACTGTCAGGCTACCACACTGGCGAGCTACGGGTGCACAGTCCCACATCGCCTGGGTAGAGGAAAGGTGAAGTACTTATATGTAAGTGTGTCACCTCCAATTGGTATGAGGCCTTTTGGGGTGAAGCCCAAGAGCAAAACCGTGCGGGCTCAGGCCCAAAGCGGACAATATCATACCATGTGCTGGAGTGGGTGCTCCACCAACTAAGAACGGCCATGCACCACCACCCATAGAATCAAGAAAGAGCTCTCAGTCTGTCAATCCTTACTATGTCTGGACCTGGTAAGTTTCTCTGTGTTGAGTCAAATTAAGCCGCAGGCTCCACTCCTGGTGGTGACGGACGAGCCGTAATGGGCAAAATTAACACGGGGGACCTTCAAATCGAAATCCGTCTCGAACAAAGCACTTCTTAGGCTTCTAGGAAGTTCTCATAAAATTTCCAAACCCAAACTTCAAACTTCATTTTTTAGCATACAATGTCCACGTGCACGCGGGGGTGCTTCAGCGTGCGGGCGAGGAGTCATAATGGGCAAAACTAACTCGGGGGACCTCCAAAGGCCCAAATCATTGTGTTTGTAAGTATTTTTGAGAAATAAAAAAGACTACTTCAATCAAAGGACCAATTGGGCCAGCGGTATCACCCCTTCCCTCCCAAATGGGAGGTCGGGGGTTTGAGCTTCGGTGGAGATAGTGTGTGTGTAATTGCTTTAACTTCCACACAAAAAAAAAGAAAAAAAAGAAAAAAAAAAAAGGACTACTTCAATGTGTGCAACAAAATCAAGTGTGGTCCAATTATTCTGTACTCTTGGCATGATTTACTTTCGGCAACTATATAACACGAAAAGATTAGAAGGATTGTAGAGTGCCTATATGACGGTTCAAGAAAGATGAGAAAAGAGATGGAACAAACAGTATGCCTGAAGAGTAAGTGAGAAGGAAGATAATGAAGCAAAAGGAGGACAACAATAGCAAGTTAATGAACTACAAATAGTTATTCTATTTGGCGGAGATTTGAAATATAAATTTCATTATTACAAGGGTTAAGGGCAAGAAACACCCTCATTCTGTATAATAGGTGCCAAAAACTCTCACAGTTTTTTTTTTTTTTACAAAAATAATATACATCTAGCTCCCATAATTAGTGATTCCTCGCCTTCTGAAGTTGAATCAAATGATCTGGCTCCCATAATTAGTGATTCCTCCACTTTTCAAGTTGAATTAAAAGTTCAAGTCCCTGTAGGAACAAATGGTTGTGTATATATTTTGTTGCGGATTAAAAAAGCATTAATAAAATCACAAAAATTCAATTTTTATTTATATAATCATATTATATAATTATGAAAAAAAAAGGGTCCAATTTTGTGGAAATTTGTTGCACTACCCTTGTTTTCTAGTAATTACTACAATAGTATTTTTTTACCACTTTTCTACCCAGAACTCCCAAACACGATGCAAGAAGACCGGAGGGGTGTATCAAAACACACCAACAAATGGAGAGTTTGGTGGTAGAAGAGCTGCAGAGAAAATCGATCAAGTGGGCTAAAGTAATCGAAGAGATAGTGAGACTGGAGAAGAAGATCTTCCCAAAACACGAATCGCTTTCTAGATCCTTCGACGACGAACTCAAGAAGAAAAACTGTGGATTGCTTTACTCTGTCGTCGACGGAGAAATTGCAGGCTATGTCATGTATTCATGGCCTTCTTCACTGTGCGCCTCCATTACAAAACTTGCAGGTTCAAAAATTATTCTCTCTCTACAGTTTAATCCTTGTTAATGTATGCGTATTAAGACATATAGCTATCGATATAGGTTTTTTTTGTGGACATAAAATTGATTAGCCATTGTTGAAAGTATCTAATTTGCAATAATTATGTTTTGTATTGCGTTCTTAATTAGAATGCTAGCTTTTTTGGATTATTAGGTTATACTTGTGGATATGGGATAGATTTGGTGAATCTGCAGAAATACCCATTTGGGAAAAGTATAGGACACTGTTATAATTTGGTGTCTCTTAAAATGTTTTCTTTTATGTGATTTTGCTTTCTTTTTTTTTTTTTTCTTTTTTTTCCCCCCTGAAAAAGCTCCAAAAGATCTTATTCAATTAAAGCAGAGAGATTACAATTAGGAACTTCCACTCAGTAAGCCACAATGGGTATCTATCAGTATAGTTCCTAACTCTTGCTAGAGGGAGTTTTAGCTTGGAAGGTGTAGCAGTTTATTGAATCAAATTCAACAATTCGAAACTGCAATTTAATTCAACCCAATTATGTGCCCTGAATTTGTTTTTTGGAAAATAATATTTTGTGCCCTAAATTTGACATCAAAACCCATCACCGTCGAGATGGGGTCAAATATTGGTGTTGATGACGGCCATGGAGGAGTCGATGCTGGTGCTGTATGATCTCTATGGATTTGTTGTAAAGAGGGAGGGAGGGAGGGAGAGTGTGTGTTTAATTTAATCTCCAATGTGTATTTAATCCCTTCCACTCTAATCAATTTCCCAATTTTAAAAGCCAAAAACCATTTTTCCAAACACAAAACCGCTCATAAAGACGGTTCTGCACTTCTTTTGTTCATATCTTCAGGCACTTCTATCATACACCATCTCTCGTTGTCATAGTGCAACATACACGCTCGAACACATATATTTTTATCCCTCCGCATTCTTCATTATCTTAGTATCTTACTACTATGACTTCTATTATATTTCGATTTTGATTTTTGTCCCTTAAATTGATTGAAACACCAATATGATTCTTAGGTTCCGCGTGTCTCTAAAGGCTGAGAGAGAGAGAGAGGAACGAGAGAGTAAACACCTTCAGGTTCGAGTGATATAGATGAGATTTTCAATTGAGCTTAAAGTGTTGGCTTTAAGGGTATTTTGGGCATTTATTTAAGGTTAAAGTGGTAATTTGAGATAGGTCGTACGGTCCGTTTAGTCATTTTGATGCAAAGGAGGGTAGTTTTAGCATTTCACGTAGTTATTTAGCTGACTTTTAATTGGCCTAACAATCAACTACCGACAGGAGAGGTCAGAGTTATTTCAATCAAACAAACCTCAAGGGAGGTTGACCAATTTTTTTTTTTTTTTTTTTTCCTTTATGAGTTTAATCTAAGGGTAATTTGAGAAAATCTCCAGGGAGGTCGGGATAGTTTGCCCTCTTACTATCAGGCCTCTCTTTCAAGGAGGGTCATAAAATGTTCCAAATAGTGGGAGAAAATGCCATAAGAAGATAGATGAAAAAGGAGTCCTCACTTGATTAGATTGCACAAATGCATCCTTTGTGGGTTCTATTTTTCTTTTCTTTGGATGCTTGATTGATTTGTCTATTGTGAAAATGGCAAATTGGTTAAATTATCTAGAATTGGATTTTTATTTTAAATTTAATTCTAATAGTATGTTCACATACTTCTTCTTTAATGGTAAACAAAAATAGTGAAGGAGAACTGTAGGAGGCTAGGCCATGGAGAGGCACTGCTGAAAACAGCAATTCAGAAAAACAGAGCTAGAAATGTCCACCGCATATCACTCCATGTCGATCCCTTGAGAGTTCCAGCCGTGAATCTCTACAAGAAACTTGGTTTCCAAATTGACAGCCTCATAGAAGGTTACTACTCTTCTGACCGAAATGCCTATAGAATGTACTTGGATTTTGACACCCATTAGTGGACGCTACTGAAAGCATCGTTCAAATTCTTCCACCAAGCCTGCTTTTCAAAAGGCAAGCTTAAACAGGTATGTGCTGAGTTTGATGAATCCTCATCGAACACCAAAAATTCTATTGATTTTTTCTGTGTGTGTTTCGAATGAGATTGACATGTGACCAATCACCATCTTTATTTATTTGCATATATCTTAACCAGATATATGCAAAGCACCATTTTTTTTTTCTTTTTTTTTCAAGTTTATCCAGTTCATGAACTTGATGAAGAATGAATTGCCATGCTAGTGATTAGTTTAAAGTTGAAGTATAGAACTATTAGTCAACTCAGCAAAGCCTTACTTCCTTACTCTTGTGAAGAATGATTTATGTTGAGGCCAACAGTTTGATTCTAGTTCCTAAAATTGTGAAACTGATAGGATTATATTGTTTCACAAGTGTAAAACCGTAAAATATGTATATATGGTTCATCCAACTGGCTGTTTACTTGGTTACCATGGACTTTCGAACATGGTCATCTCCTGCCGTCTATAAAGAGTAATTCTTCATAGTGGTCCCATTAAACAAGGGTGTTAGGAGGGATGGATTGGAAATAAATTTAATCTCTCGTGATTTAAATTTGCACCAGTGCGAATAATGGTATGCAAACTGTATATTCGTCATAATAAAAAAGTACATAATGAAAATTTTAAAACCATATGAGGAATCAATTGACATTGCAACAAAACTTGGAATCATTCAGCAATATAGAAAGGAAATGTAGAAAGGT
Organism: Cornus florida; assembly: GCF_030987335.1. Taxonomy (NCBI): domain Eukaryota; kingdom Viridiplantae; phylum Streptophyta; class Magnoliopsida; order Cornales; family Cornaceae; genus Cornus; species Cornus florida. The sequence continues at coordinate 84,339,905 of NW_026775575.1, forward strand.
CGGATCATCTCATCTTGCATGAAAGGAAGGTGTTTCAATTGGCCTTTTAAACAACATATGGGGTAGTTTCTTCAACTGGAGTTGGGTTAGAGGGAGGTGGCATTATAAATTTATGGTAGCAGAATAAATCCGCGATGCAAGATCGAAAGGACAAGCCGCTATATCCAGGGCCTGTAACTCCTGTTATGTAGATGTTGGACATGAAGAGCATTCGTGCAATAAATAAGTAAGGCGGCATGAAGAGGAGAGACAAGATGGTAAATGGGAGGAATTCGATGGCGAAAAAGCCAATTCTTAGCCAGTGATGCTCTCTCTCTTGTACTATAAGGACGATGGTGGTGGCGAATGCCAATACCAGCATTGACACTGCGAGCAATATAAATGTAGTACCTGCTGCTATGCTTACTGGAACGGTGAGCTTGAAGTCTTTGAAGCGAAACCATGATATGAGGGCTGGGGAAAACAAACCTAGCCAAGCAACGGTTTCTATTCTGAACCTCACCTGTTTTACAGCTTCCGTGTGAAGGTGTTCCTTGTTCTTAACAAATACTTCTTTAGCAGTCTCCCCTTCACAGTTGCGATGCAAACTTAAATCCTCTGAACACGATGAGCAAATTTCCTTTACCTCCTGCATCCACAGTTCCACCCACACCAGCACTATATATAAATCTATTGATCAAAAACATAATAGTACCAATTTATAAAAATAAAAGTGATACAAAATTGTGGGAATTATAGAGAAATTAAATTAATGAGTCATACAATAAAATTATGGGAAGGATAATTGAGCAACAATTAAGGAAAAAAATTTTAAAAAAAAATACATGATAATCAATTCATATTTATGCTAGGTAGATCTACTATGGAAGTCATACTTAGTAAGACATCTAATAGTAGAATATAGAAGTAAACAAAAAAGACTTATGTATGCTTTTTATAAATTTAGAAAACACATACTATACAGTGCCAAGGAACATAATTTGGTGGGTTCTACAAAGAAAACAAGCAGCTGTAAAGCTTGTAACTCTTATTTCAGGATATATATATATATATATTATGAGACATTGACTAGAGTTCATACTACATGCGGAGAGACTAGCAATAAAGTGGGATTACACCAAGGATTGATGTTAAGCCCATACCTATTTGCGATAGCGTTAGACGAAATAACGAAAAATGTAGAAGTAAACATTTCTTGGTGTATGTTATTTGTAGGTGACATAGTTTTAGTAGATACTTTTAAGGAAGCCTTAGCAACAAAATTAGGAACATGGAGAAAGAATTTAGAAGCAGAAGACTTAAAAATTAGTAAAACTAAAACATAATATATGAAATGTAAATTTGATAAACTAACCAAGGATGACCATATAAATATTATAATTGAGGATCAAAGAGTTACTCAAAATAATTACCTTCGTTACCTAAGATCAATACTACAAAAAAAATGGGGAGATGGATGGTTATGTAGTGAGAAGAATTAGAGCCGGGTGGACAAAATGGAGGCAAACTGGTAGTATACTTTGTGACAAAAGAATATCTACACACCCGACTTTAATTGCCAAAAATAATGGTGTTTCTATATTATTGCTTTTCTTTACAGAAATATTGGAAGCTGATGATGATGATGGTATTGATGGCCCTCCATTGTTTTGGGTCTCACTGGGCGTAGCTTGTAGAGGATGATAAGTTTGCTTCCATGATGTATTGTCTTTTGCTACTAAGAAGCTTGGCAAGTTTCTTAGCTGATTCATATTTCACCATTTCTTTCCTAATTGCTTCCCACAATGGCACTCTACAAACCTGTGCATCTTGATTTCCAACAAATCAAAGTCAGTAATACATGAAAAGTAACAGTAATGGGACTCTATATGGTGTTGTATTGATATACATTTTTATTTTATTTTACCTTCAACCCTCGTTCTACTAGTTTGAAGGAAAGGAATTTTCTTCTCAGAGCATGAGTGAGTAGTATTAAATATTTTTTTTCATCGGCAAGAAACACACACATCACTCACACACCCACTTTGCTCATTTGGGGACTCGAACCCTCACCATCCACTTTGGAAGGTAGAAGAGATATCACAAGGCCCTTGGTAAGCACCAAATTTATTTATTTATGCTGATCATTCTATGTTGGAGCATATATATAAGAAATGTAACTATATGCATATAAAGCAAGGGGTACAATTAGGGATGGCAATTTGACCCGCCCCCGCAGTTACCCGTCCCACTCCGCACCGTTTTTGACGGTTTTGGGGGACCGTTTTATTTATCTGGACGGAGATAGTTTGATGTAATAAAAACCCGCACGGGTTTGGTGCGGGGACGGGGGGAGGTCGCCCCGCACCGTCCCGCCCTGTTTAGATAGGCAAATTACTTAAGTACCCATATTTCATTAGTATATATATTTCTCACTATATATTTAGTACCCTATGTAACACTATTAAAGTAAAAAATATTTAAGAAAAAAAAAATGAAAGTAAAAAATGAATTTGATTAAAAAGAAATTTGTAATGGTGAATAATTGAAAATGAGGGGGGAAAAAAAAAGAGCAAATCTATTTCAACAATAAATAAATTATAGTCTTAAACGGGACGAGTTGGGTACCCGCGGGGGTAAAAATATTAAACGGTTACGGGGATGGGGTAGAAAGTACCCCCGTTTTTGTGGTTTTGGGTGGGGACAGGGGCGGGATTTTTAAACAGGGGGGGTTACACCCACCCAAACCCGCCCCCGTTGCCATCCCTAGGTACAATGTTCACAATTCTTAAGGGAATGCTTGGTTTGTAAATTTGATAACAGTTTTCTGTTTTCAGAAAACTGAAAACAAAAAACTGTATAAAAAACTTTGCTTGGTTGGCCTACTTAGTTTGTTACTCTAAGAACAGTTTTTTGTTTTCAGAAAACTAAAAACTGAAAATAGAAAGCTGTGCAAAAAACTTTGCTTAGTTCAGTTTTCTGAAAAATGTTTTATGAAAACTCAGTTATAAAAAGGCCTGTTTTTAGAGAATTGTTTTCTGTTCTCTGAATTCTTGAGAACTGTTTTAAGAGTTATAAACCAAGTAAGCCTATTTTCAGAGAACTGTCATTTATTATTTTTTGTTCTTCGAATTATTGAAAACTGTTTTTGAGTTACAAATTATGACAAAATTCTCCTTCTGCGCTCCATTTGAATTTTTTTATTAATAAATGACAAAATTATCCCTCAAAGACGGACCAAAATGCTCTTCAGTGCTTGGATCAATCACCTTCGTGAGGTGATGTCTACTCATGCATGATATATAATAGTTGTGAGATTTATATTTTAAGGTTAGTTATGTCTTTTTGTTACAAAAAGCAACTAAAATGTAAAAAAGATATGAAGTATAATAGACTTAGGGTTGCAACTTAGGCAAGTTGGAGATTGGAGATTTAATTCGATCCAATCCAACATATGAAATATTTAATTCTAATCCGACCTTTTAACTCTAATTAATCAATATGAGCCCAACACGCTTAACTTTGTAAATATGGGTTTATAACTAGAGCTGAGATTCTATATGACAGGTCTCCACACTAAAAATTTAAGGTGATCTTAAGTTAGTTTCATATTAGATTACTCCTATATATATATATATATATATTAAAAAACATAATGTAAATTTCTAAAAAATTGTAAACAGATTCTTAAGGAATTAACTCTTCAAATTGTTAAGATATAATAAATCAAAATTTTAAAAAGAGAATTGAAAAGATAATGGTGATTAGAATTTGAATATTATATATATTATATTTTAAATTAAAAATATATGAAAAAAATAAAAATAAAATTCGGATTCTAGTTGGGTGAGGTTGCTGGCAGTTCAATCCAAGCTCATTCCTAATTAAGTTTGGGTTGAGATATTTCAATATAGACTGAACCCTAATTGTAAAAATTGTTGTCCAAACTCGGGAAAAAAAATGGGTTGAGCTTGGGTTGACATCAGGTTAACCGACTGATCTTTTCTAACCTTAGAGCCACATCATGCTAGTAAAGATCTCTCACATAAATACATATATATTAGCTAAAGTTTTTAGGTGTCTTGTAGTTAGGGTATCAACTCTGATTCAAGTTAATAGGGTACTTTGAATCTATATATGTGTGTAAGAAAAAGCTAAAGCAAATAGTGTTGTATTATTTTTCACTGAAAATGTATCTCACAGTGGTAGAAAAATCGCTTCAAAAATCCCATCTTCCACAGCACACCAAAACCCAAAACGCGACTAGCTTACTGAAAATGGAATCTAAAAATGCTAGGGGATTGATGAATTAATTAATGAACCCCAATCCTCGCGCGCGCGTCTTTTTCATCCTGTGTTTGTCATATATCTTTACATTATTAGTGCGACAACTAAGTTAATTAAGGTTTAAGACGATGAAATAATCGACTAGTTAGCTCTGTGATATAGTGTGTTGCATTACTAATGCATGCAGGATGAGGACACAGGACCCCCTACGCAAGAGATGATCCGGTTCTTCTAATTAAGACGATGAAATGTTCAGTTGCTTGGGGAACTCACCAAAATGGCGAAATGCCCTGAGATAACGGCCGTGTGAAGCACAGTGGCATCGTTGTGCTTCTGATAAAATGTCTTGCGCGCCTCTTCACTTTCGATATTCGTATCAAGAAACGCGAACATCCCAACTTGGCCATAGCGGGCTGCACTGAAAAGAGCTGTTTCTCCTAAATGGTTGTGCATACTTAACAACCCAGCAGGTGCCATTTCTAGCATCCTCTTGGCTGCTGGGACTAATTGGTCGAAAGCCACCGCCCTCATGTAGGATTGTGTTTCCAACTGCATTTTGGTGGGTAAGTTTGCAGTATTCATTCTCACCCAACATCTCTAGTAGTTGAATTACTAAGTCCGCCTTCGCGGTGTGTGCCGCCATATGAAGCACTGTGTCGCGGTGATCGGTTAGAACGTGCAATGGACCGTCTGGATATTGTTCACGTTTTCGACAGTAGACGACATCTAGATTCATTAGAGCATTGTAAAGCAAAGCATTACGCTTATCCAATTCAACATCATCATCCCTGCCAACAGAGTTAGAATGCGCCATGAATGCTTGCCGCACATGAAATAGTATGGTATATGCGTACGACTATATGCCTGTTTTATTTTTGTCAAGGTAGGGTGCGGCTATGCCCTTCAGATATATACCCTCAATGATCCCATAAATCACGATTGTAAGGCAAGGTTTTGACCCACGAGGATTTTAATATAAGACCTCTTGGAAGTTGTTTATTTATTGAGTAATATTATTAAGAAGTCCCTCTCATGAGGAGAAAAATCATGAACTCTTCTTATTTAATTATTGAACGAAACAGTTTTTTTAATGCTGGTTTTCGGTCCAGTGAAATACATCGATCTTTCATTCTGGAGTAGGAGGGGTTACAGACTTATTTTTGGCCATCAAGATTGATCTAAATAAGAGAGCTCATGGTTTTCATGAGAGGGATTTTTGTAAAATATTACTCTTATTTATTTATTTATTTTTGAATGGTAAAATAAACACACACCTTTTTGTCTATGCTTGGACTCAGACCCTTGGACTCCAAACATAGACAAAAAGGTGTGTATGTTTTACGATTGGGAAAAAAATAAATTTGTATGAATGCTGTGCGACGAAATAGAATTTGATAGTCCCATCAATGTGTGAAAGTTGTGTGCCGCTGAAATAGAATTTGGGAGCGAGGTGCAACCGTCAAAACCACTTGATTGTTTTTTTTTTTTTTTTTTTGGGAAGGTAAAATTCAAGTAAATACTTGATTGGTTTTTTGAAACGCAGACTGGTTTGGTAAGCGGTGATGGGTGTCGCGCGCGTGTGTATAGTGTATTGTAATTTGTATTAGTTGCTGTAGTATCTTTCTCTCTCCCCGTATTATGTTTCTCGTGGTCTCTCTTATATAAATATTTTATACTTTTTATTAAATACTCTTCTTGGGAAGAAACCCTTTTTTTTTTTTTTTTCACATCAAAAGCTAATTAAATTAATTATATAAATATTTTATAATGTTAAGTAAAATAGTAGATGTTAATTTTGTGCCTACTTTATAATTGCTTTTCTAAAAGATCGAGTTATTTACACTAGAAATTCCTCAAGAACCTAAGTTTTGCAAAGGCTAAGTTTGTTTTTATTTTTTATTTTTTATTTTTATTTTTAACTTGATACTTTTCGAGAACCTGAAATTTCGCAAACATAAGATTTCGCAAAAAATCAATATTTTTTGTGATCATGAAGTATCACAAAGTTAAAGACTTGAAGTCATTTTCACTAGTTATTCTTTGGGAGCCTGAAATTTTGGCAAGCATTAAAAAAATAATAATAAATTATGTTTGAGCTATTTAAAGGTTTCTATTAATCATTTCAAGTAACAAAACAATATACTTCCTTTTTATCTATGGTACTTTTATTATTATTATTGAGATTAAATAAAGTATTTAACATTTTTCATGGTTTTCATTCGGAGAAATGTTTATACTTCTATTCTAACCATTTTCTATACATGATGTATTTTTTACTTCCTTTCAGCGTTCGCCTTACTGGTATACCAATTTTGCTTTCATTATAAATTTTATAATTAAGTTATTTATTACATCATGTTGAAATATATATCATTTTATTTATATGATTCTAATTGTCCGTTAAGTAAATTTTTTTCCTTCATCCTCGTTTTAACTATAAGGTACCTATAGCTAAGGACCCACTGGCACTGTAATTTTTTTTTCTGAAGGAACATATGGGTATTTTTTTTTTTTTTTCTGAAAAGAAACAATATAAGTATTGAAAAACTATAATTCTTTCAAAAGTTTGATGGGATTGAATGCATCTGTGATTGCAGGATTTTGAAATTATAATTCAATCTTGTTTAAAATTAACTCATTATTAAAGTTATGTGAAGAAAAATTATTAATGATTATATGTTGAAAAAAAAAATACTAAAATAGTAACGATATGCAGAATATTTATTATGTCTATTAATGATTGAACAAAATAATGAGTTTTTAATGTAAAATTACCAATCTCATCTGACCAGATCGGTGGCATTCCCTGAAGCGAATGTGTCATAGTTGTAGACATGGTGGTAGAAATAGTTACAACAATGGTGGAGGTCATAATTCTTCAACATTACATATTAAGAAGAGTAATAATAGTGAGTTCAATAGTAGAATGCATTTGACTAGATTTATGTAGACAGAGAATGACGATATAATCATATTTAATGACGTCACAATAATGTCATCACCTACTAACATAAATTAATAGGATACATCTACTCTTGAACTATTTATTATTATTCTATTAACTCTTTTTTAAAGGTTAGATATTGTTATACGTTTTCATTAATTGGTTAGTTCGCTCAATTTACACTGATATTTGTTTGAATTCGTTATACCGCGATCTAGGATACTAATATAATTGGTGGGGGTGATATTGTGGGATGAGGTGTAAGTACGTGATTGGATTCTTGATGTGCAGACTTGTGATTGGTTCAGTAAGCAGTAACTTAGTGGACGGAGCCGGGATTTCATGCGAGGGGAAATATGTGGTCGAACTTGGGGACAAAGTCTCTAATTATCCTCAGAAAGTCAAAAGATGTGTGTCCTGTCCTCACGTTAAATTGAAACATTTCTTAGGAACAGTAGTAATATGATTATTGTGCACGTGAAGTTTGTGGTCTCTCATTAGCAAAAGAGTGAATTGACAATTTGTCAACCAACTAGTCCCATCATAGGATAATCATATTGAAATACTTTTCAAAAAAAAAATTATTGAGAATGGTAAAGATAAAAATTTCAAAAAAAAATCATTGAGAATGGTAAAGATAAAATTTTTGATTGAAATAAGGATAATAGTAAGGTTACACTGAAATGTGCATTCTACACTACAGGAACTTTTGATTTGTTAATATTTTTTTGCACAATCGGTTCCAAGTTTGAATTAAGGAGGAGGCTTGCGTTTGGCATGATGTTTTCTTGACAACTAACATAAAACTTTGCTAGAAGCATGAATCATATGAATACACAGCCAATTCCAAAATCGGTTAAAGGAGGAGGGTTGCTTTAAAAAGCTTGACAACCAACGTAAAATTTTATCATGACCAATACGAACATGAATACAAGAAAATAGAATTTACGTAATGAGATTTTAGACAGAGTGACATGAAAATATTTGATTCATTTAGCCAACCCCAAATAATTGGGAATAGGCTTTTTCTTCTTGTTGATGATGTTTTAACTTGCTTTTCATGTAGGTTTATTTTGGCGAGCATCTTTATCCCTGTAGGCATTTCTAGCTTGTCTCTCTCTCTCTCTCTCTCTCTCATATCTGATTAGTTTCTATGCTATATAGTTTTATGATAGGCATTTTTTTTTTTTTTTTTTTTTTTCGTGAAAAAAAATTGTACACAGATTTAGCTAGTGTTGTTCCTTTTCAATTAAAATTGTAGAAAAACTTCATGTCATGTTTTGGATCATGAAATTTACAACAAATTTTTTTCCCATATAATTTGCCCTTATTATATTAAATACTTAGCAAAATAAATGGATTTATTTTTGAGCATAATTATTCTCACATTCTAAGGTTTGGGCCAATTACCATAAAAGTAAGTCAACCTTCCATGATCTCATGACGAAAATCATAGTCAAGACCAACTCCAACGTTAGTGCGGTTGGACAATTCTCAATCCAGAAGGATCATACAAGACTGGGACTTGCCTCTTCTGTGCCTCCGACCACCGCGGCGATCACCGGATCACCAAGCCTAAGAGCCCTAAACCCTCATTTCAATGCTCTGTTTGTTATCACTGGAATGACCAATTAGTTGTAACGGCAATTTGATGCAGTCTAAGGACATTAAAGCATAAAACATAAAACATAAAGCTTAGCTCCCTAAGGTCATAGGACATTGTGTTGGTGTCTGTTATTAACCTAAATAAATAAATAATCTAAAACGTAGAGCAAATGTATAAAAGATCATCATATGTTTCCATACATAGTAAATGTTCATGCCTTTGAAGGTGTATAAAAGGCGCGGAAAGGAGAGGATTATAAGGTTCGAGTCTTAATTTGGCATATATCCCAGAGTCTTGAATAATCGGGAGTTTTGGCCAAGTTGCATCGTTTATGAGACTCGTGAGCATTAAGATGTAATGAAAACTGGGTTTTATTTACATTTATAATGCTATAAACTCATCAGTCCTGAAATTGAAGAATCTTATTGATAACCTCAATTTATGAGGTAAGATCAAAAGTCATAAGTTAATCACATTTGTCCAAGGGATAACCTAATTTCAGAACATCAAAATTGGTTGATATTAAACATTAAGATGAGTATGTGATTACAAGTGTGAGGGCATTGTACGACGAATGAATAAGATATGAAGAACTTAAGTTTCCTGTCCAACAATAGGAGGTTCCAAGGACAGTCCCAATTATGAATAACTGTAAGAAATTCTCACCAGAGAAATGAGCCGCACTGAAAATGGCTGAGCTTATGACAACTGCTTGTTGCCATTTCATTCCGGACGTAAGAGATGCTAAAAGGAACCCTCTGTAAACAATTTATTCCAACAGGGGAGTGACGATGCAATAAACAAGGATGCAGGCAGTTTGAGAAACGAAACCACTTGAAAGGATTTCCTTCATTATGGGGTTGTTCACATCCTGCAGCCATGTGTTACGAGAAAAAGATCAGTTGATAAGAAAAAAACTGCATAGCTGCTTAAAAATTCGAGGCTGTCATAATTGGTCTCCTTTGATCTATAAATCTTGAAGAGCACAAGTCATCTGAAATGAGGAAGAAAAAATGAAAAATAAACAATAAGGAAAGTTGAGACTCAGTATGCTTTAGCTAATTGATGAGTCATCATTCAGTGAAGCGCCTTATTCATTGTAAAATCATCTCCTTATTCGTTGTAGAGTGGTTAGGGAGATATTTGATGTTTCCTAAGCAGTGGCAAAGTTGCTTCGTAATTAGGGAAATAGAAGAAATGGCAAGAGGAAGAAGAAGAAATGGAAATGTTCCCCTCTGTTTTATGTGGTGAGTCCACGGGAAAGAAACTGCTGGTCTTATGATTGAATGGAGGATCCAACTCATAAACTGAAGAGTCATACTTTGGCTGTTCTTTTAGCTGGGTGACAGGAAAAGGTATATCCTTCACACCGGACCAGAGGAGAGTTAACCTGAGGAAGCGTACCTCTTCTGATTTAAAACTACTGTAGAAGAACCAAGAAACTCCATACCAAGAGCACGGACTAACCAAACAAAAAACAATATCTATAACAGGCCGCAAACAGAACAGAGTCTTCCAGACAACGGAGATGGCCCAAATATCAAAAAATTTCATACTAACTGGTCTTTCTGGACCTCCTCCATAAACCATGCAAAACTTCCACTAAAACAGCTATAGCCACTCTAGGCACCAAACTGATCCCAAGTACCAATCATCCAGGCCAAGCAACAATTCCCTAGCAATATGACCCATGATTTTTCAGAACACAACTTTTAGAAAAGAATCATCATATGATCCAACTTGAAGCCTTCAGAAAACACAAACCCCTTGGAAAATGGGCTCAAGGGACAAGCCTATCTGGTGCAGATAAATGGTTCTTGATGTTCAACCAGAATAAAAAGAGTGGCAAGCAATGTGATGACTGAACCAAAGAAAATAGGCGCAAGGCACTGAAAGAAGAGGATTTGGAAGAAATTTCAATTTCAGCCCTCATGTAATTCACCACCAGGCGAAGTAACCCAAACTACCTAGTCACTCCTATCACCATTAGGTTCCTCAGTCCAAACGGATATAGATTTAAACTCCAGAAGCTAAGTTTAAAATCTTTTCCAACTATCATTCATATAAAATGTTCGAAAGTTTTCAAAGCATCATTATAGAAAATTAGAAACCCCGATTTTTTTAATGTTTAGTGCCTTATCTTTATATAGCCGCTCCCAAGCCTGAGAAAAAAAGAGGATGCTTGCATTAAGTAGCCTGACAGCCAGCTTAAAACATTTGTCACAACCATTAGTCGACCCCAAGCAGTTGGGAAAAAGGCTTTGTTGCTGTTGCATTATACAAAATTATTCTTCCTAGCCCTCTTGGATAAATTTTTGGAAGACAACCATTTCAACTTCTCAAGCATAATTGCTCTGTTTCTGCTTTATACTTTTAGCGGGTGGAACACAACCTCAAATAAGGATTTATAGTCAAAATTTAGAAATGCGAGTTTTTTAAGTGATTGGCAAAATAAGATTAGTATATGAGAAAGACGGTAAAAGAATTAACTTGGTCCAAGGTGGCTTTCTCTTTTACATTTAAATCAAAATCAAGATGCCATGAAAAATCATAAAACTTAAAAGAACCATACCAACATCCCCATCAAATAAATTCTTCAATCAATATAGAAAAATATAATATGCAGTTCCTCAGTACAAATCGTTTATCAGTCCCGCATTAGTAATACACCACATCAGTAGAAAGGAGAAAGATCAATATGCATCATTGACTTGGTATAGTAAGACATAACAAAATTCTACTTTCTTAAAAATTTCACATATTAAGTAAGGTTAAACATGCTCAAAAGGTTTGAAATAGTAAAGAACCAAAGAAAATGGGCGCAAGGGACTGAAGGAAGAGGATTTGGAAGAAATTTCAATTTCCGCCCACATGTAATTCACCATCAGGTGAAGTAACCCAAACTACCTAGTCATTCCTATCACCATTAGGTTCCTCAGTCCAAACAGATATAGATTTAAACTCCTGAAGCTCAGTTAAAAATCTTTTCAAACTATCATTCATATAAAACGTTCGAAAAAATTTTGAAGCATCATTATAGAAAATTAGAAACACCGATTTTGTTATGTTTAGTGCCTTACCTTTATCGTAGCTACCAAGGCTGGAAAAAAGTGGATTCTTGCATTAAGTAGCCTGATAGCCAGCTTAAAACATTTGTCACAACTATTAGTCGACCCAAGTAGTTGGGAAAAAGGCTTTGTTGTTCTTTTTGTTGCATTATAGTACAAAATTATTCTTCCAAGCCCTCTTGGATAAAATTTTTGGAAGACAACCATTTTCACTTCTCAAAACACAATTGCTCTGTTTCTGCTCTATACTTTTAGTGGGTGGAACACAACCTCAAGTAAGGATTTATAGTCAAAATTTAGAAATGTGAGTTTTTTTTAAGTGATTAGCAAAATGAGATTAGTATATGAGAAAGAAAGAGGGTAAAAGAAATAACTTGGTCCAAGGTGGCTTTCACTTTGACATTTAAATCAAAATCAAAATGCCATGAAAACTCCCAAAACTTTAAATTACCATATCAACATCCCCATCAAAATAATTCTTCTATATAATATGCTGTTCCTCAGTTCATATAGAAATCATTTATCACCCCGCATTAGTAATGCACCACATCAGTAAAAAGGGGAAAGATCAATTTGTAACATTGACTTGGTATGGTAAGATATAACAAAAATTCTACTATCTTAATAAAATTAAGATATTAAGGCCAACAACTGTGTAAGGTCAAACATCTCAAAAGGTTTGAAATAGTAAAGTATATACATTAAGTGGTTAAAACTCATTAATACAAACCACCATGCAATAAAATGATCTATTATTGGGATTGGGATTTATAAAATTTTATCATGATGACAAATTTTCATTGGAGAACTATCGAGAAGAATTAGCTATGTAAAGTAGGCCAGCATGCCACTTCATATTTATAATAGTTCACAAAAGACGGTTACTCCTCACTCCCCAGCCCCCCATTCCTTCCAAGTTTCCAAGCAATGTCCTTGTTTGTTCCCCCAGGAAAGAGTGGTTTAACAATTGTAACATAAAGATTTAATTGAAAAATTGGTATGCTTAATAACGAGGTTCATCTTATTGATACAGTTCCAGTTGAAGTTCTGGGTGCAAAACTAAAATTCTGTTATGTACTGTGACAGATATTAAATTGTCCAACCAATAGAGAGAAAGGGGGAACTTTAGTCCTATATTACATTACAGTTGATCCTAAAATATACAAGGAGGAATTGAGGAAACAACAATGAGTGGCGTGTACCGTTATAAATGTTATTCTGCCAATGAAATATTCACTCTCTGGTTCATCACTTTCCTTGCATTAGAAATTGAAATTTTAATGCTCTCTCTCATGGTTGTGTCATTGACATTAAAAATCAAGCTACTCCCTCCAACAATATGAAACTACTGGGAATCAGGATAGGGTTTGGAATTTTTTCGCCTTTACTGGTCATATATGAAGATGAACTTATGCATACATATATACATTCTCTAAACACTCTGTCCACAATCTTGTAAGAAACTTAGTAAACATGAGGAGCATGCAACTCCATTTTGTAATTTAATAAAATACTGTAAATAAGAAAGCATCAAGGAAAAGAATATATAGTTCATTAAACCAACCTTGGGCCCTATCAATTGGTCAGCAAGGAGTGAAGTAATGAAAACTAACAAGATAAGAAACCCAAAGCCCAGTGCTGATGCCGTCAACCAGTTCCTATCTTTTGATAGCTTCTCAGCTTGGAACAAGTTAACAAACTTATATCCTGGCTTTGCAATGCACCTTAGTAGCCACAATACTCTAGTGAGCTCGAACATTTGAATTGCAAGCAGTGATAATGCCTGTGCTGAATAAGAGAAATATAAGTCTACTATCAGCATGCAATATTATCATTCTCAAACTTGATAAATAGTTCAGTCTGTGACACATTTCAATAGAAATATGAAAGGCAAATTCCTTAAACTTTTTGGGGCATAATTTAGAATAGGCCACAGATTTAGGATAAATGTTGCACAATGGGTCATTGAATTCAGCATAAACAAAGGAATAAATCATTGTCTCCAGAATCATGCAAATGCCAAGTCCCTATGGGAAAGCTCCATAGTTTGTATCAAATGAATGATATCAAATTGAGCTTACTTGCTCGGTCAAAACCACTTTTTTTGGTGCTTGGCTCTTGTTCTTCCGCTTTTGGGTGCACAAGTCTTTCAAGAATTTGCATAAGCCAGAATTTGCTTAATTGCATCCAATAGTGGAAGATTAACTTTCACTTGCCTAAACATTTCCATAATTTCATTGGTTTTTGCCTTTTGCTTGTCTTTTGAAATGAATCCTTTTAAGGCATCCAAAAATAGAACTTTTGGTTCAAACACTTTTTCAGAATTTTCTTTTGAACTCTCTTCAATACAAGAAGTTTTTAAATCACTTTGTTTCAAATCATTTTTCAACAAAACTTTTTCAACATCATTTTTCAAAACTTCTTTTTCAAACACATTTTTCAAGACTTTCTCATTCACAAGATTATGTACATGCAATGAAGGATGAATGAAATGTGAAACGGGACGGGTGACAACTTGAGGTTGCACCTGTTCACTCTCTTCATTGGACATTTCAACTCGATTGTCCACAATCCTACCACTCCGCAAGGTAGTCACCGCATTAACATGTTCAATGGTGTGGCCTTTCGATGAGGAATGAGTTTCTACAACACATTGTTGCTTAGGTGGGGCGTTAATAGACATCTTTCCCTTCTCTCTTGCATTGAGAGTGCTTGTTATTTGCCCTACTTGGGTTTCTAGCTTCGTAATAGATTGAGATTGAGAATGGAACAATTGTGTGTTAGCCTCTAAAGTGCCCAAAGCATTCAAAACTTTTTCTTCAAAGCCGGGACTTCTAGTATTACCTTGAGAATAAGATTGGTTGGGAAAATGAGAATTAGCAAATTGATTCCCTTGTGATTGATAAGGTCTACAACCTTGGGATCCTTGGTTTTAAAGTGGAGGTGAAATGTACTTCCTTGAAAACCACATTAGGAAGGATTTGAGCACTCTCCTTGGTTTTTCCAAGAGAAATTCGAATGATTCCTCCAACTTGGATTATAATGAGTACCATAAGGATTGTTCCCTTGGTTCACAAAAGCTGCATTGACTTGTTCATTAGGTTCATTTTGCACTTGTCTGTGAGGACAATGAGAAGTAGAATGAAGAACACTAGAACAAGTCATGCATGTTTCATTTGATACACAATGAGAATGGTCAGGGAAGGAAGATACTTGGTTCGCCGAGTTTTGGTTAATCAAAAATTGATCAAACCTTTGAGATAAGGACTTCATTTCGGCGACTATTTCATTTGAATGGTCGACTTGATGTAAGCCAACACTCTTCCTACCTTGTGAATTTCTACCATTCTTGGATGATAGTATTCTATGCAAAGAATTTTCACTCATACTCTCATAAAGACGCCACACGTCATCCTCATGCCTATCAATGTATGAGCCACCCATGGAAGCATCAACCATACCCTTATAGTTGTCCAATAAGCTCTAAAAGAAGTATTGACCTAATTGCCATTTGGGCATGCCATGATGTGGACACTTCCTAAGTAACTCATTGAAGCGTTCCCATGCCTCATGAAACGTTTCTTCATCCCCATGTGAAAATTCTCGAATTGAGGTTCTCATGGTATTGGTCTTAAAAACCGGATAGTATTTCTTCAAGAACTCTTGTTGCATTTCTGCCCAAGAAGTGATTGAAAAAGGCCTAAGATTGTTAAACCAATACTTTGCCTTGTTTTTTAAGGTGAATGGAAAAAGTTTGAGTCTTAAAACCTATTCCGGCATGTCCGTATATTTTACGGTGGAACATATTTCAAGAAACTCATCCAAATGCTTGTAAGGTTCTTCACTTGGAAGTTCATGATAGTTAGGAAGCATTTGAATGGTTTGTGGCTTAATTTCATAATGATGTGCGCTAAATGGAGGCAATTGGATGCATGTAGGTGTATTATACTCATTAGGGATATAATGGTCTCTTAAAGTAAGAGGTGGATTAGCTACTTGAGGTGCAACATGAACACCTTGGTTTTGAATTCCTTGATTGATGATGGGAGGTTATGGTGCATACATTGGCCTTGGCATTCCATATGGAGCTTGGCCTTGTTGTTGTGGTGGTTGGTGAATGTATGGCTTAGGCATGCCTAATGGTACTTGTATGTTCTCATTGTGCACATTAGGATGAAGGATACCTTGTTGGTCTATGTGACCAAGGTCCTCAACATGATCATCATTATGGTCATCTATTGATAGATTGGTTCCATTTGAACTTCCTCTTCCCCTAGGATTTCTAATTACGGATTCAAGATGCAAATTAAGAGGGACAAGAGTGGGTCTCAATGAACGAAGTCCATGTATGCACAATGCAAAACACAACAAGCACAAAGAATGACAAACACTATGCCTTCACAACAATGCAATTAGACTTCTTCCATAAACACTTAATTCATACTCCCATGCTTTAACAACAATGATGCAAAGAACAAATAAAAACAAGCATCCACGTGGACCGACGATTTAACTAAGGGATTGAGTAAAGAAAGAGCTCACAAAGGTCCTTTAGCACTTCAACTCCAAATTTAAAGCTTAGCTTAGCAAATTTTTAGAATTTTTAACTTTTTTCCTTGCTTGCTTAGCTTGAATGCTCCTTTGCTTGCTTCATCTCCAACAATGCACCTAGTCAAGTAAGAACAACACAATAAGTAACCAAAAAGAAAAATAAAAATAAAGTAAAGACACGATCAAAAGAGTACTAATCCTAATTGATTCCACAAATCCGACGTTGCCAAATTAAATCAATCAATCCCAG
Source organism: Cornus florida (assembly GCF_030987335.1). Lineage (NCBI taxonomy): Eukaryota > Viridiplantae > Streptophyta > Magnoliopsida > Cornales > Cornaceae > Cornus > Cornus florida. Next base: position 84,356,590 of record NW_026775575.1, read on the forward strand.
CAACGGTGCCAAAAACTGACACGGTTATCAATAGGCCGCACTACCACTAAGTTTAAGAGTGTGCATTATAAGGCGAGGGCCAAGAGTTTTACATTTATATAAGCCACTACTACCTTTCACTATAAATATAGATAGGGAGAGTAGGGATCGTCCCAAGGGATTGTGACGATCGAACAAGGTCGTGGAATCGTTATTAGGGTTAGTAGGTCGAGTGATTAAACAATTGGTTGGTTGGTTGATTAGAGAGCAACTAAATTAAACTAAGTGATAACAAAAGAATGTAATTAAGAGTAAGTAAGAGAGAGAGAGATCTTGGGGTTTAGAGATCACCACCAAGCAATACATTTCTATACCATTGACAAGTGACTAATGAGGGCAAATGGTGTGTTGCAATATTGGTGTGTGTGTGTGTTTGGTTGATTCAACAAGCAAGAATGACTAGTTAAGCATGTATTGTCTAAACATCATGTGAAAGGCATAATATATCTAAGCAATGAAGCATATATTGTCTAAACAACATGTGAAAGGCACAATAGATCAAAACAAGTCATTAATTCTTTCATTAAGCTCACAATCCAAATACAACACAAGGTTAGAGACATATGCTTCTTGTATTCAAAAGCTTGGATCATCAAACAACAACCATAGATTGTCCTCCCATTTAACACTACACTACAACTACACTACATCTACACTACTAGCATGAAAATAAACTAGGAGAGAGGCACAATCCATCAAGGAATAAGTATGAACCATCAAGAAAATCACAAGAGCATTCTTTTAAGCACTATATTTTGACAATCTCTAAATCTATAGCATCAATACACATAGACATGCATCAATAATACAAAATCTAGAGATAAGCACATGAACATCTATCCTAGCATACATAGACATATGGATATAATGAAATGATCAATTGGAAACATTAAACTACATAAATCATTGAATAAATAAGATCTATATATATCAAAATGTCAAAACATCAATTACAACACTAATCTATCAATAATACACAAGATTAAAATATAGAAAGCATGCTTGGGGCTAACTCTAGCTCCAAGAGGATGTCTAGCCACTCATGGTGATGTTGCTCCAACCCTCAAGGGCTAACTCCATGGAAGAAATCTACTCCTTGTTGATGAAGAACTCCAACGGTGTCTCTAGCCTCCTCCTCCTCTAAGCGCTCCTCTAAGCGCTCTCCAAGAGAATAAACCCTAGAATTGTCTCTCTCTCAAAAAGTGCATCATATTCCTTTTATAGGTAGGTCAAGTAACACATAAAATGAGCTGGGGTCGTGCAAAGAATATTCTCTAATGATTGGATAGAGGACGGATTGCACAAGCTGGAAATTTAACTTTTTCGCACTAGAGGAAGTTCGATCAATCGAACCTTGGACTTGGATCGATCGAACTGGCTGAGATCTATCGAACTTAGGCTGGATCGATCCAACTGGTTGAGCTTTTTGGCAAAGACAAATCCGAGATATTTTGGGAAATATTTTTGGAAAAAAGGACAAAAGTGGTTAGTGAGCACTACAAGAAATAAGTTCATTTGGGACAGGTAATTTGGGACGGATTAAATTCTGTCTCAAAAAGGAAGGTTTTAAGGACGGAATAGACTTGCCGTCCCAAGTAACCCAAAAAAATGCGCGCCAACAGCTTCTCCTATTTCAAGGAAACAAAAAAAACGCGCCAACAATTTTAGGGGGAAATTTTTTTTGGTGAAATTGGATTTTGGGACGGAAAATAGATGTGTAGGGACAAAGGCTTTTCCGTGCCTAATTAATACTACACGTGTCAATCATTTATGTCTCTCTTCATTTATAAATACCAAATAAAAAAATAAAATAACAATTGAAAAAAAGAAAAACTGCGTCGTTTGGGTTTTTAACAAAACCCACTTTCTTCACTCTTCAGCACACACTCTCTGAACCCGGCAGCTTCAACGCAAAAACTCTCTCTAACCCCATGGCCATATCGCGTTCTCTATGTAATCCATAGATGCGGACTCTCAGCAACCCCTTCTCTCTGCAACCATACCATTTCTCTCTCTCTTTCCATACCTTCTTCGATTATTCCTAATTATTTATTCTCTTTATCTCTCAATTAATTTGTGCCCTAATTTGTCAAGAGCAGCAAAAGCCTATTGATCTATCACATGTTCTTGAATATCAACAACATATTTTGATTTTTCTTGGCAGGTAAGAGATTTCGATTCTATTTCCTTACTATTTTTGTTTTGTATTTTAACATGTTCACACAAATCTTTAGTTGTTTTTTCCTTTTCCGTAATATTTTTTATTTTGTGTTACAAATCCCTAGTTACTTTGCACAATATCTTTATTTTGTACAAAGTTCCTAATCGATCATATTCATTACGGAATTGCTTCCCAGAAAGCCTCTTTTCACGGTTCAAATCAATAGCAATTTTTTATTTTGTTTTGAGTTACAGATAATCCTTTCTCTCCTTGTCTCGGGTTGGGTTGGGGTTTGGGATTCTCGGCTTTGGGCCTATCACATTAGATTTTCCTTATATGTGTTGCTGTAATTTTTTTGTCTGATTATTGTATAAGATTTCTGCATACTGAAAAGCTTTTGAATTTTAAATAATCAGGAAGTTTACAAATTAATGCTGCCAAGTTCTGTTTGTTTCAGACCGACTGAAAGTTCTAAATAACAGATTTAGAGCACAAGCTTTTCTTTCATATCTATAGCAAATTTTTTTTTGCAGGCATGTCTTTCATATTGCAAGTTATAGCTCCATTTGGTAGTTCTTAGATACACAAGATATCAATATTTTAAAACAATAAACAGATAGAAGTTATCAGCATATAGCTAATACCAGAAGTAGTTAAAAACTTCTACATCTGGAACTATATTAAGATGTTGTAAATTTGATCGAAGAATCGACCTAATGAGGAGTCTTCTTCATAAGAATCGAGTTCATCCAACTGTTGTTGATCTGAATTTAAACCTAGTAGAGGTGTCCTAGTCATTCACAGTGTCTGTCAATATTGCTTGCAGTTTTGTTGACCACTGCAATTTTTAAGCTCTTTCTCTCCGTTCAAGTACTTCCATCAGATCGACCAAGAATACTTTGATGTAAAGAACATGATGGAGGAGAGGATCCTGCTCTAGTTCTATGTTAATTTATAGTAATTATTAGAAGGAATTCAGTGAACTTAAACCTTAGTTCTATGTCAATTAATTATTATTTGTTTACAGTGTTGGGGGATGTGGTTCTAATAAGTTTGAGCTCTAGCTACCATATATGCCTCTTGAGTTGGAGATACAGTAAATAAAAAATAAAATAAAAAACAGAGAACACTGAATGTCGAGGTAACTTTGCCTCTTTTTTTTTTTTTTTTTGTAGTCTTCTTTTTACTTTTTTGGATGACAATACATATATGGTTTCTAAGAGAGAGTATAAATAGAATTTAGTAGTAACCCATCTCTGTTAGTCCAGTCCAATGTATGACTCTTGGAAATCTCTTTAGTTTTTTTAAGTTTCAACAAAATACAACCATGTGATAGAAAGAAAAAGAAAGTAAAAAGAAAAAAAAAAAAAAAAGAAGAAGACAAAATACAACCTTCAGTACTCAGTACTTGAACATTTTTAGAATATGTGTTGTTTATGTCTTTTTGCCTTTTTATTTCTTTCTTGTTTGGTTATTTTAATCCTTCACCCTCCTACTTAATTGTTAGTCTCTAATTTATCAGTTTGTTATAAAAGATTTTATTCGCCTTTTGCTGCAATTTACTATGGCGTCCAATGAACCTCGTCGCTCCATGAGATCTCACAATGGCTCGCCCAAAATGCTCCTACATCTTCCCAGCCACAGCCAGCAGTGGAAGGTGAAATTTTTTTATATTTACATTTACTAAGATCCTTACATAATTACTAAAAGTTGGTCCAGCAGTGGAAGGTGATATTTTTTTATATTCACATTTACCAAGACTTTTATTTTTCAGGTTCTTCAAGAGAAGTTCCAAGGCGTGGCAAAGCTGTAAACGAAAAAGGAGAATGAGGATCATCTCCTAGGACCTGCCATCAAAATGTACAAGAATGCACATTTCAAGGAAGGAATTGGATGGGTTAATGATGATGCTCGCAAAGCATATGTAAGTTATGAAATCTTTTTAATTTTTCATAGAAATGGTTGTTTACTTGTGTCTAGAGCGAACTCGGAACACATCCTCGAAGGTGATCGATAAGTTTAAATTCTTGAGCTTTTAGAACATTTGGATGTCAAACATGCACATATAAGCTTTAAGTATATACAATACATGTCATGATTGAACAATCAAATATGAATATGAAATTAAGCTAGCTAACGAAGAGTATCTAAACAATCTTTAAGGTTTTCTGTTCTTATTCGTTAGAGGTCTATTTACAGTGCTATTTTTGCTGTCATTGAGATTTGCTGCTGCTACTAGACTAAGTTTTACTTTATTGTCATCTGGCTCTTATTGTTCTTGCTTATAGATGGTTGGTGTTCATTCGTATGGATGTCAAGTGTGTGAACAGTTCCATCACGGGGAAGTACTTTTCTCATTGTTATTTGTCCCTAACTAACCAGTTGCATTATGTTGGACATGATTGATGGTTTACAGTTCTCATTGATTTTTATACCTGGCACTATCTCCATAAGGTTTATGACTGTTGTTTCTTCCTCTCTAAGCTTTTCAGTTGTTATTCATTTAGCTGCTATTTAAGGATATTTCATAGGGTGCTTAGGATTTTTAATGGATGGATTGTTTGTTTTTTTTTTTAAGTAGGGGTTCATTGTTTACACTTCACAGTGTTGTTCAACTTGAAGCCGCATTGCCTGTAAATGATCTATTTTGTGCATGTAAGAATTAAATATATAACCCCAAGAAAAAAACAAAAAAATTGTGTTTTGATACTGAGTTGGATGGGTCTGAATTCTGATTATTTTCATTGAGTGTATGATCTCGTGTTCATTCTAGTTTGAGATCCATTCTAGTTAATCATGATTGCATAAAATCTATATCTAATAATGGTACTTCTATATGTTTAATTATTTTTTTTTGGTCTTCCTAAGTAATACTATATTAACTATTAATTCTGGATTCTTAATTGTTTGGAGTGTATTGATTGATTGTATGTTTTGTTTTTGGAGTCCTTAGAAGTTATTTGTGTTGTAACACAAGATTGAGGGACTAGGGATGGGATTTTTTTTTTTTTTTTTTTTTTTTTTTTTTTTTTTTATGTTGGGTTAGAATTAGCTGATCTATTACTATAATTTTGTTATTCACTACAATAAAATATAAAAGTAATGACAAAAGTTTACTTTTTCCAAATGATTAATAATTCTAAAATTTGCAAGTGACAGTGGTCTTTTAAAAATGAGTAAAAGATTATTTGTCTTTTATCTTTTAAGTGATAAAAATGCTAGCCACCTTATTTCTTCTCCTTAATACAAAATGCAACCATGCTTGATTTCTAGCTAAGAGTGCACCAATGTGTCATTCTTTATTACTTGCTGGAGTAGTTTTCATTTAATAATTTTGTTTTAACTTGTTCATAAATTAAAAAATATCATGTTGCAGTCTTTTAAATGACACACACAAAAGGAACAAAAAAGGAACCTTAATGGGATAGGACCATGGATGAGGAAATTGAAAGAGTTATACATACACATATATATTCAAAATTCATCAATTCTAGTGTATCCATAATTGATTTTGTTTTTGCTAAACCAGTTACATGGATAAGTCTTGGATTCATCGTCATGCTAGGGGTAGTGAGGAGTATAACAAAGGCATAAGAGACTTCATAAAGTTGGCTAACAGACATAAAGATTTAAGTCTCAGGTTTGAAATCTTTTGTGTGTGACCAATTCTTTAGGAGTCACGATTGTAGACAAAAATAAAAAATAAAAAGAGAGAAAGAAATTAACAATGGCAAAATGTTTTGTTTTAACCCGAAACAAAATAAGTAATGTTTTGTTATATAATGGTTTGAATTATATTCGGAAGCGTGTTTGGTAATGTTTATTTGTTACAAAATGTTTATTTGTTCGGTAATGCTTGTGCATTGGTTTTAAAGTTGATTCCATCATCTTTCATGGCTCACCTTATCAACTAAGTCAGCATTATTCCAAATTGGCGCAAGTATCAAGAGTTGGGCTGTTTGAGGGATTGTGTTTGGGCAAGTGAAATAAACAGAAAAGCTGCTTTAGGTGCCTATTTAAGGCAGGCTGAATCCCAAGAGGCCAAGTAAACACAACACAATCACAAATAGCTAACCATGCTGAAAAACTCTCATTTTCATTCAACATTTTTTATGATGGATCTGGCATTGTTTCGTTAGCATCAGATCTATTTAATTGGCTATTCTTACTGATCATGTATGATCGAGTAGAGAAGAGATGTGACTTAGGCCTTTAATTTTTTTGCCATGACGTCTCTGTGTTTTGTGTAACTCTGTTTTGTGTGTTAATGATGTTACCGGAGAAATTTTTACCACTGCATAGCAAACATATCACTCTTTTCAATTATTTGAACTAAAATTCTCATCATCCTTAAAGTTAGAGTGCTTCAGTTTTGCCTTAATTCCAAATAAAATTGGTTTTCTTGATGAAAGCAATAGAAATTACTACGTATTACTTATCTAGGTTGCATCAATTTCTCTATTAAATTACTTCATTGACATTTCAAAATGCAGGATAATATGGTGGCCCAATCAAAGAAATCTATTAATGTGGATGCTAGTAGTCCAATTCCAGTGGATGAACAAATATTGGAGAATTGTCTTGGAAAAGGAAAGGGTACTTATTTCCGTGGGTTTGGTCATAGAAAGAAGGCTGCACGAGGACGTAAGAGGAATGCCAATAGTGTAGAATTGGTGGCAGAATTAGAAGCTGAAGAAATATGTGATGGAATGATGGAGTTCATAAATGATTTGAAAACAACTGTGGCTAGTCTTGCGAAGAATCAAAACAAAATGTGAAGAAAGTTTTTGATTAGAAACTAATTTTTTGGAATTATATATGATGTTTTTTGGTACTGTTTTGAGAATTGCTGGAAGTGTGATTTGAACTACCTATATATATTTTAATTAATGGTTATTATTAGTGTTGACATTAAATTTAGTTTGTGTAGAAGTAGATTATGAATGGATATAGCATGTAGATTATGAATGGATGGATATAGCAGGCTATGAATCGAATATAGCATATGCCAAAAAATAAAAAATAAAAAAAATACATCATCCGTCCCAAATACCAATTTGAGATGGCATAAACATCCGTCCTAAATACTCAATTGGGACATGGCATAAACATCTGTCCCAAATACTCAATTGGGACAGAATAAAATTTCGTCCCTAATGCTCAATTGGAATGGATAATTATCTTCGGTCCCTAATGCTCAATTGGGACGGAGTTTTATTCCGTCTCAATTAGTCCGTCCTTAAAACCCTTTTAGGACGCTATATATAGAGACGGTTGCATTAGCCGTCCCAAAAAGGTATTAGGGACGGATTGGGCACCTATAGGGACAGTTTTTTTTGTCCTTAATATCACCATTTCTTGTAGTGGGGTAGTACAGTTGTGGATAGGATCAATCATTTGAATAAGGACAAAAGTGTTCGATCAATCGAAGGGTGGTGTTGGATCGATCGAACTTTGGACTTTTTGCTTTTGGGCTAAGGCTTGGATCTATCTTGAAGTGCTAACATCGATCAGTGTTCGATCGATCAAACCTTGAAGTTAGATCGATCGAACTTTGCTGCTTCCCACTTTTGGCTTCATTTGCTTCTTTCTTTCTCCACTTTGCTCATTTCTTTGTTTAATCCCAGAATTGCTTCAATTAAGCTCTTATTTGTTAGCTTATTTTCGGGATAAATGCTTGAAAATGGAAATAATACGAAATCAATCTAAAACGGTAGAGTAAGATAGATAAAGGTACTAGAATGCTTAAGCTTAAGGGGTTTAAATACGCACTTTTCAGCGCTAATCACGCACCAAGTACCCAGCGTTATTTTCTTCCACAGATATGACTTGATTTCGGGAACGAAATCTTTTTTAAGTTGGGGAGAATGTAATGTTTATTTATTTTACAAAAGTATAAAAGTGAGATTTGTTTTGAGTGGGCCCCACAAAGCACTACGCACATTTTATATAAGCATACATTATTTTTTTTTGTGGCCATTTCTCTCTTTAGACTCGGGCAAAGCTCTTTCTCTCTTTCTCTTCCTGCTTTCTTCTTTTCTTATTTTCCACCATTTCAACCTTTGATTCCTCTCTCAATTCTTAGTGTTTTTAAGTGTCGTTTGCGGCAAAACGGAGAGCACGGCGAGCTCTACACTTGTGTACCAGCAATTTTAGATTTGAGCAACCTAGGGAGTCCGAAAATCTTGACCCATTTTGAGGGTTTGAGGTAGAAATTGAGGGTTTTGGCTTAAATTGAGGTAGGGGTGTTTAATCCATAATCTCTTAGATTTTGGTGAATTATTTTTCATAATTTTTGTTTAATTTATGTTCTAATTTTTGTTATTTTCATATTTGTTATATGTTGTATATGAGATATGTATATATACATGTTAGTTGTTATGTGATAAAGGACCATGTTAAATTGATGTTAAATTTCATATCTATATGCTGAATTTTATGATTTTGAAGCATGATGTAAATTTCTAGAATATTCCTATAAGGGATGTATATTGTAAATATTTGACTTGTAACAAAAAAAATAATAATAATAAAAAATAAAAAATAAAAAAATTGGTACGTCATTGAAATGCATAAGACATATATGCATTCATTGGGAAAGAATGGGAAAAATTGATTTGAAAGAAATGAAATGGATTTTGGGAAAGAATTTTGAAATGGATTTTTGTGAAAAACCCGGCCGCTTAGGAGTTGCCTAGGGACCGCGGCATTAGTGAGGCCTAGAGGGGGCTAAGGAGACCGCCCTAGTGTGGTTGAGTTACCTGGCCCCAAATGACGCCATGGAGTTGTCATGGGTCAGGGACAGTGGCCAATCCTCCTCTCGTGCCGCCATGGAGTTGCCATGGGACGGGTTCACTAACGGTTTGGAAATGATAATAGAAATGGCTTTGGGAAAATGAGGAGTGATATTGCATGGCACGGCATGTCAGTGCATGGCATATTTATTTGTGGTATTGGATTAATGATGAGGTATCATAGTTATACTTTTACTCCCAGCATGGTATGATCCTAATTTCCTTATTCCTATTCATTGTGTGGATTCACGGGGTCTCAAGAAGTGTGCCTTAGGCACTACCTACTGAGCAATTTTGCTCACCCCTATTATTTAACATTTTTTAGGGCTCGGAAATGAAGTGGCGGATGACAATCCCCCGCAAGCTTGAAGAAGATTAGAAGTTGTATTTTGTTATATTTTGTATCTTAGCCCTTTTTTTTTTTTTTTTTTTTTTTTTTTTTTTTTTTTTTTTTTTGTATTGTCTCAAACTATGTAAAAGAGTATTTACTTTTGCATATCATTGCCCTGTAACATAACTAAGACACTTGATTATTTTTGTTGTAAACTGAGACCATGTAAATGCTTAAGTTGAAGGGGATGACGATGATGGGCTACTTTGGGAAGGTTATTGATGTTGTAGTATTGGGGAATGCATTATATGTCATTTGTATTGTGTATTGGTGCAGGTTGGATAGGTCTTGAAAGGCCGTTGTTTTTTTTTCTTCATTTGAACAGGTTGTTGTACAACCATTTTTAGAGGAGGTCATGCCGAAATTTTTTAAAATTTTTTTAATTATTTTCGGTATTCAATTTAGGGTCGTTATAGTCATGTCCTAATTGGAAAAGTTGATGAGGTGAGACCAGTTGATGCAGAGGACCTAAGTGGCTCCAATTGTCAAACCAGAAATTGATGGAATTCCCATCCCCAATTTTTAGATTGACAAGGGGTTTGAAGTTGTCTCCGAGGCTAAGGATCTTCCTCCAACTCCAAGAGCATTGGCCTGGCACTTTGACCTCCCAAATACATCTGTCCTTTAGCAGGTAAGTACTTATCCATTGAACCCATAGCATGTCTTTTGAATTGATAATTCTCCAAAATTGCTTCATGATTGCAACTTCATTCCATGTAGAGAGGTTGGACAACCCCAAACCACCCACTCTTTTAGGTAGACAACACTTCTCCTAAGCAATTTTAGCCCCAGTAGATTTCAGAATAGGACCAGACCATAAAAATGCACCAAAAATGCTTTCCAATTCATGAATAATGCTAGCAATTTTCTCCACACAAATGTAGCAATTGAATTACTAAGTCAGACTTCGTTGTGTGTACGGCCATATGAAGCACTGTGTCGCCGTTAATAGTTAGAACTTGCAATGGACCCTCTGGATATTGTCCACGCTGTCGACAGTACAGTTCAACCAGCTTGCTTCTCTCTTCTTTCATTAGAGCATTGTAAAGCAAACCATTACACTTGTATAATTCAACATTATCATCATTCCAACCAGTAGAGTAAGAATGCGCCATGCCTACCGCCGGATTGATGGATGTGATCATAGGCAGGCCGACTAGATATATATATATCTGTCTCTGTATATACACATTCTTGATTACACTCAATCAATTGGGTTATGAGCCTCATCAAGGTATCCAATCAAACTTATTATTATTCTTTACTTAGATTGACAAGTAAAGTTTATAGTACGTGTATATATATATATACCTGCTTTTTAACCTAAAGTTCATCATATCATGATCGTTCAATTAAACAATTGTTTCGAATCAATCTTTGGGTATGGTGGTGGTTTCACGCACAAAGAAAAAAATCAAGGGATTTGAAAGCTTTGTAACCCTTGGGTCATCACATGGCCGGCTTAATGCAACGGGGGCTTTAAAGGCCCAACCATAGTGTATTAAAATTCTTTTTGAGAAATAAAAAAGATTTATATCCCATAGTTTGCAACAAAATCAAGCTAAGGTACAATTATTCTCTCTACTCTTCACAAGATTTATATATAATATATATATTTGGAAAATTAAGCAAATACATATACCCATATCTCTACGGAAGTTTGAACATCGGACCTTCCTCTTGAGGAGGGGGGCTTCTATCAGTGGAGTTATTTTCCATTTAGTAAGTACAGTATATAATATGAAAAGATTAAAATGATTGTAGAACACGCAGAGTGCCTATGACAGTTCAAGAAAGACGGGAAAAATGCGTGGTGTACCGAACACTATGCCTGAAGAATGAGGGAGTAGAAGGATGATGCTGAACCAAAAGGACGAATCAGACTTGGCTTGGCAAACACGTATTCCAATAAAAAATCAAAATCTTTCAAATCACTTATTCTTTTTCTATTGTCTTCTGTCTTCAAGGAAGAGACAAGCCAACAATCCCCTATGACATAGATCAATAGACTCATTTTCCTTCACAAAATCAAAGTTAGTGAGAAAGGATATGTATGCTATAATTAACGATTCCAAGCAGTGGCAAAAAATGCTATATATATGAAGATATAAATCAAAAAAGGAGTCCACACTCCACGTACACTTGATTAGACTGCACAAATAAATGGATTCTTTGTGGGTTTCTGTTTCTTTTCTTTGGATTATCCGTTGTTTTGTCTTTTCCAAGATGGGGAAATGGTTAGATTATGTATAATTTGATTTTACTTTTATATTTAATCCAAATAGTATGTCCACATTCCTCTTCATGGGTCAATGACAAACAAAAATAGTGAAGGAGATCGAAGTCTAGGAGGCAAGGCCATGGAGGAAAACTGCTGGAAAGAGCAATTAAAAAAATGCAGAGCTAGAAATGTCCACCATATATCACTTCATGTCGATTCCGTCCTTGAGAGTTCCTGCCAAGAATCTCTGCAAGAAACTTGGTTTCCAAATTGACAGCCTCATAGAAGTTGCTTAGATTCTTCGGGTGGAATTGACAACGATCCTTCAAATTCTTCTATTAAGCCTGCTAGTCGAAAAGCAAGCTTCACAGGTCTCTTTAGAGTCTGACGAATCCTCATCGAACACCAAACATTCTATCGATTTTTTTGTGTGTGTGTTTCAAATGAGATTGACATGTCAGCTTTCGCGGTCTATTTTATTCCTATAAGTCTTAATTAACCTCCTTTTGAAGTTCATCCTGTTCATGAACTTGGTGAAGAATGAATTTGCATGATAATGATAATTTAAAAATACATAATGAAACCGTATATTCGTCATAATAAAAGAAGTACATATATAGTGAAAGTTTTAAAACCGTACTACAAGGAATCAATCGACATTGTAAAAGGAAATTTAATTGTAACAATTAATACCTGGAAGACTGGAGAGAGCATGCATATATGTATATATAAAAGAAAGGATATATCATCTCATCTAGCAGGATAGGAAGGTGTTTTCGGCCTTGATTTCAAACAACAGGAGGAGTAGTTTGTTCAACTGGAGTTTTGCTGGAGGGAGGTGATGTTATAAATTTACCGAAGCAGAATAAACGTTTGATGCAAGATCGAAAAGAAAAGCGGCTATATCGAGGTCCTGTAACTCCTCCTGCTATATAGATGTTGGACATTAGCAGCATTCGCGCAAGAAATAAATAGGAAGGCACGAACGAGACAGACATGACGGTAAAGGGGAGGAATGCAACTGTGTAATAGCCAATTCTTGTCCACTGTTCTCCCTCTTGTACTAGAAGGACGACGGACGCCCCAAATGCCAATGCCTGCATTGACACTGAGAAAATTAGAACTGTACTACCTGCTGCTATCCTTCCTGGAACAGAGAGCTTGAAGTCTTGGAAGCGAAACCATGAAATGAGGACTGAGAAAAACAAAACCAATGAAATGAGAGTGCACAAAATGCAGAGGGCATCGGCGATGATAAAAATGAGAAAGAATGGGTGGTTGAGAAATATTGGAACGCCTGTTTCTTGATCTAAACCTCCTGGTACAGTGTACACTGCCGCAAAGGCAACAGCGGAGACAAACACACCAACCCATGAGCAGCTTTCTATTCTGTTCTTCACCTGTTCTACAGCTTTCATGCGAAGATGTTCCTTATTCTTAACAAATACTTCTTCAGCAGTCTTCCCTTCACGGTTGCGACACAAACTTGAATCTATTGAACATGATGAGCAAATTTTCTTTACATGCTGCATCCACATACATCAGCACAACTATATATAAATCAATCAAAAACATATTATATATCGTGATCGAACTCAACCCTAAAATAATAGGAAATGTAAAATTATTCTACACTGCGCTTTTTGCAAGGGATGCTAATAAAACTTTTTCACCGGAAGTAAAATGTTGAGGATTTAAGTTGGCTACGAAACCAAATGTGAGAGGAGCTGGTGGGACACACAGCAGCACAGTAGTATGGGGCCAGCCAGCCGCTCTCACATTCGGAGAGGAGTGGGATTGTCTATGAGCGCAAGTAAATGACATTGTAGAAGTGCAAGTACCTCAAATAAGAGCAGATCATTTTGCAATTGGACAATAAAGTTTCCCAGCACTGGTTCGAATATACAATCTTGTCCAACCATATGTAGAATGGTATTCAAATCTCTGTCTCTTCGCACAATAAGCCTCCTCCAAGGAATTCCCACTTGATGCAACACATCAAAGACCCATAGTTGTCGATATTTGATGGCTATATGTAAAATGTTGCACCCATTGCCATCAACATGCTCAACTGCCTGAGGGTACAATTGGAGTATCATCTCAACAATATCCACACACCCAGCTTTAATTGCCAAAAATAATGGTGTTTCTGTACTATTGCTTTTCTCCCCATCAATCTTGAAGGAAGCTGATGAAGATGATATTGAAGTCCATCCATTGTTTTGGTTCTCACTTGGCTCAACTTCTAGATGATTAGTTTGCTTAAGCTTCCATGATGTATTATCTAATTCTACTAAGAAGTGGGCAAGTTTCTCGGCTGATTCATATTTTAGCATTTCCTTCCTAATTGCTTCCCACAGAGGCACTTTCCAAACCCATGCATCTTCATTTCCAACAAATCAAAGTCAATAATCCATGAAAACTAACAATAATGGAACTCTATCTGAAGTTTTATTATTATATATATAAGTTCCCATGTGTACCTTTTCCTTTCATTGCAGCTGTAAATTTTAATTTTCAACTTTCAAGAGACCTAAAAATCACCAATTTCCCATCAGTGCACGGGACATTATTTTTGTTCATGTAGAGTATGTGTAAGATTCATTTTGTAATTAACAATAGTTCCGGCCTCCTGCTCAGTGAGAAGGAACTTTCTCCTTAAAGCAGGCATTTCTTGACATCATTGGACTATATTAGGTCTTGAAGCTGAAATCTCTTGATAACATTAAACTATATTAGGAAACTTTGTAACGTTTGACCCACCTAAAGTTGGTTATTTTCTTTTCTTTTTCATTTACTCGGTATGGTAGTATGGAAGAAAATTAGATGCTAGGGAGGAAAGAATAGATCAATGACGCATTCCTAGAGAAGAGTTTGTATATTTTTTTCTTTTTGTTTGGTTAGAAGAAAGAGAAGAGAATATAATAAAACCTTATTTTGTTTGGTGTAAGAGAAGAGAAGAGAAAGTGTTAATCATAAGAAAAGTTTGTAATTTAAAAACATTTAATATAGCATTGCGTTTCTTTCTCTGTGTTTTCAATTCATATTTGAAAGGAAGAAAATTTATGAAGGAGGAAAAATAACCTATCTATCCTCTTTTCTTTTCTCTCCTTGTCTCATCTCTACTAAATGAAAGAAATTTGTTTTTTCTTTCCTGTCTTTCTCTACCCCTTTCGTCCATCCTACCAAACAAAAATATTATAAACAGAGATGTGGCCTAATAATAAAACGTCAGGAAAAAGTGTTTTTCTTTTCTTGTTTTTTTTATGGGATGGGAAATATGGTTCATTTGTTGGATTTGTATTTTAATGTTAATTAGTATGCCCCTTCTTTTGAAAAAGCAAACAAAATGCAAGTTAAAAGATATGAAGGCGGTAACATAAGAATATCTCAATTATTCCTTAAGAAGTTAAATTTTTCAAAAGAAGACTCATTTTGTGACAGAGAGTATTTCATTTTCCCCTCATTAATATTGAGCCTACTGACCATGAGTCAATGCCTGAAATGCTGATGTCAAAAAAAAATAAATAAAATAAAATTCCATTTTTGCCCTTTAGGTGTGTAAAAGGATTATTTTCCTTTCCAACCGTGCTGTAAAATTACATGTTTACACCTCATTACATGACTAATGAAAAGAAAATATTGCGCTTGGTTTATAATTACCCCCATTATAAGATTAACAAAATTATATATTAATATAACAATATATAATTATTTCGATTTATTTATCACACTATCATTCTATATTATTTGATAATAATTTATAATTGCACATTATTACTCTAGTTAATTAATAAACCATAATTTTATTTAGACGTAATCAATTAAAAAAGATGTGCAATTGATGATGAAATTGAGATTGTAAACAATAACGAATTAAGTCGACCTTAAAGATTAAAAATATATATATTGTGGCTAAGAAGGTATTGAGTTATTTTTCATCCTGTTGTCGTCGTAATTGGAGCATATATAGCGGTGCGGTGACTTTCATTTTCTAACTGTGTTGGGTTTGTGGCTCGAAATTCGTGACAATTAGTTTAGGGTTTTTTTTTTTTTTTTTTTTTAGGACTTTTCAAAGAGACTTGTGAAAGAAATTATTTTTTTATTGGGATGCTTTTATTTTAAAGTTGTGATTGATGTGGTAATACCTGTAGGTAAATGGTTGAATTTTTATCCAACAGGGAATTGAAATTTGAAGAGTGTAAATAAAGGAGGGTTTGGGTAGAGAAATAGAGAGAAAAAAAAAAGATGTAAGGGGTTGAAAGATAAGTGTTGTGAGAAGAGAGGTGAGTATATGTAATTCTTCGAGATTTAACTTGAGAAAAAAGGGATACTTAGCCCAAAGAGAACCGGAGATGTGGTGTTCTTAGCCCAAAAAAGAACAGAAGAGTGAAAAAACGAGATCTAAGAGTGAAAGAAGAAAAGAGTGAAGAAATAAAAAAGTGAGAAATAGTGTAGGTTTTGACATATGTGATTATATATTATTTTTCTTAATATATGATGGTGAAATCTCTCCCCCTCCACAGTGGCCTAGCCACAAAGGGACAAGTGGGGGCAGCTACCCCCACTGAATTTTTAATTTTTTTAAATTTTATATGAATTTTTTTATATATTTATATAATTGTCCCCACTAAAATTTGACCGTGCACATATATATATTATATATAACCAAATGACCATTCACTGTATTACAAAAAAATATTCAAAATATTATATTATTTCCCACAAAATATAAGATATTCTTTCACACTTCTGATTTTACCACAAACAAATACATTATTTTCATCACATTTTCAGTCTTCAACATTTTTCTTTTGGCGAGTTTTTAACATTTTAAAAAATTCACAAAATCTAAACAAATACTGTAGTGCGAAGATAGGTAATCTGATATTTTTTTTTATCATCTAAATTTACGATTATTATGCCATGAATATTTTGAAAACTCGACTGCGCAATCGAAAGGAAGACCAATGAATAAATGATATGATGGTTGTGTATATTGAGAGAAACATATTTAGTACTGTTGACAATGATATTATTATTTAACGCTTTCAGAATATAAAAAATCGTCGAGGGCAGTTGTGAATGTACTGAATAAAAATATTATGAATCAATGGTTTAATTTTTACATATATTATTTTGGTTCAAATTATATGTATATGTATATATATATATATATATATATATATATATATATATAGGATAATGCTGAGCTACTTACTAGTGAAGAATGTTTAGCTACTTACCGGTGAGTAGCTTCACCCTACCCACCCCCTTGTGTGTTCCAATAACAATTTACCACATCAACTTTAATAATAAAATAATTCACATCCTCCTATATTTTCTCGGATCAACCATTGAATAAACGTGGGTTATTTTTTTTATTAAAGTCGTGGGTTATTTTATTATTAAAGTTGATGTGGTAAATTGTTATTGGAACACACAAAGAGTGAGTAGGGTGAAATTACTCACCGGTGAGTAACTAAGCATTATCCATATATATATATATATATATATATATATATATATATATATATTATTGCTACTAAAAATTGTTCCCACTAAAGGAAATTCCTGTCTATGCCACTGCCCCTCCATATATGAATGTAGAGTTGGGTGAACTATGTAAATTATTGTGTTGTGCGTTGATGTATATAATTATTATTTTTATATATATTTTTGTACATGTATGATGTGATAAAAGATTTAATTCTCGGCAACAATCAATCTTATGAAGTTAATATCCCTCTAATAGGCTGATGACAAAGGATGTGGGGTAAAAGCATTAATGCTTTAAGACTAATACACCGTTAATTGCGGTACAATAGAGTTCATGAAGGTACCGCTAACGAAGAAGCGGCTGAATAGAAAGGTGGCAGTTTTGAGCCATGAATGGCAGTGGAGATAGTTTCTCTTTGGTGTCATGTGGTGGTACGCCACCACCTACAGCCATCAACGTGGAATGAATTCATTATTCAGCTGCATATATGAATTATTAGATTGAAATTGACTCTTGATTTGAAGAGCGAATGTAGAGGAGAGAGGAAGTGAGGAAGGGAGAATGGTATTTGGCTATCTAGAAATGATGTTGAGTCAATACCATGCTATGGTGAGAGCGAAAGTGATAGGTTTAGTGAGAGAAAAATGAAACTTGAGTTAAAAGAGAGTGTTTTTCAAAACCAAATTAAGTGACAATTTGGTCTTTTGTGCAAATTGGACTCAATCAACATTCAAAAATACTAAAAACTATCTTTAATTTTATGGGCTTATAAGTAATTTTGTAAATCTGTGAATTGTCACTGACAACCTCTCACCGGAGAAAAATGTGTTTAAGTTTTGTTACCAGCAAAAAATATTAATAATAACTAGGGGTGTTCAAAAAATTCGGCAAATCGCAAAATCGAACCCGACCAGATCGGACGATTTGAGCTAGTTGTATAGCAGTTTAGTCGAGTCCTCGACCCAAAATTATGGAACCGTAATTTTTCGATCTTGTCCTGGTTTAGAATTCCGTTGAACCGAACCGTTATTATGTTATATAATATATGTATGTGTGTGTTTATATATATATATATATATATATATATATCATACCCTAAACCTAAATTAAGTAAAGTTTTCACGTCTCACGTGCCCCTTTTTTTTCTTTCTTTTATTCTTTAAATTCCTTAAATTTCTTTTTTAAAAAATCAAATTTTCCTTTTCAAATATATCTCAAATTTTTTTTCCTTTTTTTTTCTTAAAATTCTTTTTTTGCTTGTTATATTAATGTTAGGTGATTTATTTATTTTTTTTTTTTATTTTTTTAAACTATGCCCCTTTGAATTAAAATAAAATAAAAAGAAATAAAAAAATATTAATAATAACTACTCTCTCCGTTCCAATTTAAATGTTGCTTGGGAAGTAGTAATTTTTAAGGGGACATGTAAGATATGCAACGTCTCCTGAAAAGTTACTAACTTGCCCTTTTAAGTTTTGAATATTCAAATTTAAAATTTTAAAGTGAAAGATAATATATAAAAAGATGTGAAATATTTTGTTTGAAAAAGAAAAATGGACATTTATTTTGAAATAGACAAAAAAAAAGAGAATATAACACTTATTTTGGAACGGAACGAGTGTTTTTTTTAATATTGAAAATGCATCTCACAGCTGTAGACAAGACGCTTCCAAGATCCTGCATTCCTTGTTTCAAATGCCGCTGAATTACATGCAAGACGCTGAAGAGTGGTCATTCCATGTTCGTCTCTTTCAGCAACCAAATATTCACACTGCTTTGCAATCAAAAGGGCCAAATCTGCGCATATTTTACAATAAAAGTGTTGCTTTAACCCTCATGAAAAGAAAAAAATATAAAAAATAAAAAGAAACGGAGAAGAACTGGCAACTCGTTCTTACTTTGGCACCACATAATAACATATATCAGTTTAACCTTATAAAGCTAATATATCAGACAAATTTGCCAAATTATGAAAAAAAATAAAAAAAATAAAGCACACAAACCCAAAACTCTAGTGTCAGAAAATAACAAGCAGCCTATACTGAATTACATTACGATTGAATTAAAATTAGTAAAACAACACAAGGGAATTGAAGATGATAAATTAGCTAGCTAGCTAGGAGAACTCACCAAAATGTCCAAAGATAACAGCAATGTGTAGCACAGTGGCATTGTCGTCCCTCTGGTAAAATGTCTTGCGCGGCACTGCTTCACCTTCAATATTTTGATCACCCACTTTGGTACCAAGAAATAGAAACATCTCAATTTGGCCATAGCGGGCTGCATTGAAAAAAGCTGTTTCTCCAATATGGTTGCGCATATTTAACAAGTCAGGTGCCATTTCTAGCATTTTCTTGGCGGCTGGGACTAATTTGTTGCAAGTCGCGGCCTCGTGTAGGATTGTGTTTCCAACTGCATTTTGACGGGTAAGCTTGCAGTTTTCATTCTCAGGCAACATCTCTAGCAATTGAATTACGGAGTCCGCTTTGGCAGTGTGTGCAGCCATATGAAGTACTGTGTCACCGTGTATGGTTAAAACGTGCAATGGACCCTCCGGATATTGGTAGCGTCGTTGACACAGTTCAACCAACTTGCTCGGAGTCTCTTCTTTCATTAGAGCCTTGTATAGCACAGCACTTCTCTTATCCAATTCAACGTCATCCTTTCGAGCAGTATTACTGGCAGTGGTACAACGCACCATGTCGGGTCGATGCGTTAGGTAGTCTGATTATATATGAACGCATGTAGTTGAGATTTCATGTCAATGGATGAATAATAAAATAACATAATTTACTAATTTTAAGATTTGCAGCAAAATTTAATGATAAGATATTTCATTCTAAAATATAAGTAAAATAACATATGCATTTAGGGCTGGAGCAAAGAATGGCCAAGTGGGGCGACCTTATTTACATTATCTTATATACCCAATTTTTTTTTTTCTTCTAAAATTCTAGTAACGTCCACTAGAATTATATTATGGTAATCTTTTATTTATCAAACACATTGATTGAAATAGAAGTATAAGTAATTTTTTATGAAAGAATTAATTGATGTCAATTTATTTGTTTATTATGATAGTCTAAAGAAAATATTTTATCTTATTAATGTTCAAAGCTAAGTTACACAATCCTTTTCAAGAAGGATCGCTTTCACGCTCCGATCTCTCAACTTCGTGTGCGCTCTTACTCCCATGCTCCGTGCGCACTTTCGCTCAAATTCTCACTGCTCATGACTTAATTCTGTCGCTCTCGCTCTCGAATTCGTTCCCGCTTTATGTGACTCAAGTTCAAAGTCATTTATTTTTTACACAATAGCATCCACTAAATTTTACTAGTAAGGTTTCTTTTTAATTATTCATTTAACAAAAGTATCACAAAATTGCTAAAATAATTCAAATACTAATTAATCTTTTTATTTAATTTCTAATTAATTACAATAATAAAAATAACAAATCAATTAACCTACACAAATTAATTAACTGTATTCGCACACCTGTTATTATATGGCGGTTAGATGTGATTGAGAAAGGATTTTCTAGATCTCTCTCTTTGCGTAAAAAGTTGGAATGGTGCTGATGTTACAAATGGGGGCCAGTAAAAGAGAAAATGCCTGGTTTGGATTTTGTAATGGGGCTGGTTTTTTGAATTCCTATATACAACACTACAGTGATGGTGGGTTTTAGTTCCATCTCTAGCTTCTTCTTCTTCAATTTCTCACCCTCTCCATCACTAGTAAAACTTACCTCTGTATATATTGGGGTTTGATTTAAGGTAAGCGGATTCTGAGGCTTTAATTTGGTGTTTTCTGGGCTCAATTTTGGTAACAGTTCTTTTTGTGGTTCCATCACTTCTCGAATTTATTTGTGGGATAATTTGTTTCATTGATATATTGTCAATAGTTTGTAGATAAATAGTATTATTCGTACGGCTAAGTGAAAAATGCATTAAATTTAGAAAAAGGTAAAGAAACATTTGGCACGAAATGTAGTGGAGAAATAATGGAGAATCTCCTTATCTTATGCGGACCAAGATTATAGGTTTCTGTCTTTAATAAAGCTGCTTTGTTTGTGAAACTGCACCTACGGGGCACTTCACCATTCAATGAACTGATATACCTGGCTCATTCAGTCAGGTACTTCATCATTCAATGATGTAATATGCCTAGCTAATTCAATATTTACACCGGGTCCACACGATCAGATTGAGTCCTTTTAACTTACATAAATATGATGGAACAGTATCAAAGGAGTTCACCCGCAAGATGATGCGGTAAACGTCTCCCCGCGAGGTCTCGCGAATGGCATGGACTCGCAGGTCCACATGGGATCCGCGAGGACCAAAGGGTGTTCACAAGGTTATTATATGATATCTTAAAGCCCATAAGGGGCATTTGTGGGTCATTCTCCCGGCGGATGTGTCTTGCGAATCTTTAAGATGTATTTTTCTGAAGAAGGGGAGGAAGGTATACAGAGACTCTCAATACATCCCAAGACTGCAACATTAACACATTGGATGAGTGATTATGCGGCTATAGCAGAGAGGCATTATGAGAGTACTCTTGTTGACCCTAAAATCGGCTGCCTAAGCCGATTCAAAAATTTGGTAATGCGGGAGTGCCAGAACCAGCAATGTGGTTCAATAAGGTGTAGTCAATCTTAATCTCTTTGAGAAAATTGACTATCAGGAAAGGAGATTGGAGGAGAAAGAGGACATAAAACTCTCACTTGTGAGTTCAATTTGCCTTCGTAAAAGGACTTTAACAATGAATGAATTGTAACAACCGTGATAATAGAATAAGAATGGAAGGAGAGAGAAAGACTTAGAAGAGAGAGAGACTTAGATAAAGAAAGTCTCAGAATGGCAAGATTGCTAAAGAAAGAAAGTTGAAGAGAGGGAGAGTTTGAGAAAGCATAATTATATTAAAATAAAGATTTATTTTGAGGGTGCTGGACCTCTTTTACAAACCACTATCAGTGTTATTTATAGACTCTATAATTTAACTAATTCCTAAAAGTAAGTAGTTGGATGACAATATAACTCTATAAACTTTTATCACAAGATAATCCTATCATTATCTATCACAACTAAATTGAGATAACTAAAGTGATCTAATTCCCAAAATTAGCCCTTGTCATTATCTACCTTGGTTACTAAAATTGTTATGCACTTTACACTAGGGGTGGCAATTCGTGTTCGTGTATCATGTTCGTGTCTTGTCGATGTAAGGATATTATACTAAATAGGTAAACCCAAACCCAATCCATTTAATAATTGTCTCAAGAATCATTAACACTAACCCAACCCGTTTATTAAATAGGTAAACGTGTTAACCCGTTTAATGACTTGTTTATCAAAACGAGACATTTAATATTTAATTAAATATTAAATAATAGAAAAAATTTGATATAATTAACCCAAATATTCAAAATAAAAAGAAAAATCATAAGGTATAGACAAGATTTATATTGAAATGACTTAACTATCCATAATAATTGGGTTTAAACAGGTAACATATTACATAGGTCATATTCATGATTATAACATGTTGAGTTAAATGGATCATAAACGAGTTACACAAGTTGAACCTCTCAACCCTAACCCGACACGGTTAAGTAAACGGGTTAATCGTGTCGACCCTTTTATGACCCAATCCCGTTTATGCCAAAGCCAAACCATTTTAACTCGTATCGTGTTATCGTATCGTGTCATGTCGTAATTTGCCACCCTAACTTTACACCCATCATTTGGCACGTCTCTGCCACATAATTTGTTAAAATAGGTGTCAACATCTCTTGACCAAACAATCACTTATATTGAAGGACAATGTCTATAAAGTGCAGAACAATTTTGTTTGAAAGGAATGATCATCAATCACACCCACTATGCCACCACAGAAGCCTCTCTACAAACCAAAAGTTTCAATCCACCAGAAACCTCCATCAACGGCCAACCCCATTGCCAATCACCTTAAACTACCCTTCAAACCACTGAAACAATCCATCTATAGCACAGTCCAAGTTGCTACCTCACCAAACAACATTCCACTTAACAACAACAAACATAAAAATCTCCCATCCCACATCAGTAGAAACCTCCCAAACAGATTAACCAAAAAACCTTACTTAAAAAACCTCCCACTACTACCTCACTTACACAAATCTATCACGTACTAATCCCATCCTCATTCTCTGGTCAGCCTCACATTCACTTCCCTGCATCTACCATTAACCCTATAAGGATACTTACAAATGACTCACGCTGCATCACTACCTCTACCTCTATTCCACCTCCACATCATACACATCAAACCTCTCCCAATACTCCTCATGTTAACCCTCACTTACCTAGGAACTTTAACCCTCTTCTCTATTCTTCCCCAGCACACCAGATTGATAGGTTACAAGAGCAACATGGAACATGTATGACTTCAAATTCAAAGAGGGAACATGTATGATTTCAAATTCAAATACAAATTCAGATTCACTACATTTGGTCAAGTCCCCTCTGCAGGCCCCCATCCAAAATAGTAAAATCGCAGACTGTTTTCCAACCAACTCCATCACAGTCACTATAAATTTGCCAATTCTATGCTTTTAGCCAAACACTCCACAAACAACAGTGGGCCCACCCCCCCCCCCCCCCCCCCCTTCCCTTTCTCTCTCTCCAACCTCATCTAACACATAACAGACAATACAACAGTAGCTGCACTTAGCCCCCACAAACAAGCAGTCATTAACCACCAGACAAAACCTTGGACTGAGGTGGTCAAACAAACCTCCAAAATTAGCCTTGATTACCTACCACCACCTCCTTCCTCAATGTACATTGACCCACCTAAAGAAGTTGTAGAGGAAGGGATCAACTTCTAGGCCTCGTACCACCTTATTGGGATCTCAATACATAAACGTATTCTATTTAAACTATAGAAACCTCTTGGGCTCACACATACAATAATTGGTGATAATAACACCGTAATCTTTAGGTTTAGCTCTTCTTCTGAGGCTGACAGTGTACTTTTAAAGGGTCTATGGTCAATTGCAGGGCACCCCTTCTAACTCATGAAATGGAACTAACACTCTCACTCTCAGCCACACAACATTGGATGCATTCTTATATGGATAAAGTTTTACAACATCCCTCACCAATTCTGGACAGCCAAAGGCCTAAGCCATATTGTCAGCACAGTTGGAGAACCTTTTTATGCTGATGAAGCTACTGAAGGAATGACTAAGCTCAAGTATGCAAGAGTTTGTGTTAATCTTAACCTCTCCAAACCACTTCAAACAGAGGTTCAAATCAAGGTTGAGGAAAACAAATTTAAATCTATCAAAATCGAATACCAGTGGCTTCCAAAGTTCTGTCTGAAATGCAACCAACTTAACCATACTCAAGCCTCCTGCCCTCTCAATCACATCAAACCTACTACTCATTCCACCAAAGAACTACCCCCACCCCCTATTAGCTCTACTATGAAAGACCACAGCCCAGCTGAGATGAATCGCAATAGCAATTGGATCACAGTTAGAAAGAAAAACAAAAGACCTGCCACATTACCAGAATCATCATCCCAACCACCACAACAAATAACCAATTCTCACCACTAAACCAGATGACTCAACCCCACTCCACCAGGAAAAGTCACTATCCCTCTCCAAAGCCATCATCCCCTCCACCAATCACTGTTACAAACAACTAATTCTCCCCTTTATCCTTTAACCATAGTTCAATATCATCCCCAATATCATCCTCAAACCAAACAATGGTGCAAAACTTAGTTGCAAATTCACCTCCCCTCTTTAACCATCCTGCTAATTACTCCCCTCTTTGTATCAGGAAACTCAACTTTTAAGAGTACAAATCCCCTTCCCCTAATAAACCATTAACTTCTATACCTCCACCACTTACATTCCCTTAGTCCAAGAGGGATGCTCGACCACAGAAACACACAATCACCACCCCTACACCACACAAACCACATAAGCTGTCAACTTCTCCCCCCTCACTTACTGTACAGAAATTGGAACTGCAAAACCCAATTCAGGCACTGTCTTCATTGAGTGATCCATCTTCTATCACCAAAGGGAAACTTACAGCCAAAACCATGAAGAATGAAGCTAGGAAGGAACCTTGCAGTAGCACAGAATTGATGTGTAAACATCCTGGAGTTCCCTTTACTCCACACTTTAAATGATCTCCTTTGCCACATGGAATATTAGAGGGTTGAACCACCCCTCTAAGCAGTCAGAGATAAAGAGACTAATCTCTGATAAAAAGCTAGATTTAGTCTCAATTATAGAAACAAAAGTGTCTCTTGCAAATGTGGAATCCATCCACAGGTTTTTGTGCCCTTCATGGTCACTTATCCACAACTACCCCTTCTCTCCCCTTGGGAGAATTTGGGTACTGTGGAATCCTCACCAAATTGAGCTCAAAGTTAAGCTATTCATTGTTCTATTTCCATTATAGGGCAAAATTGTACCTTTCACACTTCCTTCATTTATGCTGCTAATATGGCAAATGAGAGGCAGCTGCTTTGGAAAGCATTATTCATTTTATTGGTGTGTTCTCTCAGTCTCCTTGGCTGGTCATGGGTGACTTCAATGTCATACCTAGTGCTGCTGAAACCTTTGGAGGGTCAACAAGAAGATGTCAAGCAATGTCAGAATTCAAAAATTGTCTGCAGCAGGCTAAACTGGATAATCTTAAATTTAGTGGCATTCTCTTTTCCTGGAGTAATAGAAGCCAAGGTAATGCATGCATCGCTAAAAAGCTGGATAAAGCACTTGTCAATCACATGTGGTCCACCTCCTTTCCACTTGCAGAGTGCAAATTTCTCCCTCCAAGTATATCTGATCAGAACCCCATTATTGTTACTATGGAACTCAATATCCCCCACAGGTGTGTCCGATTCAAATTCTTCAATACTTGGTCATCCCATCCCAAGTTCTTGCCTTCAGTTCATGAAATGCATGTGGTGCTCCTACATCAGGGGCACAGCCATGTTCTAAGTAGTTCAGAAACTTAAAGATAGTCCTAAGATCCAACTACAAGAAGGAATTCTTAGAAATTGATTCCAAGCTCCATTTTGTGAAGATTGAACTTGATACATGCCAGTTGGATTTTGATAAAGCCCCAAATGATGAGCTTCTTAGAGAGATGGAAAAGTCTCTTATCACTGATTATCTAAGGCTTGCAAAGATACAAGAGGATATGTTGAAACAAAAATCAAGGATGAATTACTTGAAACTTGGAGATTGCAACTCCATCTTCTTCCACAAATCAATTGCTTCTAGAAATAATAGGAAGAAGATTATGTCACTTTTTCTTGATTCTGGGTAAGTCATTGATGACATGGAATCCATCAAGCTTGAAGTTGTTTCTTACTTCCAAAATATGTTGGGTTGCTCACCCCCTACTACACACCTTCTAGCTGACCTAGTCCCTTTCATCATAAAGCAGGTCCCTCAACATCTTCATAGATTCCTTAATGATCCTCATTTCTACACTGAAATCAGAGAATGTATGTTGAACCTCAAAAAGGACAAAGCCCTTGGTCCTGATGGTTATAATGGCCTGTTCTTTCAAAAAACTTGGTCCATTGTTTGTAAATCAGTCACTGCTGCAATCTCTGAATTCTTCAGAAATGGAAAACTTTTAACTGAGGCAAACAACACCTACATCTCCTTTGTCCCAAAATGTCAAAATCCTACCTTCCTACATGACTATAGACCATCTCATGCTGCAATACAATTTACAAGGTCATTGCTAAGTTTCTTGCCTACAAGCTGCAATCCACCCTTCCATTCATCATAAACCCTTCACAGTCAGTATTCATACATGGTAGAAAAATCAATGATCCAATCATCCTTGCTTATGAGCTACTTAGAGGCTACCATAAGGACAGCTCCCCACCAAGATGTGCAATTAAGATAGACTTGAGAAAAGCCTTTGATTCTATAAAATGGGACTTCATAATCAACTGCTTAACCTTGCTCAGCTTCCCATATAAATTTATCTCACTTATTCATGCTTGCATCTCCTCACCATCCTTCACCATTGCACTAAATGGGGAATTCCAATGATATTTCAAAGGGAAAAGAGGCCTGAGACAAGGGGATCCAATTTCTCCCTTCCTCTTTGTTATTGTTATGGATGCATTCTCTTCCATTGTCAACTGCTATGTGAGTAGAGTTCATGTTTTTAAGTACCATTTGAGGTGTAAAGACCTAAAAATCACACATCTCTCATATGCTGATGATCTTCTTCTACTTTGCTATGCTGATATTACTTCTGTCTCAGTTTTGAAGTCAGCTCTTGATCATTTTAGCACAATGTCTGGCCTTACTATTAACCTGAGTAAAAACTCCATTTTCTTCTCAGGCATTGATCCAATCACAGAAGGCTGCATCATTTCTTTACTTGGCATTGGGGTTGGAACCTTACCAGTTATGTATCTTAGGGTCCCTTTAATCTCAGCCAACCTTAAATCCACTCACTGCAACCTACTTATTAAGAAGATAACTGGCAGGATCATACATTGGACCTCTAGATCCCTTTCCTATGCTGGTAAATTGCAGTTAATCAAGGCAGTCTTTGTCTCTACACAACTCTATTGGTCAGGTATCTTCATTCTCCCCAAAGCAGTTATCAATCAGCTCAATAGTATCTTCAGTGTTTTCCTTTAGTTTAGACCTGAAATGAAGTCCTCTTGTGCCAAAGTTGCCTGGGGTAAAATTTGTAAACCAAAGAATACAAGGGTTTTGGATATTCCAAACTTGGAAGTATGCAACAAGGCTGGTATTTTTAGATACATTTGGGACCTTTAATCTCATGATTCTAACAAGCTATAGGTTAAATTGTGCCATACACACCTAGTCAAATCAAGGAATTTTTGGACTCTTACCTTTCCATAGCTTTGTTCCGGGAGTTGGAGGAAGATTCTGCAGCTGAGACATCATGCAAGATCCATCATTAAACACAGAATTGGAGATGGCAATGAAACATCCTTTTGGTGGGATAATTGGGCTCTAGGTGGTCCATTATGATTACGATTCCCAATTTCAATTCTCTCTGATGCTGGTCTTAATAAGAATATTACAGTGAGTGCCTTCATTACAAATTCTTCTTGGTCCTTTCCTATTTGCAACACCACTTCAATTCCAGAATTAAACTCTCTCAATCATCCATGCTCATCAAGGAGAGATAAGAAATTTTGGACTATCTCCCCCTTAGGTATATATAACTTCAATCACACCTCAGCTTATCTTGTAGGTCAATTACCACTTGTCCAATGGTCAAACTTAGTTTGGCACTCCCCAACTATTCCAAGGATGAATTTTAACCTATGGCTTGCTGTTCAATCAAGACTTCCTACCCTTGACAGCAAATCCATGGCACAACACCGCAACATATGTGTGCTATGCAGCCTCAAAGCGAAATCTCATGATCACCTATTCTTTAGATGCTGTTTTATCTCCCAAATTTGGATGTTTATCCGTGACAAAATCCAATTCTTCTCTAGTTTCACTGTGGAAGACAAACACTCCAACAAATCAGCTTCACAAAATTGGTCTATCAGCTGTGGTTAATTGCACTTAGGAAGAACGCAATGCCACTATCTTTCAAAGGAAGAAGCCATCTCAGAGAACAATCCTAGCAAAGGTTTGCTACACCATCACCTCCATCCTCAAACTAGGGTTCCTTAAGGATTGCGCAACCTCTCGTCGCATTCAAAATGACTGGAACCTCTCTCCTTCTTGTTGCCGCCCACCGCCGCGTCCGTCGGATTGAGTTGCCAATTGCTCTCTTACAATGGAGGACAGTGTCCTTGTCACTGGAATGTTTCAACTGCTTTTGCTAATCAGCGGCTTTTAGTGCGTTAATTGGGGTAGTTAGTTTAGTTACCTTGTTGGGCTATTGCTTGTTCCCTTTCTTGGGGTGTTTATCCTTCTTGGACCAATTCTCCCTTTTAGGCTGTTTTGGCCAAAGGCCCGTTTGTACATTTACTTATTTTATATATGTCCCTTTTGGGATGTTTTGGCCAAAGGCCTGTTTGTACATTCACTTATTTTATATATGTTAGTGGCTTTAATTTCCCCAAAAAAAAAAAAAAAAAAAAAAAAATTATTTGACAAAAGTATCACAAATTTAATAAAGTAATCCAAATCGTATTTAACCTCTCTAATTAGTTTATAATTAATCAGGTAATGATCAAAGTAAGAAATTACTTACCGGGAAAAAAGAAAAAAGAAAAAAGAAGACAATAATTGACAATTAATCAAGTAATGATCAAAGTAAAAAATTACTTACCGTAAAAAAATGAAAAAAAAAAAAAAAAGAAAGACAATAATTGACCTAAAATAAATGAATTAACCTGATTAAAAAATTTGTACTTACTGTATCACTACTAGCTGCCAAGAACATGTACGCCTCCTATCCTCCTTCCCCTCTGATCTCAGGAATGAAAAGTGCTCCCTCTCTTCCAATAAAAGAGATTTATAGAGCGAACACTCTCTCTCTCTCTCTCTCTCTCTCTCTCTCTCTCTCTCCTTGTGTGTGAAAAACGTGGGATGGTGATGGTGTTAAAATGCGGCCAGCATGGATATCTCCTTGAAGTATAATTCTACTTTATATTAAATTATTGCTGACGTCACAGATCTGGTGTCATTTGTAACACTTCATTTGTCATTTGTCATTCGACGAAAAAGTTTCTGCTCGACTTAGATGAAAGATTTGTAGTTGTGTTGGATAGATTATATAGTGGTGTAATCATTATTGGTGGAGCTGCATTGCATAAAACCGGATAAGATTTCCAGGATAGAATTCGGGTCCACCTTGGACATTTCTATCTCCTCGGAACTAAGAAGATGCTTTGTACGTATAACCCTGAATAGCTCAATCAGAAATGGTTTGACGGGTCGGTCTCGTATTTCACCTCACGTGAGACATAATATATTTTCTTCTTTTCTTTTTTGAAGAAAAGAAAATCATTCAAATGCGACAAAACAGAACAACAACTGGTTGACCTTTATTTACAACCGGTTGAACCGTTGAAGTACCTGTATTACCAGTAACAGTCCCAGCAAAACTCTGTTACACTTGCCTAATGTGCAAAAAATCAAAGTTTGGTATCTTTTTAGTTTTCTATTTTTACCAGAACTTTTAGGGTTGAACTTGCACAATTTTAAAACTTCTTTTTGCCTGTTTTAGGACTCTCTAAGCCTATATATACTCTCTCTCTCCAACATTTTTAAGACTTGAAGTGTCACGACCCAAATCGAATGGGTCCGAGTCGTTAATGAGTTCTTACTGAACCCGAGACCAATCAAAGATAAAAAGGTTATCATACATCTTACTAGGTGTTAGATGTCAAAATGAAGACATACCGGTCCTTTCTAATCACATCAGATCATGAAAGTGTGATATCACCGACTTCGGTTTCACGCTCGAGCCCTAAGGCTCACAAGAGTAAAACAGTCATTTAAAGTTAAAATTATAAAATTAAGTTGATACCAATTTACAAACATATAGCATGCTTGGCATAACATAATTCAATTTCATTGCAAAGTAACATCAATTTGTCATGGTTATTAACAAGTAGCAAATGAACTACACGATTAACATCAAATTGGCATGCTTGTAAAGGGGAAAAACATGGATTGATTACAATACTCAAGAATTACACTAATTAGATAACACTACCTCAATTTTTGAAATCACCAATGACCTCCAAATGCTAATATTTTCGGATCAAAATGAAGCCTTTGCTGGGTTTGATAAATTTTGGGTGCAGGTAGATAAAATTGTCGTTTTGTGAGAAGGTTTTGTGTTCTTGTAGAGAGAGAGAGAGAGAGAGAGAGAGGGAGAGGGGGGAGTGAATATAGAGAGAGAAGAAGATGTCGGTTGCAGCAATGAGAAGAAATGGGCAGAAATCTGAAGTCTCCTCGCTTTAGTCACATGGTCAATGGTGGGGTCCACCTCTGACCACCAAAATGTCCTAAATGCCTTTCTTTGTTCAATTAATCACATTAATACCGTATGCATGTAATTTTCCACAGATATACGCATATAAGTACTAAATAATAATTATAAAATACAAATGGACTCCGAAAAAATTTTCGAGCACGAAAATTCAAGCATGGAGCCTACACTGGGTCTTTAGGTTCAAAAATCTAAAAAATGGTAAATCAACTCGTAATGCATTTTTAAGGGTTTTAAACTTAAATAAATATTCTAAATGACTCTCGGGAACCACGTGGCACACAAAACGATGCATGCAAAAAATAAATGCGAAAAGAAAAAAGAAATTAAAAAAATGTCGAAAAATGCAAAAAAAAATGTGAAACGTCACATGAAGATTAATATTTTTCTAATCTAGAGAATTGTTTGAGAGTATTTTTCTACAGAAAATCACTTTGATTGTTTTATTTATTTTTATATACTAGAGAGCACACATTATTGCAAGAGAGTGATCTTAGGGTGGTGTTCTTTATCTAATTTTGTGGATTTGTGAGAAGGTTTTGTGTTCTTGTAGAGAGAGAGTGAATATAAAGAGAGAAGAAGAAGATGTTGGCTGCTGTGAGTAGGGTTGCAAATGAACCGAGCCGAGCTGAGCTTTGGCTTGCTCGAGCTTGGCTCATCAACTTCAGAGAGCTGCTCGGGCAAGCTTGGCTGCCAAGCTCGGGCTCGGGCTCGGTAGACGCCAAGCTTGGGCTCGGCTCATCTCAGGATTATCTACCTACCAACTGTTAGTCTATCACCAATCAAAGAACATCTCCTCCATAAAATCTAATCTCCGTCTTCAATAAGAAATAAATTCATTTGATATGGATCAGACAAGAAAATAAAATACAGAGCTTCAAGTTGAAATCAAACCTGACAAGGTTATCGACTCCATAAATAATCGGCCATTTTGTCCGAAATTTCTTAATCCTTGATTCAATCTTTTCTTGAGCTTAAGATTTGTTAAAAAGTAATAGATATATATATATATAGATATATATATATATATATAGAGAGAGAGAGAGAGAGTTGTGTCGCATGTGGCTGTAGAGGGCTGACAATGATACCATGCGACGAGCTAAAGAGGACATGCCACTGTAGTTTATAGTTCTAGGGTTTATCTTCTTATCTCTTTTAACTTTAGTAAACTAATGGCTGAGATGTATTAGATTCTAAGGCTAAGATGATATCTTATTTCGATGGTGGACAACTAATGAGCCTTAATGAAATTATATGAGTTAGGCTAAAGTTTAGTTTTATGGGCTAAATCTTTTAGATGTAAAGTAGTAATTAAATATGGGCTTGTAGAATGATAATACAAATAGGCCAGTTAACGAGCTTGTTCACGATCCTAACGAGCTGAGCTCAATGTTGCTCAAGCTCGGCTCGTTTACTAAACGAGCTTGAAAATTGAGCTCGAGATTGGCTCGTTTACTAAACGAATAAGCCCGAATCGAGCTTTTAATGAGCTGAGCCCGAACAGTTCATGAACAGCTCAGTTCATTTGCAGCCCTAGTTGTGAGGAGAAGAAATGGGCATAAATCTGAAGTCTCCTCACTTTAGTCACATGTGTGGTCAATGATGGGGTCCACTTTTAACCACCAACATGTCCTAAATGCCTTTCTTTGTTCAATTAATCACATTAACACCATATGCATGTAAATTTCCACATATATACACATATAAGTGCTAACTAATAATTATAAACACAAATGGACCCGGAAAAAAATTTCGAGCACGAAAATTCGAGCGTGGGGCCTACACAGGTCTCCTGGCTCAAAATTTTAAAAAATGGTAAATTGACTCGTAATGCATTTTTAAGAGTTCTAAACTTAAATAAATACCCTAAATGACTCCCAGGAACCACGTGGCATGCAAAATGATGCATGTGAAAAATAAATGCGAAAACAAAAAAGAAATTCAAAAAATGTCGAAAAATGCAGAAAAATGTGAAATGTCACATGAAGATTAATACTTTTCTAATCGAAAGAATTGTTTGAGAGTATTTTTCTACAAAAAATCACTTTAATTGTTCTATATATACTGGAGAGCACACATTATTGCACAAGAGTGATCTTAGGGTGGTGTTCTTTATCTAATCGGAGTTCAAGCATATTGAAGATTCAGTCAATTATGTTCAGAAAAACGTGTATTCTATTTGTCTTCATCAATTCAGATTTAAAGAAAATGAGGAAACAATCGAGCTACGAATGGTCAGAGCATTCACGGAGTCTTCGTGATCTACCAATTACCCTTTTATAAGGATTGTGGAGTAAGTCTGGAGTCTGCAATCGGACGGGTAGTCACGAGAGTAAGCCTGGGATATTCAACAACTAATTTTTGGTAGGGTGGAGTAAGTGTGAGGTTGTGAGCCTAAGTCAGAGTTTGTTGTACTTTGTTTCGAAGATAGTGGATTGTATCACTCGAGGTTACGAAAGTCTCCGTGTTTTTCATCCTTGTTGGTCGGATTTCTTCCAATTAGGATTTCCATACACAAAAAATATGGTGTTATCTTTCAAACTTTATTTACTATACATGCATTTTCTTTTTGTTTTGTGAGTTGTAATTTTAATAAAATTAAAATCATTTAAAAATTAAATAAATGAACAAGTAAAACTTATTCACCTCATATAAATTATTTTTGTATTAAACTTCCACATTCATTCCCCCTCTTGGATTCTTTGGTAAATCATTTTTATTACCAAAACCATTTTTATGTGTGGACCAATTTTGTCGACTTTTTATCTCCCATTATTGAGAAATTCATAATCCATCTCTCTTCCTCTTTATACATAAAGATTAAGGAGTGCTCTTAAGTTGAACTTTAAACAAATAATTCGATAATTAATAAGTAAATAAAAAACGAAACACCCAGATTTCTGCAACGGTGTTACATCTTCCATCTAAATGCATAACAAAGAATTGATAAAATTTTATATATTGGTTCAATAGGTATGATTGTCTTTCAATGGTTATGGAATTTTTTTATTTTTTATTTTTTATTTTATTTTTTTATTTTTCTAGGCAAGAATATTAGATTAGAAGTTAGAGGTATGAAACTGGGCTCCCAAGAACAACGGGAAGCAATCCAACTACTAGACTACGAAGGCATTCGTATTATAGATTTCCTTCGATTCGCATTAGCTAGTAGTCTGTTAAGTTTTTCAATTTGAAATGAATTTTTTCTATAAAATATAGATATCTAAACAAAATAGATATGTAAAGCAACTCACAAAGATATAGTTAGACAAAAATGGAAAAAGTTTGCCTTTATTAAATAAGTTTGGATTTTCTATTTGTTTCATTTTTTTTTAATGGAAAGGTTAATATACACACCCACTTTATTCCTATACAAACTGAACCCTTAAACTGAAGAGATTACTACATGGATTTGATAGTTATTTGAATTGGTAAATAGTCCTAACTTTTTTTGTTAGGACTTTTGAAATGCTTGGTGCGCACTAAGTTGAGATTTTGTCTTAAATTTTCAATTTCCATATTCTCTATATCATGAAAAGTAAGATAATATGTTTAGGTTATAAGTCAACTTACCAAATTAGCACATGAACTCAACTAACAATTCAACGAGTATACTTTTTGATCATGACATGTGTGGAGGGAAAAATCTCCCTCCAATGAGAATAATCCACGTCATCATAAATATAAACTTATCCTTGATGAGTTTATGAAGCCCACCTTGCTCAAACCCAAATTGAGTTTGAGGTTAGTCCAAGATCACTGTTCACAACCCCAATACTATTGTTATTTGACCTTCAGCCCTGTTGAAGCCTGAATCAAGAAATTATCAGCCCAACATGGTAACATCAAACATCCGGCCATTATTCAAGCCCAACTGGTTCAAGGTATATTCAGCCCAGTTCTCCAAGATTGGACAAATCCTATCGGTAGAAGGATTTATCATAAAAGGAGAACTCTTTGATAGGAAATTCTATACAAGGCAAGTTCTACGTAGAAAATATTATACAATAGAAATAACTCTATTTGTAAAGAAAGTCATGTATGGGAAGAATTGGAGGACAAGCAACGCGAGTCCTACCTTAATTCTACCAATTTTTGTGTATAAATAGGGGCCCAGACCTCCAATAAAAAGATCCAAGCAATTCCACGCTTCTATATACATGATTCTTATTTGTCTTTACTGTTTTTGAGTGTGTTGTATTATTTTTCTCAATCGTTATTGGTTGAGCGGAATTTTACACCTACACTTTGGCGCCGTCTGTGGGAACGTGTGCAAATATATTCCCACTCTTGTTTCACAAGTGAATCCTGCAACTACCATCCGGAATGTCGAACGGAGGATCTTTAACAGATCAACAGACGGAGTTGATGCAAAAGATACGTGAAGAGTTTCTACACTAGTTTGACGTACTTCGTCAAGCAAACGAAGTTAACGTGGCTCAGATCGCCTTGCTTTAACAGCAGAATAACACTTTGCAAATGGCGATGGCTCAGTTGGCACCACCGCCACCACTAGGTGACACAGCAGCACCCCCTAATCAGAATATTCCTCCAGTTAACGGGCTTTCGCCTAATGGGGCACGACCCAACGAGGTTCAGCAACAACAGAGGGCAAGGTCTGAGGCTGTTGCCTCAAACAACGTCCCTCGTCGCATGCAAGACGAGCAAGTCGAGTCTAGCCATAAGCTCACGGTGTGGTCCAATGGAATTCCAGATGGTGCAGGTGTT
Source organism: Cornus florida (assembly GCF_030987335.1). Lineage (NCBI taxonomy): Eukaryota > Viridiplantae > Streptophyta > Magnoliopsida > Cornales > Cornaceae > Cornus > Cornus florida. The sequence continues at coordinate 84,392,406 of NW_026775575.1, forward strand.
CAGGATGCCTTTGATGAAAAAAGACTTCTAAAGATTCAGACACCTGCTGAGATGGCTAGAGAGCACAAAAACTCCCTAGTCAAAACTCCTTTCACTGACGATGTGTATATGGTTGAGAGGCCCAAGAAATTTACCATACCTTCTTTTACTCAGTTTAATGGTACGGGAGATCCTTTTCGGCACCTAGATCATTACGCCCAAAAGATGGCTTTGGATGACAGTAATGATCCTTGGATGTGCAGAGTTTTTCCTACCAGTCTGACAAGAGCTGCACTCGAGTGGTTCAGGAATAGGCTACATAAGTCCATCCCTGATTACGTAACACTGTGTACCATGTTCCTAGCACAATACTGCGGAAATAAAAAGCAAAAGAAGAGTATTGCTAGCCTCTTCACCGTAAGGCAAAAGAAGGGGGAAACAGTGCAGGATTTCTTATCTAGATTCAACATGGAAGCCTCGGAAATAGCAAATTGTCATCCTGCGACTGCTATAGAAACATTTAAACTTGCAATGATTCAGGGGACAAAGTTTCACACTTTCTTAGTCAAATATTCTCCTCCCGATATGCAAACTCTCAATGCCAGGGCCCAGATCTACATTCGGCTCGAGGAAAATGTAGCCCACCGAGCACAGCACGCCACCCTTGTGACAGTGGAGAACAAGCCTCGAGAGAGAATTCCAAATTCAAAGATTCAGAAAAAGCCAACGCGCCTCAACGCCGATCACCCAAGCACCAAAAAAAAGGCAAAGGATAGAGGAAGGGTTTACACCTCTCCGAACTACCTTGGCTCAGCTTTTCCAAGAGAATAAGATGAAGTTCACGGCCTCGCAGCCAATAAAGCAACCCTTGGAATAGAGGGACAAAAGCAAGCATTGCGATTATCATCGAGATTATGGCCATTCAACCAATGATTGTAGATCCCTTAGGTGACAAGTGGAAAATATGATAGCCAGAGGTGAGTTGGCAGACTACCTCATGACGAAGGAGTATGTAAAGCCCTGCGAGGTCTATCCTCGCAAGGTAGAAGGTACGCAAGTAAAGGTCATTCATGCAATACATGGCAGATCTGAAGATGATCAAGAGTCCGAGGGGGTATACAGATCCAGATTGAGGGCAGCCCACAAGCTCAGGAAGATATCCTCAGTCAATACTATCGCTTCGGGTATCATCAGTATTGGATTTGGCGATGTCGACCTATCCAGAGTTCAACTCCCCTACGAGGATCCATTGGTTATCAGTCTTTTAGTGGCCAATTGTATGATCAAGAGGGTTTTGATAGACCCAGGGAGTAGTGCCAACATCATCACAAAGACGGTCTTTGACTAGCTAGAGATCCCGTCATCATCTATTCGACCTACCTCCAGCCCATTGATGGGGTTCGATGGCACAAGAGTAGATCCCCTTGGGGTAATAGACTTATCCGTAACTGCGGCAAAGAAGACTCTGAAGGAGAACTTTGTCTTAACAGAGATCCATCCTTCTTATAATCTCATCATGGGAAGAGGCTGGATACATCGGATGAGAGGAATTCCGTCCACCCTTCATCAGGTGATGCAGTGCTTATCTCTGGACGGAAAATAGGTGATTAACCTATGGGGGGATCAAGTCACTGCGAAGGAATGCTATATGCTGACACAGGCTGAAGCAAAGAAGGTGTCTAGACAACCTCAACCAAGTGTGACTTCCAGAAATATACTCAAATAGCAATTACAGAGCCCTCTGCCCAAGTATCTTAAGGTAGAGGAGGAAGAGGAAATTGCGAAGCCTACCGAGGAGACCCTCGAAGCCGTGGAAGTTATCCTCGGTGACCCTCAGAAGGTCACTTATTTAAGCTCTTCTTCCACGTCCGAAGAAAAGGAAGCATTAATTGATGTCATTCGGAGCAATGCAGATGCTTTTGCATGGGATCAATCGGACATGGTAGGAATCGATCCTTTAGTCTCTTGCCATAGCCTGAAGGTGGATCCAGAGTTCAAACCGATTAAGCAGAAACACCGAAGGTTTGCCCCCGAACGCAATCGTATTATAGCTGAAGAAGTGAACAAGTTGTTGTAAGCAGGTTTCATTCGAGAAGTGCAATATCCATAATGGCTGTCAAACGTGGTGGTCGTACAAAAGAAGAATGGAAAGTGGAGGGTTTGTGTAGACTATACCAACCTTAATAAAGCCTGCCCTAAAGATAGCTTCCCTCTGCTGAAGATAAATCAGATGGTTAATGCTACTACTGGCTACGAGAAGCTGACATTCCTTGATGCGTACTCGGGATACAATCAGATTCCTATGAACCCAGAAGATGAAGAGAAAACGGCTTTCATTATAGAAAAGGGGACTTATTGTTACAGGGTCATGCCTTTCGGGCTGAAGAACGCCAGGGCCACTTATCAACGCCTTGTTAACAAGATCTTTGATAATTTGTTAGAAAAGACGGTTGAAGCATACATAGATGACATGGTGGTCAAAAGTGTGAAGAAGGAAGACCATCCGAAGCACCTCAAGGAAGTTTTCAATACTTTGAAGAAATACAATATGAAGCTGAATCCATCCAAGTGCTCCTTTGCAGTATCATCAGGTCAATTCCTCGACCATATAGTGAATAAAAGAGGGATAGAGGTAAGCCCGGCTTAGGCTAAGGCCCTCATGCAGAATCAAGAACCGAAAAATCGTAGGGAGGTGCAAGTTCTTACTGGTCGGATCGCAGCCCTCAACCGGTTTATATCCCGATTATTAGATAAGTGCAAACCATTCTTTGATGCTATAGATCTAAGAATAAAGATATATGGGGACCTCAGCAGCAGGAGGCCCTCAATCAGTTGAAACGGTATATGGCCGAACCTCCAATTCTATCCGCTCCAAAACCCGGAGAGGTTCTTATTATGTACTTGGCGATTTCTAGCATAGCGACAAGTGCAACATTGATTAGAAAGGAATGAAAGAGTCAACATCCAGTCCTCTACATAAGTAAGACAATGATAGATGCGGAGACACGGTATAGCAAAGCAAAGAAAATCATTCTAGCCTCAGTTTATGCCAAGAGGAAGCTTTGGTATTATTTTGAATCTCATAGCATTGTGGTACTCACCAACTATTCTATACGGGGTATACTCTCTAAGCCAGATCTATCTGGGAGAATTACCAAATGGGCTATCGAGTTCAGTTCCTTCGACATAACTTATGAGCCGAAGGTGTCGCACAAGGGACAAGCCTTAGCAGACTTTCTTTTAGAATATAAGGACACTCCCGAAAAGCCAGAACTCCCTGAACCACAGTGGGAGCTTTAGGTCAATGGTTCCTCGAACCAAACAAGTGTAGGAGTTGGGGTTGTTATATCAACACCCGAAGGCACCAAGTTGCAGCAGTCTATTTGCTTAAATTTCCCTGCTACGAACAATGAGGCTGAATATGAGGCGTTACTTGTTGGTCTTCGATTGGCCAGTAGCCTTCAGGTACATTGTTTAAAAGTTTTTAGTGACTCACAGCTTGTTATAAATCAAGTGACAGGTCAGTATCATCCCAAAGAGGAAAGGATGAAAGCATATAAAGAAGTTGTGGAGAATGTTACATGAGGATTCGATCAAGTCGAATTCCACCAGGTACCTCATGTTGAGAATGCTGAAGCAGATCAATTGGCCACAGCAGCGTCATCCTCAAATGAAGATTTGACTCGGATTGTGCCAATTTACGTCCTGGACGAACCAACATCAACCCTCAGCAAGAAATAATGATGATTCGATCATTCCGCGAGAACCATGCTGGATTGATCCATTGGAAGCCTACCTCAAGTATGGGACTCTTCCAAACCAAAAAAATGAGGCGCGGAAGCTCAGACTCACTGTAGCTAAATATGCCATCATCAACAACCAGTTATACCGGAAATCATTTTCAGGTCCTTACCTGAAATGTTTAAGCCCTACTGAGGCTCTTGTGGTATTGAAACAGATTCATGATGGAGATTGCGGCAACCACTCTGGGGGCAGATCCCTTACACATAAGGTACTAACTTAAGGCTACTTCTGGCTATACTTAGCCCAGAATGCTGAAGAGTACGCCCGGAGATGTGATAAGTGTCAGCGCCACGGTCCAATGAAGCATCAACCTGCCGAAAATTTACATGTAATGACAAATCTATGGCCGTTCACATAATGGGGGATTGATATGGTGGGCCAGTTACCCAAGGTCGTGGAACAAAAGGAATACATGCTGCTGGCTATAGACTATTTCACAAAATGGGTGAAAGCCGAGGTTTACTCAAGTGTGACTCATGAGCAGGTAAAAAGTTTCCTTTGGAACAACATCATTTGCCGGTTTGGGGTACCAAAAGTCATTATGATGGACAATGGTAAAAACCTCGACAATAAGAGTACAAGAAAATTCTTCGCTGAGCATGGAATTATACAAAAGCTAACTGCAGTCAGTCATCCACAAGGGAATGGATAGGCTAAAATAACTAACCGAACCATTTTCAGTTGTTTAAAAAAAAGCTGGAGAAACTCAAAACAAAATGGTACGAGAATCTCCCTTAGGTGCTTTGGGCGTACCGAACCACTCCACGGCGGCCCACGGGGGAAAGCCCATTTGCCATGGCTTATGGATCTGAAGCCGTGATCCCAACCGAGGTGGCAGTTCCAACCCTTCGGACATTCTTGTTACTCGAAGGAAACAAGTAGTTCGAACACAGCCTCGATCTCCTGGACAAGAAGAGGAATGCTGCAGCAATTAGGCTTCTTTCACATCAGCAACAGTTGCGCAGTAGTTATAACAAACGCGTCAGGTTCAGGAGCTTTGTGGTAAGCGATTGGGTTTTGAAGCAAGAGACAGCTCATGTAAAGAAACTGGAACCTAATTGGACCGGACCCTATAGGGATACCGAAGTAGTGGGGAAGGGAGTATATCGTTTGCCCAAAGTTAACGGACATCCCATTGCGCGTCCCTAGAATGCAATACACCTTAAAAGGTATTTCCATTAGATAAGTTTGTCAATTTTGCTAGAGATTCTTCACAAATAAGGTTGCTTATGCCTACAGTCAGTCAAGTTTTTTCTTTATGTTGATTCTATCATATTCAGTACAATTCCACTTCATTCATTTCTTTCCATAAAAATGGGGGCCATACTAGTACCCTATAATTATGTGATTTTTATGCATGTTTGTATGCCAAGACGCATTATGCAATTTTTATGCAAAGCAATTCTAAAATCAAGTTATTAAGAAGCATTCTTCACAATGATTCTTTTTTAAACCCAAGTTATGGCCTATATTTAAAGTTCTCTATCCCACATCGATAAAAAAGTATGTTTTACATTCTGTTATATATGGGAATATTCAAATAGTTGACTGCAGTGTAAGGAGGGGGCACTGGTATTAAAGGCGACCAAGCCCAGTACCAGAGGCATTCCTTACACTGACCTTTTTGACAAAAGTTAATCTATGTCCCACATCGGATAGAAGTAGAAAAGAAATACGGTTGATATATGCGTAATCTACTACATTTGGTCGCCAAGAAGGGAGTCTCAGTGGAAGAAAGTCTCCAAAATAAACGAATAGGAAACTTCCCAGCCACTGTTACTTGCTTTCTTGGCCTCCTATCATTTTTGAGTCTTCGGCCTCATGACAAGTTGTTTGAAAAAATATATATATATGAAATGATGATGGTTCAACTAACTTCCCCTCAGGCTCAACGTCGGGGAGTAATTCATTCGCTTCGGACCCTAAGTGTCAGGCTCGGTAAACCTCCCCTCAGGCTCAACGCCGGGGAGTAATTCACTCGCTTTGGACCCTAAGTGTCCAGCTCAGCAAACCTTCCCTCAGGCTCAGCGCCGGGGAGTAATTCATTTGTTTCGGACCCTAAGTGTCTAGCTCAACAAACCTCCCCTCAAGCTCAGCACCGAGGAGTAATCTATTCGCTTCGGACCCTAAGTGTCCGACTCAACAAACCTCCCCTCAGGCTCAGCGTCGGGGAGTAATCTATTCGCTTCGGACCCTAAGTGTCCGGCTCAGCAAATCTCCTCTCAAGCTCAGCGCCGGGGAGTAATCTATTCGCTTCGGAACCTAAGTGTCCGGCTCAGCAAACCTCCCCCCAGGCTCAACACTAGGGAGTAATCTATTCGCTTCGGACCCTAAGTCTCCGGCTCAGTAAACCTCCCCTCAGGCTCAGCGCCGGGGAGTAATTTATTCGCTTCTGAGCCTAAGTGTCCGGCTCAGCAAACCTCCCCTTAGGCTCAGCACCGGGGAGTAATTTATTCGCTTCGGACCCTAAGTGTCTGACTCAGCAAAACTTACTCTTACGCTCAATACCGAGGTTTTGAGGAAGTCATACTCACTGACTCTAAGTTCGGTAATATAAGCCACGAGATTGTCCCACATAGAAAAAAATACAAGAAGAAACGAGTATAAACATATTTACTTCATACAAAACCATTTCAAGAAGGTTTCCCTTGACGGTTAAATCACCAAAGGAAAAAACCATCCTCTGTTATCAGGTAAACCATCAGAGGAGATCCTTTTTTCACATCTTATTTAGTTTTGCTTTGGACTAAAACAAATGTGGAACTCTCAGGCAGGGTACTTTCCTTAAAATGATCACATCCAACAAAATGTGTGCAATATTAAAAGCATTTAAGCATACTCAGTCGAAGCAAAATTAAGGCGGCACAGCTTAAGACATATGGTTATATCATTCATAAGTATCATTCCAAATATTGTTTTATTACACAAAAAAACAAGATTGCTCCATCCTACTTCCTCTTCGGATCAAACTGGGTAGATTCAAAAGCATCCACCACAGCTGGACTTGCAGGTGGAGGATTGATGGGCCAGGAGCAGCTGCAGGAGTTGAGACACTTAGAGCTGGAGGGACTTCAGGATGAGCCTTCACCATCTCAGCGAAGAGACCTTCTACTTCCTGAGCCTTCGGACCCTCATCATAAGGGAAAGACACCCCCATATGAGTATCAAAAGCCTCAGGATCTGTTTTTTTCTTGCCTGAAGCTTGATTGAAGCCGGACCTGTAGGCCTTAGCGCTAGATAAGCGCACCAAACTGGAGTAACGCCCCTGCATCTGCCTTCCTGCAATGATGCAGATGCTAAGAGCATCATTCAAATACTGGACCTCAGCCTCTAGTGACTCCACTTTTGCATCAGAAGCAGCCAGACGCTTCTTATAAATATCCCTAGCTTCATATGCAATTTGAGCATTTGCAATGGCATGGGATGCCTTCTTCTTAGAATTGCTGAGGTCTTTCTCCAACTTTTGAATGGAGAGAGACTGAGCCTCAGCGGTGGCACAAAGAGCCATGGTGTGATACAGGCCTTGCATTATCAGATAAAAATAATAACGATATAAGAAAATTAGGGAGATGATTATGACAATGGAAGAAGAGGAGAAGAGCAAACCTCTATGGCTCGAACGGGGTCAAAAGGGAGTAGCTGTTCCAATCCTATCCTACCAATAATCTCTTCATCCTTGGGGAGCCACATTCCCTGAGCAACAGATAACGCTGTAGATGGATCAGTGATCATAGAATCACCAGTATGGAGGACTGAGTTGTCAGCCCTCGAGAAAGAAGGAGTCCAAGGTGCTCCAGCTTCAGCAAGGACATAAGCTCTGACCTCCTCCTCAGGATTAGTCTCTTCAGCCTTCTTTCCTTTACTTTTTGGGTTGGAAGCGCCCTTGGATTTCGTAGTTGAAGAAGAAGTCAACCTCGCCTTCTTGTGCAGAGGAATTTCATCAATCTCCTTCTCCTGCTCATTCAAGCGCAATATAGTCAGTGGGGCACTCTCCGCAGCTTTTTTCTTTAAGGCTTCAACCTTTTGTTTTTCTTCCTCAATCATAGGGAAGCTATCAAAAGATGGAAGTGAGGGGTCCATGAGATCTGCAGCTACGGCTCTGGAAGCAACTACTTTAGGGTTTGCAGAGGTAAGCAAGTCCTCAACTGAAGGAGGCTCTTTCCAAACCTGCTCTTCAAGGAAGGAAAGCCTCTTCTTGGCAGCAGAGGAAGGGAATGTCACTGAAAAAATACTAAGAAACTCATAAATATACCGAAAGAATAAGACTCGACATGTGAAGCAGCCAGAACAATCTTCATGAAGAGAGGGGGCACGTTCTATACCTAACTTCCCAAACTTGTGTGGGATTGGGAGTTTGCTCGATTGAGGTATGGCCTATCTCCCTTTAACAATTATCATCCTCTCTTTCCACTTCTTTTCAAGAGTAGGAAGGTCTGTACATATCTTCTGGTGCAAGGGAGAGGTGAAATAGAAACGACCAAGTTCGGTTCCATGCTTAGAAATAGTGTAAGTGATCAGCAAGTCAGCCAGAGTCAGGTCAAGACTCTCCAGCCATCGGCGAATAAGGAGTGCCGAGATTACTCGAAGGAAGTTAGGGTTTACTTATAGGGGTGCAATCCCCAATTTGTTAAAGACTAAATAATAAAAAGGATGAAGGGGGAATCTAAGAGCATTAAGATGCCCAACAGAGAGAAGCAACTCGTCTTCTCCGACACCCTCGCCGGCACAAAAATCAGCGCCCTCGGGGTATTCTAAAATTTCTACCCCCTCGGGAATCTCAAAATCTTCCATTATGGATTCAATGGAAAACTTGATACGACGAACAGATAAAATTGTGTTTCTTTCTTCCTTAGTAAAAATACTGTCCGACCCAGAGGTGGATGTCTCAGCCTGGATTGGGGAAACATCCGCCTGATTAACCGAGTCATTTGCAGACTTAAGGAGGTTCACAACCCTAGGAGGAAGAACCCTAATGAGATTAGGGGAAGACGAGGGTGTGGACTCAGAATCTGCGATTTTTATAAATTCAGGAGTAGTCGAAATACTCATAATGCAAGATTGGAAGAAGGGAAAGAAAAACTAACCTGGAGATATGAGAATGTGAAGAACGCAATTGACGGAATAAGCACACTGAGAACAAAAGTAAGTCTTGAAGAAGTCCTTAAGTCAGAATAACAAAAGACACAAATGGAAACGCCTCGTGCGAAAGTGGCAACTGCACAACTTCAATTCCCCTTTAATTAGGAGCCGTAACCCAATTAAAGAGGAATTCGGGGCAAAGTATGGAGGGAAAAATCTACCTCCAATGAGAATAATCCACGTCATCATAAATATAAACTTATCCTTGATGAGTTTATGAAGCCCACCTCGCTCAAACCCAAATTGAGTTTGAGGTTAGTCCAAGATCACTGTTCACAAGCCCAATACTATTGTTATTTGACCTTCAGCCCTATTGAAGCCCGAATCAAGAGATTATCAGCCCAACATGGTAACATCAAACATCCGGCCCGTTATTCAAGATCAACTGGTTCAAGTTATATTCAGCCCAGTTCTCTAAGATTGGACAAATCCTATCGGTAGAAGGATTTATCATAAAAGGAAAACTCTTTGATAGGAAATTCTATACAAGGCAAGTTCTATGTAGGAAATATTATACAATAGAAAGAACTCTATTTGTAAAGAAAGTCATGTATGGGAAGAATTGGAGGACAAGCAACGCGAGTCTTACCTTAATTCTACCAATTTTTGTGTATAAATAGGGGCCCAGACCTCTAATAAAAAGATCTAAGCAATTCCACGCTTCTATATACATGGTTCCTATTTGTCATTACTATTTTTTAGTGTGTTGTATTATTTTTCTCAATCGTTATTGGTTGAGCATAATTTTGCACCTACAACATGGATTTCAGAGCACGTCCATAAGAAATGAATTAAAAATGATACATATATAGACCGATTCGACCTACGTCAATCAATCACTTATCGTAATAGTGAGTTCCATCATTCTTTGTGAGCGATAAGCTCCAATCGTCCCATCACTTTTTGTGAGAGAGATGATTTTCCCACGCAGGCCTAAACTAGAATCAATGAATTTATTGGTAAGGAAAAAAGACTCTAAAACTAGTTGAAAGTGGTCTTATTGACATTATGAGATGGGATGGCTGTTAATTAATTGCATTCGGATCGGATCGATCAAATTTATATTTGATTTGTGAAGCTAACGAATTATTGAATTTGGATTCGAATTATAATATTGAATGTTTCAATTCATATTCTTTTTAGTTTGAATTCGAATCAAATCAAAATCAGATTTAGATTAAAATTATATTCACTAACATGTATATAAGGTTATATAGAGTATAGAATTACATCAAGTATTTTGGATCACTTTTGCATTCAGTGGTTAGTTAGTTAAATTTCCCTTAAGATTTCTATATTATGCTAGAACACCACCACTGCCTTTAAAACTTCATTGCTGGTGTGTGTGTTTGATAATGATAATTTATTTGGTTTTCTTTCTTAATTGCTTATTGTAATACCCTAATTTTCAGAGACATTATTTTATTTAATTTATTAGTTTAATTGAATAATTTGGCTAACTATTTTTTATTTGTTCATTGTGTCACTTGTTTAGTTGTTTCTTTAATTAATTATTTATTTATTTAACTAATTAGTTATTTGTGTTCATTTATTATTTTATTGGGATGTGATCTAATTGCCATTAATTGTTAATTCCTTATATTTGTACATTTAATTTTCTTATTTGATTTATGTGCTTGTGTGGTATTTAATTATTTAAATTTACTTACATTTAATTGATTGTTGTGAAACTTATTTAAATATGTTATTTAATGGATTTTCAGTGGATTGGGCTTATGATGTTTGGGCCAAAGGATGTGGTCCTAAATATTGTAGAAGGCCTTGAGGGATTTATCTAGGCTAAAGGCCCAAGGCTATGTGTGTGTATATATATATATATATATATATATATATATATATATATATATATATATATATATATGTATGTATATATGTACATATATATCTATATATATGTATATATGTATATATGTATATGTATCTATATAATTATTAGCAATATTTTAATAATTATTACATATTTTATTTGTATATTTAGTTTATGTCCATTATTTTATTTATACGTATATTGTATTTATTTAATTTGTAGTTAGTTTAGTAGAAGGGTTAGGGTAAGTGTAGTGTACAATATGAGGGTTTTAATTTTGCGAACGTGAAACCAAAGAGAGGCAGAGAAGAGAGGGAGAGGGGGTTATTAGAAATATGCTTCAAAAAATTTATTTATTATGTATTAAAAATTTCTATTTATTACTCGTCCGTTTTATCTTTTAGGTCTATTTAAACCGAATAACGGGTGAACCTATTAATGCATTTATATTTGTAATAGTCAAGAGCCATTAAATGCTTCAAGCCATGAGCATCCTATAAATAAACCAAGTTTCAGACGTATTCAAATATCCCTAATCATTCTTTTCTCTTTGGTCACTCTCTTAACTTTATTTCTCCAAACATATTTTCAATGAATTTTTTCAATTTCATATTGCCCAGAATTCCAGCAACCTTCTGGACATGATTTTTGGTGTTCTAAAATTATATTTCCTTATTATATCTTTGGGCTTCATTGAAATGAGTTCAAGTCTTCAATCTGAGTGCACATTTTGAAGGATGTCGTTGTATCCTGGAAGGTGACCGCTTAAGTACCATCTGCGCCAAAGGATGTGTGCCATGAGCGAAGTACTCCTAGTAGGGGCGAAATCACTTTTAAGGATAGTGAGTTACGCCTCACGCCTTAGCTAATAAGTTTTTTTTTTTTTTTTTTGTTCTTCCTTACTGTGTTGTAGTTTTTCCATTATTTTTCCTTTTGTACAAAACATTATTGATTCAATTAGTTGAGCGCATATTTTCCTACAACGGTTGTACCATGAGGAAGAAGGAGAAAATCGGCCATGAAAGGTTGTCGGACTTGGAGAAGAAGACCAGAACAATTGTAAAGAGCTTGTAGGTTGATTTTCAATCCGAAAATCCTGAAGTAAGTTCTATATTCTACTCCTCCCCTTTGTACCCATAAAATTTAGATCTCTTACTAGACTTTAGGGGTTAATAACAACGAATTTAATTCAATTAGTCACTGTGATACAGGTTGAAATTGATCTATATATGCGTATATATATGTATATATAATGTTTGATCTTGTTTATTAATGTATTAAACTTCATTTTTAATTGCTTAGAACATGTATTTATGATGTATATAAATGTTGGAAAACGATTTGGGACTTGTATAATTTAGGACCAAAAAGATAAATTTTAAGACCTGTTACAAACCTGACAAACTCCTACCGCAACTTTGTGCTTGAGCACAACTTTGTTCCAAGCACCAGTGCTTGAACACATGAAGTTTATGCTCGAGGTCTGGGTACCTGTTTTCTTTAAAAATGTTCCGAATGACCCCGGTTTAAGTATAAATGATCTCGAACATGTTTATAAGTATTGAAAACTATGACATTAGTCTAAAATATATAAATTTGTATTAGACTTTCGTGATTTGAGATTCATTGGAAATGATTAAATTAACTAATGAATTAGAAGCTAATCCTATGAGATTTAATTTTCGTAATTGAATGTACCCGTTGAGTTCATGATTATATTCATGGTTGTTGATGTACTTATGATTTATAAGTATGAAACATAGCTATAATTATATATGCCACCATTGTTAAATATGAGCAAATGGTATTATGATTTTAATCATGTTTTTATTGTATTTATGATTTTAGATTCGATCTATGAGGGATTATATTGGTCATTGTTAGATATGGTTATGATAAGATTTATGCATATATGTATTGGGGATCATTGAGACAGCTAATAAGCTAGGCTCTTTGATATTGTTTCCATTGTTAGATATGGCTTTGTATATGATGAATCATTGAGATAGCTAATAAGTTAAGCTCCTTGATATGGCGTGCCATTGCTAGATATGGTTTTGATGATTTGATGAGTAGGTGGGCTAACTAATAAATTTAGACAATACTTTGCGCCAGTGTTAGATATGGCTTTGTTGCTAATGTTATTATATAAATTTATATATGTGAGCCATGGTACATGATAAGTGCTTAAATGTTGCACATTTCAGCACCTAAGTTAAGGTATTTCAGTCTTTGCATCTATCTTAAGTTTATGTTTTAGTCCTAATTTATGTTTATGTGTATTTCAGGGCAATAAAGTTAAAATGAGCTAAGAACGGTCCAATTAAGCCTTTTTGGAGTTAAGCAAAGATTTTCAGAAAATGGCACAAAGCGGTCAATCTCGGGCCTTTGATGATGTTCCCAAAGATGGAGAAGCAAACCAAATAGCCCGAGGCAAAAATGGAGCTGAATAAGGCTTAAAGGAATTTTCCAACTCTAGGGGATCGATCCCCCAGGGTGGGGGATCCATCCCCCCGGACTTGGCAACATTGCATATTTTTATTTTAATGTTTGGGCTTATTTTGTAACCTAATGGGCTTTAATAAGTTTATTACTTAAGCCCAGTGAGGCCCATTATTTTTAGGGTTAGTATTTATTAGTTTAGTGATTTATTATTTGAAGAATTAAGTTTTGATTATTATTTTTTAATCTGTATCGTGATATCGTTCTCTCTAGAAGAAAACGAAAGGAAGAAAAAAAACGAGGGTTTCAAGAATATTTTTTGACAGAGGCTTTGTCTACAGTTGAAGGAAGAAGAAGAAGGGCTAAAAGATGGAGATAGGACTTGTTGACACCTTGATCATCTCCTCCATGAGCTAGTTCTTCACTTAGGGCTTGGATGAGCCCTAAGTTCATGTAACCCTAACCTTTGTATTTCTTTTCTTGGGGAATTATTATGTTGTAATTAAATTGTATGGCCTTGCAATTTCTTAATATATACATGCCTGATTTGATAAATTAGGGTTTGTATTGATAAATTCTTCCATTGAAATCTCCAATTGATTGTATGTCTATGTATGATTAATTAGGGATTTTATTCTTCATTAGATGATTAGAATTTAATTCTTCCATTGATTCTATATGAAAATTGCATGTCTAGGTGTGATTGATTTAGAATTATACTCTACACTAGATACTTCTTTTAGTTATGTTTAGTGATGGCCATAACATGAGACTTAATTGATACAATTGTCAATTAATTTGATAGATAAATGCTTAATCATGATAGATTGTTTTACAAATTAGCTTATTTGTCATTAGTTAATTGTAGTAAAGTAGGCAATCTGTGCTTGATTATTTTAATCCATGCTTCTAATTACAATTAGTATTATCTTCTTGATTGATGTGTGCTCTTATTGGATACATTTGTGAATGTGTATGGTGGGTTATGACGTAGTCTTGAATGTATTCTACACTTTAGTTTAATTGTCATTAGGTAGACAATTCATTCTTGATGTTGATAATCTATGCTTACAATTGTGATTTGTGATGATAATGTGACCACATCTATAATTACACTAATAAATTCCCCATTAATTGAAAGCATATGGTTAATTGCATGGGCTTAATGGTGAATCCTAACCCTAAGACTCTCTTCCTATCTCTTTAATTCTTAGTTTAATGTCATTTCTATTTTCATGCTTTTAATTGAATTTTAGTTTAATCACTCCACCAAAATATTTTTCTCTCACACTCTTTCTCTCTCTCTCTCTCTCTTCTCTCTTTTACAATCTAATTAGCATTAAAATCAAGTTTAGTCCCAACACGTGTTCAATCCCTTGGGTTCGATCCCATCTCACTTCATACTACATAGTATAAGTGTCTAGCTGTTTACAAATGTAAACTATGATGCCCGCTTGATACCATTTCCAAAACCAAAGTGTTGTGCATTATTTTGTGCACACGCTCGGGTCGCATCATAATTTTGGCGCCGTTGTCAGGAATTGACGGTTTAGTTGGAATTAAATTAGGCATTAGGGCTAATTTAATTGTTTTCTTAAAATTACTATTTTCTTACTAATCCCCCTTGTTCAATTAGGTACTTGAAAAGAAAAGGAGCAAGCATTGGATTTTAGCACCTTTGTAACATTGTTGCTAGGGACTTTTGTAAGCTTCCTTGAATTTCTTTTATTATAATTGTTCAATTCTCTGTATGCTTGCGAGATAGCCCTTGTCGAGGCTATCACATTGTTTAAATTCTTGTCCAAGCATAAGCCCAAAAGGAGGCTACTACTTTCTTGATAGAAAGCATCGGCCCGTGTGGAGGCAATTTAATTTTGTGCATTGATATAACATGTTAGTATGGGAACATCGTATGTGGAGGTGGTGAATTGTTGTTGATTTTTGTTGTGGTTTGTTGTCAAGTTGTTGTGGTCTAATCTTGAATCATCCATTCGGTGTTAGGAGGTAGTTCTAGGAGAATTCTTCCCATTCTTGATTATCCCACACTTAATGGAAAACCAATTTTAATATCTAGGGAATATGGATAATCTAGGTGAGTATTACCCTCTTAATGGGCATCCACCCTTGAGAATTCCCCATCCTAATATGTTGCCACAACCCAATCAAGTGCAACAACCTCCAATAATGCCAATCCATCTTCAAGATCATGTAGTGAATCCCCCCAATCATCAATTATCTCTTCGGGATCACTACACTCCCAATGTATACAATGCATCAACATGCATCCGGTTGCCAAACTTTCGGGCGACCCATTATGAAATTAAGCCCGCAACCATCCAAATGTGCCCCATTTTCTATGGGGTAAACAATGAAGAACCATATAAACATTTGGATGAGTTTTTGGAAGTTTGTTCAACCGTGAAAATCACGGACCTTCCGGAAGAAGTCTTAAAAATGAAGCTTTTCCCTTTCACTCTTCGGGAAAAGGCTAAATATTGGTTCAATAACTTGAGGGCAAATTCAATCACATCTTGGGCTCAACTACAATATGAATTCCTAAAAAAATTTTACCCCGCAAGTAGAACCGATGCTATGAGAGCTTATATCCGTGAATTCTCCCAAAATGAGGGAGAACCTTTGCATGAAGCATGGGAGCGTTTGAACGATTTGCTACGAAAGTGTCCACATCACGACATTCCTAAGTGGCAATTAGTTCGTTGCTTCTATGAAAGCTTATCCGATACCCAAAAACGTTTGGTTGATGCTTCATGTGGAGGAGCCTATTTGGACAAAAATGAAGATGATGTGTGGCATCTTTTTGATCGCATGAGCGAAAATTCAATGCATCGTTCTTCATTGTCATGATTTGGCCAAAACTTGAATGAAGGAGGGAAGAAAACCTCCAGTCTTTCTCAAGTGGAAAGTTCCATGGAAATTGCCGCCGAAGTCAAAATTCTTACTCAAAGGTTTGATAAATTCTTTTCGAGCAAAAACCCGGTAATTCAAACATCCAACTCTTTCCATTCTTAAAGCGTGATGTGCATGACTTGCTCTAGTTATACTCACAATACTTCCAATTGTCCTCTTGGACAAGTTTTTCCGAGTGAGTATCAAGAACAAGTCAATGCTGTTTTCATTCATCCGGGAAGTAATCCAAATTCTAACTTCTACAATTCTGGATGGAGTGATCCTAACTTTTCTTGGAGAAATCAATTAGGAGGTATCATTCCTCCTATTCATAAAAATTCCCAAGAAAAGTATGTGCCTCCCCACCTTCGAAATGCAAATTCTCAAGCATACCACTCTCCATCTTATCCTCTTCCAAATGTGAATCAATTCTCATTCTTCAAATCATCAATCTTATTCTCATCCACCTCAAGAGCCTCCTAGGAATCCCACTTTTGAGGATAAGGTTTTAGAAGCTTTGGGTGATCTTCAAAAGGAAAATCAAGTGTTTCATTCACATTCTCAATCAATTGCAAAATTTGAAGCCCAAATTGGGCAAATGGCTAAATCAATAAAAGAGAAAGGGCTTATTCAACCTGAGATTAACCGAAAGGCATACTCCATTTCCACCTTGAGGAGTGGGAGAAAAATTGATAATAAAGTTGAGAGACCTATTGAAATAAGTGTTCCAATGCAACCAAGTGTTAGCTCGTCTACAATTTCCAATTCCATTCCTACTTCACTAGAGTCAAATGGTCACATTAAAGAGCCAATTCCATCATCATCATCTTCCTCCCATGTAGAGAAGCCTTATGAGCCAAAAGCTCCATTTCCTCAAGCTTTAAACTCTACTCCATTTTTGAGGCAAGAAGGAAAAATCCATGACATGATGGAAGTTTTTGAACAAGTTAAAATCAACTTTCCTCTTCTTGATGCTATTCGCCAAATTCCACCATATGCCAAGTTCTTGAAGGACTTGTGTACTCAAAAGAAGAAGAACAAGGGACCAAGCCCAAAGAAAGTACTTCTCACGGAGCAAGTAAGCTCTATCATTAAGCTTAGCACCCCACCTAAGTTCAAAGACCCTGGCGCTCCAACCATCTCTTGTACCATAGGGAACCATGAGGTAAAAATGGCACTTCTTGACTTAGGGGCTAGTGTTAACGTTATTCCTTACTCCGTGTATCTTCAATTAGGTTTGGGAAATCTTAAGCCAACTTCGGTAGTTATTCAACTCGCCGATAGGTCTACAAAACAACCAAGGGGAATTGTTGAGGACATCCTCATCAAAGTCGACAAATTCTATTTCTCGGTTGATTTTGTTGTGCTTGACACTGAGCCGGTTCCCAATCCTACCACTTACATTCCCATCATTTTAGGAGGACCATTTCTTGCCACCGCTAATGCGACAATCAATTGTAGGTCCGGCATTATGGACATCTCTTTTGGCAGTATGATGGTTAAGCTTAATGTGTTTAACACGAGCCAACATCCTATCAATGAAGGCGAGTGTTTCATGGTGAATATCTTGGATGAAATTGTTGAAGAAGTCATTCCTTCCATTCCTTCTGAAGATCCTCTTGAGGTATGCCTCTCTCATTTCAACATGGACGCATTTGACATTGAAAGCTCCATATATGAAGTGAATTCTCTAATGGATTCCGTAGCCATCTTAGACTTCCCGCCATGGAAAAACTCAAAAGAACCTCTCCCTTCAATCGCAAGTACTCTTTCTTATCAAGAAGAGGAAGAAGTGGTAAGTACGCCAATGGCCAATCCAATTTATGAGGACATTCCTTATAATATTGAGCATGAAGTCATTGAGGCGACCTTAGTGAAGGAGGAGAAAGTGATCAATGTGGAAGTTGACAAAAATGATGAAGAGATTGAGTTTCTTAATAATCTAACCGAGCCTTTGAAAGACATTACCTTGCCAAGTGCAAGGCCGCTCATTATGGACTTTATTTTCAAAACCGTGGATGAGAGGAAACAAATTGCATCTTTCACCATTTCTTTCCAAATCATTCTTTTGGGAGATGTATTCATTGTTGCGAGAGAAGATCCATTGGGGAAAATAAATAAACGGATCAATGAGAATGTCTCATATCCAGTTTTTGATTCTTTCGACTAGTGAGTCGCTCCAACGTCTTGCTAGAGACGTTAAACACTAGTTGTTCGTAGAATTTTCAAAAAAAAAAAAAAAATGCATTTTATTATTATTTTGTTTTCTTTTCCTTTTGTACATTTATGTATTTTTAAATTCAAAAAGAAAAAAAAAAAAAAAAAAATTTGTTGTGATGGGTAGGATAAGTTGGTATTTGATTTTATTTTAATTTTTAGTAGTATTATTTTAATTTTAATTTTTATATATATTTAATTTTAGTATATATATTTTTCTTTTTAGTTTTACTTAAAAAAAAAAAAAAAATTAAGTTGATAAGTGATTTTATTTTAATTTTATTTATTATTATTATTATTTTTATCTATTTTTCATTTCAGTGTATATATTCTTTTTAGTTATTATTTTTATTTTTATTTTTTATTTTTAGTGTATATATTAAAAAATAGATAAATTAAAGAAAAAAAAAAGAAAAAAAAAAGCAAAAGATGGATCACCATCTTGGCAGAGAGCAACAAAAAAATGTCCCAAGTAGATTGATCCCCCAATCACGTGGATCGATCCCTTTTTACCTCTGTAGCCACTTTCTCATTCTACATTGAAGGGCCAATTTTGTGTCTAAAATTATCGATCCCCTTAACTGATGGATCGAGCCCGTTAGCTTGCCTTCCCATCTCTCTCTCGTCTGCATTCACTGCCAACCCTCAAATCTCTTAACCCAAGTTCTTCGACCATCCTCTCTATTCGATCCTCTCTGTTCTATCCTCTCTTGCGCCGTGTTGAAGAGGTCGTTCAATGGCGTCGTTGTTGGGTGGTGGGTTATTTCCTGGTGATTTTACTTCGCCGTTCTCTGTCGCATCTGGGCTAGCGATCGCCGCTGGGTTTTTCTCCGAGATCGTGGCTGTACAACTTTCTAGCATCGGCTGGGTCTTTCCGACGGGTGTGTTAATCGCTGTATTTCTCCGACGAGGTTGGGTCGCCGAGATTACATCGCCGCGGCTGGTTTTTCTTTTCCGGCGCATTTGGCTTGGTTCTCTAGCGTCTGCGGCTGTTGGGTCGCCGAGATTACATCGTCGCGGCTGGTTCGTTCGCCGGCTTGTTCTCTTCACCGGCAGTTTAGGCGTTGGGTTGTGGATTTCGCCGACTGTGGGTTGCGTTTGAGACTGTTGGGTAGAGATTTCGCCGGCTTGTTCGCTGCGCCAGTGACGCGGCTGTTCGTCTTCCGGCGTCGCCTCTGTTCGTCTTTCTGGCGTCCCATCTGTTCGTTTTCTAGCGATTCGCGGCTGGGTTCGTCAACGATTCGCGGCTGTTCGTTGTCCGGCATCGCGGCTGTGTCTCTCTGGCAATTTCGGCTGGATCTCTCTGGCGTTTTCGACTGGGATCTTCGCCGGCGAGTTTGCAGGTTCCTTCCGGCCGTGCTTCATTCTCCGGCGAGCCGTGTTGTCAATAAAAAAAAAAAAAAAGAAGAAAAACAAAAAGAAAAACAAAAGATAAGAAAAAAAAATTAAATAATAATAAAAAATGAAATTTATTAAATTAAATAATAATAATAATAAAAAATAAGAAAAAAAACAAAATTAGAAAATTAAAAAATAAAAATAAAAAAAGGTGTTAAATTGATGATTAAAAAAAAATAAATAAAAACAAAAAAAAAATGGACTTGATTATTTAAAACAAAAAAATGTGCATTCAAAAAAAAAAAATTGAATTGTTGATTTAAAAAAAAAAAAAACAAAAAAAAATTTTTTTTTTTTTAAAATTTAATTAAATTGTTGACTCAAACTAAATAAATAATAATAATAATAATAAAAAAACCAATTCAGTAGATTTTGAAATAATGTTTTATTTATTTAATTATTTCTTTTAAAATGTCCAAAAAAAAAAAATTCAAAATTTTTCAAAGTCGCATTCCGTCTTACTAAAGACGTTAAATTTAGTCCATGTTATTTATTTATTTATTATGTCTTGTATACTTATTCTTTTTCACAAAAAAAAAAAAAAAAAAAATATGTTACTAGTATACCCTTATGCTTGGTTATACATGTTCATCTTTTATCCTGGGTTTCATTTCATATCTCTTTGCATCCTGTTCTATATTGTTTTTGATTGTATGCATTGCTTATCCTATATGATATTTGATGTGAGTTTGCTAGTATGGTTCTACGGCTAGGTTTTTGCATCCAAGTTTGGGGGAGACATCTTTCCTACTGGATCATTGCTGGACTTCATAATCTTTGCCATCACGGTATACTCTTTCCATCATTTTTCATTGTTCTCTTTGCACATTGAGGACAATGTACAGTTTAAGTTTGGGGGTAAGGTTATCATGCTTCATTCTATTTTAAGTCGAGTTTTAAATGCATGATGCAATTTGAGATGTATTTGGCAATGATTTTGAACTTTTGAAGCATAGTACTTTTAAAAAACAAGTTGTTAAAGTCTAATACTTCTTGTATGCTCTAGGATGCCATTTAGGGGTAAATTTTTAATTTTTGATATCATGTTTGGTCTTGTGGTACACATCATCTTGTTGGTTGAAAATGCTTTGAGAGTTGATACTAGAATTTTACACTTGCAGTTGTGCACACTAGCATTCAATTTGTGGGGTACATGCTTAGTTGATTATTGTCTTGGTTTATCCCAATTGAGCTAGTATGCTTTGGAAGCTTTCATTCTTGATAAAATGACCTTGCAAAGAAAAGAAAAAAAAGCACTCACCAAAGGTGAGGAACAAAAAAAAAAAAAAAAAAAAAAAAAAAAAAAAAAAAAAAACTGCATTCTTTCAACATGTCAACTGATTAAAAAAGGAAGACAAGGAAAGAATGAAAGATGTATGATTAGTTTGAATTCGTAGCCTAGTCATTCCGAGTCATTACGCCCTTAGGAGTGTCTTTACACTTAACGCCCTAAGACCATCTAGTTTGGGAGTCGTTGGCTCAACGCTTGTTACATGGGGTGATTAGAGAGCTTAAGGAACTTGGACATTGCACATGGTCATACATATATATATATATATATATATATATATATATATATATATATATAATTGATGAAATCAAATAAATAAAAAAAAAAATGTTTGATTGAATAACAAGGTTCATTCAATGTCTTGATCTCTGGTACTATATCTGTATGCTAGTTTGAGGGTAAGGCTATGCCATTACTTTGATTTGCTAGGATAGCAACACATTTTGATACCGGTTCACTAAAAAAGGATGATAAAATTGATTCAATTTGCATGATTAACTTGCTTGATGTGTGGAGGACCATTTTTTCTTACATGATGTTGAAATATTGAGAATAGCTTAGAAATGGCAGAAATTTGCACATTTGAAGTAGTCTACTTTAAACACTTATTTGATATGTGTCGTTACTTCTCAAGTAAGAAAGAGCTGTTGATGTTTGTGGGTACCATTTCTGGAAACCCTCACGAGACTTCACTCGTCCACTAGGGGTAACCTAGGGGTTTAAAAGGCTTGTTGCATATGCTAAATGCAACCGTGATCCCTACGAAAGTGGTGTTATTTTTCTTTGCTTAATTAGTTCATAGTTGTATATATGTTTGTTTCATTTCCATGTTGTAGTTCATTGCTAGGGACTAGTGTGATACCCCTCGGATCCGAGACACGGGTTGATCAGGCCCAGGCCCAAACCCGAGGGAATATCAAACAATTAAAGTATTTTAAAGCGAACACAGATGACAAAATGAAACAAAAGTGATGGAATAAAACTGAAAGAAACATTAATTATAAAATCCTCCATGGACAACTAAAAAATGAAACTCCAATCCTCCAAAACTTCAAGGTTACAACTTGGGAATCCACTGATGGACCCCTAACCAAAAGTTCAACTGAAACTGAAAACTGAAAATAGATAATGCTAGAAATATCTAGAGAAGTCCTACGTAATCAGATGAAGGTGAGACTGTCCTCGACAAGCACGATCAAGCTCTAAAGCTGGAACCGTCCTGTACCTGAAAAGAATAATAAAGGAGTGGGTCAGACCCACGAGCAAGTTCTAATCTAACTGCAATCCATACAGTGACCCGATACGCAGATACACCGTAGATACCTCACAATATCTATCTAGTCCATCCATATAAATATATCCACACTAAGGGACATTCACTAGTCTATAATAGGGGTCTCAACCTGAATAGAAGGCAACATGCGAATACGCACCCAAAGGTGGGCATGAGTACCTAGACCTAACAGGGTACACCTCAACTTATTATAACCAGCTACGCATCCACTGCATATACGCACCCTAACCAACGAGTCTGAGACTCAAGCTCAACTCGTGGTACCATAACCATATATATAAAGTCCGTCCAAATCCAGGGTATGCAGTTCAACTATTTATTAAACTGTCATACAATAAACCAACTAGTTAGTCATTCAACTTATTCAGTTGATATGACTTAACTACCATCCGTTAATCCAGGAAGTCATCCAACTTGTTTACAGCTGATCTGACTTAGTCACAATTAGGATTCGATATCTTTCAATCCATTCCATTAATCCATTAGGTTAGGTTTATGCGTTTTGAGCTAAACCGTCCCTAGTATGTCACCGTCCCATACCGGTACATACCATCCTCCATATCCATGTAAATTACAACATATATAACAGTTCAATAATTTACAGACCAAAAACTACCATCGAAACAATTGCAAAAAACTATTTAAAACTTCAGCAATTTAAATCCAAGCATTTAACCATATAGTTGCAGGAGACGATTTAACAAATCAACAATTAACATCCAGAGCATGCATAGACCAAATTTAATATGTCAGGGACTCCATCATGCATGTGAATAGGTTAAATAATCCTATTATTAACCAATAAATTGCTAAAACAATTCAGAAGATTGTTTAAATATTTCAGCAGTTGAAATCCAAGCATTAACCATATAGTTGCAGTAAACAAATTAATAATTCAGCAACTAGCCTCCTAAGCATGCATAGATCAAAATTAATAATTAAATGACCTTATCATGCACTTGAATGCATTCTAAAACAAGTTTTATAAACACATTATGTTCCATCAAATTGCTGAATTTTAATTCAACAATTAATTCAACTTCCATTTGTTAAGTGCCTTAATTTTTACACTGTTTGTCCCGACAACTTAGAATTAAACTTTACTCAATTTAGGGTCTTAATGACACTCAAAATTCATTCCTTGATCCCTCTGTAAAGTTCCAAATTCATTCCAACAGTCTCCATGCTCCAACAGTGAACATAGTATGTAGAAAATTAAAAAAAATCGTAAAATAAACCAAAAATACCAAGGGAGCCTGCTCCAAAATTTGGAGCAGGCTCTTTTCCAGCCTAGAGCCGGCTCTAGGACTCCCTAGAGCCGGCTCCACTTTGTTGTGGGAGCCGGCTCCCACTTCCATGGAGCCGGCTCTCACTTCCTCTGAGAGCCTTCGTCCCCTGTGCGTCGTTTCAGCTCTTGTGCTCCTTCTCCGGCTTATTCCTAACCCTCTGTTAATTTTTAAAACCAAACTTAGGTGTCATATTAATACCCAGTAGCATCCTAATGGCTTGATAACAACAATTAAAAACAATTACAGAGACTAAATTTGCTACCGAACTAACCTGCGTTAGGAACAAAACTGAAATTATAATATTATTCCAACCTCTCTGTTTCTCTTCACAAACTGATCTTAGGAGTCTTATAACATCCCATTAACATCCCTAGGGTTTGTTTACAGAAGATAGAGGCAAGAATCATAACCAAAACTCAACAGATTTTTAATATGCTTTAATGAACAGAACAGGAAGCAACAATACACGAACTATAAACAGATTTGGATTCAATGCAAACAAATCATCAACAAGCATACATTGAACACATAAGTTTCATTTACTAATTAGTTAATCCCTAGAGACTATCTAGGTGCACAGAACACGAGCCAAAGGGAAGGAGAAAGAGAAGAACTTGCCTGTGATTTCAATTATGAAATCCTTGTGTCGTCTCTAAGTTTTCCTGCAATTCTGAACGCCGCCAAGCTTCCTATTACTCAGTCTCTAACCCTTACTCAACCTCCTTGGTCCTCTCTGTACACTTCCTCTTAAGCCTCACTCAGTTTTCCCCACAACTGCTCTCTGTTTCCCTCTCTGTATCTTGGGTACGTGAATAGGGTTTTGTTTTTCCAACCCTTGAGACAGAGTAACCATATATATATAGGCGTAAAAACATAAACCCTAATCCGTGTTTAATCAGAGACAGAGCCCTAATTCTAAACCTAGTCGGCCCATGAAACTACTTTTGTTACGGCTTACTTAAACGTGAAAATTTCCAACCCCAAAGTTAACTGTAACTTAAAGCAAAATGGAAAAAACAATTACATAATCAAATCCACTTAACTAATTAATTTCAATTAAAAACCCAATTAAATAATTAAAAACACTTAATTCAATTTAAAACACATGACACATAGGTAAACAATTACATCAAAACAATAAATAAAAATAATTAATCCAAATCCAAATAATCATGCAAAAAAAAATACAATAAAAATAATAAATAAATGCCGAGACTATCCTTTTAAAATTAGGGGTATTACATTCTTCCCCCCTAACAAAAGGAATTCCGTCCTCGGAATTCGCCCTTACCTTCTTCCAATATTTCAGGAAACTGCGAGCGAATGACATCCTCCCGTTCCCAAGTGGACTCGGCCTCATTGTGATGGCTCCACTGCACACGAACCAAAGGGATAACCTTATTGCGAAGGATTTGATCCCGACGGTCAAAAATACGACATGGTGGCTCCAAATAAGTTGCATCCGGCTGTAACTCAATCTCCCCAACATCGATATGTTGATACCGATCCTCATCACGCAGAAATTTCCGCAACATGGACACATGGAATACGTTGTGTACGCGGTCCAAATTATCCGGAAGTGCCAACCGATAAGCGACAACTCCAACTCGATCCGTAATCATGAATGGACCGACAAACCGCGGAGACAACTTCCCTTTCTTCCCAAAGCGCATAACACCCTTCATAGGAGATACTTTGAGAAGAACCTGATCCCCAACCCGAAACTCCAAAGCACGAGTGCGACGATCAGCATAGCAATTCTGCCTACTTTGGGCAGTACGCATGCGATCTCGAATAAGAGCAATCTTTTCAGAAGTATCCTTGATGAACTCAGGACCTAAGAATCGATTCTCTCCAACCGCCATCCAACAAACAGGTGATCGACACGGTCGACCGTATAATGCCTCAAAAGGTGCCATCCCAATAGTCTTCTGGAAACTATTGTTATAAGCAAACTCCACAAGTGGCAAATATTCCTCCTAGTGGCCCTTGAAATCCAGGACACACGACCGAAGCATATCTTCCATAATCTGATTCACCCTCTCAGTCTGTCCGTCAGTCTGAGGATGATAAGCAGTACTAAGGTGTAACTCCGTACCTAAAGCCTGCTGAAAACTCTTCCAAAATCTAGATACAAAGCTTGAATCCCTGTCCGATATAATAGACAATGGAATGCCATGTAGCTTCACAATCTCTGAAATGTAAAGCCTCGCCAACTGCTCCGAAGTGTAGTCAGTGCAAATAGGCAAGAAATGAGCTGACTTGGTCAACCTATCCACAATGACCCATATGGAATTATGCCCCTTGAAAGAATTTGGCAACCCTTCCACAAAATCCATAGATATGCTCTCCCATTTTCACTCCGGAATTGGTAGTGACTGTAAAGCTCCTGGTGGCCTCTGATGATCAATCTTAACCATCTGACAAGTACTGCACTGAGAAACAAAAAGAGCAATGTTCCTCTTCATACTTGCCCACCAAAACTGCCGTTTCATATCCTAATACATCTTATCGCCTCCTGGATGAACAGAGAACTCAGAGTGGTGAGTCTCAGTCATCACATCCTTCCTCAAATTATCAGCAGAAGGTACCATTAACCGTCCCTTGTACCTTAAACCTCCATCAGCCCCAACATAGTAGAATGGAACCTCTCCGGAAGCTATCTCTACGACCTTGTCGACACACTGCTGATCGGTGAGTTGTGCTTGTAAAACCTTGTGAATAATGGAAGGTGTAACCACCATGCAAGCCATAAAAGCGTCTGACAACTCATCTACATTCTTCAAAGCATTCCACTCAATAGCGAATAGAGCAGAAAGACTACCAACAGGTCGGCGACTGAGTGCATCCGCCACCACATTCGTTTTCCCCGGATGGTACTGTATAGAAAAATGATAGTCTTTTACAAACTCCAACCACCTGCGCTGTCTCATATTCAGCTCCCGCTGAGTGAACAAGTACTGCAGACTCTTGTGATCACTGAATAATCTGAAGGACTCACCCAATAGATAATGCCTCCAAATACGCAAGGCAAAAACCACTGCTGCCAACTCCAAATCATGTGTTGGATAATTAAGCTCATGAGGCTTAAGTTTCCGAGATCCATAAGAAATCGGTCGCTCCTCCTGCATCAATACACATCCAAGACCCTGCAATGAAGCATCCGTGTAAACAAGATACTCTATCCCGCTCTGCGGAGTAGCCAGAACCGGTACAGAAGTCAGCTTCCTTTTCAGCTCATCAAAAGCTCGCTGACAGTGTTCATCCCACACGAACTGTACACCCTTCTTGGTCAGATGAGTGAGTGGTCCTGCTATCTTGGAGAACCCCTGGATGAATCTCCTGTAATATCCGGCCAGACCGAGAAAACTCCGAATCTCAGTAGGTGAGGTAGGCTGTCCCCACTCAACCACCGCTGAAACCTTGGCCGGATCCACTGCTATCCCCTTTTCTGACACCACGTGACCCAGAAATTTCACCTCCCGCTGCCAAAATTCACACTTCTCGAACTTGGCATATAACTGGTGTTCACGAAGCGTTTGCAAGACTATGCAAAGATGTCTAGCATGATCGTCCTCCGACCGAGAATAGATCAAGATGTCATCAATAAAGACAATAACAAACTGATCCAAATAAGCCCGGAAGACTCTATTCATTAAGTCCATGAACACTGCAGGTGCATTAGTCGTCCCAAACGGCATAACACGAAACTCATAAGAACCATATCTCGTGAGAAACGCTGTCTTAGGAACATCCTGCTCCCTAACCCTCAGCTGATGATACCCAGAACGCAGATCAATCTTGGAGAAGTATGTGGCTCCCCTTAACTGATCAAACAAGTCATCAATCCTGGGCAAATGATACTTGTTACGAATCGTAACCTGTTCAACTCCCTGTAATCTATACACAGATGAAGCAAACCATCCTTCTTCTTCACAAACAGAACCGGTGCTCCCCAAGGTGATGTACTCCTACGAATAAAACCCTGGCTGAGTAACTGCTGAATCTGATCCCTCATCTCTCTCATCTCTACCGGTGCCATCCTATAGGGTGCCCTAGCAATAGGCGCAGTGCCTGGAGCTAAGTTTATCACAAAATCAATCTCGCGACTAGGTGGCAACCCTAGAATATCCTGAAATACATCCGGGAAATCCTGTACAATTGGTATGTTATCCAATGACACAGTAATCCCCTCATCCTTTTCCTCCTCCACCTGGAACAAATAGGTGCTACCGCCTCATTTAGAACGTGGCATAGCTACTACATACATATCCTGACCAGGTATGGTAAAAATAATAGATCTATCAAAACAATCAACTTGGGCATGGTAGTGAGACAACCAATCCATCCCAAGTATCACATCATAAGTGTGCATGTCCAGGACCAGTAGATTGGCTAGAAACCTGAGTCTGCCAATATCTAGTGTCACAGGCCCATCACTCTCATGTATAATAGTTGTATCACCCAATGGGGTAGAAATACCCTGAGGTCTAGTGCATACCCTCGTCCTCATCCCAGATAAAGCAACAAAAGTCCTAGCTACAAATGAGTGTGTAGCACCCGTATCAAATAAAACACGTCCATGTAAACCATGAATAAGAAACTTACCCTCAATAGTCTGAGGTGCCTGAACATCCTGTGGCTTGGGGTTATACACCCTGCCATAATGCAACTGCGGTGGTGCCTGTCCCTGAGTCTGCGGCGGTGCCGATAAAGCCAGATGTGTCTGTCCCTGAATCCGTGGAACCTGTGGAGCTGGTAGAGGCACTGGCGCCCTCTGTCCCTGCTGCACATACTGTTCCTGTCCCTGTCCTGCTTTAGGACACTGCCTGGTGGTATGACCATACTCTCCACAAGTGTAACAACTACCCTGGAAAGTACCAAATGGCCTCCTCTGTCGGTTAGCCTGTGGCTGACCCTGTCCTACATGTGGTCCTCCATTCTGTTGCCTCTGGATAGGTGCCCCATTCCGATGAGCATCTGAACCACCCTTGTGCTTCTTCCAAGGCTGTTATCCTTGGAACTTGCCTTTGTCATTCTGCCGATGACCATTGCCATTCCCCTTTTCAGCTGACTGATTAGCAGAGTCTTTATCACCCCGCTTCTCACCACAAGCCTGTCTTATGTCCACAGTCAACTGATACTGTTGTAGCGCGGCGTCTACCACCTAAGCATAGGTAGTATAGGCTGGACTACCTGTAATAGCTCTCTTGATAGACCACATCAGTCCCTTGACGAAACTGTTACGCTTCTTCTCCTCTGTATCCACCTCCTCCGGTGCAAAGAGAGACAAGCGTGTAAACTGCTGTTCATACTCTGCCACTGTCATGTTTCCCTGCTGCAGACTTAGAAACTCGGTCTTCATAGCTGCCCTGACTGCATAGGGAAAATATTTCTCGTCAAAGCGAACACTGAACTCATCATAAGACAATGTCATCCTCTCCTCTGGGGTGGTAACTGACTCCCACCACTGTAGTGCATCCCCAACTAGCTTGAAAGTAGCAAGCATCTGCTTTTGAACCTCCGTGCACTGAACCAAACGAAGATGACGCTCAATGTCTTGTTTCCACTGGTGAGCTGCTCTCGCATCGGTGGAGCCTGAGAACACAGGGGGACTCCCCTTTGTGAAAGAGCTCCTTGTCTTTCCCCAAGAATCCGTCTGAACCACTGGTGCTGGTACAGGTGCCTGCTGAACCTCTGGTTGGTTCCGGAGTGCAGCTGTTACCCCAGCCTCTATAGCCCGAGCAACAAGGTCATTGAGGTGTGGAGGAATCTCTGAATCTCTGTCCCGACCCTGAGTCTGTTGAACTTCCTCCTGCTCCTCCTGAAACCCTGGCATTTGCTGCTCTTCTTCCATTTGCCGACGTTGCAGACGTTCCTGCTGTCTACGTGCCGCTCTCCTCTGTCGACTGTTCATGTTCTGTCCTCTTCCAGTGTTAACCATGCTGTTAACATAGAAAGACAGACATCAGTACGAGTTTAAACGAACCGTAAAAGAATTCAACGAATCCTAAACATAAGCTCTATATAAACAAAACGCTACGCGGAAGTCTTAATACGAAACGTCCTAGAGACACTTGAACCTGGAGTGCTCTGATACCAACTGTGATACCCCTCGGATCCGAGACACGGGTTGATCAGGCCCAGGCCCAAACCCGAGGGAATATCAAACAATTAAAGTATTTTAAAGCGAACACAGATGACAAAATGAAACAAAAGTGATGGAATAAAACTGAAAGAAACATTAATTATAAAATCCTCCATGGACAACTGAAAAATGAAACTCCAATCCTCCAAAACTTCAAGGTTACAACTTGGGAATCCACTGATGGAACTGAAACTAAAAACTGAAAATAGATAATGCTAGAAATATCGAGAGAAGTCCTACGTAATCAGATGAAGGTGAGACTGTCCTCGACAAGCACGATCAAGCTCTAAAGCTGGAACCGTCCTGTACCTGAAAAGAATAATAAAGGAGTGGGTCAGACCCACGAGCAAGTTCTAATCTAACTGCAATCCATACAGTGACCCGATACGCAGATACACCGTAGATACCTCACAATATCTATCTAGTCCATGCATATAAATATATCCACACTAAGGGACATTCACTAGTCTATAATAGGGGTCTTAACCTGAATAGAAGGCAACATGCGAATACGCACCCAAAGGTGGGCATGAGTACCTAGACCTAACAGGGTACACCTCAACCTATTATAACCAGCTACGCATCCACTGCATATACGCACCCTAACCAACGAGTCTGAGACTCAAGCTCAACTCGTGGTACCATAACCATATATATAAAGTCCGTCCAAATCCAGGGTATGCAGTTCAACTATTTATTAAACTGTCATACAATAAACCAACTAGTTAGTCATTCAACTTATTCAGTTGATATGACTTAACTACCATCCGTTAATCCAGGAAGTCATCCAACTTGTTTACAGCTGATCTGACTTAGTCACAATTAGGATTCGATATCTTTCAATCCATTCCATTAATCCATTAGGTTAGGTTTATGCGTTTTGAGCTAAACCGTCCCTAGTATGTCACCGTCCCATACCGGTACATACCATCCTCCATATCCATGTAAATTACAACATATATAACAGTTCAATAATTTACAGACCAAAAACTACCATCCAAACAATTGCAGAAAACTATTTAAAACTTTAGCAATTTAAATCCAAGCATTTAACCATATAGTTGCAGGAGACGATTTAACAAATCAACAACTAACATCCAGAGCATGCATAGACCAAATTTAATATGTCAGGGACTCCATCATGCATGTGAATAGGTTAAATAATCCTATTATTAACCAATAAATTGCTAAAACAATTCAGAAGATTGTTTAAATATTTCAGCAGTTGAAATCCAAGCATTAACCATATAGTTGCAGTAAACAAATTAATAATTCAGCAACTAGCCTCCTAAGCATGCATAGATCAAAATTAATAATTAAATGACTTTATCATGCACTTGAATGCATTCTAAAACAAGTTTTATAAACACATTATGTTCCATCAAATTGCTGAATTTTAATTCAACAATTAATTCAACTTCCATTTGTTAAGTGCCTTAATTTTTACACTGTTTGTCCCGACAACTTAGAATTAAACTTTACTCAATTTAAGGTCTTAATGACACTCAAAATTCATTCCTTGATCCCTTTGTAAAGTTCCAAATTCATTCCAACAGTCTCCATGCTCCAACAGTGAACATAGTATGTAGAAAATTAAAAAAAATCGTAAAATAAACCAAAAATACCAAGGGAGCCTGCTCCAAAATTTGGAGCAGGCTCTTTTCCAGCCTAGAGCCGGCTCTAGGACTCCCTAGAGCCGGCTCCACTTTGTTGTGGGAGTCGGCTCCCACTTCCATGGAGCCGGCTCTCACTTCCTCTGAGAGCCTTCGTCCCCTGTGCGTCGTTTCAGCTCTTGTGCTCCTTCTCCGGCTTATTCCTAACCCTCTGTTAATTTTTAAAATCAAACTTAGGTGTCATATTAATACCCAGTAGCATCCCAATGGCTTGATAACAACAATTAAAAACAATTACAGAGACTAAATTTGCTACCGAACTAACCTGCGTTAGGAACAAAACTGAAATTATAATATTATTCCAACCTCTCTGTTTCTCTTCACAAACTGATCTTAGGAGTCTTATAACATCCCATTAACATCCCTAGGGTTTGTTTACAGAAGATAGAGGCAAGAATCATAACCAAAACTCAACAGATTTTTAATATGCTTTAATGAACAGAACAGGAAGCAACAATACACGAACTATAAACAGATTTGGATTCAATGCAAACAAATCATCAACAAGCATACATTGAACACATAAGTTTCATTTACTAATTAGTTAATCCCTAGAGACTATCTAGGTGCACAGAACACGAGCCAAAGGGAAGGAGAAAGAGAAGAACTTGCCTGTGATTTCAATTATGAAATCCCTGTGTCGTCTCTAAGTTTTCCTGCAATTCTGAACGCCGCCAAGCTTCCTATTACTCAGTCTCTAACCCTTACTCAACCTCCTTGGTCCTCTCTGTACACTTCCTCTTAAGCCTCACTCAGTTTTCCCCACAACTGCTCTCTGTTTCCCTCTCTGTATCTTGGGTACGTGAATAGGGTTTTGTTTTTCCAACCCTTGAGACAGAGTAACCATATATATAT
The DNA here is from genome assembly GCF_030987335.1 of Cornus florida. Taxonomy (NCBI): domain Eukaryota; kingdom Viridiplantae; phylum Streptophyta; class Magnoliopsida; order Cornales; family Cornaceae; genus Cornus; species Cornus florida. Next base: position 84,424,670 of record NW_026775575.1, read on the forward strand.
AGGCGTAAAAACATAAACCCTAATCCGTGTTTAATCAGAGACAGAGCCCTAATTCTAAACCTAGTCGGCCCATGAAACTACTTTTGTTACGGCTTACTTAAACGTGAAAATTTCCAACCCCAAAGTTAACTGTAACTTAAAGCAGAATTAAATGGAAAAAACAATTACATAATCAAATCCACTTAACTAATTAATTTCAATTAAAAACCTAATTAAATAATTAAAAGCACTTAATTCAATTTAAAACACATGACACATAGGTAAACAATTACATCAAAACAATAAATAAAAATAATTAATCCAAATCCAAATAATCATGCAAAAAAAAATACAATAAAAATAATAAATAAATGCCGAGACTATCATTTTAAAATTAGGGGTATTACAACTAGCAATATCTAAGTTTGGGGGTGTGATAAGTGCTTAAATGTTGCACATTTCAGCACCTAAGTTAGGGTATTTCAGTCTTTGCATTTATCTTAAGTTTATGTTTTAGTCCTAATTTATGTTTATGTGTATTTCAGGGCAATAAAGTTAAAATGAGCTAAGAACGGTCCAATTAAGCCTTTTTGGAGTTAAGCAAAGATTTTCAGAAAATGGCACAAAGCGGTCAATCTCGGGCCTTTGATGATGTTCCCAAAGATGGAGAAGCAAACCAAATAGCCCGAGGCAAAAATGGAGCTGAATAAGGCTTAAAGGAATTTTCCAACTCTGGGGGATCGATCCCCCAGGGTGGGGGATCAATCCCCCAGGACTTGGCAACATTGCATATTTTTATTTTAATGTTTGGGCTTATTTTGTAACCTAGTGGGCTTTAATAAGTTTATTACTTAAGCCCAGTGAGGCCCATTGTTTTTAGGGTTAGTATTTATTAGTTTAGTGATTTATTATTTGAAGAATTAAGTTTTGATTATTATTTTTTAATCTGTATCGTGATATCGTTCTCTCTAGAAGAAAACGAAAGGAAGAAAAAAAGCGAGGGTTTCAAGAATATTTTTTGACAGAGGCTTTGTCTACAGTTGAAGGAAGAAGAAGAAGGGCCAAAAGATGGAGATAGGACTTGTTGACACCTTGATCATCTCCTCCATGAGCTAGTTCTTCACTTAGGGCTTGGATGAGCCCTAAGTTCATGTAACCCTAACCTTTGTATTTCTTTTCTTGGGGAATTATTATGTTGTAATTAAATTGTATGGCCTTGCGATTTCTTAATATATACATGCTTGATTTGATAAATTAGGGTTTGTATTGATAAATTCTTCCATTGAAATCTCCAATTGATTGTATGTCTATGTATGATTAATTAGGGATTTTATTCTTCATTAGATGATTAGAATTTAATTCTTCCATTGATTCTATATGAAAATTGCATGTCTAGGTGTGATTGATTTAGAATTATACTCTACACTAGATACTTCTTTTAGTTATGTTTAGTGATGGCCATAACATGAGACTTAGTTGATACAATTGTCAATTAATTTGATAGATAAAGGCTTAATCATGATAGATTGTTTTACAAATTAGCTTATTTGTCATTAGTTAATTGTAGTAAAGTAGGCAATCTGTGCTTGATTATTTTAATCCATGCTTCTAATTACAATTAGTATTATCTTCTTGATTGATGTGTGCTCTTATTGGATACATTTGTGAATGTGTATGGTGGGTTATGACGTAGTCTTGAATGTGTTCTACACTTTAGTTTAATTGTCATTAGGTAGACAATTCATTCTTGATGTTGATAATCTATGCTTACAATTGTGATTTGTGATGATAATGTGACCACATCTATAATTACACTAATAAATTCCCCATTAATTGAAAGCATATGGTTAATTGCATGGGCTTAATGGTGAATCCTAACCCTAAGACTCTCTTCCTATCTCTTTAATTCTTAGTTTAATGTCATTTCTATTTTCATGCTTTTAATTGAATTTTAGTTTAATCACTCTACCAAAATATTTTTCTCTCACACTCTTTCTCTCTCTCTCTCTTCTCTCTTTTACAATCTAATTAGCATTAAAATCAAGTTTAGTCCCAACACGTGTTCAATCCCTTGGGTTCGATCCCTTCTCACTTCATACTACATAGTATAAGTGTCTAGCGGTTTACAAATGTAAACTATGATGCCCGCTTGATACCATTTCCAAAACCAAAGTGTTGTGCATTATTTTGTGCACACGCTCGGGTCGCATCAGTACAAGCTTGAGGCAACAGGATCAATGGTTAGGACTGAGGCGTATATTGCCGGCAGAGATGGGTAGCTGGATATAGGAGATATGTTGCCCTGGTAGAAGGGGACTCTTGACCACTTCTTGTGCGATTTTTGCTTGTAACAACAGAAAAGGTATTTATGGGAATTGAAAATTTTGTTTAGTTGGGCAATGTTGTTGACTGGGATGTTACCTGTCGTGCCGAGTGTTGGGGCACAACGGAAGCAAAAGAAAGAAAGAAAAACAACAATTCAAACCACAACACAAGATATATACGTGGTTCACCCAAAATTAGGGTTACTTTCACGGATGAGAAGAGATTTGCTATATATGTAAAGATATTACAATAGTAGAGAATTTTAACACCGAACCACGCACACAAACTTTTGACCGAGTTCTCCATGTACTCCATGAGACTCTCTCTCGCCATCAGTGCTCAACTTGGTGCAGCAAAGCACATTCTTGGGATGAGGATTAGCAGAGACAAACATAAAGGTATTTTGCAGTTGTCTCAAGCTGAGTACGTTGAACGGGTTCTGAAGAGGTTCAACATGAATAATGCTAAGGCAGTGAGTATTCCCTTAGCTAATCACTTCCGCTTATTTTTTATTGTTAGGAATTGTGTATCGAATTCCCATTATTATTTGTTTCTATTTTAAAGTGTATTTTTATGGTAATTTCTTATAAAGGCGTGAATTGGGCTCTAAGAAATTGTAACCCTTGTCCATAAAGGAATTGGGTATGTAACTCTATAAATAAACACTTAGGCTATTGTTGAGAGTTATGAGTTGAGAGAGATGTAGCATCATGAGGGAGTACGTTGATGGTAGAGGTGAGTTACAAGTTTGATAGAGTGAACACTACTGGCGAGAGGGAGTCTCGTGGAGTACACGGAGAACTCGGTCAAGAGTTTGTGTGCGTGGTCCGGTGTTGAAATTCTCTACTATTGTAATATCTCTATATATATAGCGAATCTCTTCTCATACGTAGATGTAACCCTAATTTTGGGTGAACCACGTATATATCTTGTGTTGTGGTTTGAATTGTTGTTTTTTTTTTCTTTCTTTTGCTTCCGCTATGCCCCAATAACTGGTATCAGAGCCAAAGGTGAAGGAGATCCAAAAAACACAAAAGTCTCGACATGTGCTACAACGGGCTTCAGTTGTAGGTGGAGTCAATCGGCTTGGTTACATGGCATGGAGCTTGAGTAGTTAAGGTGGAGCCTTGGGGTTTTGACTGATTGAGCAACGTATAATGGGGATAATCCGAGTTCTGCAATAAGATCAAGAAGATTAAAGTTGCAGAGAATTTTCCAGATTCAATTGCTATGAGAAGCGATGATTGACGTAATGGAATTTGAGCCAAGATGGAGATTGTTAGGAATTATGTCTCAAATTCCCATTATTATTAGTTTCTATTTTAGAGTGTATTTTTATGGTAATTTCTTATAGAGGCGTGAATTGGGCTCTAAGAAATTGTAATCCTTGTCCACAAAGGAATTGGGTATGTGACTCTATAAATAGACACTTAGGCTATTGTTGAGAGTTATGAGTTGAGAGAGATGTAGCCTCATGAGGGAGTACGTTGATGGTAGAGTTTGGTAGAGTGAACACTGATGGCGAGAGGGAGTCTCGTGGAGTACACGGAGAACTCGGTGAAGAGTTTGTGTGCGTGGTCCGGTGTTGAAAGTTGAAAGCAGAGGCAAAGGTTCAAATAAGAAGAAGGGCAACAGTAATAGAAACAGAGGTGGATCCAAGTCAAGGAATAGAAGGACACAGTCTCAAAATTTCAGGAATTCCATAGATCTCAGTGACGTTGAGTGTTGGAATTGTGGAAAGAAGGGACATTACCGTGTTGATTACAGACTTCCAAAGAAGGGAACCGAAAGAAAAATTGAAGCAAACTTTATCTCAGAAGAATTAAATGATTCATTGATATGCTCTTTGGAGAGCAAGGCGGAGTTATGGGTTTTAGATTCTGGTGCATCGTTTCATGGCATCTCAAACAAAGAGCTATTTAATAGCTATGAACCGAGTAACATTGGTAAGGTGTATCTTGGTGATGACCAGCCTTGCAACGTCATTGGCAAGGGTGAAGTGCAAATCAAGTTGAATGGGTCAGCTTGGAAGTTAAAGGATGTGAGACACATCCCTGACTTGAGGAATAATCTGATTTCGGTAGGACAATTGTCAGATGAAGGTTTTATTACATCCTTCAATGGAGACTCGTGGAAAGTTTCCAGAGGCGTTATAACCATTGCACGTGGTAAGAAATCTGGCACTCTCTACACAACTACCAGTGTTTGTGGGTCTATAACAGTTACAGAAAACAGAGAAGATCACAACCTTTGGCACCAGAGACTAGGTCACATGAGTGAAAGGAGGCTCAAAATTATACACTCAAAGGGAAAACTACCAGGCATACAGGCAATTGATATTGACTTATGTGAGAGTTGCGTGATGGGCAAGCAGAAAAGGGTCAATTTCAAGAAGAGTGGCAGAGATCTCAGAAAGGAGAAACTTGAGCTAGTTCACACAGACGTTTAGGGCCAACCACTGTTTCATCCATTGGTGAAAAATCATACTTCATGACTTTCATTGATGATCACACGAGGAAGGTATGGGTTTATTTTTTGAAGCACAAATCTGAAGTATTTGATGTGTTCAAGAAGTGAAGGCCATGGTGGAGAATGAGACAGGTTTGAAGATCAAGAGGTTGAGATCAGACAATGGTGGTGAGTATGAAGACACTGGGTTCAAGAAGTTCTGTTTTGATAATGGGATCAGATTAGAGAGGATTGTGCAAGGAACCCCACAGCAGAATGGGGTGGCAGAATGGATGAACCGAACATTGACAGAAAGAGCCGGAAGCATGCGCATACATTCGGGTTTACCTAAACAGTTTTGGGCTGTAGCGGTCAATACAGCATCCTACCTAATAAATCGTGGACCATCGGTACCTTTGGAGCATCGAATACCAGAAGAGGTATGGAGTGGCAAAGAGGTAAATATTTCATGGTTGAAAGTTTTTGGTTGTATTGCATATGCGCATATTAGTGACCATGCTAGGGGAAAGCTCAACCCCAAGTCACTAAAATGCATCTTCGTTGGGTATGGCGGAGATGAGTTTGGTTATCGACTCTGGGATAGTCAGAACAAGAAAATCATCAAAAGTAGAGATGTGATTTTCAACGAGAAAGTGATGTACAAGGATAGAGATGTAGCATAGTTAACTAGTCCTGTACAGAGTAAGCCTGAGTTTGTTGAGTTGGATGATGATCCAGAAAGCATTGATGTGGAGCAAACAGATGAGGGTTCTTGGCCAAAACGCACAGAGCATAGTTCACCGCAGATTCCAACTCCTATGCCTGCACCCAAAAGGTCTACGCAACCTCATGTACCGAATAGAAAATATTTGGATTATATATTGCTCACAGATGATGGTGAGCCTGAATGCTATGATGAAGCATGTCAAGTTGAAGATGCTAGCAAGTGGGAGCTTGTAATGGAAAATGAGATGAAATCCCTAATCTCTAACAAAACATAGGAACTATCCAAGTTGCCCATGGGGAAGAAAGCTCTTCACAACAAATGGGTGTACAGGGTAAAAGAGGAACACGATGGTTCCAAAAGATACAAGGCGAGATTGGTAGTCAAAGGCTTTCAGCAAAAACAAGGCATTGACTACACAGACATTTTTTCCCCGGTTGTGAAACTGAATACCATTCGCTTAGTTCTTAGTATTGTTGTAGCAGAGGGATTGCACCTTGAGCAGTTAGATGTCAAAACTGCTTTCCTCCATGGTGACCTTGAGGAGGAGATTTACATACAACAACCGGAGGGTTTCTCAGTCAAAGGGAAAGAGAAACTAGTGTGCAATTGAAGAAAAACTTATATGGTTTGAAGCAAGCCCCGAGGCAGTGGTACAAGAAGTTTGATGGTTTTATGAAGCGACATGGCTACAACAAGTGCAACGCTGACCATTGCTGCTACTTCAAGAGGTTTAAGTCAAGTTTCATTATCCTTCGACTTTATGTTGATGACATGTTAGTGGCAGGTTCTGATTTTGAAGAAATCAGCAAATTGAAGAAGTAGTTGTCTAGTGAATTCGAGATGAAGGATCCAGGCAAGCTACACTGGGAAGTAGTAAAGTGGATATTGAGATATCTACGGGGTACCACAGACAGATGTTTATGTTTTGGAAGGGTGAAGTGAAGCTACATGGTTATGTAGATTCAGACTTTGCTGGTGAGGTGGACCACAGAAGAAGTACTACAGGGTATGTGTTCATGGTAGGTACAACTGTAGTTAGTTGGGTTTCGCAAATACAAAGGATTGTAGCGTTATCTACTACAGAGGTAGAGTATGTGGCGATGACAGAGGCCAGCAAGGAGATGATTTAGTTACAAGGTTCATTAACAGAGTTGGGATTCAAACAGGTGAAAAATGTTTTGCACAGTGATAGTTAGAGTGCGATACATCTGGCAAAGAATTCAACATTTCATTCAAGGACCAAGCATATAGGACTTCGGTATCACTTTATCAGATCTTTGTTAGAAGATGGGGTGTTGACACTTGAGAAAATACTTGGCACCAAAAATCCAGCTGACACGTTGACTAAGATAGTGACCATGGAGAAACTGAAGTTGTGCGCAACTTCAGTTGATCTTCTAGCTTGAAGACAGAAAGAAGTGCACCGACATGTATGGGACATGCATGAGAAGAAGATGGAATGGGTTTACAAGTGCTCCAGACTCCAAGTGGGAGATTGTTGTGGTTTTGTGGAGTCTAATTAGGTGGAAAATTTTTAGTAAGATTTAATTATATGGAAACTTTAAGAGTACTGAATTTTAGGAAAAATTCAGTTTCCTAATCTGATTTGACTTCCTTATTGGTTTAAGGAAAATTCAGTTTCCTGATCTGATTTAATTTCCTTATTGGTTTTAGATTCTACAAAAGGCAAGTTCTTGTAGGACAAGTTTGGGACTCTATAAATAGGGGTGAAAATTCGAGATAAATGTGTGCCAATACAAGAGAGAGCAATTGAGAGAGATTGAGAGAGAATTCTCCTTGTAATTCTTCATCTTTTTCATAGTGAATTTGTTCGGTGTGCTCCATGGGCGTAGCCCTAAGATTTGGGTGAACCATGTATATCTTGTGTTCTTGCGTGTGATTTTTTTTTTCTTTGTGATTGCTTAATTATTTCTCGAACAGCGTGCGTTGTTATTTTACGTTTCCACCACAACAACTAGAATCAAATTCGGTTGATTGTGTAGTGCAACTCTAATACCGAGGAAGTAATTCCAGCTTAGTGATTATAAACAGGTTTCTCTATATTCTTAGTATTATGTTAATTTGAATTCTAATCTTAATTACAAGATGAAATGATAGATAAGTCTTCACAAGTTCCTCAAAATTATGTGGTATCAGTTCAATCAAAAATGATGTTGAAATAGTGTAAAAATAACTAGGTACCAGGAAGGGATATCTCCGTGGTTCGAATATGGTTTCATGGTTCCAAGTTGTCAACGTATATCTTCATCATATGAAGAGGCTTCTAGGAAAAAGGCGAAAATTGTAAAGGAAAGAAATGTACAGATGGCAAAGGAAGTAACAAAATTGTAAGAAAAGTTAGATAAAATTGAGAAGATGCTTGAACAACCGCATGCAGCAGCCGCCACCATGGTTCTACCAAAATGAACAGTCTCCATCAGATTCCCAACAGCAGCAGGCCCTACCAAGCTGGTGTTAGAAGCAGTCGTTACCTCCACTAGACTCTCATTTTCAACAGCCCCCGCCAACATATATAGTGGCAATATCAACAGCTGCTGCCAACATGGTGGCAATATCGACACTACCCGCTAGCACGACCACAACCACCAACTAAATAACCAATATGATAAAGAGACAAATTTTTTTGGTACATATAATTTTGGAGCTTTTTGATAATCAACTAGCTGATTTCTAGACTCTTTATCTTTGTGCTAGAGATTGTGTTGGGCAGCATTTTGATGGCTTCGCATTTGGTTTAAAAAAGGTATTTTAATTTTTGAGGATGTTAGAACCATTTGATGTCAAAACTGCTAATAGATACTTTTAGTTTTGTTTAAAAATTGGAGATTTTATAGTTTTGTTACGACATTTACAGCTCATTCATTGGCATTAGACCTGTCAACAGGTTAGATTCGGATCAAATATGGCCTGATCTGATCCAAATCCAATAGGCATTTTCCTAGATCCAATCCGATCCGATAATCCGAAAATTTTTTGTAAGTGAATCCAAATCCGATTTGTTAATAAACGGCTATCCGATCCAATAAAAGTGTAATTTTTTTAATAAAAATTAATGTTAAAAGAGAATAAAAAACAATGATTAGAAAAAATGATAGAAAACAAAAGATAAATAGAATATGGAAGGGAAAAAAAAAGATCATTTACTCTTTGTTAATGAATAAATATTATAAAATTATTAATATGTATATTAGGAGATTTATTAGTACATGGGTAAGAACACCACACTATTGTATATCTAACATTATGATTATTATTTTTTTTTTTATTACATCTAATATAAATCTGATAGGAGTATTGTATATATATCAAATATAAAATATTATTATTATTATATATATATATAAATTTAATTGGATCTGATTATTATTGGATCGGATCAACATAATTTGATATCCGATTTGTTAAAGAATCAGAATTGGATCGTAATCAGATTATCTAATTTTTTGTTCAATCCATACCTGAGTAATTAGATCGGATTCAGATCAAAATCAGATCCATTGATAGATCTAGTTGGCATACATGGTATCGTGATTATGGTATGCAATTTTAATTGTAGAATGATATTGTGGATCTATTTTTGTTTTGATGGCCATTTGATAGATTCGGTTTAAAGGTGATTTTTATGTTCCGCATGTGATGTCCTTTTGATATGAATCGATATAGGGTGCATGTGGTTTACCCACACAAATCTAGCATAGCAAAAAAAAAAAAAAAAAAAAAAAAAAAAAAAAAAAAAAAAAAAAAAAAAAAAAAAAAAAAAAAAACTAATAATTACTGTATTAGGGACAGTTTCTAACCGTCACGAGTTTAATAATAAACAATATTATTATTAGGATGGATGGTATTAGTGACGGTGTTATTTGGGACAGTAGATACCATCCCTAAAGGTCGAGATTTTTTGTCATGGACAAAACCTTAATTTCTCGTAATTTGCATATGCAACCAAATAAATATAGTGGTAAATAATTAATATATGTAAATTTAATAGAAGATAACTAATATATATAACATTCATATATATATAATTTAAATCGGATCGGATTACCTATAATTCATATCCGATTTGTAAAGGTAACCGATTATCGAATGTGGATCATTATAGTATTATCGAATTTTTTTTTCCCAATCCATATCCAAATAATCTGATTGGATTCAGATAAGAATTTGATCCATTGACAGGTCTAGATGGGAATGACCCTCAGATCCTCTAGAGAAACCCTAATGAGAGAAAAATAAAATTAAATAAGGAAGAAAAATAAAATAAAATTAGTGAAAAACTTAATACTATCTCACCTTTGAGACTTTCTCGTACCATTTCTTTCCAATCACATTTGATGGTGTCAAATAGGGGTGGCAAAATGGGTCACAACCTATCAACCCGTCCATATGTGCCCATTTTTAATGGTTTTAGGTGAATCATATTTAAAGTGGGTCAAAAATGGGTTGGATAATTTCTTAACAAAAATTTACTGAAAAACAGATCTATACAAAAAAATAAAATGGAATGAAACACCAACTTGAAATCACAATAGCATTTTTTATATAATATTTGAAGAAGAAACCCCTCTTTTTTAAAGGGTAAAAAGCCTAAACAAGAATGAGAAAAAAAATGCTACTCCATAATCCAAGTATAATATTTAAACATTTTTTTAAGTGTTAGAATATGGAGTCAAATCCACAGGGCATACTTAACTGATGACAATTTTGATCTTACCATAAAAATTTACAAGAAAAACTTTTAGACTCGCATGGCTTCCTTGAGCCTTGCTTCGCGACCCTACCACAACAATGGAACTTGGCTATCCGGGGGAGGAACCACCGGGAAGGAGGAAAGTGGTAACAAGCTACATTAAAGATTAAGATGGACATAGAGAGTAGGGCTACAAATGAATGGAGCCGAGCTAAGCTTTGGGTTACTCAGGCTCGGTTCAGGCTCATACAAGCTTGGATATGCCAAGCTCGAGCTCGGCTCGATAAAGTTTTCACAAGCTCGAGCTCGGCTCGTTTAGGCTCAGTTACGTACAAACAATCTCGAATCCTTGAAATCTGATCTCCATAAAAATAATAAAAATAAATTAAAAGGGAAGAAATACAGAGCACAGTTTCAACATGAAATCAAACCTAACCAAACCTGATTTTATCGACTCGATCCATATATATTTTGCACTACTTGCATTAGAGAGAGGAGGAGATGGAGATGGTTGACAACGGCCGCTCGTGAACGCCAAATTGATGTAGTGAATGTGTGGTTCAAGAAAAGCCTTTTGGGTCAAGTTTAAATTTATAAAAACCACTACCAACACTACTACTAAAGTAGCAAGAGTGAGTCGGGATCGTCCCAAGGGATTATATGTGCTGGAATTTAACTTCAACTCTAGCGTATCACAAGATTACAAAAGATAGAGATTGGTTGATTAAACTAAGGTGCAATGAAATTAAAATACAAGTAAAGTAAACTAGTTAGAGATAGGGATTTAAGAGATATGAAGAGAGGTCTTAGAGTGTTGGAATCACCACTAAACTCATGTAATTAACCACTTGCTTTCCATTAATGGGGAATACATTATTGTGAACAAAATACGACTACCAATTGCAATATTAAGCATGGACCATATCATTTAAGCATGAATTGTCTTACCTAAACTAATTGTAGCACAACCCATCTAGTTTAAGCATGACCCATCTAAGTAGTAATAATTGTAGCACACCTCAATCTAGAGAATCATGGAATTTGCAATAATAAGCCATGGAATATCTAAGCAATCATAGATTGTCTACCTACCTACAAGCATGAATTAAATTGTAGAACAACCCATCAAGCATAAGTATAAACCATCAAATTAATTGACAAACCCATTCAATGAAAACCCATGTCTAGCCATCACTAGATTCTCAATCAACCACACATAGATATACAATTAATGTAGAAAAGCTAGTGTAGAGATCAATTCCCCAAATAATCACACATAAGACAACATGTAATTAAAATAGAGAATCAATAGGAAGAATTAACCCTTATGAATCATGTAAGAAATAATTCCTAATTGAATCACACATAGACATGTAAATAAACTAGAGAATTAATAGGAAGAATTAAACCATATAAATTATAGAAATATACCAAGATTCATTAAATTCACAAAGCTAGAATACTAATCACAACAATATATATAAATCCCCAAAAATAGAAATACAAGGGTTTAGATTACACAAGACTTAGGACTCATTCAAGCCCTAAGTGTAGATCTAGCCAATCATGAAGGAGGTGGATGTGGTCATGAAATCAAGCTCCAAATATGGCTCCATCTTCTTCTTCTTCCTCTTCTTCTTCTTCTTTGAAACTCTAGAGATGGAAAGAGAGAGAGAGAGTGGTCTAGAGATGGATCTTGAGATGTGCCTCCACTTTCCTCTTTTCTTCTAACCCTAATCTCTAACTTTGCTAGAGAGAGAAATAAAAAATACAATGTAAAAATAAAATGATAAAAAGCTTATTTACAAATGGGTCACTTCCCTTTATATAGAAGGTCATTTTCTTAGTCACTAAGTCAGGAATATTGTTCCAAAAATATCTAATCCCGTACTATGTAGTTGGTGGACTTTTGGGCGCGCACGGAAATAAGACAGCTCGCTGCCAGCAATGTTCAATCGATCAGAGAAAAAGTTGGATCGATCAGAAAAGTTGGATCGATCAGAGAAAAAGTTGGATCAATTAGAGAAAAGTTTGATTGATCCAACTTTGATTGATCTCACGATCGATCTCACTTGGCAACTTTTCAGGATCAGCCTCTTTTTGCTTCAAATCAGCCTTCTTTTGCTCCGAATCTTTTCCAAGACTTAGTTTGACTCCAAAAAGGCCTTAAGAAACCATTTTTAGCTTATTTTAACATTATTGACCTGAAATAGACAAAAACACAAATAAGTGCTAAAACTGGTAAATAAGATAGATAAAGGTCTTAGAATACTCAAGCTTAAGGGGTTTAAAAGTGTACTTTTTAGCGCTCATTACACCCCCAAACTTAAATATTGCTAGTCTCTAGCAATAAACTACGAAGTAAAGGAATAAAATGAACAACTAAACAACTATAACTAGAAAGCAATGAAATGATAGCGCCACTTTCGTAGGGAACACGATTGCACTTGGCACATGCAACAAGCCTTTTAAACCCCTATGTTACCCTTAGTGGACAAGTGATGTCTCATAAGGGTTTCCAGAAATAATACCCACAAACATTAAGCTCATTTTTTCAAAAGAGGTACCAATATTGCAAACAAGCATTGGGAGAAAACTACCTCAAGTATGCAATTTTTCAACCTTTTCCAAGCAATCTCCCAAAATCTCAACATCAAGTAAGCAAATATGGTCCTCCGTACATCAAGAAAATGATCATGCAAATCAAAACAACTCTAGAATCCTTTTGAGTGGACCGGCATCAAATATGTTGTTATCTTAGCCAACTAAAGAATTAATCACATCCTTACCCTCAAACTAGCATACAAATCTAGTACCAATCATCAAGACAAAAAGTGGACCTTTTATTAAAGCTTTATTCATCTAGGTGTGCTTATTCTTTTCACTCATTTTTTTATTTTTTTATTTTTTTATTTTTTTTTATTGAGGATCAAAGATGGAAGTATGGTGCAATGTGTTGATCTCTTAAGCTTTCTAGCGATTTATGAGGTCGAGCGTTAGGTCAATGACTCCCAAACCAGACGGCTTTAGGGCATTAGGCGTTCAAACACCCCTACGGACTTGCAAGCTCAAATCAATTAGGTTACAAATCAAGATAACCTCCATCTAATCATTTCCCACTTCTTACATTTTGGGAAAAGTCCTCACTTTTTTATTGCTTTTATTTTTTTTTTTTTTAAAAAAAATGCAAGTTCAATTATTAACCTAGAGTTTGGGCCCTCCACCTTTCGGCGCAAGAAGTTCAGTGTTTGATGAGGCTAGAATCCCGGCTACTTAGTGAAAAGGGGTTGTTATCCACCTTTATCAAGAATGAAAACTTTCAATGCACTACTAGCTCAATTGGGATATAACCAATTTAATAATCAACAAAGCATGTACCACACAAATGAATGTTAGTGTGCGCCTGTGCTAGTGTAGAATCCCAAAGTGAATCTCAAAATAATCACAAAATCAAGATAATGTGGACCACAAGTGTAAGCAAGATATCAATCTTTCAAAAAATTTACTCCTAAATGGCATCCACAAGGCATACAAGGAGTATTGGACTCTCAAGTCATGCAAATTTTAAATTCTAAGCAATATAGTCCTCAAAAGATCAAAATCATCGCTAACATAGATCTCAAATCTCAATCATCCATTTAAAGTTCAACTTTAAGTAGAATGCAACAAAGTCACCTTACCCCCAAACTTAAACCACGCATTGTCCTCAATGTGCAATGAGAACAATGAAAAAGATGGAAATAGTATACTGTGGTGGCAAATATATGAAGCCCGGTAGTGATCCAATTCGAAAGACGTTTCCCCCAAACTTGGAATCAACAACCTACTTGAATAACCACACTAGCAACTCACATTAAATATTAAATGGGATAAGAATAATCAAGCATTCTAAGGCAATATAACACAAGATGAAAGAGAGATATGCGATCAAGTCTAATATAAATCATAAGGTATGCATGGCTACACATAAGGGCACAATGGTGAATCTTTTTATATTTTTCATTTAATGAACACAAGTATATACAAAATGCAAGAAAAACAAAGAATAAAATGCATGAATAAAATACAAAAAGAAAAATAAAGAAAGTAAAATGTAATGAAAGAACATGTACAATGCAAGAAATGAAAAATCAATATATACAATATAGGTATATAAAAAAATTTCTTACTTTTTTTTCATATATATATATATATATATATATATATATATTATTATTAATGACATAACAAGTATGTACACGCACACAAAAATAAAACAAATAAACATGCAAGAAATGAAAATGCAAGCAAATAAGGGATGCAAAAATTTTTTTTTTTTAATTATTATTATTTTTTTTTTTTTAGGAAAGTATGTACAATGAAACAAAATGTAAGAAAAATAAAGAAATAAAAATAAAAATGAACATGTATGAAACAAGAGATAAATGACACAATGTGTCATGTGGGTGCTAAGTTTAATGTCTCTAGCAAGACGGAATGCTTCTTTGAAAAACCATTTTTTTTTTTTTTAGACAAAACAAATATGCACACAAACAAAAATAAAACGGCAAGTAAATAAAAATGTAAGAAGTAAAAATGAAAAGAAATAAATAATGCAAAGAAAGATTTTTTTTTTTTTTTTTGAAATTAAAATTTAAAAATTAAGAAAAATTAAAAATTAAAGTTAAACAAAATATTTTTGAATTTTTGGAAATAAGATAAAATGAAGCAAAATAAAACAGAATAAAAGAAATTTTTTATTTTTTATTTTTTTTTGAAAAATAAAATAACTAAAATAAACTAAATAAAATAAAATAAAATAAATATTTTTTGGGATTTTGAAATATAAATAAAAATAAAAGTAAAAGTAAAAGTAAAAATAAATTTTTAAAACTTGCAGAGATGTTCGATCGATCTGACAGAGAGGTGAAAATATGCAGGTTTTTTGGTTCAAAAATTTTCTAAGTGTTGGAACTTAAGATCGATCCAATAATGAAGTTGGATCGATCAAAGAAATTAAGATCGATCTTGAAATATTTTCGATCGATGGGACAAAGAGCTTAAATATGCAGGTTTATGCAGGTTCGAAATTTTTCTAAGTGTTGAAACTCAAAATCGATCGAACTTGATGTTTGGATCGATTGAAGGTCTTCTGATCGATCTAACTGAGAACTAAGATCTGAAGATTTTCTTGGATCGATGAGACAGGGAGTGATTTGGATGCAGGTTTGCTGCAGGAATGAAGGTCGATCGATTAAACTCTCATTTGAGATCGATCGAACTTATGCAAAATGCTCAATTTCAACATGAAAGTACATGCAATCCTTATCACAATTCCTAGCAATGTATATGAACCCAAAGCAAATATCTAGAATTCACAAGAAATGAAAAACAAAAAGAAATGAAGGAGGAATAGAGTTGTGAAACTCTACGAATACTAGTGTTTAACGAATCTAGCAAGACGTTGGGTCAACTCACTAATCAAATGAATCAAAAACCAGATATGAAACATCCTTATTGATCCTCTTTTCACTTTTCTCATTTAATGTCCCACTTACAACAATGAAATCATCCTCCAAAAAAATGACTTGAAAAGAAATAAAAGAGATAATATTGTTCCTTTCATCCACGGTCTTGAAAACAAAATCAATCACGATTAGGCTTGCCTCAATTTTGTGCTCTTGAAGTGTATTCAAAGAATCACTTCCTTTGTGAATTGGCAAGTCAATGTCTTTCAAAGACTCATTTGGAATATCAAGGAACCTTCTCTTCATCCTTTTTCTCCTCCTCAAAAATCACCATCTCCTCACCTTCCAAGTAAGCTAAGAAGTCCATTAGAGAGTTTATTTCATTTTTAGAGCTTTCAAAGTCAAAACCACAATTTTTATATATTTCAAAAAGGCATTCCTCAAGAGGGTCATTGGAGATAATAGAAGGAAGACCTTCTTCAACAAGTTCCTCCTCCTTCTCTCCTACCTCAAGTGTGGTCAATATCTCCTCACTCTCTAAAGTAACAAGGTCATAGATAAAATCATAATCAAAATAAGGAAAGTCCTCATTAATCATGTTATGCTCTATTAGATTAGCCACTAACTTACTTGCCACTTCCTCCTCTATACAAGATAGAGTGCTAGGCATTAGCTCACTTATTTCATCCTCTTCACTCTCATCATCCTCATCTATATACATTGAAGTTCTTGCCATTTTTTCATTTGCCTCTTCCTCATCCTCTTGAAGAGAAAGAGTACTTGCAATTTGCTCAACTTGAGCTTCAAGCTTGGCTAAAG
The DNA here is from genome assembly GCF_030987335.1 of Cornus florida. Classification (NCBI taxonomy): domain Eukaryota; kingdom Viridiplantae; phylum Streptophyta; class Magnoliopsida; order Cornales; family Cornaceae; genus Cornus; species Cornus florida. The sequence continues at coordinate 84,441,126 of NW_026775575.1, forward strand.
TTTGAGAATGAGAATTAATAAGTGGAGTTTGTGAAATATGCACATCAAGTAAAGCTAACAAATTTTCTTCAAATCAGGGTGAGTACCTAGAAGGTGGTGGATTTGGTTCATCATAAAATGGTGGGGGAGGGCAATAGTCATAAGAATGATTAAATGAGTAATCAAGTCCATAATAAGATGATGCATGAAATGAATTGGACTCAATCTTATAAGGATTAAAATATGATGGAGGAGCATAAGGTGAAGGGATATAATTTCCCCCCAAACTTGGATCAAACAATTCCTCCATTCACAATTAAAATCCAAATACAACAAATAATGGCCTCAACAAGGGCCTATGCTTGGATAAAAATGGAAGCAATAAAATGAGCCTCAACAAGGGCTATCACAAGCATGCAAAGAAGTGAAACAATTAAAATACAAGAGTTCCAAGAATTGCTCACAATGGTCCTTTAGCACTTCAACTCCAAATTTAGCTTTAACCTCCAATGATTGCTTCAAGTTCCAAAATTTGTCTTCCTTGTAGTCAAGTACCTAATTAAACAAATAACAATAAGAACAAGAGCAAAGAATATACAATGAAAAATAAAATAAAAATAGAAGCAATCAAATGAACACTATTGTCTAGTTTAATTCCAACAAAACCGTCAATTCCCCGGCAACGGCGCCAAAATTTGACGAGGGCCGCTCCTACACGCCAAAATTGATGTAGTGAATGTGCGGTTCAAGAAAAGCCTTTTGGGTCAAGTTTAAATTTATAAAAACCACTACCAACACTACTACTAAAGTAGCAAGAGTGAGTAGGGATCGTTCCAAAGGATTATACGTGTTAGAATTTAACTTCAACTCTAGCGTATCACAAGACTGCAAAAGATAGAGATTGGTTGATTAAACTAAGGTGCAATGAAATTAAAATGAAAGTAAAGTAAACTAGTTAGAGATAGGGATTTAAGAGATATGAAGAGAGGTCTTAGGGTGTTGGAATCACCACTAAGCTCATGTAATTAACCACTTGCTTTCCATTAATGGGGAATACATTGTTGTGAACAAAATGCGACTACCAATTGCAATATTAAGCATGGACCATCTAATTTAAGCATGAATTGTCTTACCTAAACTAATTGTAGCACAACCAATCTAGTTTAAGCATGACCCATCTAAGTAGTAATAATTGTAGCACACCTCAATCTAGAGAATCATGGAATTTGCAATAATAAGCCATGGAATATCTAAGCAATCATAGATTGTCTACCTACCTACAAGCATGAATTAAATTGTAGAACAACCCATCAAGCATAAGTATAAACTATCAAATTAATTGACAAACCAATTCAATGAAAACCCATGTCTAGCTATCACTAGATTTTCAATCAACCACACATAGACAAGCAATTAATGTAGAAAAGCTAGTGTAGAGATCAATTCCCCAAACAATCACACATAAGACAACATGTAATTAAAATAGAGAATCAATAGGAAGAATTAAACCATATGAATCATGTAAGAAATAATTCCTAATTTAATCACACATAGACATGTAAATAAACTAGAGAATTAATAGGAAGAAATAAACCATAGAAATTATAGAAATATACCAAGATTCATTAAATTCACAAAGCTAGAACACTAATCACAACAATATATATAAATCCCCAAAAATAGAAATACAAGGGTTTAGATTACACAAGACTTAGGGCTCATCCAAGCCCTAAGTGTAGATCTAGCCAATCATAGAGGAGGTGGATGTGGTCATGAAATCAAGCTCCAAATATGGCTCCATCTTCATCTTCCTCTTCTTCTTCTTCTTCTTCTTTGAAGCTCTAGAGATGGAGAGAGAGTGTGTGGTCTAGAGATGGATCTTGAGATGTGCCTTCACTTCCCTCTTTTCTTCTAACCCTAATCTCTAACTTTGGTAAAGAGAGAAATAAAAAATACAATGTAAAAATAAAATAATAAAAAGCTTATTTACAAATGGGTCACTTCCCTTTATATAGAAGGTCATTTTCTTAGTCACTAAGTCAGGAATATTGCTCCAAAAATATCTAATCCCGTACTATGTGGTTGGTGGACTTTTGGGCGCGCACGGGAATAAGGCAGCTCGCTGCCAGTAATGTTCGATCGATCAAAGAAAAAGTTGGATCGATCAGAAAAATTGGATCGATCAGAGAAAAGTTCGAACGATCCAACTTTGATCGATCTCACTTGGCAGCTTTTCAGGATCAACCTCTTTTTGTTCCAAATCAGCCTCCTTTTACTCCGAATCCTTTCCAAGACTTAGTTTGACTCCAAAAAGGCCTTAAGAAACCATTTTTAGCCCATTTTAACATTATTGACCTGAAATAGACAAAAACACAAATAAGTACTAAAACGGGTAAATAAGATAGATAAAGGTCCTAGAATACTCAAGCTTAAGGGGTTTAAAAGTGTACTTTTCAACGCTCATCAATGGTGTCGTGGAGGGTTGCTGGAGGATTCATGCAGTTGAGATGTTCCATTAGAGAGAAAGAGTTTTGTCGTGAATGGCCGGCGGAATCATGCGGTCGAGGCTATGGAGCTTAAGACAGCCGCTGCAAACTTCTTCTCATCTTAAGGTTCTCTTTCTCTTAAGATTTGCAAACCAGCAGCTGAGATGAACTAAAATCTAATGGTTGAGAAGAATATTTATTTAGAGGATGGGCTAATGGGTTATTGAACTAAAACTCTTTGGGCCTCATTAGTAAAATGAAATAAGTTGGGCCTACTTATATTTATATGGGTTAAACAACCTTTTATATGTAAAATGGTAAAAAGTACAATTAGGCCGGCCTTTGTGTTAACAAGCTTGTAGCGAGCCAAACTCAATGTTGCTCAAGCTTGACTCATTTACTAAATGGGGTTGAAAACCAAGCTCAAGTTCGGCCTATTTACTAAACAAATGAACCCAATCTGAGCTTTTATTAACAGTTTTTTATGACCAGTTCGATTCATTTGCAGTCCTAATAGAGAGGGGAAGAAACTAAGAAGGAAATAAAAATAGGTTTGTTAAGGCGGCGGATTGATTAGGTATTGAGAGAGAGAGAAGAGACTAATAAGGGGAAACGAGATTAACCTGCATAAATGGGCATTGCCCATCTTAATGTCACTTTTTAGTTTTGGATAGGTGTCATAATAATAGGAGGCCACATCAGCAGGTCATCTAATGCCTTTAATAAAGAGTAATTATTCATTGTGGTCCCATTAAACAAGGGCGTTACAGGCATGGACTGGAAATAAATTAATCTTTTGGTAGTATTTGTTCAAAAGTGACTGCTAAAATAAGTAACGCAAACTGTATATCATTCTTAATCAAATGGGTACATAATGAAAAATTCAAAACCATACAAAGAATCAATAGACAATGTAAAAAGAAATTTAATTGCAACACGAGTTACTTCGAATCTAGAGAGAATATTTATGCGTCTTTCAAACAACAGAAGGGGTAGTTTCTTGAACTGGAGTAGGGATAGAGGGAGGTGGTGTTATAAATTTACGGAAGCAGAAAAAATAATGTGCAATGCAAGATCGAAAAGAAAAGCCGCTATATTGAGGTCCTTTAACAGGAGTTTTGAAGACGGACAAAAACGCTCGCCAAAAATATAAATAGACTTGCACAAATATGACTGACAAGATGGTATAGGGCAGGAATCCGATGGTGTAAAAGCCAATCCTTTTCCACTGCTCCATCTTTTGTACTGTGAGGATGATGGTCGAGGCGAATGCCAATGCCAGCATTGACACCCCACAAATTAAATTTAACAGCTAGTACAAGCCTTGCTGGAATAGAGAGCTCGAAGTCTTTGAAGCGAAACGGTAAATTGAGGATTGAGATAAACAAAGCCGACGAAATGCAATAGAATGAAAAGCAAAGGACATCGGTGATGATAAAAATGAGAAAGAATGGTTTGTTGAGAAACATGGGGAAGCCGTTTTCTTGATGCAAACCTCCTGGTAGTGTGAAAACAGCCGCGAAGGCAACAGCGGCTACAAACACACCAAGCCATGAGCTGCTTTCTATAATGAACTTTGTCCATTCTACAGCTTTAGTCCGAAGATCTTCCTTATTCTTAACAAATGTTTCTTTAGCAGTCTTCCCTTCACGGTTGCGATACAAACTTGTATCCACTGAACACGATGTGCAAATTTCCTTTACTTTCTGCATCCACACACGTACATAAGCTCAAATTTAAATAAATCAGAAACATATTACTTCCTATATATCTAGTGAAATCAACCTCTACTCTACTTTACTCTTAATATCATATGGAATTAATGCAAGTAATTGTGCTTTTTGCAATCTATCCAGTTTTAATATAACTTTTCTTTTTTCCCATTTTACTCAGACTAAGGATGTGATAGCTTATATAATTAAGAGAAGCGAACCTAGAGCTGTAACTTCACGGCAGGGGACCAGAAAATTATGTAAGAGAGGGCGGACCATTAGGCATTAACAACAACAACAAGAAGAAAAATCAAATCATAGGGCGGGGGCAATAGTGAAGTTTTTTTTTTTTTGGTAATTTCAGTGGGATAATTTTAAAATTTTATAGGTATATAATTTAGAGAGAAAAAAAATTGGTAGGTATATAATAGCAAAATAATAATAATAATAATTTAGTAGGGTCAATTGCCCCCACTTGGCCTTCACTAGGTCCTGCTTAGTGGTACTTATTCACTCACTCTGAGTTCAAGTCCACATAGGGGTTAGAAATTATTATATGATCTCGAGACAATTGGTCCTGACTAATTACTAGTTAACACTTAAGCAAAAAGCTTAATAAAATTGACACAGTTACTGCTGTGTCCCGGAACTATGTGAAGCCCTCTCACATTGGAGACTGAATGAGTTTTCATATAGGACTAGGAACCGATACCCTTGTGTTTGAAGGGTTCTTTGCACCAAAATGACGTAGTTTGGTGCACGTACCCTCTGAATGGGAGGACTCCACTTTGTGTAAAAATCAATAAATAGGAGTGACAAGTGTATATATGTACCTTAAACAAGAACAAATCGCTTTGCAGTTGGACAATAGGGTTTCCTTGTACTACTTCGATCATAAAATCTTCTCCAACCATATGTAGAATGGTATTCAAATCTCTCTTTGTATAATAAGCCTCCTCCAAGGAATTCCCACTTGACGCAACACATCAAAGACCCATAGTTGGCGGAACTTGACAGCTATATGTAAAATGGTACACCCATTGGCATCCACATGCTCAACTGCCTGAGGGTACAATTGGAGTATCATCTCAACAATATCCACACACCCAGCTTTAATTGCCAAAAATAATGGTGTACTATTGCTTTTCTCCCCATAAATCTGTACTTCTACATCAATATTGGAAGAAGCTGATGATGATATTGATGGCCCTCCATTGTTTAGGGTCTCATTTGTTGGAGCTTCGAAAGGATAAGTTTCCTTCCAAGATGTATTATCTTTTCTTACTAAGAACCTCGCAAGTTGCTTAGCTGATTCATATTTTATCATTTCCTTCCAAATTGCTTCCCACAAAGGCACTGTCCAAGCCCCTGCATCTTGATTTCCAACAAATATATCAAATTCAGTAGTACATAAATAGTACCCGTAACAATAATGGAACCATGTTGAATTGATTAACTATTGTGTAATTTCTCGTACGCACATTTTCCTGTCATTGCATGACTATACATTAATTTTTCACCTTTCAAGAAACCTAAAAAGATCACCAACTTTGTTTATTTAACTGGAGCATATACTAGAAAATGTAACCATGTGCATATAAATTAGGATAAAGTGCAATAAACCCTCCTCAATTATACCCTAATGAGCAAAAAACTCTCCTAAATTTCTAAAGTAGCATAAAACCCCCTCGAAGTATGTTGTTTGGTTGCACTTTATCCAATCGGGCAACCGACTGATGGATTTCTAGCATATGCTTTGCACGTGATAGCCCACACTTCTCTAAATGACCATAGAGCCCTTATAGAATATAAAAATCCATAATGCCCTTTAAAGACATTTGGACCCAACTAGTATCCAAACAAGCCCTAACGTTTTGTCCTCCTTCCTCATCGATCTGTGGAGTATATCTGTATTTGCCTGTATATGTATATGTATATGTATATATATATATATATATATATATATATATATATATATATTTTACAGAGAATGAGTTCCTCTCATTCATTTCTTTTTAATTCCCTCTTTTGCCATTCCGGGGTGTGTAGTTGGGCTCGATTAACAAATCAAACAACAACCGAATGTGGTCAAATGGTTGATCATGCTCTATCCTATCCTAAGGTAGTTTCTTCTTCTTTCCTCTTCAGCGTGGTAGTGCACGGGCATATCTTTCACTTGTGAGGATGGTTTTTCCGTGAAAGCTATCTCCTGCACCCAATTGGGCCGGGAAGTCCGCTCTCATCTGTTAAATAATGTCGCCTTTTCCTTCGGATTCCCACTAAGTATATTCATAGGTGCCTAAATAAGTATACATCATTTAAGTTTGTTTAATGGAACCTCTTTCTCTGTCTATATATATATATATATATATATATAGGTCGTGTGCACATGCCCGTCCATATTCATGGCAAGTTTTCATCTGGAAGATCAGAAATTCGATTTCAATAGTAACAGAACTGATTATCAACCCCAATCACAAGCAAACCCAATCGCCAATTTTAATCCCAATCATAAGCAAACCCAATCGCAATTCGCAAAACCCAACCACCGCCGCATTTCTTCCTCATGAGCGAGCCCTCGCTGATCTATCATCACCGCTACAAGACTCGCCGTCCACACAACCGACATCTACAAGACTCGCCGAGGCCGTCTTCATCTTCTCCACCATCCAAAGCCGAAACCGCCGAGGCCGTCTTCATCTTCTCCACCATCCAAAGCCTCCTTGCTCACCGTGAGTTCTGCCGCTGTTCAATCCCGCCAAGCTTGTCACCACGAGTCATTCATGGCCGAGTCAGCCGAGCCCTCCACCTGCCTCGTCGTCACAGCCAGCCCTTCTCCATCAAACCGCCATAGCCAAGCTTTTCACCGCCTTGCCCGCCGTTCTGTCAATCGCTAGCTTCGTCGTCGCCTTTTCAATTTGGGGGTTCATCGCGTTTCAATTTGGCGGCTTGGACAGGGACGAGTTAGAGAGAGAGAGAGAGAGGAATGAGAAGAGACCCAATTGAAGATAAAGAAAAGAAAAGGAAAAATAATAATAAAGTCATCAGCCAATAGGCTACTGACACATGTCCTCCAGGAATTTTACTTTTCTCACCGTGATGCGGCACCGTTTTATAGAGGGGTAAATTAGACTTTTCCAATTTCCGGTAACTAGAAATAGCTGAAAAGCATTCTCTGTCCTAAGACTATACCAAGACCATAATTGAGGGGGGTTATTTGTAGTTGACGGGGGTTGTAGTTGACAGGGGTACGTTAGTTGCAGTTAGGGTATAGTTGAAAGGGATTTATTTTACTTTACTCTATAAATTATGGAAGATCATGTTCACAATTCATATTTTTCTCAATTTGCGGTCCACTTGATATATATATATATTAGTGAAATGACAAAATTATTCCTTAAAGCTAGGGATCAAGATTCTTTTAATTGCACTGTCCCCAAAGTGGAGTGCAGGATTACTTTTGTAATAGTTGTGAGATTTTGTATGGTCGTTTACTTTAAAAAACCAAGTGAAATGCAAAAGGATATGGAGGGTAGACAATGCAGTACGTAAAGATCTCCGAAAGAAATATATGTCTATATATCAGTTAAAGATCTATTGATCCACTAATAACTAATGCAAACAATAATTAATTATTTTTCTTTGGTGAAAATGTATCTCACAGTGGAAGATAAAATGCTTCAAAAATCCTGCATTCTTTATCTTGAATACTGCTGAATTACACGCAAGATGTTGAAGAGCAGTCATTCCATGTTCGTCTTCTTCAGCAACTAAATATACGCACTCCTTCGCAATTGTAAGGGCCAAATCTGTTTATATTTCACGGTAAAAGGGTAGGGTTGTTTTAATAGTCAAGAAAAAGAAGAAAATTAAAAAATGAAGAAGTTGCTTCTTTACAAAGCCAATATGTGTGTGTGTGTATTAGGCAAATCTACCAAATTATGCAGAAAGACAGCACACACAAACCCAAATTCCAATTATCAAACTAACACAAACAAAAGGACTATCTAGCTAGGAGAATGTACTGACCGAAATGTCCTAAGATAACAGCCATGTGAAGCACAGTGGTATTGTTGTGCTTATGATAAAACTTCTTGCGCTCAGCTTCACTAATTTGAATATTTTGATCACCCAGCTGCAGCTGCACTTTGATATGAAGAAATGCGAACATCTCAATTTGGCCATAGCGGGCTGCACTGAAAAGAGCTGTTTCTCCAAACTTGTTGTGCATACTTAGCAACCAAGGTGCCTTTTCTAGAAGTCTCCTAGCTGCTGGGACTAACTTGTCGAAGGCCGCGGCCTCATGTAGGATTGTGTTTCCAACTGCATTTTGGTGGGTAAGTTTGGAGTACTCATCATCAGCCAACATCTCCAGCAATTGAATTACCAAGTCAGCATTCACGGTGGGTGCTGCCATATGAAGCACTGTGTCACCGTGTATGGTTAGAACGTGCAATGGACCATCTGGATATTGTTCACGCCGTCGACAATACAGTTCAACCAAAGTGCTCCTCTCTTCTTTCATTAGAGCATTGTAAAGCAAAGCATTACGCTTATCTAATTCAACATCATCATCATCATCATCATCATCATCATTCCTACCAACAGGGTTAGAATGGGCCATGCCTCCTACCAGATCGAGATATATCGATGTGGTAGCAGGCCAACTAGATATGTCTATATCTATATATACAGAGAGAGAGAGAGAGAGACATACCCTCAATCAATTGGGTTATGACTTATGAGCCTCATCAAGGTGCACCCTACGAACGTTCTGTGATTTTGTTTTTTGGGTAAATAACGTTCTGTGATTAGTACGCTTTGGAGTGTGGGTATCCAATCGAAGTAAAATTATTCTTTTCTTAATTGGTAAGTAAAGTATAGTTGGACCACTCTACATAAATAATGCTACTGTCGTGAGTATATAATATATATATATATATATATGTGATGGATGATCCTTCACACAAAGTTTCGAATCAATCCTAGATTACGATGCTGCGTTTTCTTTTCACCTACAAAGAAAAGAATAAGGAATTTGATCCATTCATGTACATGCTGACAAGATTAGGTCATTCATACCGACCAATGATATAATCTAATAACAAATGTACAAATAATTTATAATTACAAAATTAAAAAAGTGATAAATAAAAAAACCATACAGGGTGTGAATTTATTTCAAAAAAAAGTTATTATTTATCACTTTCCTGCTTTTGTAATTATGAATTATTTGTGAATGTGTGATTGAACCACATCAACGATCAATGTGAATGACCTAATCACCTGTGAGTAGGTAAGTCTTATCCTTTTTAAAATTGTATTTTTTTGACCGAATTCGATCCGCTAGAGCAGCACTGAGACCAACAGGTCAAGGGAGCCATCAATCATGGTGGCCCCACATCATCGGCATCTCTGTTCAACTCTAGCGGATTCGAAGAAGTATTTTTCATATAACAATACTCTAATGCAAAATGTTAGGTTTCCATACCAAATTTATATTTTGAGAGGAGTTATAGTGTTAAAATGTTATATTTTTACAATTCTGCTCTAATGGTGTATTTCATTCAAAATACTATTTTTTGACACAACAAGCATTCTGTCAAGACCCGAAAATTCTAATAAAATGCTCTTATACCATTTTGTCCAAATATCATAATTACAATCCAAAATAATAATAATAATAATAATAATAATAAAATATGGTTAAGATCAAAAATCCATGTCTTACAACGTTTAAACAATTTATATTAAAGTTACAACCCATGAATACAATTACAATAACAAAAGTCCCTAAGCCTCTATACCGAATATAACAAACTAAGGTTTTACAAAAAAATGATGAGACTTAGATACCAAAATAGCAAAATGGCGGAACGTCACCCGCCACTTCTTTCCCATACCCTGAAAAATGTTAAATAATAGGGTGAGCATAAAGCTCAGTAGGTGGTACCTAAGACACACCTCTTGTGACCCCGTGAATCCAAGTAATAAATAGAACAATAGAGAACGGGATCATGCTATATTGGGAGAAATACAACATCAAGTTCAAATCCAAATAAACATTATAGTGCTATGAAATGCAATACCGTGCTATGTTGTTCACCATTTTCAAAATCATCCATCACTTTTCAAACTGTTAATATAACTCGTCTGTTTGTGACTCCGCGACGACACGAGAAAAGGATTGGCTACTGTCCTGACCCTTGATACATGCACTGCGTCATTTGGGACCCAGATAGCTCAACCACGCTAGGGTGATTTCCCTATTTCCCTCTAGGTTACATTAACTCCATAGACCTTCGGTACCTCCTCGGCATTTAGGTTTTTAAAAAAAAAATTTATCAAAACTTTTCCCAAAATCCTTTTTTTTTTTTCATTTCAAAACAATTTCCCTTTTCTTCGTGCCCAATAATATGCATGAATGCATCATACCCTTTTTATGCCATGCTAATTAATGTCCATATTCATACGTTTAATTCAATTCTAAACCACTTAGCATACTTGTAAGAATTTTCAAAGACTTTAGGGCATGCTTCCATTCAACAAGAATCTAACATGATAAGATTATAAATATACAATTAATTCATACAAGCATACAATTTCAACTAAACACATAGTCACATACTTCATTTACAATAATCTAATCATTTTAGAAGAAATTCAACATAGATTGGCATGCTAGACAATAGTTCAAGATGAAAATTCATAAAAGAATAAGAAATTTTATAGATTAGGAACTCCTACTCAGAAAAAAAAAAATTCTAACTAGATCATCAAAGTCTCAAGCTTCCGACCGCCTTTGCAACTTGGACCTCTCCCTGTCTGTTCATCTCTCTCTCTTTCTCTCTCTCACCCTCACTCTCACTTTATTTCTTTCACTCTTAGTGTCCAAGTCACAAAATTAATAAAGAATATAAAGGCAATTGTACCGACACAAATCACTGCTCACCTTTTCCTTTCACTTATCTTTTTCTCTATCTTCTTCCATCACAGTTATCAACAAACAAACTTATTCCAACACAGTCACGTGAAGTCAAAAAGTCTAAAGAATTTTGGCCACACAATTTTTATTTTTGTGGGCCATGCCAAATCATTACCAACCAGCTGCTCACTTCATTTCTTTACTTTTCTTATCTTTCACATCATTCTTCTGAACAAACAAATACAATGAATCTCTAAAATATTACCATATGCAAAGTATCACCAAAGTCAAATGGTGAAGCCCGCCAAAATACCTCACCATTATCCTTCATTATCTCTCAATTTCGGTTGTCAACTTGCTCTTCTTCCATCAGATGATACAAAATGAGAATATATATATATATATATATATATATATATATAAAGACGCAACAAAAAAAACTAAGGCGATACTTAAAATGAATTTATGAAAACTGTTCTCAAGAATAATTTTCAGAAAACAATTTTTACTTTTTTCAGATTTCAAATCTGCTTGATTAAGAGAATTTACAAAACAATTTTCGAAAAACAAAAATTCATAAAACTACTTAGTTGTTTGAATTTTTTAAAATAATTTTTAAAACTAAGAAAATAAATAAAAATATTATTATACACTCTTTTATTTTTTTAATTTATAATATTAACTATTAATGTATATATATATATATATATACATATATATATATATTTATTTATTTAAATAATTGTTGGAGGTGAATTCATTTTAATTAGTATTCTTAACTTAATAAAAGTAACTTCATCTAACATTGTCTCTGAATGATACCCACATTTGATTCATCAGATGAGTTCTAAGGGCTCCCATTTGTGCTACACCACCATCAGATAAATTAAGTGCATTTAATATATTAATATTTAGTATTAAGACGTGTGTATCATGCATGGATTGGGATAGAGATATTTAATAAGATGTGTGAATCAAAAGACCTATTCATTCATAAATTGCATTCAAAAAAAAAAACTTTCAATAAAAGAAATTAAATCCAATATCCTGATATTCAAATACAATTTTTTTTTTAATTAATGGAAATATTATATTGAACCAAAAGATCAAGTATTTAGTACATACTTAAAGAGAGCATACCCGCCATAAAAATTCAACATGGACACACACTCTTCACTAATCACTTTCCTTGTTTACAATAAATCACCAAGAACAACCCCGGTTTACAATATCTTTCTCACACCACAACCACCCAAACTAGCATGATAAAATGTTTAAGAGACAATATAATTTAGCTTACATGCATACACAATGAATAGAACTTTGACTATTGTACAAGCTTTTGAAATCAAGTAACTGATGCTTGTGAGGAAATTGTGAAGTTGAAGAATGTTGAAATGAGATCTTGCTTCAGTGTTGAGAGTGAGACAATTGCATAAGGCTTTTGGCCTCAAAGTTCTTCCCTTGATGATGTATGGTGTTCCTTCTTTTAGGTCTTTTGCTGAAGCTGAAGAATTTCTCAAAAAACTTATGATATCATCTAGTCTCTCAATCAATTTGAGTGTATATTAGTGTTGCCTTTGATCTTCACAGATGGAGCACCAACTAGCTCTCTATTCAAGCTTCGAGTTTAAGAGAGTGGGCTTGATCTTCCAAGTCTTAAGAAATTCTTCAAGCAAAGGCAACAATGAGGCCTCTTTATTTTCAAGTTCTCTATCTTTATCTTGAATTGGTTCTCTTTTAAATATATTCATAAAGAAAGGCAACAACAAAAAATATCATAATGCCCCTTAGCTATTAAACTCAACCAAAAACATAGTGATGCCCTCTGTATTGAATTCAGATATTTAGAATCAATTTTCGAAATAAAAGATTCAACCCTAAACAAAATGGGATCTGACCAAATTAATACACTTAATACTAATGCCAAAACTGAAATTTTGATATCTGACTTACAAAATAATACTAAATTCCCAAATATAAAATTATACTGTAATATTTCTATCAACAAAAAACACTATAAACTTTAGCACAAATAAAAACAAAAACAAACTAATAAATTATCTATATACATGCATCCATAGACACACACAGATATAGATATGAAGTTATATAAAAATTGCTCACCAAATAAACAGACATTTTAGGGTAAAAAAAATGAACTTTGAACAAATAGAAAATAACAATAAGTAGAAAATCAAAAGCCAAATAAACTGTGCAAATTAATTAAAAAAGTAAAAAAAAAAAAATTACCACACATGCAGCTTCAACAAAGAACCCAAAAATGAATAATCAAATACCAATATCTAGATAGATTAGGGAAAGTTCAAACCTTTGATGAATTTTTACTATTGTTTCTTATCAAACCCTAATTAGATAAGATTAGAAACCATTCAAATTGCCACAACCAAACCAAAATCGAAAGTTTGGACAGTAAAATCAAAGGTATAAACAACCAAAGCCAAATAATCAACCCATAACCCATCACAGCCAAATCCATCACGGCAAATAATCAACCCTTAACCAAAGCACAGAAAATCGTGAACAACAACAGAAAATACAACACAACCAAAGCAAATTATCATCCCCCAACCCAAATCGGAAGTGTGAACAACCACAAAATCAATGAATCCAATAGAGAAAAATAGAGATTTTTACCTGGATAGAGAGACAATTGCAGGAAAAGAATCTCAGATCGACTTTCTTGTCTAAGAGACAAGCTTCAAGAAATTGAAAGAGAGGTTGAAGAGAGACTTTGGCTTAGAAATCTGAGAGAGCGCTTGGATAGGGACGGTACGGAGGGCTTCTTTAGCTGAGGAGATGATGGAACCAAGACATTCGTTATAAACGAGATAGGGTTCCGTCGTTTTTTAAGTCAACTTTTGTTCTCCGTGTTTTCATTATGTGGTCTCCGAGCTTTAAAAAATTGACAAAACAGCAAAAAGGTGTTCTCTAAAAACTGATACCATGAGTTCTCAGTTTTTAAAAAACTGTTCTGTGAAAATAGATCCAAGTGAACAAAAAGGCAGTTTTCAGATTTTGGTAACTTTCAAAACAGAAAACTGTTTTGGGAGTTCTGATCCAAGCAGGCCTTAAAATTCAATCCCATTATTCTCCACTAGTGGCCCCGCAAAATCATCATCACCATTTCAATTGTTTTCCTCCTTCCACTTCGGCTGGCCCCTTTTCATCAGACAAGATACAATATAAATGTATATACAATCATATATACAAAACTTACAAAACCCATGATATCAAGAGTGGGACCCGCCAATTACACATTACCAATTTTCCCTTTGCTTTTAAATTTCGTCCAAAAACAAAATTTATTTTTAGATGGCCCAAAATAAATATCCCAATAGAAAAGTCAAAAAAAAAAAAAAAAAAATTATGTAACATTACCAATTTAACTTTCTTACTTAAAATTTATAAAAAATAAATTTTCACATCATTGTGAATCCACTACGGATAAATTGATAATTCATTTATGTAATGGTTATGATGTATAAAAATAAAAAAATAAAAATAAAAATAAAAAGTTAGTTTTTTGGTGATGGGACCCACCACCACTTATCTTCATTTTGTGGCCTCACTTCTCTCTCTCCCGTTCTCTCTCCCTCCCTTCTGTTTTCTTTTTTTCTTTTTCTTTTTTTCTTTGCAAAATTCAAGCTTCAATTTCTCTTTCATTTCTTGGAGATTTTGGGTGCCGTTTGTAGCAAATCAAAGAGCTCGGTGAGATCTTCAAGTTGATGTAAGCAATTTCAGCTTTTGGCTACTCTAAGAATTCCAAAAATTTGAACCAATTTGAGGGTTTTCTACAAAATTGAAGTAGGGGTGTTCTAATACTCATTTCTTTGAGCTTTGTGAGTAAATCTCCTTTAATTGATGTACAAGCATGCTCATATTGTGCTAAATTCTTGAGATGAAATTTATATATTGTGTACATGAATTTTTTTTTATGTTGTAGAAAGTGTCTAATTATGTGATAGCCGCATTGTTGAGATGATACAAGCTTAAATGATGTTAATTTAAGCCTTATGTATTTAAGTTGTTGAATTTGCAAATTGAAAGTATGAAAAATGCCATGAATTAGAAATGTGAGAATGTGATATTGTGTGAAAATTCATATTTTAAACATGTCTAATTGATGTGGATGATATGTAAAAAAAAATTTATATTGTCATAGCATTGAAGGAATTGTATAAGTCATGCATTACCATTGGGAAAGTAAAGGGAAAAGTTTATTTTAAAAAAATAAATGAAGTTATTTTTAGGAAAATATTTTCAAAGGTATTTGCAAAAACCGGACGCCTAGGAAACGCCTAGTGGGCCGTGATGTTAGTATAGTCTAAAAGGGAGTATGGTTGAGCTAACCAGGCCGGATGCGACGCCTTGGAGGTACCTTGTGGTCGTGGATAGTTAGTCAACCCTCCATTCGTGACTCCTTGGAGGTGCTTTGGATCGGATTGCACTAACGGTTTGGAAGTTGAAACAAAAATGTTTCGAAAATGAGGAGTAACATGAGTATGGCATTGCATTGCATTGATATACATGGTGTATTTGTGACTTTGATGATATTTGTGTTTATATTAGATGTTGTGATTATGGTTTACATCCCCGGTATAGTATAATCTCGTTTTCATGCTTTCTATTATCTATGTTGATTCATGGGGTCATAAGAGGTGTGTTTTAGGCACCTCCTACTTAGCAATTTGCTCACCCCTTATATTGAACATTTTTCAGGACACGGACGGGAAGTGGCGGACGACTAGGGTTCAATGGGTTAGTAGATCATTTTGACATACTTTGCAGCTATGATCTGATTTTATTATTATTTATTTATTTATTTATTATTATTATTTTTATATAAACTCTGGGATGACACGTATATTATGTATTGACATTAAGACAGGATGATAATATCCTTAGTTGACCTTGGGATCGGGTAAAGACCCGGTTAGCGATTCAGACTCTCAGGTTTAGGTCATTACAATTTACCATCAATACAATAAAAACAAAAAATCATCACCTTAAATAAAGTTTAAATTCCCAAAAAGAACATTTTTTTTTTTGTGGCACTGAAAGAGTATAACAACAAAAGCAGAGTATAACAACAAAAACAACCATCTTTGTGGTAAGCAGAGATGATTCACTGAATGTAAAATTTTGATAGCCTAATATCTACTTGTTCCAGAGTCGCGATGGTTTCTTCAAGGAATGCGAGGGCTTTGTTTGGATACATAAGACAGAAAAGAAAAGAAATAATAGTATTAGTTATGAAAGAAAAGAAAAGAAAAAATAATAATAATATCTATTTATGTTTGGATAGATAGAAAAGAAAAAAAAATAAAAAAATAAAAAAAAATGATCGGATTCTTGTTTGGATATGATAGAGTGGAGAAAAGAAGGGAAATGATAACAACCAAATTATTATCATATCTTTTTAAATAGAAAAGATATGAGTGGAATAATAATTTTCTCTTTTTAATTGTTGAGTGTACTTTTAGAATTATAAAAATACTACTTAAATACTATCTTTTCGCTCCCTATCTTCTCATTTTTGGAGATAGAAAATGAGGGATAGTCCTATCTCTCCCTATCTTTTCTTTTCTCTCATTTTAAATCACCTAAACACACTTAAGCCCTATCCTTTCTTTTATTTTCTTTCCCTATCCCTCTAAATAAATCCCACTCTAGGGCTGGGGAAGATATGGGGTGAGAGAGTTGTGTAGGATTTAAATGCATGGGCTGAAAAGATGTGCCTAGAGTTTTTCTTTTTTCGAGTGGGTTGAGACGGAGTATTATAAGCATTATTGAATTGGGTTGGGTTGGATTGAAATGGGCTCTACATTATTGAATTGAATTGGGCTCGACTTTATAATTAAAATGAAAAAAGAATGGACCTACTGTTGAATATATATATATATGTGTGTGTGTGTGTGTGTGTATTCATAAGCAAGATTAGTAACGTGTTACTGTCGAGTTGTGAAGGGTGTTTGGGATTGATTTGTTTATTAATCAAATAACTAAATTTTGTTTGAATTCGATTCGTTTATTAAATAAATGAATACGAGTCGAGTTTTTAATAAACTGAGCACAAGTTGTTCATAGACAATTCGGCTCGTTTGGCCCTATCTGTGTGTGTTTTGAACGTTTCAAGCACACATAGACATGGTCAGCACTACATATTGCTTGATTGTATCATTTCATTTCCATATTCCATTATATGCATGCTGCACACATACAAACTAATCATAAGATTCCAGTTTGGGACAAGTCATACTCTACTACATTTCAAGCCTATTACATATGTATCTCACCTGAAAACGGTTTGGAACACGTAGCATACTCAGTTCGTTTGAACAATTTAAAATTACTGATTTTCAAAACTAGTTTCCAATAAATACTAGATGAAAAGCTAGCTGAAACTTGAACTTAATTAGTAAATGATACAAAAATTGTGTGTTTTCCTATTTTATAATCTAAATTTTTTCTGTGTACATGCACCAGTAGACATTTGATTTGGGATGTTCATGTTTCATTAACGTATATTTTTTATCCGTATTAAAAGAATGTAGAATTAGGAAGAGTTAAAAACAAAATCAATCTTATTAATTCGAAGTTTGTATAATTGTTAAAGAAAAAAGGCTATAAATTATATTTCAAAAATGTATATTTCTTATCCATATTTTCTTTAAAAGGTTTGTATAAATGACAAAACTAAATAAATGATGCTGCCCAGGCTCGAACTGGGGACCTTTTGTGTGTAAGACAAACGTGATAACCACTACACCACAGCATCATCTGTTAATCTTTTTGCAAAATTTATATCAAATTTATTATTTGAGATTTACTACTTTGACCTCTTGCAAAATCAAAAGTCAGTTATACTCTTATATATTTTTACAATACATTAATTTTTACAAATATCTAATACAATTATATTTCTCTCTCCTTTCTCTTCTTTCTCTCTTTCCTCTCCACAACTGTCACATTCTCCTGCCATTGCCACCCACCACCGCTGGTAAGAGTCTGGTCATACGGTGAAGTTATTTTTACAAGAAATGGGTTTTAAAACCCTAGGCTTCAACAATTGTTGCCACATCTTTCGTGTTCGATTGGAGGAGGTCGGTGGAGGTGGTACATTGTGAGGGAAGAATACTCTTTGTCGGGTAGAGAGAGCGGTGGCGATGGCAATGGACGGACGGTGAATGTGACGGCCATGGACGAGACAATGATGGTTGTTGGAGAGAGAGATGAGGGATGTACATGTATGTGTATAGTATATACATTTGTATATATAATTTACATTCAGTAGTCATAATTTTGTTATATTCAGTTTATGGTTTTGTTTATACCTGATTGTTGATTGGGATGTGACATGTTTGTCGCCATAAAATGTTCTTGGGTCATTGTTTGGCAGATATACCGATGTTATTGATAAGGTTAGGTGGCTAGGTGTCCCATTTTTATTGGTTTTGCATAGTACATACCCACGTTAGAAAATATAATTAAAATGACGCCTTTCAAGTAAGTGCTAAACGGTCATTTCATTTTTCCCTTAACGACTGTTGAGGTATCATTACTACATGCAAAAAGTCATACTTCAGGAGAGTTTTAAAATTATTACAATCGGGTCATATTTGCTGGGTGTTTAGTGCACTTTCCCCACGTATATATTATATGTCAAAATATAATTTATATATCTCCTTGGTAGAATTCAATTTTTGGTCTGTTCATAAAAATCTGCCGTTAGAGGTGGCACTGCAATTAATTGACACTCTCAAGATATGGGGTATACAAAGTCAGATATAAATATATAAGCTTTACATTTTAGAAACCAAACCCCTTCGAATAGAAGGGAAAAATGATGTGGGGTGTAGATTTTAGGAAATTTTCATGATTTTTTTTTGAGGATTTTGATTGAGAATGTATAATATTGGAAGGAATGCCCCTTCATTTGATGTGGATTTAGGATGAATTAAAGCGTTAATCAAAGATAGAAAATACTAGGATTGGGGTTTCATACAGTTCGTGTATATATATATATGCACACGTGTATAAATATGCATGAACGAGAGAGGGAGGGAAATGTAAGGAAGCTGTGGAGGTGGGCAATGGTGGTGCTCAAAGAGATCACAATAAAATGAAATGACCAGAAAAATATTGGAGCATGTGCGTTTGAAAAAAAAAAAAAAAAAAAAAAAAAAAAAAAGGAGAACTTAGTCATTTTATGAAATTTGTTTATCACTTTTGTGGGAGAGAAAATGCTAGGGAGTGGTCATTGAGCATATGTGCAAAACGTTAGGGGAGGTTAAAGTAATAAACATCAAATATTATACTTGTGTGAAATTTGTTTAAATTTCTAAGTGTAATTAATATTTTTTTATTATTAAATTTCTATTTCTCTTTGTCTGTTACGGAAAAAAAAAAGTTAAAAAAAAAACGAGTAATAAGGATGCAAAATTAATAAAGTCACCTAATTTTCTCTCAATCTGGAGTTGAGTATGATCCAAAAACACGCTGTCAGATTCATCCCTAATTCTGTGTATATCTTTTAGGGTTAGGTTGTATCTGCATTCGTATCTGATTAATCATAGGAGTAGTATATATCGATTGGGGTTTTGGGTTAGGTCGGCAATGGCGAGAATGGTTCGGAGCTGCATACAGTCGTTGCTGAAGCTGATAAATTCGATGATTGGGATGGTTGGGATAGCAATGATTTTGTATGCTTTGTGGATGATTAGGGTTTGGCATGGACACATGGATGATTCGCCCTTTGATGCTCCAGCCCCATGGTACCACGATTCTTTGTTTCAAAATCCCCTCTCTCTCTATATAAAGGGTGTAGTTGTATTGCTTTTTTTGTCTCACTTTTTTCCTTTTGCCCTTTACTCTTCTTTGGCTAGCTGACAAATGGGAGGTAAATAGCAGAAAATTGAGATTTTGAGTTATGTTACTTATGTATGATAGTTGGTATGGTTTCTGGATAACTAATGCTTCAACCCAACTCTACTAGGTCTGGTTGACCATTTTAAAATCATGCATTGGGAAGGAAAATGGGTGAAGTTTTAGTTTATTCTAGAGTTGTTTATGTGTCTAAAAGTTGGTCCTTGTTTATTGATTTTTTGTGGGAAATAAGGGTAAGAATTTTGTAAATTTTGCACTTCTGCTGTACACACTTGCGATTTTAGTTTTTGTAAGGCCAGCATAGTTAGTGCAAATGCAGAAATCACAATGGCTAATGTATTGTGTCACCATTTTTCTTGCGTTTTTAGCTTTTGTAAGGCCTACATAGTGAGTGCAAATGCAGAAATCACCATGGCTAATGTATTGTGTCACCATTTTAAAGACCTACATGGGGTGCACATTGGATGTTCACAATGATTGCTATTTGGTAGTGCAGCTCTATTCAAAATTTTATGAGCAGTGGAATATGGTTGCTGATTAAGATGAATTTACACATTGCATTTTTGTGCTAGGAAAATATTTCTTAGAATGTAGATATTTTATTTTGGTTTATTCATAGACCTTATTATAAAAGGTGATATTGTGTGGGTAATTTTTTTGTTAAACAATTACATCAAATCTTTTTTTTTTTTCTGAAAAATGCGCATAACATGCAGGTTCATCTACACTTTTCTTGGCCTCGGGGTCACTTTGTGTGTGATCACACTCTCAGGTCATGTTGCTGCAGAGACTGCTAATGGTTGCTGCCTTTATTGTGTATCCTTTGATGAATTGGTTCACTTGATCCCTTATGGTTCATTTGGATAACTGAATTGATTTGAAATTACGAAATGTTATTAAAAAAAAAAAATGTGGCTATTGAAGTTAAATTTGCAAGGCCATGGTGATTTTAGATTAGAAGTTTGAGACACATTTTTTAATCAATCCTTGTGTGATTAGAATTCTCACTGATATGAATTTGAAATAACTCCTGTTACATTGTTATTTGAAGCCCACACATAAAATTCCCTCAATTCCATCCATGTATGTTGTTAAAACATAAATCTAAATTTAAACTGTACTTCTTAAATAATTGAACATAAATCCATTCATATGAAATCTTTCAGTCCAACTGGAACTATACTTTCTAGCCTTTTCTTAATCAAGGGTTACTTTTACATTTCATGTGTAAAATATGGAGTCTTGTGTTCTCCGTAAAATACTCATTTCATTTTTCCTTTTAATGGGTGTAATTCTGTGGAATTTGTATCACATGAATTTCATTATTCAACTTGACGTAATGAAGCTCTATCACAAATTTTTTTCTCTTTTTATTTGAAGCATAGGGAGCCAGTAGCCAGGGATTGCATTTATGTTATTTTTTTTTTTTACCTTAATGTCAGTAAATTTTAAAGAAGCGGAATAGGCAAAGCTGTTTTTGACCCTGTTAAGATACACTCCTTGTTGATCATCCTTCAAGAGCATTTGCTTCTTTCAGTTGATCCAATTGATATGGGAACTACATCCATCTAGGGAAGTCAGCACATGAATACTGATTACACAATACACTATGAATTCTATGTTGACCTTACATGTGCATAGTATATGGTGTTTGTCTTTTTGCTTTTCATGCTGGAAGCTGCTGTGACTGCAGATGTATTTTTGAACGACAACTGGGAGGAGGTATATTGTAATAGAAAAAGTCCACATCATTTTATTATTTTAAGATTTTTGCATGTGCGTATCAAAAAAAAAAAAAAAAAGGGAAAAAGGAAAAAAAGATTTTTGCATGTTCCAGAGATGCATTTTGATAATACATTTGGTTGCTGTTCTAATTTGATTTGACTCAATATCAGGACTTTCCAGAGGATTCAACTGGAAATTTGGAAGATTTCAAAGATTTTGTCAAGGCCAACTTTGAGATGTGCAAATGGATAGGCTTGTCAATTGTGTCTGTACAGGTCTCTCTCTATCTCTGTGTTTGTGCACGTGCATGTTTGGAGATCACCATTTAAATTACTTAGTATTTGCCAAACCACTGAACCGAAATTTAGACCTACTGTTGTCTTTAAGTAGTTGCTCTTTCTAATTTGACATTTTCTTTCACATTTATTTTTTTTTTCCTTCTGAGTTAATGAATTGGATATGTTTTTAATTTGACTTTCTTTCACATGTATATGGTCCTCATTTGGCCAACTTCCCATGCTCTTCACTTGCAGGGACTATGTATGTTATTGGCTATGATTCTGAAAGCACTAGGGCCACACTCTGAAAGATCCTATGACAGTGATGATGATTATACTCCAGACAGAGTTCCACTCTTGAAGAATTATGTACCCACTCCTTATGTTGTTGGTGACCCTGTCTATGGGACCAAGAATGCTTCGTATGTGAGGATTAATGATAAGGTACTTAATTCAATACAGGTTTATTCCATGGGTCAGCTAGATGAATCCTTCCTTGCCATCTTGGTTTATTTGGGGCCAATAAATCATTGCTATCAAAAACATTTTGTGAGAATGACTGTTTTCCTAGCTCTTCCTTTCTCCTCCAAGAAATTTTCAATTCAAACTGCATTTTGATCACTTGAACTGGTGCACTCATAGGTCTTCCAGGCACATGACTAAGCAATCTCTGCTGATTTATTTATTTTAAATTGGTCTAATTTTAAAATATTTTTCTCCTCTTGCCATCATCTATTTCCATCATTTGGCATCCTAAGACATGGATCCTTCTGATGTGTTTGATAAACTGAAGGAGGGTGTTTGGATAAGTTTTCACATTGTTTATTCTTGTTGTGTCAAGATGTTTTGCTTAGCTAGTCTTGCGAGCTGCGGCCCCTACTGGTGTGTATTTTTATCATATAAAATTTCATTCTTGCTCAGCCAAAATAAGAAAAGGAGATCCTTCATAGCTGTCTTACTTCTGAGTTGATTGTTATGTGTCGATGACAATTCACTCAGCATTTTCCTTCATTCATCTTGCTCTACGTCCAATGCTGGAGTCATTACCTGGTGTGGTCTTCTTTAATCGAGGATGTTGGGAGGAGTGCAATATTTGCACAAAGTGGCTGTAGATTTCCCTTCTAATAAAAAATTACATCATCATTCAGCATTAAAATTATAACACTGATGGATGGTTAATTATAACCTTTTCACTTTTAGTAGATGATTATTGCCTTAATCGATTATGGTTTAATTAAATTTCAAGAAGATGTTATGATTTTTATGTTGAATGATGAAGGAAATCTATACTAGTAGGAAAATTGCGTCAATCTTTTAACTGGTTCCTTGCTGGGTTACCGGTCAATGATTCAGGACCTGTAGCCACATTGTGTATATATTTTACCTTTTTATGAAGGATGATGATAAGACTTCCTGTTTCGTCTCTAGGGTGAGCACTCCTTATTCATCATAAATTCCCCTTGAGATGGTTTTTGTTCTCCTAAACTTTTCCCTGCGATGCCTGGTTGATAATGAACAAGTGGATAACCTTTGAAAGATTTTGCAGTTAGTTTCCCTTGACGGTTAATTTTTTGCTTTTGTTTTCCAGACAAACAGATAAGAGGATTTGATCAGTGACAGCCTTCGTATTATATGGATGATAAGGAAGTGCAGAGGAAGAAATGTATATGATCTATCAACAATCCTTACAAGCTTATGAGGTTGGAGATGGAAAATTGGCAGGCGTAGAAAGGTTGGTAGGATTTTTGTAAACACGTGGAATAAACTATAGAATTCTCTGTTACTATACTGGATTCTCAAAGTTTGCAATAGCAACCATGCTGGACATTTTTTCGTATCCCCCTGTCTCATTTTTTGCTTAATGTCTTTACACACGACGCCTTAATCTAAATATAAGTTTTTACATATGAAAGAGAAGCATGCTCCTTTTCAGTATTCTGCCATATAGCTTGAGTGCATATCTTGTTAATTTGCATGTTTGGAGCAACAAACCGGATGTTAATTCATCCGTGGACACATTGAATATTTGGATTTTCCTTTTAACATACTGAATTTGAGTTTTTATCGAAACAAGCATTGATTACTGGTTTTGTCAAAGATGGTCTTATTGCTTGGGTAATGGCCAGTACAAATTTGGCAAATACAGAAGTAGGTAACCTGCTTCATTGCCATTGGCTTTGGTGGTATTATAACCTCTCTCACCAAAGGGTTTTATATCTAAAAGAAATGGTGCTCGATGAAATGATTCAGAACACCATGCTGGGGGCTGGGGAGGGAGCTGCACTCTATAGGGGTGCTAGCGCGCTACAATTACCCGCCGTTTTAATTATTAGTAGGATCCTTGAATCATGGGAGGAAAAGGCAGAAAAGTGAAACAGGATTAAAACTTAAAAGCAGGACAACAGGCACACTTCTCCCACCTGTTTGTTCGCTTGCGTACGTGAGAAATTAAGAAGAAGAAAATTGGAAAGAAAAAATCACACGTGACATATTTTTCTGCACAAAACAAAGGAAGAGAATGAATCATAATAGAGCTGATTTTTATTATTTCTTCATTCCAGCACTACAAGCAAGTCTTTTTACGTGAGTATATTCAATACGAAGCTTACGCCTGGTTGCTATAGAACCTGAACTTCCATAATCGAGACAGTTCCTTCTAGCACAAAAAAAAAATAAAAATTAATAATAATCACCAGTTAATTAACATCCTAAAAGTTCATAAATTCTTTTCAAATCGAGAGATCATTATCTGTTCCAGACCGTAACGTTTTGTAATTAGAAAGTTTTCTAGTGTCTTTTAGTTATCCAAACACTATTGAGGAAAGACATTGCTAGTGAGACTTAAATTTCAAAGGGAATGCACTTTCTAATGGCATTTTTGTGTTGAAGAGAGGATGTTGAAGTTTTCTGTATAAATTACCATGCCCAAGGTCCATTACCTTGAGGTCATCCAAGGTAATTTTTCTGGTAATTTTCCTGGCATGTGGTACGAGGACCCCACGGTCACCACCATTGTGAAATGAAATAATAAAAGGGTCGTTACCTTGTGTGACGGTAGAAAATCAGAAGGGCAAAATGTTATGTTGCAGCAAATTTAAAGGCAGTCTACTTTGAGTAAAATAAATTCAAAGATGAACTCTTTCATCGCTCTTCCTCAACACCATGCATCACCGAGTAAACACACCAGATCATGCTCATAAACAACTGCTTCTTCTGAGTTCTAAGAACCAGAGGGTCATGCGTATGTCTTAAATAAAGGCATGCTTAGATCGATCACGCATTGGCTCACCTCATTCATCCGTAACATCAAATTGCCAATATTCACCTAACAATAACCAGGTACAGAAGAATGCAAAATGAGTGTGAGCCAAAATGAATTTGAAGGTCAGATACAAATCTGGAAATAAAATTTTCGAGCTTAAGTATCCAGTGGTTCAAAAGCAAATAACAGATTTCTAATCTAAACCAAAATGAACCCTAAAGTAAGTTGGGAAAGTTGCTCTCCACAGCTTATGAAGCAGACTGAAGCAAAAAGATACAGCTGCTCTTATTCTGCATTACATATGGTAAGCAGGGTGTTAAAGTAACGTGGGGAAAAAAGGAACAGGATGTAGTCAGGAAGTAAGAATTGCTTTCAAAGAACAGTATCAGTCAGTCAATCAGTTGAGGGCGATTTGATCTCTGTAGTCTCCTCGCCTTCAGTTGCAGCAGAGGCATCTGGTTTGGATGTATCAGGAGGGATGCCATTAGTAGCTTCCTCTGTAGCA
This sequence comes from Cornus florida, assembly GCF_030987335.1. Classification (NCBI taxonomy): domain Eukaryota; kingdom Viridiplantae; phylum Streptophyta; class Magnoliopsida; order Cornales; family Cornaceae; genus Cornus; species Cornus florida. Next base: position 84,466,908 of record NW_026775575.1, read on the forward strand.
GGTGAAGAAGGCTTGACCTCAGCAACGGCCCCAGTTCCGGCCAACGCTACATCTTTGTCATTCTTGGATGTATCTGGTGAACCATTAGTAGCATCCTTTTCTTCTTTGACAGCTGCTGCTGTGGCATCTTTAGCATTCTTGGCATCTTTACCGTTCTTGGCATCTTTCTCGGTCTTGGCATCCTTCCCTCCCTTTGCATCCTCGCCATCTTTTTCACTTTTAGGTGGAGGAGGTAACATATGTGGTGGAGGGGTTTGCTTCAGCTTCACAAGGATTTGGCGCATTCTTGCAAGATCAGTGGGCTTCCCAGGCTTGGGGCCCTGAATGACCACAATTGAAGGCTTATTTTCTTCACTCTTCTTCCCCCTCCTCCTCTCAATATTAGGGACCTCACGAGGAATAAGCTCCGCTATTGCTTTAAAGTACTGTTTGTCAGCTTCTTTATGGAACTTTTCTTGATTGGCCAAGTACAACTGCCCCAAAACACAAATTCATTATTATTGAAACGAGAAAAAGGTACAGAATATGTTATGAGCAAATGGAATTCGCCAATATACCTTCTCTCTTTCTCTATTCTGAGCCTTGTTAGTCTCGCAGTTAAGCTTTCTTTTCTCATAAAAAGATCGCTTATACTCTTCAGCTTCATTGATGATCTGAATCCGCATCTCCTTCTCCCTCTTCTCTTTTTCCTCAAGATAGATGGCATTTTGGCTACACCAACATGTAATTTAAGAAATTACATAATGAATCGCTGGCCATATCAGAATCAAAACCATGCAACAGTAATAGTGGTAATGACAGTTTATTGGCTACCATTGATGCACTAAGTGTACCAATTTATTAAATATTTTATCTTAGCAAACTATAAAAAAAAACCTTTTTTTTTTCCTAAGCCAAAATTTATTAACAAACCAGCAAAAGAACAAGAGATAGAGAGCAAACTAAACAAGAAACTTTTAATGCTAAAAATGAAATTCACTAAAAAATAACACTGCTTTTGAAACTAAACAAGAGATAGAGAGCAAACTAAACAAGAAACTTTTAACGCTAAAAATGAAATTCACTAAAAAATAACACTGCTTTGGAAACTAAACAAGAGATAGAGAGCAAACTAAACAAGGCTAAAAACAAAAAAATAATAAAATAAATAAATAAATAAAAATGACCCCAACGGGCCATAGCGGTATCGGTCTCTTACTTCGCAAAGGGAGGTCAGGGGTTCAAGTCTCAAAAGAGGTGTGTGTGTGAGTACCAACTAGGAAAAAAAAAAAAAAAAAAAAAGAAATTCACTAAAAAAAGATGAGCATCCAAAATATGCACACTGAAAATTTGCATGTTATTTTTCCTTGTTCATGACATGCACGTCAGTCACACAGATTATGCAACTCATATGGCGGACGCATCAATACCCACAATCAAGAACATTAAATGTACTTTCAAGCAATTGGCAGGTTCCTTCTCTCAACAAACACAGAAATGGAACACACCTTCAGCTTAAAGCAAAATAACACTGCTTTTGAAACTCATACACCTTCAGCTTAAAGCAAAATAACACTGCTGTTCACAATCATGACCTACAGATAGAAAATTGAGGGGACAGATCTGGAAATTTCTGTAGTATAATTTGAGCTGGTTTTAGACTAAATCAACTTGATAATAGTACAGAGGGTGATTTGGCATCATTCACCTAAAAAAGAAGCTCTTGGAATGAAAAAGATACTTTTACATGCAACTGGTCCAGACACAGGTTAAGAGAACTAACTGGGCAGGTTACTTGATACACAAACCGACAAGGTACATGAATCTCGTGTTTCATCTCTCCTTATCAGTAAATAGCTTACGTTTCATTTCAGATCAGCTAACTAAATATGGTAGCTAGCTGCACAATGAAAGAAAAGATTAACAGATTTGGTTCCAGACATACAGGATTGAGTGAATGACTTATCAAGCCCACGATATGCTCCACCATGATCTCAGGGATTATGTGGACGACCTCATGGTAAGATCTCAGAGAGTGCACAACCACTTGAGGAAGTGTTCAAACAGAGTAGGGAGTACATGTTTTGAATGAACTAACCAAAATGTGCTTCAGACATAACCAAAGAAAAATTTATGGGTTTCTATAGGCACAAGATTGACATCAAATTGAGAAAAGGTTCGAACTGTCCTAGGCATGCCGCTTGAACAACATAACGCACACACAGGCTCCAAAAAAGCCCTATACTCCTCAAGGTTGAGCCGAAGAGCCTCAAACTACTATAGGTCAGGCCCTTTCAAGCAAGTTCACATAAAGCCTTTTTATTTTATTTTTGAGAAGTCACATAAAGCCCTTTAGGCCAGGCTAAAACAAAGAGCGTCTCTTATTTTGACCATTCATTATATTCTTTCTTTCTTTCCTTCATTTTTTTTAATTGACTATAAATTTACATAGATTACATTAAATCAAGATCATCAATCTGATGGATAATATTATTAAATCTTATCCTATATTTGATAGAATTCACTACTTGCGTTAATCGTGACCGATGTTCGATTCTGACTTTTTATGATAATAATATATACATTTAAAATATATGTACATTACTTTTTATTGTTGCATGTCTTTAATAATATATGCATTTTTAAAGCATTTATTCACATTGATTTACTATATCCTCTAAGTTTATAATTTAAAACTCCATTTTTTTATAATTGTTGATTAGTTGTGTTGCAATTCTTTGAATTGCTTTAAATGCACATTGATTTAACTGAATTCATATGCAAACTGAATATATATGGATATTAATTTAGATAATTGGTTGAATTGATATACTGAAAAATTCCTTTATTTTAATCTTGACTAGTTTGTGATGCAAATTTTATTTTTCCTCGTGATGCTTCTTTCATGCGCTTAGGCTCCGAGAGACCTTGGCACTTTAGTGTTCTTGAGGCTGTCATAAATGTCAACAAGGCAAGTGTATTATATAGACTGCCCCTACCCAAACCCATCCCTGAAAGAAAATCCAATTAGCAAACTCACTCCGCTCCTCTGTCATTTGGAGTCGGGGGCAGGTTCAGAATTTACCTCTATTTACAATTCAAATAACTAAATACAATCCTAAACAAGTTCAAAATAGATCTTTTTGGAAAAAATAAAAAATTATGAAATATTTGACAACTATAATCTCAAATTTTTATTAACTTCGTGATTACAAATCCAAAGCATATAGTAGAACAACATCTAACTAAACAGTGTGATGATGATCCACAAATAACTCAATCTTAGTGTAGAAGTTGTCCAAGTTCCAGAATGGTTTAATGCTGAACTTCAGAAGCGAAGGATGAATACAGATCTGATATTATCGTAGTTATTTTAAGTAAACATTATCACATAGCAAACAAAATTATATAATAAATACTTAGTGTACTTTACTTGCATGTTCGGTATATTTTATGTTTGAATTCGAGTGTATATAATTGAGATTGATGTTCAGTATATTTCATAGGATAGAAGCATTGGAGTTATTAAGCTACAAGATGGAAGATCAACCACAAAAACGATCAATTAAGTGTAAGATCAACAAAAAAAAGTGAAAATTCATATTTTCAGGCGCATCATTAGGAATCCATCACTACCCAGTATAGATCCAAAAACAATGAAAAATTCAATGTATTGAAACAATTACAGAAACTCACCGACGCCACTCGCGATAAGCAGCGCCTTCCTCCCGCATTTCGCTCGGCTCCGGTAGCAGCGGACCGTCAGAAGTGAAGAGGCCGTCGGTATCAGCTCCGAGATCGTAGGGCTTCGAATCGCCGTTCGATTCCGGAACAGAGGACTCGAACGGCGACGGAGAGTACTCAGGAGTCGGGGACGAACCGAAACCATAGGGTTCCGGCGAGTGAGTGTGGTTGTTGCTGTTGTTATCGAGGGGAAATGAGGTGTGTTCGACGGTGACGTCGTCGTCAGCAGCAGCAGCGGGGAATCCGTGGTAGTCGGCCGGAGGAGGAGCGTCGTCTCCGGCGGGAGCGTCAAAGGATGAATAAGATTCGTAGCGTTGGGATGAGAGGCGAGGGTCGTAGCCGATGTAGTCGTCGTCGAAGGGCCGGGACGTCGACCTCACGTCCTCTCCTCCGTCGGTGCTGAAAGTATCATCAAACGATGCCATTACCAAACTCTCTCTCTCTCAAACTTTCTCTCTCTAAAAAAGTCTTGTATATTGTTCAGATCCGACGAAACCTCTGAAAATGGAAATAGATATTTGAATAAAATCTCTCTTTATATCAGTTTCTGTCAAAACAGAACAGGTGTACATATCACGTATATCCAAACGTGATAAATTAATTTATCTAATAATAAACGCTCTCGTTCTAGATCCCAATTACGACAAATCAAAACGTCGTAGTTGTGATGAATTATTTGTCGAGGTGTTTGCTTGCCAAGTGTGAAGATGTTAACACGTGTAGCATAAAGAAGGAGGTCTGTTGTCGGCGAAGAGTTGACCATGGCGGTTGTTTAAAAGTCAAAAAATTTGTTGTCTGTTTGTCTGAAAATAGAGTCCATTTGATTATTCTACAAATAAGAAGAGGAAATGGGTGATCCTTTTTTTCAAAATGTCATGCCTGAGTTTGTTGCAGAATTAACAACAGCTGAACAAGAAGTAGAAGAAGAAGTAGTCACTGAAGGCTCTGATGAATCGCTCATGAAGCTTCTTTCGATGCCCTACGCCACTCTCTCAGAGAGACTCAAACAAGCCGCTTTGGATCTTAAAGAAACAGTATCATTTTTCTCTCTTCGTGTGTACACACACTGACACACACACACATATATATACATACATACGTAGCACACTACGTGTTTGTGGTTTTGTCTCAGGCAGTGATAGAGACATGGAGGGTCACTGGACAACACGTACAAGACTTCACTCTCTATAGCGGTACTCTTGGCACTGCATTTTTGCTCTTTAAAGCCTATCAACTTACTAACAACAAAAACGACCTCAATCTCTGCTCTGAGATTGTTAGGGCTTGTGACTCTGCTTCTCTCCGCTCCAGGTTCTCTCTCTATTTGTTTCGATATGTGTAAATTAACCATTGCTCCTTCGATGCAAGTTATCTCCTTTGTTTAGTTTATAGCCATACCTTATATGTACGCAACGAGAACGAGCCTTGATGCAACTTTAAGTTGCTCCATTGTGACCTGGGGTTTGAAACAAGAAAAGTGCAGAGCAGGTAAAACTGCGTATATCTGACCCTCACCAAATTTCACAATGGCAGTAGCTTCATGCACTGAGTTTGTCCTTGCACAGTCGTTGCAATTTTTGTTTGAACTTCAGAGTGCTTATGCAATGTATGATGATAGGGACGTGACATTTTTATGTGGGCGAGCTAGTGTTTGTGCACTTGGGGCTTTTGCAGCAAAGCACACTGGCGATGATCAGATGCTTAATTACTATCTCACCCAATTTAAAGAAGTAATTTTCTTTCATTTCCTCTACCGTCGTATTGCTTTCCCAAATGTTGAATTTTACTCCTTGTTGATGTTGATGAATGTAATGCGTTGAATTTTACTCCTTGTTGATGAATGTAATGCATTTGACCTTCTTAAACAGATTAAGCTGCATAAAGATCTCTCAAGTGAACTATTATATGGGAGAGCTGGGTTCCTGTGGGCATGTTTGTTCCTAAACAAACATATTGGGGAGGGAACAATTTCTTCCTCGTACATTGTAAGACTACTTTTATCATATAGATTGGTTCTACTTGAATCAATTGAAGTGGGGAGAGAGATATTTCTGAATTTATGATTAAAATTCTTGTGAATATACGCATAGGGTGCGCTTTTGAATGAAATTGTCGAGGATGGAAGAATATTGGGTGTTAGCGGACGGTGCCCACTGATGTTTGAATGGTATGGTGAACAATATTGGGGTGCTGGTCATTTATTGGCTGGGATTATGCATGTTTTGATGCACGTGAAATTGAAACCAGAAGAGGTTGAGGAAGTCAAGGGCACTCTCAAATACATGATCAAGAATAGGTTATCTAGTGGTTACTACCCTTCCAGTGAAGAAAACTGTGAAAGAGATGTTCTTGTGCATTGGTGTCATGGTGCTCCTGGTTTGGTCCTCACACTCATCAAAGCAGCAGAGGTAATTTTAATATGCTAATTAAATCCTGTTGATGGAGCCTAAAGTTTTGTGGAAACCAGATATAGCACTATTTTGCAACTGTCTGATCATGGAACAGAATTCATTGAACAATTGCATAGTATGATGAATTTCCAAGGAACAAAAGTAGAAGTGAATATATAGAATTGACTCGGCAAGGAACTTCCTTCAAATTCCTCAACTTCATCTTCTAGCTTCTCCCAACATGCATAGACGATCTTCTTCATTGAGGTTAATCATTAATGTTCTTAGAATTGCTTGAACACATTATTTTTTTCTTTCTTTTCTCTCTACTAGCGTTGAGACTTTGACCTAGGGTTTGTGAGTTAAGACCCAAAGCCACTAGAACAAAGGTAGATCAGTAATTGCTTGAACCCATTATGTTGAACATGATTCATAAAAGTTAACGCCTCATTCTTCCTTGAAATGCCTTCTGAACATACCAATATATATATATATATATATATATATATATATATATATATATATATAATAAAAACTAAGCTTTTTAAAATTACAATTCAGTTAGCAGTATCTTTTTCAGTATGAGTTGCTTTGATACACCGCATCTGTTATGTAGTTTCCCTTATAAGGTAAACTAAATCTTGTGATATCTTCCCTTGTTTTTTATTTATCCCATTAATATGTTTTCTAATGATGTTGCTCAAAAATTTCATAAAAATGCCGATTGCCAAGGTTTTTGGAGATAAAGAGTTTCTGGAAGCAGCTGTGCATGCAGCGAATGTAGTGTGGAATCGAGGCCTACTAAAACGAGTTGGGATTTGCCATGGTATTAGTGGGAACGCATATGTGTTCCTCTCGCTCTACCGGCTTACAGGCAATGTGGAGTTCCTATACAAGGCCAAAGCTTTTGCTTGCTTTATGCTTGATAGAGCTCACAAGCTTATATCAGAGGGACAAATGCATGGAGGAGATAACGGTTACTCCTTGTTTGAAGGAATTGGTGGTATGGCTTATCTTTTCCTAGACATGATTGAACCTACTGGTGCTAGATTCCCAGCTTATGAACTTTGAAAATTTTCAAATACTGGGGAGGAAAGAAAAGAAATGGATGTATAATAACGAATTCGTGTCCTTTTGAGTGTACGTGTTTAACTGTCTCCGGCATTTCTATTCTAGTGTATTACAGATCTTGTTGCAAAAACTTCTTTCCCTATATCTACATTTTGCATGCCCTTTATTTCATTCAAAAAGTTTTCAGTGAATCAGAACATAAAACAGTTCTCAGATTTTTTTGTTTGAAAATTTGTTTGGTTGGTAAAAGTAAAAAACAATTTTTAGAGAACAAAAACTCCAAAAACCACACTACAGTAACACATTTTTGTAAAAACTATTCTGCAGAAAGAGATGCAAGCATATTATAAATACGGAAGACAATCCAAACAATGTCTTAACCTAGGATTTAGAAATTAAGACCCAAAGTCACTAGAATACAGATAGCTTCTTTCCTTTCATACAATGATTTACTTGAGTTCTGGTAACATCTCAACTATGATCTGTAGGAAAGTGTTGCTCTATGTCTTGTTTTTTGATGATCCGTTGCCTTTTTTTCCCCTCAAAATCAGTGGAAATTGTTTTGACTGCTCCAGCATGCCGTGAAGAGAAGCCTGCATCAGCACGTGTCACCAAAGTTGATGTCTCGTAGGTATGTAACCTCTCAAGGAAATGATTTCTGATTTGAAGGGGAAAAGAAAAAGGTCGGTTGGACTTGTGAATTCATCCAGAGTCACAAACTCTTCTATGTAGCTACTCAAGTGTAACCAGTCGAACCTCTGAACATAACTCTTGTTGTCGCGACTGCTTTCAGTTCCAACGCAATCCCTCATGCTGAAAAAGTGTCCACAATCTTCACCAGAGCTATATATACACAGGCGACGATTATATCGCTCATGTACTGAAATATGAAAAAGCCTAATTCATCTTCTTCCGTCTTCGCCACAGAGCCATATATATATACACAAGCCATGACAGAGTTTTATATATATATATATATATATAGACAGTGTCAGGTGGTGCCAACCAGGTTGATGCAGACGCAAATGTTTGGGGTAGATTCAGACTCTCATTTACACAAAACAGAATATATATATATATATTCAATGTTTAGGAAGTTCTTTATTCGATCACTTGCCTTGTTGTGACAGGAAGAACAAACTTCAGAACCCAATCTCAGTAACCCCATTAAGATATATCAATCTCCTCAAGACATTGAACCAAATGCCAATTATAGATATCTGACTATTGGCCGGCCTGAGACTCCCAAATTTTTGAGAGCCCTACGCATTGTAAGGCCATTCATACATAAGGTCACGCACGTGTCAAAAAATTACAGCGAAATTTTCATTTTTATTAAAATGAGACAATAAATACAAAATATATTAATATTGAAAACATACAAAACAAACCCAATATATATATATATATATATTCAATGTTTAGGAAGTTCTTTATTCGATCACTTGCCTTGTTGTGACAGGAAGAACAAACTTCAGAACCCAATCTCAGTAACCCCATTAAGATATATCAATCTCCTCAAGACAATGAACCAAATGCCAATCATAGATATCTGACTATTGGCCGGCCTGAGACTCCCAAAATTTTGAGAGCCCTACGCATTGTAAGGCCATTCATACATAAGGTCACGCACGTGTCAAAAAATTACAGCCAAATTTTCATTTTTATTAAATGAGACAATAAATACAAAATATATTAATATTGAAGACATACAAAACAAACCCAATCTTGGTGCTCTTTATAGAGCACATCTAGTTTACATAAATAAAAAAAAAAACAAAAAAATATTCAACATAACTTAATCACAAAAATTAAAATTCAACTTCATATCAAAATAAATGTAATTGTCTTACATTTTGGGTTGCAAAATTCTCAATTAAAGTATCCTAATCAAGTTTCTCGAACATAACGTCGACCTTAGATAAGATTTGATCAATTTTAACTTTGAAAGGCTTCTCTCAGTAAATGCAACTGTAACTAGGATAGTCTATAATACTCCATATGCAATCAAAGCATTTCGAAAACAATAAACTAACATTTTTATAGCACCCCAGTTGTCTTTTTTGTTCCTCTTGGTAAAGCTTCTCTTAAAACTTGTGACTGTTAAAATAATTTTGTCCCTTCAATATCAGAAACCATGTAATATTTTAGAAAATCTTAAGGTTATTTTGGGGAATGTGACAGTTGATTGTATCCATGAGTTAAAATTTTGATTGTTTAGACTAAGCTTAACAATCTCAACGGATTTTTTTTATTATTTTTATTTTTATGGAAGGGGACATAAACAAATTATTGTTATCATACAAATTGTTGTATTATATATATATATATATATATATATATATATATATATATATAATTTATATTATAAGTACATGTGTTTATTGCCATAATTTTTTTTTTTTTAAGTTGTTTATTACCATAAATTTACATGATAGTGTGTATTGTCTTTTAATTATGGAAATTATGGTCATATACATACTATTATATTTGCATTATGATCCTAAATTATTTGAGGCCCTAGACAACCGCCTTGGTCACCTTGCCCAGGCCGGCCTCACGAAACAAACCCACGATGAAGACTTGTAAAAATTAATAATAATAATAATTAAAAAAAGGCTAGCCAGGAACGAGTTGGCAAAATGTTTAGGGGAGTCCTAATTGTTGTAAAGCAACTAAATCTCTATTCCTAATTGTTCCAGAGCAACTAAAAAGAGAACCGCAAAGAATTCGGTTCAAATGTAGGATACATATTCTGCAGTTTTTGCAACTCAATCAGAATTGATGGAGTCATCAAATATTTGACCTTTTTGAACTCTATTGTAACTCACTAGAGAGATTTACTTCACAGGCAAGGTCTCTAGTTCAAGTCCAAGATGGTCCAGTTGTGTCGGAGAAAAGAATAGAAGAAGCACCTGACTCCTTCATGCATGCTCCACTTGGATCGGGGATATAGCTCAGTTGGTAGAGTTTCGCTCTGGCAATTGGGTCGTTGTGATTATAGGTTGGATGTCTAATTGTGTCTTGTACCTGAAATGTCAATTTTTAATTGGTTTTTGAGATTTTTTTATTCCACATTATCCATTTATGTGGATAATAATCAAAAGGGTAAAGTGCAAAAAACCTCTTAAACTATTACCCTTTTGCAAATAACTCCCTGAATTAGAATTTGCCCCCCTAACTATTGATTTGTTGGAATTTAGGACAAAGCTATCGCAAAAGACTACTTCACCTTTTCTCATTAAATTTGTCATTTCTTATTAAATTATTATTATTATTTTTCTTTTATCTAAATATTAATTGTACTATTTACCTTATTTTTTTGAGTAGTATCAATTTATCATAAAAATGGGAAAAAAAATAGATTTGTAACTAACATTTTTTAAAATGATTAACTTATTATTAAAACTTTATTATACTCACTTTAAACTTTTTCACCGTAGAAAAATACATTCTTTTTCATACAACATATTGATAAAAAATTAATAAATTACTTAAATAAAAAATACCTTCTTTTTCATATATTATATTCATAAAAAATTTAAGAAATTAATTAAATTGTTTAAAATTTTCTACTTAAGAATTTTTATGTAAACAATTAATTATAAAAATTAAAGGTAAATTTTTGCAAATTTAATGACGAATTTGTCAACAAATTAATTTAATTTTTTTAATAATTTATTTGAATAAAAAAAATAGATTAAGTGTAATTCAATAAGAAAGGGCATTATGGTCATTTAATAAAATATAGTCTAGGTATTGAAATATTTTGCTACAAAATGTGATAATTCTGAGGTATTATATACAAAATAAATTTCAAGGGGGGTTATTTGTAAATTCAAACATATAATATAGTTAAGGGTTTCTTGCACTTTTCCCTAATCAAAATGAATAGTTTTGAGTATGGGTAAAATAGTCTTTGAACATGTTTTCAATGTGTCCTTGATTGCAAAAATTCATTAGCTTAGGGGGTTATTTACTAAAAGACAATAGTCTAGGTTAGATTTTTATTTATTATATATATATATATATATATATATATATATATATATATTCAAATTGATACCAAAATCAAAACTGAATTGTAAAAAAATTAGGTGTAACAATTGGTGTTGACAGGTCGTGTTTGTGTTGTGCCAGGACATGGTTATTGTGTTACATGAATTGATACGAATATGATACCATTATTAATCGTGTCAAGGTACTTGACTAGAATTCAATATAATTGTTACACGAGTAATATGACATGACATGCATAATTATTTTAATAAATAATCAAAACTTTACATGATACAATACGTAAAAATAATTTTTGATACAAACATGTTTAATTAAATGGGTCATTTTTAATACTAATAAAACATATTTATTTGACATATTTAGTTAAATGAATCAATTGAATTATAAACAAGTTGAGGAGTTAAATACTAGCACAATATGTTCAATTATTAATTTAAATTAACATAATTATAGTTCTAACACAATTAAATTAAACTCAAATTTATTTATCTGATATCGTGTTTTAATCGTATTAAGTTTGTACTGATTTAGTCGTTCCAACCGTTTCCTTTGGCCTCCCTAAGTTTATGCATCAACTGATTTGCTTGCCAAGCGTGTGAAGCTGTTTACACGTGTAGTATAGGGAGGCTTGTCTGCTTTTGGTGAAGAGTTGACTACGTCCATAATACAGTGATTTCAGGGGAAACACATTCTTGAAACCAAAACCATAACATTACATAGCGCACGGTTTCTGTAATTCATGAGTCAGTTCCTCCTTTAAGAACATTACATAGCGCGGACTAAAAAAAAAAAAATGATTTATGCAGTGTCATTGGGATTAATATTTGGTGAGAACATAACATAGCGCAGACTTTAAAAAAATGATTATGCAGTGACATTGGGATTAATATTTGGTGAGTTGTGTTTATGTGAGCCACAACAATGTTTAACAGAGCTACGCCTAATACACACCAATAATGAGGTAAACCTAAATTTTGGATGTGAAAGGAAAAAATGCAGAACTGATTTTCGTTTATGGAGTTACAAAACAGTTTCTAATTCAACAAAGAAACAAGATCCTCTATCCTGGAATGAAATTCCGTCCAAAATTTCTGTAGAACTTTCTATTCACACGGGGAAATAAAAGTGCAACAAACATGTCAATTATAGTTGCACACCCACACGATTCAATCTCAAAGTCATGCAGGTCATGCCAACAAAACATTCTTCCACATATATCTCCTGTAACATTTTTGTTGACAAGGAATTGCTTGTCATTGGAGCAAATCCAGCTATTCCTGATTATTGTTTCTAACTTCATCATTGGAGCAAATCCAGCTATTCCTGATTATTGTTTCTAACTTCATCATTGGAGCAAAAGGATTTGAACAAACAACAAAATACTTGAAGAGAAAAATGAAACCAACACCTAGCAGATATTCACCTCAGTATATAGGAGTTCAAATGTTTGCAATTAAATTCATTTGCTTTTATTGATTTTTTTTGCGGAATAAATGTACATCTCATTTTCTTCATACAAGTTCATGTATACTTGTGATTGTCATAAAATACACTCAAATAACATGCTACATGCTCTCCTATAGCTTGCAGCTGAAGGAAGCTCACTTTGTTTTTATCATAGATGCTGCCAATAGTTGCCGGCAACAGTTCCTCTTCAAATCGGAGCACAGGAAACTCCGGGATAGTTCAAGCTAAGGACAATGGTATAAATATTACAAAAACATCACATATATTCTCATCGTCTTTCAAGCCAGTGAGAAAGCTATAGGTACATCATGTCTGGGATTGAGCCACCAGAGACTTATTGTTTCTGCACTAAATGCTCAACATCTCCAAGTTCCACTTCACTCCCTTGCCACTCGTATTCATTTTGAAACAGCAACTCAATCTGCTCCAAAGACTTTCCTTTTGTTTCTGGAACAAATGCGTATACAAAAGCAACTGAAAGGGCTGAAATTGCAGAAAAAATGAAGAAGGTTCCAGCCACTGTAATTGCACGAGAAACAGAGAGAAAAGACATAGCAACTAAGCCACTGCACACTCTGTTACCCACTGCCCCAAGTGCTGTTGCTTGAGCACGTAACCTTAAAGGGAAGATTTCGGATGTCAGAACCCAGCAAACCGGACCAATTCCAACAGAAAAGAAAGCTACATTTCCACAAACTGACAATACTACCAATCCAATCCCAGCAGGTCCTTCCCTCAGTAAAGACAGTGAAAGACCTAAACTAAACAAACACACAGTCATGCCAATTGTGCTTACATAAAGCAGTGGCTTTCTTCCAACTTTGTCAATGAGAAAAATAGCAACCAATATGAATACAGTCTTTGCAACTCCCACAGCAACAGTTGCAGCAAGAAGCGTCGAGTTGCCCTTAATACCAGCATCTTTAAAAATCTCGGGGCTGTAATACACCGTAGCATCAATACCTGTAATCTGCTGGAAACACTGGATTCCAAATCCAGTGACCAGCATCCGGCGAATTGCAGGAGAAGGAGTCAACAGCTCACGCCAGACAGCCTTCTCTTCGTACTTTTCTCCAGTAGTATTTCCAGCAGCCATTTGTATTTCTGCAAGTCTCTCCTCCACCTCTGCCTCACTCTCATTTGTTTTCAAAAGCACTGATCTTGCTTCTTCCACTCGGTTCTGCATGACCAACCACCTTGGTGACTCGGGGATTATGCACAGAGCAAAAGCAATAAAGACTGAGGGCAGAACTCCCACGGCAAGCATTATCCTCCAGTTAGTGTGTGCTGGAAGACCTGAAAATGCATAATTAGAGACATAACCAAGTAGGATTCCAATATTTATGAAGATCTCTGGGAATGAAGTGAGGGAGCCTCTAGCAATGGTTGGTGATATCTCAACTATGTAGACAGGGGCAATCATGACTCCAAAGCCAATCCCAATCCCAGCCAACAGTCTTCCTACCATTAGTATTTCGAATGAAGGAGCAAGAGTCATTATAGCTGCACCTGTTTGAAAGATAATTGCAGCTAATCCCATTGTCCATTTTCTACCGATGGCATCAGATGTTCTTCCACCTGCTAAACTACCAAAAAGAGAGATGACGCTCAAAGAACCAACAAGAATTTCCACTTGCACCTCTGTTATCTTCAGATCTTCTTGGATGAATAGCACTGCTCCACTCATAACACCCACATCTGCAGATTGAAAACCCGATAATCAAAATGCAATCCACTCAACAACCAATTGTGAAATGAGATAATACCAAATCCAGCTATGAAGCCTTCTCTAAAAGTTTAAAAGTTTCTAATTGATGTATTGGAATCTGATGCAGAGAACATCAATTAACTGAGTGACTAAACCCATAATTAACCATGAATTAAATAATTGTTACACAATTTATCATTGGGGTGAAGCTCCTCCGAGGTCATGAAAAGAATCCACTAGCCTTATGTAAAATAATTGTTCTGTCTTCTGTCATCTCACTTGACAAGATAGGTATTCTTGTGTACCCTCTTCTAGTGTCTAGCCAAAGGAAATGAGTAAAACTAAGATACTGAAAATTGTATAGGAGACACTCCATGTCTGGCACGAATTAAGCAAACGAGTTGTTCTGCTGAAACTATATTGGGTAAGTATATGCTGGAATCGTGCCAAAAAAAGTTATAAACCAGCAATATTCAGTTATGGACATTATCAATAAACCTATTTAATTTGAAATTGGATAGATCTCCTACATTTTTCTGTGTTAGCCTATACTTCTCGCTAATTATGTTAAGAAAAAAATAAATTTTGTTCATATTTTTTCTTTCTCAAACACCCATGTAATGAGCCTACAATTAACCGTATATCCCCAAATTTCAAGTGTCAATAAAGAACAAGCCAAATAGGAATCTAAGAGTCCCAATCAATCATTCACTCTGTATAGTTTATGTGAAGGATCAAAAAGAGTTCAGATTTGAGAATTAGCCACACAAAGTACACAAAAAAGTGGTGAATACATTTTTAAGTGTGAGATTCAATCAGTCAAAGCATATCAAAATGACTACACAGACATGAAATGTGAGAAATACTAACCATAGCCAAGAAGAACAGAATTTAGGGATGCAAAAACAGCACAAGCAAAAACATATTTCTTGGTACTGTTGCTTCTGCTCCTTTTCTGCTCATGATGATGTTGTGAAGAATCATCACCACCATCCTCTGTGAGCTCAGAATCCATCCTCTTGTACTTGTTCTTACTTCCCAAAGAAACACCAGACAAACCCATCTCACCACTCCCATTTTCTTGGATACCCATCAACCCCATCTCTCTTTTCTCTGATCTATGCCTGTATTCAACCAAAACCCAGAAAAATACAGCAGACCCAGAAATCCTACGGGGATTTGAACCTTAAAATTCAAAGCAAAACCCAGGAATTGGGTTCAGATCTGAAAGAGAAGGAGACTTGAACAAGTGGGACCCCTTTTTTTTTTTGTCATGTGAGCAAACCTTTTACCAATGAAATGGCCCACAATACACAATTCACACGTTGACATTGCACTTGCAATAAGCTTAAATAGTGCTTTCCAGGTAACAGCTGTCTGCGCAGTAATATAATACTACTTCAGTAACAAAAATAAAAGTAATTCAATTCAAGTTGGAAGATGATGTAAGAACTATAACAAGTATGGAATCCACGACACCACATCATTTATTTATTTTTATTGTTAATCTTATAGTTTGTAAAATATTCATGGAAATACTATCAAATCACATGTATATATATATATAATGATAGAAACCGAACTGTCGGTAAATTATAGAGTAAATACTAAAATATGACAAGTTGTAGGAGAGGTTTGAAAGAAATTCTTAGTTTATTAATTTCAAGCATTTTAAACAAGTGAGGGGACACGAATTTAGATTTTTGAACAGTTAATTTATTAAAATATATATTTTTTTTAAAACTTAAATCCCATCTTTTGGTATGAATTTTGATATTAGTTTCTTTTTTTAAAAATGTTTGATATTGATTCTATTTTTAAATTTTTTGTTAGTCAAAAATAATTTACTAAGCAATGTTAACTTTTAAATTTATTTTTAACAAAATTGTAAAACTACCTTATTACAAACTGCCCTAATCAATAATTATTTGTTAGCCAAGCTTTTGTATCCAATCAACTGCATCGGATAGGCATACTGGCATATATTTGGTTCTTTCAAGGCCACTAAAAGAGATATGGATTAAAATATGATTGGTTTTGGTAGAAAAACATTCGGTACTAAATTATCTTCCAAATATATTTGGCACTGAGTTTAGGTTTTAGGCTTTAGCTGGACATTGTCCAACTGTAAGTGCTCTTTGCAACTGTTCCAAGAATTCCTAACGACAGACGCACCATATAAAATGCAGGGAAAATTACAACATACTTCTTGAGATTCGTTGTAATGACAGTCATATATAAGTTAGTCTATTTTTGAACAACGACACTCCTTCAGTTTTGCTCCCTTTGACAAAGACACCCTTAGTGGTCTGACATGTGTTAAAATGACCTAAATGCCCCTTGACTTTTGAAATGGCACTTTTAAATAGTAAAATTACCAATTTACCTAATCTAAAATGTCTAAAATAACCTTTCATCTCAAGCACCTACCCACAAAGCCTCCACTCCCTCTTCGCAGCAGCAGCACCAACACTACCACCACCACCACCTCTTCTTTCCTCTATTTATTCTCTTATATATATATACACACATACACACATACTTGTATTACACACATACACAATTATATACACATATAATTATAATCCAATGACAAAAAATTTCTCAAATTAATCACAAAAAATTTCTATCCAAACCAGTTTCAATGGAGACCCCAAAACTGTTGAGACACTATTTTTCTCTCCAACCCCAAATTGTCGTCGCCGGCTAAACTTGGATCCTTAACAAAATCACAATCAACACCAACAGTACCAGCAATGGATGATGATGAATCAAAATCAGCCCCCACCCCCACAACAATCACCCCATCAGCCTATGTATTACCACCAGCAACCATCGCCTCCAGCAACAGTGCCACTGCAGAAGCTCCAGCAACCATAACAGTAACCGCAATACTCAGCCGCCACTCAGCCCGCTAGCGCTGACAAGATCCATTCCGTCTAGATAGCACCGCCGGTCCCAAGGCGACCTCCCTCGCCTTCGCTGTCGACTTTACAGGCCAAACCATCGCTAAATTGGAGCTTCGTAGTAGTCAGTTATCCTCTCTCGACCTGATCACAGCCCGTTCCTTCTGAAACTCGAACGTGATACAAGCACCGCTGGCGATGGCCCGATCAAGGCGTTGGACTACACACTCCGAGCTTTGAATTTGTTTGAGCTATGCACCATCAACGGTGAGCCGGACCTGACAATATGCCACATCTCACCTAACCTCGATCTCAGGCGAGTATTTAAAGAGAGATAAAGAGGATAGAGAGAGGGAGGGTAGAAGGGCAAAAATGTCCTTTCAAGATTTTGATATTTTACAATTAAAATCAATTAAATATTGATGGGCAATCTCGTCGTTTTCAACCTATTAAGGATCTGTTTGGATCAAAATTCTGACAGGGGTGTTATTGTTCAAAAAACGCCCAACTTATTTATGATTGCCATTATGTCAAATTTCAAGGGATGTCATTGTAATTTATCCTAAAATGTACCATCGTACCAATAAGATCTAGTCCACAAGATTATATAATTATAAAGTTTTTTTTTATTATTATTTTTTATATATCCCATGTGAGTGGTACTAGGAAGATACTTATCAATAAAATTCCAACTTTTTATTAAAAAAAAAAAAAAAAAAGGTGGACTGATTGCAACAAAGATAGTTTGGTATAAAATAAATTTGGGATAATTTTACAATTTTTTTAAAAAAGTTATCTTTTTATAAAATGTTAGGTTTATCCAAAAACATTATTAGAAGTTAATTTATAATACAACACAATTTTACAGGAAAAGAAAAAGGAAAAAGTATCAATGTGATTGAAATTGTTGTTATGAAATTAAGCTTGCCTAATAATGTATTATATATATATATATATATATATATTCTTGGAATAAGTTATTTTTTTTACGAGAGATTGCAATAGAAGAAAGAAAATTCATTTTTTGCTAGTAAAACCATTAAGCAACATTTATGGTACTAGTGCAAATTTACTGTTACAGTTTGGTGCTTTGGACAAATTGATGAATTGTTGGTGTGTAATTTAGTGCAAGTTAAAAAGTAGTCACATCAAATAGATCGATTTCCCACGAATGGCCGACACCAATCGTACGAGGACTGCATGCAATGTCGTGTGTAAAACCCACGTTGTCTCTGTCATTCAAAATTTGTTCCCATTAGTTTCATTCATTCATGCTATATATATATATATATAGATAGATAGAATTAGTGTTTACGCCTTTACGAATTAAATAGGAGAAAAATTAGTTCATAGGCATCAATCAGAGAAAAATTAGTTTAAAGCCACCAATGCAATTGAATTTGAAGTAGGGTGTATTCAATTATATGAAACTTTTATACTATTAAATATAAAATATTTGATTCAACTCAAGTATTCGATTGTAGGGGTGAATTCATTTATGCCTAAAAACACAAAAATTCGATGCGTTGTAAAATACAATTATACAATATCTTATGTTTAAAGTATCGAATTGGTGACTTGGATTAAAATTGAAATAAATTTAATTAAAATTTTGTCCAAAATACCGATTCGATAATCCTACACAACATAAAGAAAATTAATTTTTAATTATGTTAAGTTGTTAACTCATCTAAAACAATAAAATAAAATAACTGATAATTAGTTACACCACCTTGATACAATTGGATTCAGTACCTCGGCCGTGCATAATCATCCACCGGTTACACTCACACATGACAGAAATTTAGCCTCATGCAAAGCCCATTGTACTCGTGCCTAAAATTTGACTTGAACTCCTCAAATTCTGGGTTCATTGTGTTTGAATGTACCTTAAAGTTTTCAAGGAGAACAAAGAGAGAGACATGTAGAACACAACAAAGACACTGACAGGAAGGAAGGCAACCGTGTACAAGGCAACTTTTGTCCATTGTTCCTTGCTACGTATCATAAGGGCGATGGTGGCCGCAAATGACAACATCAGGGGTAAAAATGTGGATCCTAACATTAATTTTTGTACAAGGGAGTGCTTTAAGTCTCTTAAACGAAAAGTCGAGGTAAGAATTGACAAAAATATAACTAACGAAGTTAAAGTGCATGTAAGTGAAAGGACATTAGTCTTAGTAAAGATGACGAACAAAGGATTGTTGAGAAGTATTGGAATGCCTGTTTGATCATTTGAACCTCCAGGTACTGTGTAGGCCGCAGTAAAGACAGTAGTGGCAATGAGCACATCAATAATGGAGCTATTTTCTGATGTAACTTTTATCCATTCTTGGGCCTCTGTGTGAAGTTTTTCAGTCTTCAGAGCAAACAGTCATTCGGAGCAAACAGTTGTTCAGCAGTTTGCCCTCTACTACCTTTCAGACTACTGCAATGGTAGAGCTATGTCATTTATGAACTTGAACAGTAAATAACTCAGTCCAGAACAAAAATTCAAAAAAAAAAAAAAAAAAACCCCTACTAGGTCTCATGTGAGGCCGCTTGTCCCGAACTACTTCGGCATATGATTTAGCCACACTCGAGAGCAAAATCTTTTTTGATGAAGACCCCAGTATCACCACCGATAATATACAGCAAAATCACATATTCTCAGCAGCTCCACTTATATCACAAAGTGTAATACAGTTGTCCTTGGCTCAAATGGGGTGTAAATGGAAGGTGCATTTGTGAAAAGTGAAAATGATGGCAAACGTTCCATTTATGAAATTATACAACTTGAAAAAATCCAAGGATTTTGATATCTCAGCTCGCTAGAGTATGCTCTCACAGGCCTCAATATCCCTTGTTCAGTAGAACTGGAAGTGATAATCCTTATTCCAGCTGCAAATATTGTTTTCCGGAACCCCTCATCCTTCACCTTTTTCAGCACCTCCTTCAAAACCTTAAAGTTCAATCCCCAAGCCAAAATTAGTTTCCCAATGACCTCACCAAAATTATTAGGTGCTTTTGTTATATCAATGCCGATATCATCCAAAGTTGAACCATATACCAAACATCCAGTCCCTAGCTGTGAGGACCTTGGCAATCAAGTACTCCAGAAGTTTTGCAACTGGCTCCATGCAGAGCGGGCTTTTCTCCAACGCCAGGGAAATGGCTTCTTTGACAACCTCGGGGTGGTAAGCTGGGGAGTTCAATTCCTCCACACTCTGTAATGCTTCATCTAAAATGTGGACACTAAAATATTCCTCCCAAAGAGGTGTTTTTCTCCAAAGTTTATCCTGATTCAACCTTGCTGCAGGAGCCATAGTTTTCTACAACTAGAAGCGCATACAAAGTTGGAACAAGTTTGGAAGGGGCAAGAACTTGGGATGCAGGGTCCATACCAAAACCAAAGTTGGGTGAACAGACAGGAGTGCCACCACTGCCTTGCAGCAGTGCACTAGTCCTACCACTAACAAGACCACCACTACCCTTAGGAAGCAGTTTTAAGTTGTAGGCTTGCCAATCAATGGTGACTGAACACGTTCAATGGACTGAATAGTTGAAACATCACCCCTTGACGGTGACCAGGACCTAGGAACTTCCCAAATGTCATTAGGGCTGTAAATGAGCCCAGCTGAGGTTTGTAGTGTTCGGGCTCGGCTTAGATAAAGGATGCTCGAGCTTGATCTCACTTTGATTGGCCATGATTGAACTCGGCCCGGCTGCGCTCGAGCTCGTTTAGTATACAAACTAAAAATTAAATCCCATGATTTCCATCTGTATATATGAATATCTGTGTATATATATACCCACCGATCTTAACTTTCATACCAATCTTGCAATGTTTCATCTTCAAACTTTCACACTCCCGATTTCAATCAGTCATGCCATTATAAAGAGAACAGAAGAGAGAGACCAGTTGAGGGAAAGACAAATACAAGTAGATAGAGAGAGAGACCAGTTGAGGGAAAGAGAAACACCAGTAGTGAATGCTTTAGCTTGGAGATTTTGCTGTTACTGTGTTCGTCGGCTGCTTGGCTGCTATGATCGGTTCAGACTTCAAAGAAAGATGTGATTGGGGATTTAGGGTTTAGATGAGATGTGGTTAATATGTTTATATAGATGGACCTTAGATATGGGCTTGTTTGTGTTTAGACTTTATAATTTGTTTGGGCT
Organism: Cornus florida; assembly: GCF_030987335.1. Taxonomy (NCBI): domain Eukaryota; kingdom Viridiplantae; phylum Streptophyta; class Magnoliopsida; order Cornales; family Cornaceae; genus Cornus; species Cornus florida. The sequence goes on from NW_026775575.1 coordinate 84,488,351, forward strand.
TAGTCTATTTTATTTTTAAAACGATTGGTTACATGTATATGGATTGGAGTTTAGGTTGGGTCTGGATGGGCTAAAACTTTTAAGTAAAAAAGAGAATGTATGAGACCAAACTTAGAAAGAAAAGGTATTTGGATGTTGCTTGGGCTGAAGTTAATTTTAGCTGAAGTGGGTCTTGTAGAACATAGCTTTTGGGCTAAATTTAAGAACAGTGGGCTGATATATTTAAGGTACAAGCATGGTTCGCTGTATCGGCCGATAGGCGACGTATCAGCCAGTTCGTAACCCTTTTTCAAGGATTTAATACCATTACACACCTCCATGAATTGACCAGTTTATAACGATATTCGCCCGAGTCCGTTACACCTCGACCACGAGTGATACCGCGACTGCGAACCATGGGTACAAGACATATTCACGAACTTACTAATGAACTTTGTTCACAAACATGTTCACGAACTAACGAGCCGAGCTCGGGGTTGTTTGAGATTGACTCGTTCACTAAACGATCTTGGAAATTTTGTTTGAGTTTGGTTCATTTATCAAATAAACGAACCCAGCCGACCCCGAACTATTTGTCGAACGTTTGGCTCATTTATAGCCCTAATTGTCATTATCAACTTCGGACATCCCAGGCATCTTCCTGGTTCCTGGCATTCCAGGCATCATACCCCCAGCTCCAGGACGGTTAATGAGGAAGCCCCTAGGGCTGATACTCCCCGGACCACCAGAAACAATACCACGACTATTTCTCGTGGATGCAACCCCAAATTCTTTTCTGCCTCTGAATGGATTCCAACGATGGTTTTAACTCTAATTTGTATAGTTAAGGAAAAGACTACAAATTTAGACCAACAACTTTGATGAGCCATGAGAGTTTACCTCTTCCCTCCTGGGACCCAGTTATTTGCACGAAGATCGAGAACATCCAGAACCATGAACCTCATACGTGGAGCCAGCTGGGGGTTCGTTGACAATTCTTTCAATCGATTGAAGTAAACATCATTAATACGCCATGAGGTAGGGCTTTCATCAAGCTGTTTGCCTATGGAGTTGAAGAACTGACATATAGCCTCAACATTTACCTCTTCCGGACAAGTCTTACTATTATGTCCTAAAAGCTCCTGTTTTACATAACAAATAATTATAAAACATACAGAAATAATCAAGAAAATTCAAAATATTGTAAAACAGGGTAGGTCTAAGATGAGCTCCAGCAAGAACCTGAACAATGTGATGAACAATCTTTTCCACCACCATCCTCTGCTTCCAAAGCTCCCCAATTAGACGGATGTTTCCAAGTGTGCGAAGCTTGATCATTCTTTCTTTATCTCTCCGTTCCAACACTTGCTCTGGTGCAGTCATCTGCCTTACTTCTGCCCATAGTTTGTCAGCACCTTCAAATGCCTCTTGGCAATTATTCACGAGGACTCGCTTAAAGGTGATTTCTTTCCCTCTTGCTTCATCAGGTGTAAAACTGGGGAGCATTTCATTGAGATAGGAACACAAAAGAGCAAACATTGGGCAAAATGTGGGTTCCAGCATGGCCTTGTCAACTATCAAGGAGATTACTCCCTGCATCACTAGCAGAAGCAACATTAGATTTTACAGTCGCAATAAAAAAAATTAACATCATTATAGAAAAAATTTATATATATAGATCAGGCACAAATATGTAAGAAAAAGACGAACCTTCAGAATATCAGCTGATGTGATCGCAGATTCAATTAGCTGACACTTGAGAAGATCAAACTTCTCTGGGGTTAGCTTGTTGAGTATACTGCGCGTCAAACAAGAGACGGTACTCAGCATGGGTTTTTGGCCTAAAATGCAAGTCATCTACAAATACTTATCTTTAGTTTTATTCAATCATTAATTAGAGACTGCTGTCAAATAACGTGAATGCAGTTCTGCATGAAATTATTAGTTTCCACAGCCAGTACTTCTTTTTTCCTTGTTATCTTTCTCATATTGACAGAGAAATCTCTCTCATAATACAATATAACATTCGTAAGCCATGTTAAAATCTGCAACTTTGAAAAGTGAATTATAATGAAACCAGTAAATATATAAATAAGATATGGAGTATAGCTAGATTCATAATATTTTATTTTGACATGTAAAATATGCATGAGCAGAGAATTCAACTATGTCATGAACTAAACAATATGTACCATATCCACTGAAAGCCGAAGACAGCTCCTGTAGAGATGGTTCATACACCTAAACAAGGACACTTCACACATTTAGAAGCATCGACACAATATGATAAATCATCATCAAATGTTCACATTCACCTAATTCAAGGAGCATCTTTTAAAATTTCAGGATCTTCACTACTTTTCAGACTACATTCTGGATTTTTTCAGGAATCAATTGTTGCCAAAAGAAGGTTGCCAATGCAGATATTAGGAAATCATATAATAGACCTTCAACATAAATTACCCTCTTACTGTCTTTAAGGCACATTCCTTCTCGGAAAAATTCCCCCTTTGAGCAGACCATGGAACCTCAGCCTTAATTAGAGCAGTAGGTCCTACCTGGTTCAAAGACAAGACATGAGTCGTTATTAATGCCAAAAAGCAATTATACAAGCACAACGGCCGAAATTGTAGTAAAGTAAGCCGCTGAGCCATGATGAGGTTAGGCCATTATGGCTTGTTTAACAACTATGCCTCTAAATTCCTGAGATTCTTTCTAGACATTTACCACATATGCCTAATTCAGTTTTATCAATCAAAACAATATCATCAAAAAGGCACACTAAGGTACCACATACCAAGTGTTTTGTTAATTCATCCATAACTAAAACAAATATTATAGGGATTAATTAAATTCTGATACATGATATAAACCTATATCAATTATAAAATCACTTATTTTAGTTTAAATTCATCTATGCACTAAAATGACTGTCAATAGATGAGATGTGGATAATATGTTTATTTAGATGGGCTTTAGATATGGGCTTGTTTGTGTAGACTTTTCTATTTTATTTTTAAAATGGTTTGTTACATGTACATGGATTGGGTTTAGGTTGGGTTTGGATGGGCTAAAACTTTTAAGTTAAAAAGAGAAGGTATGAGCCCAAACTTATAAAGTCAGAAAAAAATGGTGTTTGGATGTTGTTTTGGCTAAAGTTAATTTTAGCGGCTAAAGTTAAGAACAGTGGGCTGATTTCTTTAAGGTAGAAGACACGCTCACACAAATATATATATTCATGTTCACGAGCTTATTAATGAACTTTGTTCACAAACATGTTCACTAACTAACGAGCCGAGCTCGGGGTTGTTTGAGATTGACTCATTTACTAAACGAGCTTAGAAATTTTGTTTGAGTTTGGTTCATTTATCAAATAAACGAACCCGAGCCAAGCTCTTATTGAGCTGAGCAACTGGGCGTTGGCTCATTTATAGCCCTAATTATCATTATCGACTTCGGGCATCCCAGTCATCTTCCTAGTTCCTGGCATTCCAGGCATCATACCCCCAGCTCCAGGACGGTTAATGGGGAACCACCAGGACTGATACTCCCCAACAATACCACGACTATTTCTGTGCTTGCTGTAGCACCAGGATGCAACCCCAGATTCTTTTCCCCTTCTGAATGGATTCCAGTTATGGTTTTAGCTTTAATCTGTATAGTTAAGGAAAAGACTACAAATTTAGACCAACAACAAATCTAATAATAGCATTTGATGAGCCATGAGAGTTTACCTCTTCCCTCGTGGGGACCCAGTTATTTGCACGAAGATCGAGAGCATCCAGAACCATGAACCTCATACGTGGAGCCAGCTGGGGGTTCGTTGACAATTCTTTCAATCGATTGAAGTAAATATCATTAATATGCCGTGAGGTAGGGCTTTCATCAAGCTGTTTGCCTATGGTATTGAAGAACTGACATATAGCCTCAACATTTTCCTCCTCAGGACAAGTCTTACTATTATGTCCTAAAAGCTCCTGTTTTACATAACAAATAATTATAAAACATACAGAAATAATCAAGAAAATTCAAAATATTGTAAAACAGGGTAGGTCTAAGATGAGCTCCAACAAGAACCTGAACAATGTGATGAACAATCTTTTCCGGCACCATCCTCTGCTTCCAAAGCTCCCCAATTAGACGGATGTTTCCAAGTGTGCGAAGCTTGATCATTCTTTCTTTATCTCTCCGTTCCATCTCTTGCTCTGGTGCAGTCATCTGTCTTACTTCTGCCCATAGTTTGTCAGCACCTTCAAATGCCTCTTGGCAATTATTCACGAGGACTCGCTTAAAGGTGATTTCTTTCCCTCTTGCTTCATCAGGTGTAAAACTGGGGAGCATTTCATTGAGATAGGAACACAAAAGAGCAAACATTGGGCAAAATGTGGGTTCCAGCATGGCCTTGTCAACTATCAAGGAGATTACTCCCTGCATCACTAGCAGAAGCAACATTAGATTTTACAGTCGCAATAAAAAAAATTAACATCATTATAGAAAAAATTTATATATATAGATCAGGCACAAATATGTAAGAAAAAGACGAACCTTCAGAATATCAGCTGATGTGATCGCAGATTCAATTAGCTGACACTTGAGAAGATCAAACTTCTCTGGGGTTAGCTTGTTGAGTATACTGCGCGTCAAACAAGAGACGGTACTCAGCATGGGTTTTTGGCCTAAAAGGCAAGTCATCTAAAAATACTTATCTTTAGTTTCATTCAATCATCAATTAGAGACTGCTGTCAAATAACGTGAATGCAGTTCTGCATGAAATTATTAGTTTCCACAGCCAGTATTTCTTTTTTCCTTGTTATCTTTCTCATATTGACAGAGAAATCTCTCTCATAATACACAATATAACATTCGTAAGCCATATTAAAATCTGCAACTTTGAAAAGTGAATTATAATGAAACCAGTAAATATATAAATAACATATGGAGTATAGCTAGATTCATAATATTTTATTTTTTGACATGTAAAATATGCATGAGCAGAGAATTCAACTATGTCATGAACTAAACAATATGTACCATATCCACTGAAAGCCGAAGACAGCTCCTGTAGAGATGGTTCATACACCTAAACATGGACACTTAACACATTTAGAAGCATCGACACAATATGATAAATCATCATCAAATGTTCACATTCACCTAATTCAAGGAGCATCTTTTAAAATTTCAGGATCTTCACTACTTTTCAGACTACATTCTGGATTTTTTCAGGAATCAATTGTTGCCAAAAGAAGGTTGCCAATGCAGATATTAGGAAATCATATAATAGACCTTCAACATAAATTACCCTCTTACTGTCTTTAAGGCACGTTCCTTCTCGGAAAGATTCCCCCTTCGGGCAGACCATGGAACCTCAGCCTTAATTAGAGCAGTAGGTCCTACCTGGTTCAAAGACAAGACATGAGTCGATATTAATGCCAAAAAGCAATTATACAAGCACAACGGCCGAAATTGTAGTAAAGTAAGCCGCTGAGCCATGATGAGGTTAGGCCATTATGGAATATGGCTTGTTTGATGCCTAAGTTTGCCTTTAACTACTATTCCTCTAAATTCTTGAGATTCTTTCTAGACATTTAGCACATATCCCTAATTCAGTTTTATCAATCAAAACAATATATTTAAAAAGGCGCACCAAGGTACCTCATACTAAGTGTATTGTTAATTCATCCATAACTAAAACAAATATTATAGGGATTAATTAAATTCTGATACATGATATAAACCTATATCAATTATAAAACCACTTATTTTAGTGTAAATTCATATATGCACTAAAATGACTGTCAATAGATAAGATGTGGTTAATATGTTTAGAATTCAAATTGACACCATCACTACATCCCCTTTACAAGTAGATTTCTTAGAAGCTTTTAAAGCACTCAAAACCTCATTATCTTTTAATTCAAAAGCCGTCTCCAATTCTTGGACCCTTGTCTGGTAAATGACCACAAGTTAGTATATATTCGAACTCAAAAATAGTTATCAGATTCACAGTTCACTTATGGAACGTGTGATAAACATACATTCAGTTTCTTTATTTTCTCTTTAGCCTTGTCAAGCTTGTTAAGAGAACAAGCCTCTCCACTTCCTAGAATATTGCACTTGGCCATCAATTCTTTGTAACTCCTGTGAAAAGTAACAGAGGTATGAATTTAGTTGTTTCTAACATGGAAAAATATAAAGTTAAAAGGTGCATAAATCAAATAAAAACTAGCAAGCACCCATAAACATGGGAAGAGTGGGAAAAGATAACAGAGGGTTGAGAATGCTGAATACCACAATTGCAATAGAAATTAATTAAGAGCTTACCCCTAAATTTGAATCCAATAACCATAATCAAAGTTAAAGAAACAACTTCTATTCTTCCTCTTACTCTTTTCTTTTCTTTTCTTTTTGTGTGTGTCATGTGGAGTGGGGAAACTCTAATCACTTTTGACTCACCATCACTTATTGTTTTCATGACACCTCAACTGCAACTTAAAACAACTGTAAAACTCTACGAAGCATAAACACGAAAACAGGATACAAGCACAACGCAATACATATGTGACAATATGAAAAATTCTTAAAACAAAGAATTAAGCTATGAATACAAGGACACAACAATATATATATATATTGATGTACCTACATATAAAATTGTGATGTTTGTGGCTTGAATTTGGTGCCGGGTTTATGACCCGACGACCCGTTGGATGAGATTTGTGGGGGCCCAAGCCCACCAAATTAGTATTCTCTTGTAGCCCAATATATAAGGGCATTTAGGGTTTGGAGTGGGACATCCAAAGACACTGAAAATCGCATAAAAAAGAGTGAGAACGAGAGCTAGGGTTTGGGGGCTGAAATTTGTAATCTCCGAACTTTTGCATAGTGAAAACTTTTGCCAGATCTTCACCGTGGATGTAGGTTTGGCAGAACCACGCTAAATTTTGGTGTTCTTTGTGTGTGGAATGTTTACTTTCTATTGTGTTTTGTTATATATCTATATACAAATTTAAAATAATATATAACTGTTTGTCATGTTACAAACATTTTCTTACACAATAAAAATAAAATTATGCCAAACAAGTTGAGAATACTATTGCAAGGAATTTTTTTGGACTAATTAGTTATTCAATATTGTATTTTAAACAATTATACCATGATATTATACTTGAAAATTTTATATTTTAATGTTAAAGATTTGATCAAAATGTGTCTCGAAGTGTCTAAGAAGTATTGGAAACATGACCAAAGTATCGGAAACATCAGATATGTGTCTAAAATTAAAAAAAATAACAATAATAATATTAATTCCAAATTATGAATACTTTTAGAAAGTATCCAACATGTATTCAAGGAGTGTCAGTGGGATCATGGACAAAATTCAATTACATCCCCCTTATAGAAGTGTCTGACCATTCGTGCTTCATAGACAAATACAAACCAGATGGATGCAAAACAATTTGCAAAGAAATTTGTGGCCATAGATTGTCGGTTAGGAAGAATCCCTCCTAAACATGTAGTCCACCCTCTTCAACAGAGTAAGCCACAGACTGAACCAACCCTATTACTGTGCGTGGAACAAAAACTCATCAACCAGAATTCATGTGGATAAGCCACAGACTGAACTCACTTGTTACGGATAACTAATGACCTCTTTAAAATGTCAACTGTGTCTTTGGTGTTGGCCTCATTACCTAGGGAAGCAAGCTTCAAAACCTCTTCTTTCTCTAAGTTCAAATCAGACACCCTAAATTGTAAACCGTGTAACAACAGTAATCAACAAACAATCATATAGAGATTATTAGAGAACCAAAGACATATATTACAAAAGGTTTACTTTAATCTAAACAATTTCACTTACAATTTGAGTGATGCGAGCTCTTTAGCCAATGCCATGTTCCTTTCCTGAAGCCTTGTGCATTCCAAAGCCGATCTACCAAGTTCCTAATTGACAAAGTATATGAGAAATTTTCTATCAACAACACAGTCAAACCACAATAGAAGGAACATATGCATGTGTATAATTGGCACATATGGGAAGGGAGTGAGTTCATAGTTCACATATAGGAGTACACGTCAAACAAGAGCAAACAACCATTCACCTCAGATTTTAAAATAAACAACTGTTGAAAACTTGCTTTCTGTTTCAAAGCTTCATTCTTTGATGCTGCCTCCTTGATGGCCTGCTCCTTGCAAAAGTACAGCTGGTACATATATTGTCTAATCAGAAACTCCTTACAAAATAAGAATTTTTTTTTTTGATAAGTATAAAATAAGAAATATATAAAACTCAAATAATTGAGTGTGCGAATAAAAAATAAAAATAAAAAATCCCTCCTTTTCATTTTTGAGAAACAAGCCAAAGGAATTAAAAGATGAAGCAAATTCCTAAATCTAAGGTTTCATGAAATTAAAATTTTGACAAATCACTACTTGCACAAGGGACAAGCAAGATGAAGGTTTGCATTTCTTCGGGTCTGAATAAATAACCTACAATACAAGTTCTAAATTTCCCTAATTTTCCTGCCTTCTACTTCAGAGACAAATGTGTGGTAATTCAACAAGGCCATAACAAGCAGGACAGCTAATTGTAAATGCACAGTTCAGTAAAGTTTGGGCACTATGTGAGAATAAGGTTCCATAAAACATAGAATATAAGATTCAGTATTAAAATTTTTAATTCCCATTTTTTTTACGAAATTTTCAGAGAAACCAAACAGATTATAAAGAACTATAATACCTCCTCAGTGAGTTCTTTGACATTTTTCTGTTGACTCTCCAAACCAGAACAAAGTCCCTTAACCGTGGCCTCCAATTTCTTGATCTCTCTGCGCAATTCTTCAGGATTTTCTACGCAAAGAGTCGGATCGTTGGCATTGCTAACTGATTGGAAATAAAGCCGCCCAACGTTAACCTCCGAACAGGTCTGCTTGCACACAGGACAGCTTTTCTTCTCCCCATTCGAACAATACTCGAACCATTGTTGAATACTAGGGTTTCATAAAAAATAAAAAAATAAAAATAAAAATAAAAATAAAAATAAAAAATTGCGTTATAACCGGATAATAATCGATCAATACAGATAATATATATACGTGTGTGTGGACTAACCAGAGTTCGTGAAAGACGTGACCGCAGATGGAAATGGATTGGAGGTCTTCTACGATTGGCTTTAGATCCTCGTAGCAGATTGAGCAAATGGTCTTGGCAAAGCTGTAGTTGCCGCCACCCATTTCTCTCCCTTCACTTTCTCTCTCTCTCTCTCTCTCTCTCTCTCTTCCCTCAAAGCGAATCTCTTTCCCTCCTCTGTCACACTGTATTGTTTATGGGGAAAGGTCACTCTGCGAATCTCTTTCCCTGCTGTGTCACTCTGTATTGTCTATGGGGAAAGCTCACATTTTAACTCCGTTACTTGTTGTAGTACGACTGTACGAGGATATAGGAAGCACAATCATAGTTAGTAAAATATGGTACGGGAAAAATACGGGTACAGGTAAGAAAACATACGAATATAATTTGATATTTTTTTAAAAATACGTTTAAAAAATTCGACAAAAAAATATAAAAACGTAAAAATATAAATACGTATGTATATAATATGTTATATATACTAGATCAAAAATTCGGCTATACACATCTTATTATTTTTTTATATATCATATATTTGTAAAGAAAATAAATAATATGTAACAAATAATAAAATAAATATATTACAATTGACACTATCACAATAATCATAAAAAAGAAAAAAATAAATAAACTATCTAAATATAACGAAACAATAACCATATGTCCATAACATGATCAATTTCATCACAAAATTAATGAAAAAAATTCTAATTCAAATAATCAATTATGTTACCCAAAATAAAAATAAAAAATTATTCTAAATTTAGATAACACCATCTAATTAAGAAAGATCTTCATTATTAGTGACTATATCACTAGAAACGTCATCGGTTGGCTCTAAGGAATAATCCTCCAATTCTTCATGATCAACATATTCAAGATTGTCACTAAGTTTGTCAAGATTAATTGGCTCCAAATCTTGTGCTTCGAGTGTCTTGAATTTTTCCATCATCATTGTGTTCATTCTTATGTATACAAGATTGTCTAACATTGTAGGTGCCAACCTATTCCTTTTCTTTGTTTGCACAACTTCCCAAGCACTCCAATTTCTTTCACATGAAGAAGAACTGCAAGGCTGACTCAATATACGAATGGCATACTTTTGTAGCACAGGAAGACAATCTCCACAATAATCCCACCAAACTCCTACACATAATAAAAAATAATAATAATAATAATAAAACTAAATATATAAAGCTTATTATAATTTTAACAAGATATTTTAAAAAATAAAAATAAAAACTTACGAGGATGAGATGTTTTTAACATTGTCTTTGCTGTATTTGTGAATAAAGTTGTGGTCTTCATACGGTAAAATTGCAGTTCTCGAATAAAATCTTCATTTTCTTCTTTAATAATAAAATTTCCTAACATAAAATCTATACCGTCTTTCATTTCACGATTTTCTCTGAAGTCCTCGCTACACATGAAGGCAGGATTTAAAAATGCAGCAGCTGCATGTATTGGGTGGATTACATTTTCAATTCTCCGTTTCTCATATAACACCTATATCTGCATGTAATTAGCTTAATTAATACAACAACGTTGTTTAATAGTTTCTTTTGCCCTTTCCATCGCCTCATACAAATATCCTGTAGTTGAACCATCTCCATCAACCAAACGAAGAACTCTAACTAAAGGCTCCAGAGTTTGTATTACTTCTTTCCCTTTACTCCAAAACTCAACACTTTGAATAATACTAGCAACCTTTAGTCCCATCCCTCTTTTGTTGTAATCCAACCCCCTCCATTCAGAAGATGCCACAAGTAATCGCAATCCATCTTCAACTTCTAAAATTGATTGAACCATCAAAAAATTGGAGGCAAATCTAGTCGCACAAGGATGTTTGAGTTCTTTATGATTTGTGTGCTCTCTCATTAATGACAAAATAATAGTGTACTTGTACAAATATGTCACAATTAATTTTGCATCATCAATAATATCATGTATCCACAAAACTTTAGAATAAATATTTTTCAATAGTAGCTGAATCCCATGAGCAGCACATCGTGTTTTATACATACGAGGGTACTTACCAATAAGCATGTCACCAGCTGATTCAAAATTTGATGCATTATCAGTAATGAACTGCACAACGTGATTAGGTCCAATATCTTCAATTACTGATGACATAATATCTTTTAGATAAACACCTATTTTTGTATCCTTTGAAATTTCAAATGAATTCATAAATACTACCCCACCAGGTGAATATGCAATTATGTTGATAAAGGCACGTTGCTTCATATCACTCCATATATCTGACATTAGTGTGCAACCTGTAGCAACCCAAGTTTTCTTCACATTCCCAATGTATGCCTCTACTTCTGTCTTAGAATCTGGTATTAGCTTTGTGCGTAAAGTTGAGTAACTAGGTAATTTGTATGTTGACCCAAATTCAGCAACACTTTTCACGAAATCAATAAAAGATTGAGTCTGAACCACATTAAATGAAATATTATTCAAAATAATGTGCTTGGCAAGTTTTTTATCCACCTCACTCTTATCCATCTTCTTAATTGTTTCTGGCATGGTAGATTGTTGTAAGCCCTTTGAAGATGAAGAGGAAAAATTAAAAGACCCACCTTACTCAACATCAATTGGAGTAACTGTAATTTTAATTTTTTTGTTCGGACCACCAATTGCTAAAAATGCAGCTGCTTGAACCTCTTGAGGTACTTTTGAACAAATTTCAATGTCTCTACCTTTTACCCCAGATAAGTGTGATTTGACTCTTAAAATACCTCCAGGATAGTTTAAGTTACAATACTTACACATGAAACGACCTTGTAATTGTTCAATGTGATCCCAAAATGCATCCCTCTTTTTTCCCATCTTTCCTTAATAGCCTATATATTTATAATAAATTCATAAGTATATAATGTGATACTCTACTAAAACATCTAGGGAGTGTGGTGATTTACAAATTTCTAAAATAATAACAATAAAGATACAAACAAAATTTAAAAGATCTCACAACAAAATAAAAAATCTATAAATATCTACAAATATCAATAAAAGCTTATAATTCTTCAATATTATAGTATTCCACAAGTATATATACATATATCTCTTTCATTATTTTGATTAAAGATCATACAATGGAGTGACAACAATAAGAGATTAAAAAAAAAAAAGAAAAAAAAAGAAAGAAAGAAAAAGAAAGTGATACCTTGAATGTAGAACAACTGAGTGAGAGAATGGTTACAACATTTCCCAAGATTGCACAACGAATAATATTATTTTGATAGCCGTGAAGTTTGTGACTGAAAAGAAAATAAAATAATTAGGTTACGAATTAAACGGAGCGACTAAAACGAATAAACGAATAAACCCGTTAGATAAGGGGTAATGGAAAAAAATACGTATTTTACCGTATCTTTCAACTCTAATCGACAAACGGAAATATTTTCTCAAAATTCGTACGTACGCGTTTAATTCACGTATCATACGCGAATTAACTAACTAAGAGCATAATAACTCCGTTATTTATACTATAGTACGACTGTACGAGGTAATATAGGAAGAACAAATAGGAACACCATCGTAGTTCCACGTATACGTGGATAAGATTCTTTTCATAAATTGGTCTCGGTCGACAAATTCACAACATACGTATATAAATATCATGATCCTTTTGGGTACCTTTGCACACCAAATTTTAGTACTTACATGGAAGGAAATATATATGTATCATGTAATTCGTCTCAACGAGTGTATGATCTTCTTCCTTTGCCTCCAACCTTGCCTTGATTGGAATATTAATGATGGGATTAATTTTAAAGATATTGTAGGTACTGTTAATGTATACATTTTCTATGTAGACTAAAATGCCCTTACTGACACATTTTATAAAATATATAAAAAAGTAAAATTTTGTGAAATGACTAAAAGAGGTACCAAGAAAACTCACCAGAATTAAAAATATATAAAAATAAAAATATGAGAGCATCTTTTCAACTCCTTTGAGACATCTTATAAATCTCCATAGATATCAGAGCATAGCAGACCGTGATACAGTGAGAAGAAAAAAATAAAAAATTCCCAAAACCCGATTACAAATCAACACCATCCTACGCACTGTCGACAGTGCACTGCCGATTCAGTCCGGCTTCATTCAACCTTGCCACCGCCGATTAATCTTTGGTCGCCGTTGAACTCACTACCATCGTTGGAGTCGAAACTATTACAATTATTGCTCGCTGCCACCGTCTCGGTAAACTCAGTGCTTCATCGCAGTCGATAGTCCATGCTCGCCGGTAAGAACAAGTCCTCCATGCTCGCCGATGAGAACAGTCCCGCGGCTGCCGGTAAATTCAGTCTCGCTACTCCTTGCATTCCGCCGTCTTGTCTAGACTCAATTCATTGTTTCCGGTTTATGCTCGGCTGTTCAAGCTGCTTTTATTCGAAACCCAACTCTGAGACTCTCTGACTCATCTGACCGGGTCAGCAAGAACGGCGGTGAACAACAGTGGGTCTGGTTCTTACTGGAACTGCGGTGATTTGAACGGCGACGAAGCAGCGGTGAAGACGGGCTCGTAATACGATTTCGTCATAGCATATGCTTGAAAGATGAAGTCCACGAACCAAGAATTTCAGAAATCTATGAAGCAAGGTGGAGGAGAAAAAGGGTGTTTGGTTACAGATCTTTCCTTATCCCAAACCAGCTTTAGACTGAACCAGTTCAGGGTCAACCCGGTTTTGGGGGTGGAGGGTAAGGTTTGGTATGGGCATTTTTGGAAGAATAAAAGGGTAAAATGGGTATTACAATACTAATTTTTGATTGAGGGTTGTTTTCGCACAATTTCAAAAGATCAGGGGTGTTTATTGCACACCTTTTCAAATAAAGTGTAAAAGTACTACAAAAAGTATACTTTAAAGATGTTTTCTACACTTTTTTCTTTTTTTCTATTACATAGCTTGACTTTCTTTTTTTCTATTACATAGCTTGACTTTCTTGTAACGAGGATTATATTTTTCTGAGATATTGAAAAGAATTTTTTTTTTTTTTTTTTGAGTTTTTTTTTGCGGTATATAGCTGGTAATAGCATGTAAATTTAGGGATGGCAATTGGGTAGATATGAACGTTTTTTGAACGGTGTTTTAAATGGACTGGGTTTGAATGGATAAGTAATTTATTTTTAACCCGTCAATGATGGGTCATAAATGGGTAAAGAATAAAAAAAAATGGTTCAACCCGTTCTAACTCCTTTTTTTCTTTTTCAAACGGGATCTTTTGTGATGGCAAATTTTCTAATATTGACTTCACAACAAATTTAAAATAAAAAACGAAGTTTTATTTTTATTTTTATCCTCAAAAAATGTTTCTTTGACTACCATATTAAATTGAAAAAGACAAAGACTAACTTAATTCGATAAATAATTATAAAAACTGACTTATCTGGAAAAAATAATAATAATAAAAAAATTAAAAAAAAGTGCAGAATTTGAAAAATAATTCTTTACTTAATTCCATAAATATTCTGTTGTATCAATTTACTTAATTTTATTTCTTTTTTTTTTTTTTTTTTTTTTTTTTCAAAATATGAAGTCGACACCGTGGTACACCACGCATAGCAGTTAGTTCTACAAATTATATTACTTGAATCATAGGCACCATCTTCAAAAAAAAATAAAGTATAAAATTAGACATTTTAGACACTGGTTGCTTCTTGTTAGCTACCCAAACTATGATCTTCTCACTAAATTATTTATACCATATGCCAAGATAGACTTTAAGTGAAGCAGTACCTTTTGTAAAGAAACCCAGTTCAAAAGTGTTACCTTGAGAGCGTTACCTTGAGAAGTCAGGTTTAGGTTCAGTCTTCTCACCGACCAAGGGCCGGTTTGGATTGACTTTTTGAAAGTCGTTTTTGGCTTCTAGAACTCAAAAGCCAATTTTTTACCGTGTTTGAATTTCAATGCTGAAGAGCTTCAAGTATGTGGAAGAGCGTTTGAGTGAAACTGGGGAGGGAAGCTTTTACTAAACCCTCTTCCTAACGGACACGGAAGTCTAGGGTTTATAGTTGTAATGAAACTTTTATAATTCTCATAGTACCCCATGTTTTATTAGTAAATCGTTGTTTATTCTTGGCGTATCCCAAATAAATCTCCCATCACTTAGTGATTGTTGTCTTCTAGGGTTTCTGCTCACATTCAACTTCTTAAGTTTACTCTTGACGATGGCAGCAACACCATGCGATATGGCCGGACCACTCTGCAGCCTCCAGTAAGAACGAAAAACCATCTTATCTTGAAGGGTCTTTTGTGAATTTTTTATTAGGTTGTGTTTGTTCTTCAATTTTGGATATGAACAAGTATAATATTATCAGTTGTTTTGATATTTTACCTAATGATCTGTCCTAGACTATGTAGCACGGATACGGACACGATATGACACAGATACGTCTATACTTAAAATTTTAAAAAATTAGAGCATGGGTACGGAGTGGACACGCCTATATATAAATATAAATTGTTATTTTTATACATCGATTCACTTATTACAAAACTTTAATTCATCTATAATTTTTATACCAAGAGTTGTTCTAAAATGAATTAGAAAATAAAAGTATGTCATTATTGTAATGATTTTTATATGATATATACTAGTATTTCACTATTTTGTCATGATAGTATTCATATTATTTTCAATATTAGTGGGTAGACTTACGTTAGAAATGTTTGAGAAGTGTCTACGAAGTGTCTGAAAAGTGTAGAAGTGTCTAGGGAGTGTCGGAGAAATGTCCGAAATAATAAAATTAATTTTTATTTATGAACACGTATTTGAGGAGTGTCCGATGAGTGTCGATGTCTGACACGAGTACGGCTCTTTCGCAGATTGTTCGTACTTCTTAGGTCCTAGAAGTAAAAATAGCCATTTAATGGTCTATGTTTTTTGTTATTATTTGTTGATGCTATAAATCTGAAGGGAAAACAATCAGTGTGGAGAGAAAAGAGAACTGATGGTTATTAACTTACATTATCCCTGTAGCAAATGTTATCAATTTTTTTTTTTTTTTTTTGTCTCGCATTGAGTATAGTACTCTATCAGATTTGAGAGAGTTTTTACTACAAATTGATGTAATTTGAGCCGAGTTTCCTTGCTCAGTTGATATTCAAATCACGAATTATTCATCTTTCATGGGTTTCAAATTTCCATTTTTCATTCACCAGTTTTCAGATGAACAACCATTTCAGATAGAGCATTCATTGGGGTTTCAATTTCTTCTTCTTCCATTTTTTTCCCCAATAGATTTAATTCTACCTAGTTTAGATGTTGTACTTGTTATTATTGGTTTTTCAAATGCCAAATTTTCTTTATGATGAAGTATTAATTTAGTGAACTATCAATACTCTAATGGGGTGTATTTTTTTATTTTTATTTTCACTATCTTCCCTGTTGTCATCCTATTATTCCAGATTATGTGAAATTCCATGAATTAAGATGGGACTCTCCAATATGAAATTGTGAACGATGAAAATTTAGTATGGATTGCAAGTTTTTGGTTATCAATAATGGAAAATTGATAGCAAACCTTCCATGTGCTAATGACATGCTAAACTGCCATCATATAAATTTTGGAATATAAAGAAGAATACCTCGTTAACAGAGCATACCAAATTGGAAGATTGTTATTTTTATTTATTTATTTATTTTTGACAGAGATATTATGCTACTTTAATAAGTTTATAAATGGTATAATGACATATTATGCTACTTTAATAAGTTTATAAATGGTATATCTTGCTACTGTACAATTTTACTTGTCAGTTGGTGGTACAAGAAAAGTTCTCAAGAGTATATTACTTTTTATAAAATTTTGAGAAAAGAGAAAAAAAAACTTCTTAAACTATTGGCAAATTGCAACTAACCTGCTAAACTACAAAAAATCCGTTTGAACTATGAATTTGTTGCATTTCAGTCCATTCCGGTGACTAACTTAACTGGAAAAATAAAAAGTCTGATTTACCCCTTATTAAAACAATGTAGTTTTGGGAGTTAAGTGTAAAATGACACATCTCCATGTTCTCTCTCTTCCCCTCTCAAAACTCAACTTGCAGAGACTGTGAGAGGAGAGGCTGATTTGGGGGACAGCTTGGCTGTTGGCTCAGCCGTGGAGAGCTTAGGGTGGTTGGCTCGGCCGTGGCGCTCGAACAACCTCTAATCCCACTCTCTCCATTTCACGTGCGAACTTTCCTAGAGAAGCTAAAGACAACTCAGTTAACTCAGTATAACAATACAAGTCGAAACTTCATCGTGATCGCCCATTCCACCGTCATCTTCATCGTGATCGCCGAGGCCAGTGAATCGGATTCGTGAGGGAGGTTGAAGAGAGAGAGTGAATCGGATTCGGCTGAGTAAGTGAGTTGGGAAGGTATTGAGTGCTGGGTGAGTTGGAAGAAACCGAGTTGAGAAGAAGCAGAGAGAAGATTGGTTAAAAGAGTTGGGTTTGGGTTGGAGAGAAAGATGAGGGGAGGAGAGGTGGTGGGTGGTAGTGGTGGTGATGAGCGGCGAGTAGGGAGGGAGAGATTGGGTGGGAGACGATGAAGGAGTTGGGAGAGAATGTCCGCAGCGGCGGCGTCTGATGAGGAAAGAAGGTTGGGTTGGATCGACGGCGTTAGCGGCGGAGCTGTGATGGTGCCGTACGGGTTAGGGAGGTGGTGTTCGTTTTGAGCAGAGAAGGCCATGTCTAGTGATGGGTTGTTATGAAGAGGTTCGGTCGTGATTGGGTTTGATAGCGGCCGACGGGATTGAACGGCTGCGAGCTTGGCTTCGGATAATGGCGGTTGGCGGTAGAGAGGATGCCTAACGGCCACCAGAAGTGACACGCACCCAACCCGAGATGATGCCCCCTCCAACGACTCCTCCGCTCTTGCCTTCACCGCCTTATTTTCGAGATTCCACCGCTAAACAAAAAATTCAACACCAAATGGCTGGCTATCTCTCTCCACCATCACAAACCCTAATTTTTGTTCTTCCCCAACCAACCACCTCTACCATCCTCTCTATAATCCGCCTGTATCTCTCTCTAATCCACCTGCCCAACCCAATCGGAACTGTTTGCGTTAATTCTTTCAATCGATTCCCCCTCCAATTCTAGATTTTTACAACCAAAACATATTTTTGTTTTGGGGGAAGAAGAATCTGTGGTGGTGGCGATGGTGGCTATGAACGGACGATGGAGGTGGTCACCGTTGGGGATGGAGTAATGAACATGAGAGCTTACAGAGAGAGAGAGCAACGTACATGTAAGGGCGTGTTTGGAACTGTACTGAAATTAGGGCGTGTTTGGTCGTGGACAATTTGGCATTTTCATATATTAAAGGGCATTATTCCAAAAAATTCTGTTTGTTTGTTACGTGAGAAACATAAGCTCATTTTTGAACGGCCAGTAGCCGGACGATCTGCAATAAATTTGTTTAGTTCAAGGGTTTTCTGCAAATTTTGATAGTTAAGGGGGTTAGTTACAAATTTGCCAATAGTTCAAGGGAGTTTTTTACACTTTTCTCTAAAATTTTACTGTCATTGGTTTAATAAAATATGTATAAAATGTTTTAAGGCCTTTGTTTATGTGAAATGTAGGTGAAGAAATCCTTCTACACGTGCACACACATTTAAAATTTTATGAACTGATATAATGATAAAATTTAAAAAAAAAAAAAATGAAATATCACAACTTTGAAGCTTTTGGTTTACTTTATGCTACCCAACAGTTCAAAAATAATAATAATATATTCTATCTAAGGACAAAATAGTAATTTCAATAATAAAAGTGCTTTATATTAAAAGCTCTTCTAAAATACGATTTCCAAACACTAACACATAAGCTAGGAAGTAATAACATTTTTTTTATTTTTATTTATTTTTTTATTTTTTTTTACGTAAAAGCTAAAGTAAAAACTATGCCAAACGAGCCCTAAGAGAGACTCATTGATTTGTCCCACATCGGATTCGAAAGAGAGAGTGATTAGGTATAAATGGGTGCAGGGGCGGACCATGCCCCCCCCCCTAATTTTTTGGATTTTTTTTTTTTTTTTTTTTAGTATAGGTAAAAATGAAAATAATATAGTAGGTATGGTACAAAATCTATACTTGGCCCCCCTAAGAAAAAAAGAAAAAAAAAATTCTTTCTTTAATTAGCATTTAACAAAAGATAATTTATATATAATTTAAAGGAAAACGATTTAATTGACAACTATAGAATCTTGATAAAAACTGACTCATATAAAAATTTAATGTGACTATCTTAAAATTTCAATTTGAATACAGTTCTCTTCATAATGTGACTATCTTAAAATCCTTGCAACTATTTTTTTCATAACCTTATTATCCTAAAAATCCATCTCATACATAATTATTTCCGATCACTTTTTTATTATTAATTTTTATTTTATTGGAATGCTTTTATAAGAATTGTATAAGAAATTAATTTTTACAAAATCTAGAACAAAAATTTCATTTAAAGTTTGAATATCAACAAAAATTCTTATTTTATTAATTTGTTTGTGTTTTTTTTAATCATACTTATAATTTTTATTCATATATTGTGTAATGATTATTAATTTGTGCAAGTATTATATGAATTTCTTATTTTTTTTTATAAATTAAAATCTAATTGTTTAATTAATTTTTTTTATTTATAATTTTGGCATAAATCTTATTTGTGTTTGTTCAAAAAGTTTGATAAAAAAATTGTTTAAATAACTATTTTTGTTTTAATTTAAATAAATTGGCCGGCAAAAGTTTAGATAGATATATTTTTGTATGAATATAATAAATAATAAAATATTTTTACCTACGTATTTTTTTTTTTTTTTTCCCAAAAGTTCTAATGTTGCTTATAATTTTGGCCCCCCAAGCCTTAAGATCTTGGCTTCGTCTCTGAATGGGTGAGTATGCAGTACTACCAAACAACTTGAGTTTTTGGGTAAATGGGCGAGTGCCCACCCGTTACCGTTGGTATCAGAGTCAGACTCAATCATTGATCCAGTATCACGCCAATCATCTGGCTTGGAGGGCTTCTGAATCTTTTTCTCAGGTAGGTAGGGTGACCTGAGCCACAACGAGGGCGTTGCGAGTTTAGGTGAGGAGAATGTTACAGGAGGATTTATCCCACGTCGGATCCGGATGAAAGAGTGATGGGTATAAATGGGCAGGTATGCAGTACTATCCAACACTTTTGGGTAAATAGGCAAGCGCCCACCCGTTGCACTCGTCCATTAAAAGAGTTTGCTGTTGAAAAGCTAATATTTAATATTTAATGGCTTAATTTTAATAGGGTTATGAGTTATATTTGTATATCTAATAAAATTACATTATCGTATCATTTCTGTGTCTTTTTTTTTTATTTTTTATTTTTTATAAATTTATATATTTGGGACGTTGAAAGGCGAGACAGATAGAGTTATTTCTTAAAAAAAAGAAAAGGTAAGTTTTGTTTGAGCAGGTTAAGATGGATACTCATTCTTAATTTACCATTGACCTTTGAATTATAGTACTCATTTTTTACCATTATTGACCCACTCACTTAAATTTGGATGCGCAAATAATTTAATTTTAGTGAGTGGATTTGAATGGTTTAATGAGTTTGGGTATAAGTTGCCACCCTACGTGTAATATATACTCATAGAAGTCTTATAAATTAATCTGTTAAATAGGCAAAATTATTGGGTGGAATGGATTCACCGAGTACCTCGGCAGGATTGTTGGACTTAGAGGACAGCTCTACAGCTGAGATCCTTAACTAGACAAATGATCAAACACCTTATAGGCAATGGTGGATCCACACCCTTTTGGTTTGAGAAGTGGATGAATCTTAACCCTCTTCTCAATAGGCTTTATCGCTTTGACAAGTAAAATTTGGTTCATCCAAAATTTAGGGTTAGGTCTAAAGATTGCAGAGATTTTATTATGATAATCAAAACAGCAGCGAATACAAGGAGTATATCCTCAAAACAACAGCGGATACAAGGAATATATCTTCACACTAAGGTAACATAACAAGTGCAAAAATTATTAAAAGACCCTCTAAAAAATTTGGACCTTCGTGTACAGACTCTACCCATTACAAGCATCAATCTTGAACTTGAAACATAAAAGACAAGAGGATTTATATATATATATATATATATATATATATATATATATATATATATATATATATATATATATGTATGTATTAGGAACAAAATGATAGCCTAGTGTCACGTTCCGATTCCTAACGACGCCATGAGCATAGAAGACATGCATGCTGGTTGGCTAAGAACATTCATTGACTGAGAATGGTTCCAGGGAAGGGGCGTGCAGGACCACAAGATGGTACTTCTTCAGAGTTCAGGCAGGTCGACTCGGTTTAGTTTGAGATGCTTGTCCCTAGTCGTGGACTTGACTATAAAGAAGGGAGTTGGCCATCCCTGCACAAACTGGTCGGGAGCTGGAGCCGTTCCCCTCACGAGGCCAAGGCAGGCTGAAATCAGTCAGCATGTATCCTTGGGAGGGCAGGTCTTGGTGGCTGACCAGGGCGCTTGCGCGAGCTGAAGCAACACCTTGGTGTCGCACGGGTCGTGCCGCTGCGCCAAATCTCAAGGCTCGTGACAAATGGTATCAGAGCAGGACTTGGGGTAAAGCACACAGGTGTGCCCCCTTGTCGATTCGGGGGTCTTGAGAATGAAGTAGGTGCACTAAAGCGTCGGTGGGCAATCAATACTGTTGGAGGAGAGCCTCTATCTCCCCATGAAGATAAGTCCTTTAAAGCTGGAGGGCTGCGCGCACCAAAGTTCTTACAAGTTCAAGAGGCGTGCAAACCGTTGTGAAGGGCGGGTATCAAGTCAGCTGGAGGGCCCTTGTTTGCTCCGGGTGTCGCGGAGGCGGCATAACGTGGGGTTGCGTCTCGAAGAAGTGGGCGTCCCTTTAACCCGAAACCCTTTCATTGGGCGAGTACAGCCAGGGGTTATACAAGGAAGCGATGGTGGGCACGCGAGCATACCATTTGAAGGAGAGAAATGTAATACCCCTCGATTCTAGAGCCACCGGTGATCAAGTCCGAGCACAGATCCGAGGGATACCAAACAATTAATATGTAAACAAGTAGAAATAAAAACTGAATTAAGAATAAACTAATAATATGCTGAAAGAAATATAAAATAAGAATCCTCAAACTTGAAATAATAAAATATAATTTAAAACCGTACAACTCGGGAATCCATCTAGTGGACCCCTAATCCCAAATCCTTGAATAAATTTACAGAATTTAAAATCCAAAATTAAAATAGAAAGAAAATCCTATGTAACCGGAAGAGTGAGTGTCTGTATCTGCATCAACACGATTAAGCTCTAAGCCAGGTACTGTTGAACACCTGAAAAATAATAGAGTAGGTTAGGCCCATATGCAAGTCCTGATCTACTACGATCCAAACAGGAATCCGATACGCAAATACATCTTAGATAGACTCAATAATATCTAGAACAGTCCATATATGTATATATTACACACTATAGGACGCTCATTAGTCCAATAGGTATGTCTCAGCCTGAGTAGAGATACCATGCAAATCGCACGTAATGTGGTCATGTGTATCTAGACCTACTAGGGAACAAAACCACTGTCCAGTTATCCATCCTAGGCGATATACGCACCCTAACCATGGTCCTGAGACTCAAGCTCATACCATGGCACCATAACATAAATATCCTAATACAAAATATCATCCATCTGTATAGTGGTCTGATATATGTATAACAAATCCATCCTGAAACCATAATAGGTCATTCAATTTATTTGATTGACATGATACAAGTAGGTGATGGACTTAACCTTCTTGGTTAATTCATACCTTAATCCAAATTAGGTAGGATTTAGTGTTTTGAACTAATCCATTCCCAATATAGGTAGGTCTTAGTGTTTTGAACTAAGCCATCCCTAATATGACACCATCCCATACCGGTTCATATATATCCATATAAGTAAACTTAACCGTTTTATGGTTAATCTAACTCATTCCAAATTAGGTAGGATTTAGTGCTTGAACTAATCCATACCTAGTATGTCACCGTCCCATACCGGTACATATAATCCTCCAAATAGCATAGTTTACAAATAACACTACGTATACAACAACCATTCTCCAAAATATGCATCATTATAATCTAATACATATATATCAATATTAAGCATTCATTATAAGGCCTAACAATAACATTCCAATAATGTAAACTGCTAAAATAATCTAAGCATTTACATTCTTCAACTTGTCCATAAATCGATGCAGTTCCGTAGCAAGGGGTATATAAATTTGGCCCAACATAAGTATAGTTAAACATGGGTGTAACTAAGTCATGCCTCCACTGAAAGATTTAGAACCCAAGTTTCAGTCCATTAAGTTTAATAAAACATGCTTATGAAACTTACTTCTCCAAACAGTACTATAATTGATACATTTATGTACAGACTTAGACATCAGTCTATTCCAACTAAGCATACACATTATTAAATAGCAACATGCTTATAACAGAGCTGCAAAACATGATTCCCAACCTAAGAACATGCAAAGGCATCAAATCTCCTCCAAACAGTGTTGTAACAAATGAGATATATAACAGATTAAAATTATCAATCAATCCCAACAAAGCATACATGTATTTAAATAACATAATGCTCATAACTCAACTACAGAACATGATTAAAAATTAAGATCATGTAAAGAAATCAAATTGCAAATCAATCTGCAACATAAGTCAATTGTTCACTTATCCACATACCGACCTTCGATTAAACTTATGTTAACTCTGTCCTAAATTCTGACTATAAACTTGCTTCTCAACTATTTTATAAGTCTTACACCATGTATTAAGTCACCCAAAAGCTTTTAAACAATTTTAAGAACCACAGTCCCAGCCAAACAAAACCTAGAAACTCAGTTTTATGCAATTCCAAGAGAAAGAGAAGGCTCTGAGTTTCAAAGAGCCTTCTCCAAAAAAAGGAGAGCCGGCTCCCCTTCCTTAGGAGCCGGCTCTAGATGGTTTAGAGCCGGCTCTCAACCTTAGAGAGCCGGCTCTTGTGTTTTGGGAGCAGGCTCCCTCCATTTTTGGAGCTTGCTCTCACTTCTAAGAGCCGTGCCTGTTTTCTGTTATCCTCTCCGACTCCTGTGGTTTTCAGTCTTTCAATTCTGTTCTATTACATGTTTTAAGGTCCTATCCTCCTCCCAGATTGATCACAAAGCGAAGTTATACATCTATGAATTTAATTACAGATCAATGTTTTAAACAACGATAAACATATAAAAACTGAAACTTGTAAAAACTGAGAAACAGAATATAATCCAGTGATGTTAGAAACTGATTTAACATGTTTAAACAATGTGATTAACAGTTAGTTTAATTCCTGGAGTCCAACTAAGCATGCACAGAACACAAATTCTTGGGAAAGAGAAGAACAGAACTTGCCTTTGTAACTTTGAATAAAAACTCCACCTGTTGTCTCTATCTTCTCCGGCAATTTGGGTTGTGTTAAACCACCATTGCTACTCCTATTGTAGTCCAATAACACACACCAAACTTCCCTCCTTGACTCAGCTTTGTGAACCACCCAAATTCCCACTCCGGTTCTCTCTCTATCTCTCTGGTTTTTACTACAAGATTAGAGCTCTGTTCGTGGTTTACAGATGTACGTTTATTTTTCCTAAACCCTAAACCACCATATTGCTTATACTTATAGGTGAAAGCAATAACCTTAATTCACGTGTATTTAGAGACTAAGCCCTAACTCCAATCCTAGTCGGCCCATGAAACCCTCTAAGTTTTAAAATACGACGGCTTACTATACAACCTTCTTAACCCTACTGTTTAACTAACGTATTGTTTTAAAACAATTCATTCACTTAATTTCCATAATTAAATAACTACATCAAATAACTTAAGTCAAATAAAACGAAGATGCAACTAAACCAAAAAGAAGCCAATTAATTCAAATAAAACAATTAACTCAATCAAAATTTTCAAGTAATTAATTAAAACAAATTTAAGTAAATCATTTATTTAAAAATAAATACACACTTAATCAATTAAACAAACCAAAACACATAGCTCACATATTAAAATGCAATAAAACTCAAAATTGCCAAAATTAAATTCCCAATCTATCCTTTTGGAAACTAGGGGTATTACAGAAACTTTGGAATGTTGGACGTAGTGGAGTCAGCGCCGCACTGGGACGAGGGCGTCGCAGGATTTGGGTGGGGGAGAATGTCAGTTCCGATTCCTAAGGACGCTATGAGCATAGAAGACATGCATGCTGGTTGGCTAAGAACATTCATTGACTGGGAATGGTTCCAGGGAAGGGGTGTGTAGGACCACAAGATGGTACCTCTTCAGAGTTCAGGCAGGTCGACTCGGTTCAGTTCGAGGTGTTTCTCGCTAGTTGTGGACTTGACTATGAAGAAGGGAGTTGGCCATCCCTGCACAAACTGGTCGGGAGCTTGAGCTGTTCCCCTGATGAGGCCAAGGCAGGCCGAATCCAATCAGCATGTATCCTTGGGAGGGCAGGTCTTGGTGGCTGACCAGGGCGCTTGCGCGAGCTGAAGCAACGCCTTGGTGCCGCACGGGCCTTGCCTTACATGAACTACTTCTAAAAGTTCACATTATGCTATTATAGTAAATTATCACACACACACACATATACATATATATTGATGACATCAAAGGCACCTTCAAACATTCTTGCAAATTTCAATTAACAGCAGTAACCTTTCATGATAGACATGGCTGCAAAGATATAGAGAAGTTGATAGAGTGTACAAGAGAATATATATAAAAAAATGAAAAATATTAGTATAGAAAAACAAACTAGAGATACCGCGAATAACTTAGTTTAACGCTCTTATCTTTTTCTTCAATTGTTAATTCGTTTAGTTTGCTAGAATAGAAAACACAAATGTATAAAAGAATAAAGTGTAATATATATTAAAATAGAAGACATTAATATCTTTTTAGTTATCACCAGGTCAAATTCAAGATACACATCTCAAATTAATTTTGTGTAGAGCTGCTCATATTAAAGGGAAACAAAGACAACGGCAAAGCACATAACACAAACCACAAACCGGTACTTTTATGATATCAAGGTGTACATAATGGAGATTCTGAAATCATACAAGCTAGGATTCACTCCACAGTCCACACTTTAACAAAATAAAAAAAAAATAAAAAAAATCGCGACAATACTTAAAATCTAGAAAAAGAAAGCAGTAGTACTAGTAATCATTCCAACAATAATAATCAAGCAAACATGCTCACAATTTCTGAAGAGATGATTGGCAAGGTGTTGAGATGATGGAGAGAACTTAAATTATGGATCGAGATCATCTTCACCCCGCTTTTCAAACACCACCTTCAGAGTTGGTGGATTTTGTTTTGGATTTCTTTTTTGTTTTGTTTTTATTCTTAGAACCCAAAAAATTGATTTTAAAACCAGTATACCGAGGAAAAGAAGGTCCTATTTTCTGGATGATGTGCTTGGAAGATTTCAAGGAGCAGAGATGGAGAGGCATGTATGACAAAACAAAGACAGTGACGGGAAGGAAGGTGACGGTGTACAAGGAAACTTTTGTCCACTGTTCCTTGTTATGTATCATAAGGGCAATGGTGGCCGCAAATGAAAACATCATCATTGATACCGACATGATCAAAAATGTGAAACCTAACATTAGTTTTTGTGGAAGGGAGTTTCTGAAGTCTCTTAAACGAAAAGTTGATGTGAGAATTGACAAAAATACAACTAATGAAGTTAAAGTGCGTGTAAGGGAAAGGACATCAGTGACAGAAAAGATGACAAACAAAGGTTTGTTGAGAAGTACTGGAACGCCTGTTTGGCTATTTGAACCTCCGGGTACTGCGTAGGCCGCGGCAAAGGCAACAGTGGCAATGAGCACAGCAACAATGGAGCTATTTTCTGCTGTACGCTTTAACCATTCTTTGGCCTCCATGTGAAGTTTTTCACTCTTCAGAGCAAACAGTTGTTGAGCAGTTTGCCCTTCATTGTTGGAATGGTTGTAGAAATGCTCTGAGCAGATTTTCTTTACTCGCTGCATCCAAACACAATTGCTTCAAGGTCAATGTTTTTGCGGCAACATAAATTTAAACTTATGTTAAAGCTAACAAAATAAGGTGCTAGATCATACATACATACATATAAATATCGTCACTATCATCAATATCGTCACTATCCTCAATATTGATATCATCAATAAGAAAACCTTTAGGCTTGTTATCCAGGAACTTGTTCAGAAATACCGTAATGAAAGGAACATAGGAGTTTGTCGCTAGGGATTTGACCAAATAGGATCGTCCAGTTCCTATAGAACCTATCACTAAAATACCCCCTTACCTTAATTGTTATTTGAACAAGTAAAAGTTATGTCTTGGTCCGAGTGGGGATAGCATTCCCATCAATCGAATCACTTTTTTGAGAAATGTGAGACATCTAAGTCATACAAGTAAAGAGATCTATTCATTGATAAGAAAAAGAAAAAACGTGAACGGGATTGGATTGATAATAAAATAGAATCCTGGGTCGCGAACAGTGATTCGATTGATGATGAAGAAAGAGAATTCTTGGTTCAGTTCTCCTTCGATTAATTGTATAGTATCTCAAAACACACAATGCCTAAAAACCCCCTTCTATTGAAAAAGAAAATGTGGATTTTCAATCCCCAAAACCAAAATTCATACATACATACATAAATATATATATGGTCCCTAACATAGGGAGGGGGAAGGGGGAATACAAGAGATGGCATTAATAATGTCTTGGCGTAATGATAAAAGTTTGGATTGAAAAAAGTTAATGACAAAGCCGAAGCTACGAAAGTTAAAGAAAGAACAATTAAAACATTAAATCCAAAGTATAGGAGAAGAGATATATGAGAATATCATTAATCAATGAATAATTCTTTTCTCTGCGATTATTTACCTGAAAAATTTTTATTCTATGCCATTGTACGTAGAAACCCTAAAGCACAACGGACCCTAAGAAACCTAATTACTAAAAACTAATAAATGCCAAAAATCTGAATAATTTGAATCGGTTTATATTTCTAAGAAAATTCTCAATTTTTCAACAATTGTGAAAACACAAATTCAACATTATGTAATTGCAAAAAAAAAATTAAAAAAATAAAAAAAAAATATAAAATTGCACTTCATGTGGGAAGAATCAACATTGTGTCATTAATTTATTACTGAGCAAACAGAAATAAAATTTAGAAGTTACACAGACCCCACATCACTACCTCAGCACACTATATGACTTAGGGTGGTAGCATGGATGGTAGTTGCGCTCACGGTGGTAACGAAATCAGAGTCCGTATCAGTGTATCATCGATATATCATAGACATGAATTTTTTTAAACGACGTACATAGTGCTCAAAGTGCACTAATAGGTGATTTTTTTACAGCATAATTCAATAAAGATGAATTTTTAGTAAAATTTAGTGTTAGTTATTGAAATTTTGAAAAATAATAACCTATTTGTGAATTCTGAGTAGCCGTCGTCATTAAAAAGCTTACTAATTATACTTTTTATGCAATTAAAGAATAAAAATAGAAGCAATTATGAAATAAATAAAAATTATTTCCATATATAACATATGAGAATTAAAAAATAAAAAATAAAAAATAAAAGTAATTTTTTTTTTTTTAAAACTCAAATAGAATATAAAAGTTATATGATGGTAGTCTACATAAGAAATAATTTTTTTAATGAGATTTTATGATCAATTTTATTATGTATTCTACAATAATGAGTAACTGAAGATTTTTTTTTTTTTAAATAAAAAACTTGTGCCTTTATTCTAAACTAAATATGAGATTCTAATGTGACTGACTAAGAGAATCAAGAACCTGTCGTACACTTTTCCCAAAAGAACAAATTAAAAATGGGAAGGTATTGATTTAACATAGTGAGATCATGTGAAAAAAAAAAAAAAAAAAAAAAAAAAAAAGATTTAATAGTTGTGAAACGGGTAGAAGTCAAAAGTTTAATTTAAGATACATGTCCTATCGGTGAGTGTAAGGAAAAGGAAGAAAGATGAGTTCTATAGGCACCGGAAGGCAAAGAGAATAACAGTATTACCTAAATTCTAATTAATGAAAAAGGTGATACCAATCTGTGCACACAAAATTAACTTTAGTACTTAAATTGAAGGAAGGAATTATGTTGTGATTATCATGCATCAACATGGAAGTAAAAATTACATGCATACCTCAAATAAGAGCAAATCGTCTTGCAATTGGAGAACGAGGTTTTCATTCGTCTCTTGAAGTGCATAATCTTCTCTATTGTCTCCAACCTTTCCCTGATGGAAATCCAATTTCTTTCCACCAGCCTTTCCCTGATTGGGATCCGATTCATTGTCCGTTTCTTCTGTTTGGTTCATCTGTTCAATGGTGTATTCAGTCTTCTCAGCAACCATGTGGAGAATGGAATTCCCATCCTTGTCGGTCTTTTGTATCAGCTTCCTAATTGAAATTTTCCTTTTTGCCACCTTGTCAAAGATCTCCATTTGGCCGTACTTGATAGTTAAGTGCAAAATAGTACGCCCATCACCATCTATATACGCAACTGCCTGCGGGTACAAGTCGAGTATTTTGTCAACAATGAACAAACAACCTGCTTTAGTGGCCAAAAATAATGGTGGTTCGAGATTCTCCGACGATGATGATGTTAGGATATGTGTGCTCTAGCATAGCAAATTCTAATTTTGAATTGTAAAAGTCATGGTTCCTTATCTGAATATTATTATTAAAGCATTATACAATTGGTGAATAAAATGTATTATTTTTTGATTCATTATGGAATTGATTGTGCCCACTTGATTACAAGATATATTTATATATATGTATGTAATGACAATTAATACTATGTTATAAATTAATAATCATAAATGGTTCAAAGTCGGTAATTATAGATGGACATTTAATTAGTTAAGACTTGAACTGAGTCCACGATAAATTGAGATATATTGCGAGAGTTGTCGTATGCAATTGCTCTCTATCACAGTCATGACTTTTGACTCTCATATCCACCTCGGGATCCTTAGATCGACACTTTGGGTAGTTATGTAATTAATAGTTAGAGGTCTATATTCTCAATATTTGCATCAGTGCTATTTGAATTTATTTTGTTTTGATTATGGTTGATCATAAATTAAATTCGAAGGCCTTCGTATGTTTTAGACAAATATTTTCTATATATATTTATTTAGTAAATTATTATTTTTGTCAAATAAATATTTTATTGTGATCGAGTCGGAAATAATCAAAGGTAACAAAATAATTATATTAATTATGTTGTCGGATTGATGGCTTTAATTATTCGATAAATAATTAAGCATAGAGGGGTCAAAGTGCAACATTAACTCAGAGGTTATTTACTATTTAATTGGAGTGCAATTAATTTCTTTTAGTAGAGTAGAAATTAATTTATGAATTTTGAATTGGGTCTATGGTTTAATGGACCGGACCAATTATTAATTTATAGGAGCCAAGAAAATAGTAAGCCCAAAATGATTCTCACCAATAGCCCAAGTTGATATTGGAGTTCTGTTAGAGTTGAGAAAGTTGATTTAGAGATGGAGAATGATTTATTGTTTCCTTATTCTTATTTTTATTTTGCCTATATATACATGGGTCCATGGATATTTTAGGGGTGACTTTAAGAACAAGAAAAAGGAATACACTTTCTCTCTCTAGATTTTAGGGTTTGTTTTCTCTTCTAAATACCACAAGCCTAGATTCCAAGGTCGTTCATCAAGGCATATTGGTGATTCCTAAAGGGAAGATTATAATCAAGAAGAAGGAGAAAGGATCTTGCTAAAGGGATCTATAATAAGTGAGAACATTCATTTTAGATGAAAGATTAAAATGTTTACTCAGACCTTTGATGTAAGTATTCAATCTGTTTATTGAATTATACATTATCTTTTATTTGTCTTTGCATAAAACTTATCTCTATGTGATGAATTAAGATCCATGATTGCAAATCCCTCAAAAGTTTTTTAAAAACTTGCACATTTCCCAACAGTGGTATCAGAGCTCATGGTTTGATTCATTACTAGAGATCATGTGTTTATAAAAATCATATTCATGGATCCAAATCATATATACATATATATATTTATTGATGTATGTTGATGTATGATTTATTATATTGATATATATTGATTCATGATGATGTATGTATAATTGTGAATGGATGATGATGTGTGTTTGGGCCATGGATGAAGCTTATAGGTATATTGAATGTAATTTTATCTTTAGATGAATGTAATTAAGGCTTTGATTTAGCCGTTTGAAAATTCAATAATGTAATTTAATTTTTTTTATTGTATTTCAAATTGTACGTATTTATTAAAGCCATGTAATATTCATCAAAGAATGCTATGAAGCTTCAAGAAGGTCCGAAAGGGTTAAATTATGCTTCAGTAATTTCCTGGAATTTTTCTGAATTTTTTGGGAATTTTTTGAGGCTTAATTTAATTTTCTGGAATTTTTTCGTATTTTCTGGAATTTTATCGGTGTTTTTCCGGTGACCGGATCATCACCGGCGGCGAGAAAAGGCGTCGGAGGAGGTTGGGATCAGG
Organism: Cornus florida; assembly: GCF_030987335.1. Classification (NCBI taxonomy): domain Eukaryota; kingdom Viridiplantae; phylum Streptophyta; class Magnoliopsida; order Cornales; family Cornaceae; genus Cornus; species Cornus florida. The sequence goes on from NW_026775575.1 coordinate 84,520,098, forward strand.
TGGGAATGCACCTACTATGGGCCTGGCGCGTGTATCTCACGAGTAGGGCTGAAGAACAAAAGCCACATGCTGGCGCGTGCATCTCACGCGCCAGCCTTAGTCCCTTACCCTCCATACGCGTGAAGGCGCCTCACGTGCCAGCGCGTGTGGGGTCTTCCGGGCTCGTTCCAAGCGGCGTTTTGCTTCTCCTAACGCGTACCAGCTTCCTATAGGTTTTTACAGACTATTGAAGGACGCCTGTACAGCAAGAATATTATTTATTAAAAGCTGAATCTATTGGCCATTTAAATTGCTTCTGTCTGTGATTTGATTATTTATGTGATGCATGGAATAATTTAATACTGATTATAATTGTTCATGCATTGGATCCATGATTTTTTATCTAAATGACTTGATTTATATTAATTTAATTATGAAGATATATTGGATTAGATTGCTAATTAATTTGAGGGCATTTATTGGGAAACGAAAAAATTATTTTTGTAAATTATTTTTGCCTCAAATTAAATATTAGTGAATCATTTAAAATCCATATATTTTCTAAATTTAATTGGATTAAAATTAAGGCATTTTTCATGCATTAAATCATGAATTCAAAACCCTAGTTATATATTATTAAAAAATTGAGTGGAAGCGGGATTTTTAATACATTACTCCATGGCCTTCGTAATTATAACCATTGTGATTAGATCTTTAAAAATAAGGTCCCACGCATGATTTAAAGAGTCCACATTACAAGAATGGTTGTCTCACGAAAATATATTTATTAAATGACCATTATAGTTAGATCTTTAAAAATAAGGCCATACGCATGATTTAAAGATTCTAAGCTATAAATGACAATATATTTAATATTTGTTTTTCTGTTAGAGCATTAATTACGTTATACACTTAATCTAAAATCAATAGTATTAGCTCCTCAACGGAGTGGTCTATACTAGGTGATTTTAGAAAGGCTAAACCTAATCGGGAATTATTTCATATATAGATTAGGCATTGTCTAAAGAGATATGGAAATAATGAGTTGTTCTCGTCAATAAGTAATAATGAATTCCGCCAACCGGATAAATTATTGGCATATTGATTGTCCGATTTTCATACAATGTGGTTAAGGGACCCACAATTAATTAATTATTTTATTCTTGCATGATTATTTTTATTCACTTTATTTATTGTATGAATACTTTTATTTTCAGATTTATCATGACTAGTCCATTCAGTCCACTTGCAAACATACTAAAAGAAAATCGATTAACTGGACCTAATTATATCGATTGGAAAAGGCAACTAGATATTGTACTCACATATGAGGGGTTGAATTATGTGCTTACTACTCCCAGACCTTCTCCACCTTTGCCTGAGGATCCTCCTGAGGAGCATGAAGTTTTTAAGAAATGGAATAAAGCAGATAAGATGACTAGGTGCTACATTCTTGCTTCACTCTCGAATGTACTCCAAGGAAATGTTTGGGCAAATTGGTAAGAGTGCACGCCAAAATGCTATGACAAACTTGATGACCATCAAGATGGTCCAAGGTAATTCAGTTCGGGAACATGCTTTAAAAATGATTGGTTTTCTAAATGAACTGGAGATCCTTGGATGCAACTTGGATGGTGAACTTCAGGTTGACATGATTATTGCTTCATTGCCAGACTCATTTAACTCTTTTAGGGTTAATTATTCTATGAATAAGCTTGAGTATACACTCGCTGAATTTCTGAATGAGTTAGTAACCTTTAACGGGATAATCAAAAGTAAGGGTGCATTTATCAACTACACTCAGTCTGCTGGACCATCCACTTCTAGGCCCAAGAGGAGGGCAAGAAAAAGAAGAAGGATGATGCCAAAACTGTGGTTGTGCCAAACAAAGTAATCCAAAAGGATAAGGGAAAGAAGAAAGTGCGAGTTGAAGGCGAAGGAAACTGCTTCCATTGCGGTCAACCGGGTCACTGGAAACCTAAATGCCCAACACTTCACATGCAAGGTAAAGGAAAAGGTATATTCATTATTGAGGTATATAATATGGTTGAATCTATAGATTCTTGGTGCATAGATTCTGGAGCCACTAATCATGTTTGCAATTTATTGCAGGGATTCCAGGAGTCCAGAAGCCTCAATGAAGGAGACATATACTTGTATATGGGATCTAATGCCAAGGTGGAAGCTAAAGCAGTGGGAGTGGTTCATATGCAGTTTGATAGTGGGAGGAGTCTTATTTTAGAAGATTGTCTTTATGTGCCAAATGTTAGGCGCAATTCAATTTCAGTTTCTTCGTTGGTTTGCAAAAACTATATTTTTACTTTTGGAAAAAATGTTTTAATTAAATTAAATGGTTGTGTTATAACTTCTGGTGCATTGAAAGATAGTCTATATGTTTTAACTCCTAGCTCATATCAAATGCAAAATTATGAATTAAATGCAACTTCATCTAGATTGAATGTTAAAAGAAAAACAGTTTCTCCAAACTCATTGTATCATTGGCATCTACGATTGGGTCACATTAATCAAAATAGGATTCAAATGTTATTTAAGGAATATTTATTACCTTGTGAGGCAGAGGAGCCTATGCCAACTTGTGAATCCTGTATTGAAGGAAAGATGACTCTAAGGGCTTATTCAGCCAAACGATATAGAGCCAAAGAACAATTAGAGTTGGTGCACATAGACGTGTGTGGTCCCATGAACACCCAAGCGAGAGGAGGGTTTGAGTACTTCATCACTTCCATTGATGATTATTCACGTTTTGGATGTATTTACCTAATGCGACACAAGTCAAAAGCTTATGGAAAATTCTGTGAGTTTCAGGCGGAAGTGGAGCGTAGATTAGGTAAACTTATCAAAACACTTCGATCTGATCGAGGAGGTGAATACCTCTTAGGGGAGTTCAAGGATCATATGGTCAATGAGGGTATTGTGCGCCAATTATCCGCACCTGACTTCCCTCAACAGAATGGAGTGGTAGAAAGGAGAAACATAACTTTGCTTAACATGGTTAGATCTATGATGAGTTTTGCTACATTACCTTTATCATTTTGGGGATTAGCCTTAGAATCAGCGATGTACATTTTGAACTGTGTTCCATCCAAGTCTGTTTTAAGAACGCCATATGAGTTGTGGTTTGGACATAAACCTAGTTTAAATCACATGTATATATGAGGGTGTCCAGCACACGTTCATAAGAAACAGGCAGACAAGTTGGAAGCAAGATGTGATACCCCTCGATTCTAGAGCCACGGGTGATCAAGTCCGAGCACAGATCCGAGGGATATCAAACAATTAATATTTAAACAAGCATTGAAATACAAGATGAATTAAAAATAAATAGATAAGCTGAAAGGAAAACTAAATAATAAATTCTTATTTAAAAATCCTCAAATAAATAATGATTAAAATCCCATAATAAAATCCTCCAATCTTCTGATACCAGTAATTAATTAAACTACAACTCGGGAATCCATACTGTGGACCCCTAATAATATCCTAACTGAAATAACTGAATCGAAATAAAAATAATAAGTTACTAATGAAGAAGAGTCCTACGTAGAGTCGGAAGAATGAATGGCTGTCTCTGCTCGGCACGAACAATCTCTAAGACTGGAACTGACGAACACCTGAAAAATAATGGTGGGTCAGGCCCACATACAAGTTCTAATCTACTACATCCCAAACAGAGACCCGATACACGTACACATCCTAATTAATTCAACAATAACTAAATAGTCCATATATAGATATATATACACACTAAAGGAACCTCACTAGACTATAGAGTTGTCTCAACCTGAATAGTAGGCAACATGCAAAATGCACATATAGTGGGCATGAGTACCTAGACCTACCAGGGTACACAACCACACTATATCTAGCTACACATCCCTGGCAATATACGCACCCTAATCACTGATCCTGAGACTCAAGCTCATATCATGGCATATAATTCTATATGTAAAATCCATCATATCCAACCATCCAAATAAACTATCCAATTATTATTTCAATAATATGTCATCCAACTATTCCGTTGACCTGACACGAATAAGTAGGACTTAACACTGTGGTTAATCCGTTCCCTTATTAAAAATAGGTAGGACTTAACTCTTAAGTTAATCCGTCCCTAATATGCCCCCATCCCATAATGGTGCATTAATCCATATCACAACATCCTTTGCATTTACTTAAGCAAAAATATCAATTCTAATTAGCATGCATTTAATTTACATCACAACAAATTAACATGCATCTCGACTAAATTGTACATCTCCATGTTCTGATTAAATTAATTTAAATCTAAATAATTGATTAAAATAATTTAATCCAACAATATTTAATTAATTTATCCTTTTAAAATTAATTAAATTCCATACATAGCATGTAAACTTAAATCATGCATTCCAATTCAAGGATAATGTACTTAAATTAAATAGATATTTAATTCAGATCCATCATTCAAAAATAATAAATACTAATTTAACATTCTAATATTAATCAAAATAACATTTAAAAAAAATATTTAATGCATAACTAAGTATTATTATTATTATTATTATTATTTTTTCATGTACAAGATTTATTTCTAACCCATATAGCATATCAGATTGTAATTGTTGCTTGTTTCCTCCTCGTGCAGCGTGTGAACCTTATGAAAACAATGAAACTTCAATTTAAAGAAAACAGCAAATTGATACATGATTCATATCACTTTGTAATGCTTTGTTTTCCTTCCCCTCGTGTGGCGTGTAGTCTTATGAAACAATGAGATTTAAATTACAATGAAACAAAACTGATATACCACATGTTTCCTTCCTCGTTCGGCGTGCGTACCTTATGATGAGTTACCAATTTTGATTTTTCTATCTATCACACACAGACACACACACAGACTGATACATACGAACATCATGTGAACAAAAATTTAAACACTACATAAACACATAATGGAAATCATAACTCAAACATATGCATCGATTTGTCAATATTAAAATTCATTACAAACCTATTATTAAAACACATGAACTGAAATTTTCAAATAGATCCATGTAATTAGATTCAATTAATTTATTTAAGAACCTAGAATTAATCTAGCATGCATAGGGTACGAATCAAAGGAGAAGAGAAAGATTAAAACTTTCCTTTAGGGATTAGATAAAACCCTAGCCTCCTTCTTCCTTTTCTCTTCCTTCCTCTTCCTTCTTTCTCTCTCTAAAATATAGTACGTAATATATTTCTAACCTCTTTCACAACCCTATAATTATATATTTATAGGCAAATAAAATAACCCTAATCCTTTTTCCAATCCAAGCCAAACTAATAATAAAAACAAAATAAAATCTAAATACCAAAAAGGTAACTAAAATAGATGGTACGTATAATCTATGTGTAATCCTTTTTATATGTAATATATAAATATATATGACTTTCCTTATATATATATATATATATATATTTATTTATTAAATATACATATATATGGGTAATTATCCGTCCCCATTAAACCCCTTATCCAAGTAGTCCATGGAGCCCAATTGGTTGGTCCATTACTACTATTCATATCCAATTCCTTAAAAATATGAAAATAAAAATAAAATAAAATAATTAAATTCCTAAATAAATACACACCATCACACAATTTCATTTAAACAATTAAATCAATTAACACATTTAATAAATAATTAAATCAATTAAACCAGTAAACAATTAGCTAATGAATCAACTAAATAATTAAATGCAATTAAAATAATTTTTAAAAAATACCGAGACTATCCTTTTAAAATCAGGGGTATTACACAAGATCAGATGCATGCTTATTTGTTGGCTATCCTAAGGGCACTAGAGGTGGATTATTTTATGATCCTAGGGACAATAAGGTTATTGTCAGCACTTATGCTCTTTACCTGGAGGAGGATTATATTATGAACCACAGACCTAGTAGCCAGATAGTGTTAGAGGAGATGGTTATCACATCAGATATACCCCCTGTGGACACACCTAATATAAATACTGAGAATGATGAGACACAAGAAGTCCCTGTTGAATTACTATCATCTAGTACATCGATTCCTGCACCGGTCCTTCGGCGTAATGGGAGGACTATAATTCAACCCGAAAAACTCACGCTTTTGGGTGAGGTCTATGAGGCCGTCCCTGATAACCATGAGTTGGACCCAGTAAGCTATGCAGAAGCGTTGACTGATATAGATGCAAATCGTTGGAAAGATGCCATGAAATCAGAGTTGGAATCTATGTATTCTAACAAAGTTTGGGATATTGTAGAACTTCCTAGTGGGGTTCAGCTCATTGGTTGTAAGTGGATCTACAAACGAAAGAGAGGAATGGATGGGAATGTTGAGACATTCAAAGTTAGACTGGTTGCCAAAGGCTTCACTCAACGTGAAGGTATTGATTATGAGAATACATTCTCACCAGTTGCAATGCTTAAATCTATTCGCATTCTTTTGGCCATTAGTGCTTATTATGACTATGAGATATGGCAGATGGATGTTAAGACGGCATTTTTGAATGGCCATCTTGGACAAGACATCTACATGAGGCAACCAGACGGTTTTATGGTTAAAGGTCGTGAGGACTGTGTATGTAAGTTGAATAGGTCTATTTATGGACTTAAACAAGCTTCACGCACATGGAACATTTGTTTTGATCAGGCAGTAAAATTATTTGGCTTTGAATAAAACGTGTTTAAACCTTGTGTTTACAAGAAAAAACAGGGTAATGTCATCATGATTCTCGTTTTATATGTTGATGACATCTTACTTATTGGTAATGATGTAGAGGCTTTGTCATCAGTTAAAAGGTGGTTGTTTAATAAATTTGAGATGAAAGATCTTGGAGAAGCAAGCTATATTCTTAGGATCAAGCTTATGCGAGATCGGGTTAAAAAGAAAATAGGCTTGTCTCAAGAGTCTTACATTGACAAAGTTCTGATCAGGTTTGGAATGGAAAACTCTAAGAAAGGGTTTTTGCCATTTAGACATGGATTGGCTCTTTCTAATGACCAGTCTCCCAAGACTGATAAGGAAATTGAGCAAATAAGGTGAGTACCATATGCTTCGGCAGTTGGTAGTCTCATGTATGCCATGGTCTGTACTAGACCAGACATCTGCTACTCTGTAGGGATTGTCAGTAGATATCAGTCCAATCCTGGACTTGATCATTGGTCAGCTGTGAAGAATATCTTAAAATACCTTAGAAGAACTAAGAGTCTCATGTTCGTTTATGGAGGTGATGATCTGGTTCCAGTCGGATATACAGATTCTGATTTTTAATCAGATCCAGATGCCAGGAGATCTACATCTGGATATGTGTTCAAGTTTAATGGAGGGGCAGTTAGTTGGAAGAGTGTCAAGCAGGGTTGTACTGCTGACTCAACCATGGAAGCAGAATACATTGCAGCCTCTGAGGCAGCAAAAGAAGCTGTTTGGTTGAGAAATTTTCTAATTGAACTGGAGGTTGTGGAGCGTATAGATCGGCCTATGACGCTTCATTACGACAATAGTGCAGCTATAGCCCAAACCAAGGACCCAAAATTTCATAAAGGAACAAGACATATTCAGAGGAAACATCATGTGGTTCGTGATATAGTAAAGCGAGGAGATATACTTGTGGCCAAGATTGCATCGAAACATAACCTTGCTGATCCATTCACAAAGGCTTTACCGATTAAGATGTTTGATCGTCATATAGAGAACATGGGAGTTAAATGTGATTCGAATTGGCTATAAGTGCAAGTGGGAGCTGTTAGGATATGTGTGCCCTAACATAGCAAATTCTAATTTTGGATTGTAAAAGTCATGGTTCCTTATCTGAATATTATTATTAAAGCATTATACAATTGGTGAATAAAATGTATTATTTTTCGATTCATTATGGAATTGATTGTGTCCACTTGATTACAAGATATATTTATATATATATGTGTGTAATGGCAATTAATACTATGTTATAAATTAGTAATCATAAATGGTTCAAAGTCGGTAATTATAGATGGACATTTAATTAGTTAAGACTTGAACCGAGTCCACGATAGATTGAGATATATTGTGAGAGTTGTCGTATGCAATTGCTCTCTATCACAGTCATGACTTTTGACTCTCAAGCATGAGAGAAGTATAGACTCTTTTATTAATTAATAATTACTTTGATTTGTTCGGCGGATACATCGGGATCCTTAGATCGACACTTTGGGTAGTTATGTAATTAATAGTTAGAGGTCTATATTCTCAATATTTGCATCAGTGCTATTTGTATTTATTTTGTTTTGATTATGGTTGATCATAAATTAAATTCGAAGGCCTTCGTATGTTTTAGACAAATGTTTTCTATATATATTTATTTAGTAAATTATTATTTTTGTCAAATAAATATTTGTTTGTGATCGAGCCAGAAATAATCAAAGGTAACAAAATAATTATATTAATTATATTGTCGGATTGATGGCTTTAATTATTCGATAAATAATTAAGCATAGAGGGGTCAAAGTGCAACATTGACTCAGAGGTTATTTACTATTTAATTGGAGTGCAATTAATTTCTTTTAGTGGAGTAGAAATTAATTTATGAATTAATTGAATTGGGTCTATGGTTTAATGGACCGGATCAATTATTAATTTATAGGAGCCAAGAAAAGAGTAAGCCCAAAATGATTCTCACCAATAGCCCAAGTTAATATTGGAGTTCTGTTAGAATTGAGAAAGTTGATTTAGAGATGGAGAATGATTTATTGTTTCCTTATTCTTATTTTTATTTTGCCTATATATACATGGGTCCATGGATATTTTAGGGGTGACTTTAAGAACAAGAAAAAGGAATACACTTTCTCTCTCTAGATTTTAGGGTTTGTTTTCTCTTCTAAAGGAGGCTACCACAAGCCTAGATTCCAAGGTCGTTTATCAAGGCATATTGGTGATTCCTAAAAGGAAGATTCTAATCAAGAAGAAGGAGAAATGATCTTGCTAAAGGGATCTACAATAAGTGAGAATATTCACTTTAGATGAAAGATTAAAAAGTTTACTCAGACATTTGATGTAAGTATTCAATCTGTTTATTGAATTATACATCATCTTTTATTTGTTTTTGCATAAAACTTATCTCTATGTGATGAATCAAGATCCATGATTGCAAATCCTTCAAAATTTTTTAAAAACTTGCACGTTTCCCAGCAGATGACTCTTTCACACGTTCTATTTTCTTCCATGATGTAGTATCTTTCTTATTTAAAAATTTGGCAAGTTTCTTAGCTATGTCATACGTTACTTTTTCCTTTTGAATTTCTTCCCACAAAAGCATTCTCCAACCCCTTGCATCCTTTAAAGAATCAAAGTCAATAAAATTTATGGGATTAATTATAAAGATATAGTTCTCTTGTATACTTTTCTATTACGTACCATGACCTTCTTGAATTATAGGATCAGAATTTTCTGGGACACCTGAAAAGCACAATTTTTATTTTTGGAGTTATTTTTGGCTGTAGCATGTTATAGAAACCTTATATTGTAATAAAATAAATATGTAATCAGCTTAATTAATTAAGATTTTAATTTGTAGGGTCCCCATGAGTTGACATCTCCCTCTCACTCTGATAATAATAACAATTGATACCTCTATGACTATTAATAATCAAGTTGCACTGTCTTAATCTTTAAGAATATATAGATGGTGGATAAAATAGTACATAGATATAAGTTATAACTAAGAAAAAGTTAACTCAGATATTATTATTTATAAAAAATTAACGACGGCTTTTCGGTCTTGAAATGCTGATGAATTAGGTGCAAGTAGTTGAAGAACAGTCATCCCATCTTAATTTGTCTCTTTCATCAATTAAATTTCCGTACCTTTTCGCAATATTAAGAGCCAAGCCTGTTCATATAGTATGGAGTAGCAAATTTAGTCATAAAAACCAAAAATTAAGAAAAAAGAAGCAAAGGTTCTCGAGTTGGTAACAAAACCAGTACGTAATTTATAAAGCCAATCAGGCGATTCTATAGCATAAAAAATAATGCCAAAAAAGCATCATACCAAAATATGCAAGTTCCAAACTCAATTAAACATAAAGCTAACCAGAGGAGATTGAAGATGATGAAATTAGGTAGGAGCTAGGAGGAACTCACGAAAATGCCCCGAGATAACCGCAGCGTGAAGGATGGTGCTCTTGTTCGGCTTCTGATAAAAAGTAGTCTTGCGGACTTCATCATTAAGGATACTTTCACGAGCTTCCTGTCAAGTAATGCTAACATCCCAATTTTCCATAGCAAACAGCACGCAAAAGAGCCGTCTCTTCAGATTGGTTGCGCATAGTTAACAAGCTCGGTGCCATTTCTAGCATTTTGCGGGCAGCTGGGACTAATTTGTTGAAGGCGGCTGCCTCATGGAGGATTGTGTTTCCAGCAGCATTTTTATGGGTCAACTTGCTGTGATCATTCGCAGTCAACATCCCTAGCAAGTTAATTACCAAGTTAGCTTGCGCTGTGTATGCTGCCATATGAAGGACTGTGTCACCGTGTATGGTTAGGACTTGCAATGGACCATCTCGATATTTATCACGTTTTTGACAGAGGTCAACCACATCGTCAGTCCACTCCTCCTTTAGAGCCCTGTAAAGCTCAGCAGTGTCCTTATCATTAACAACATACGCTTGAGCAATGGCAGATTGAGAATGCTCCATTTGTCGGGTGTGCTAGACTGATGGAGACTATGAAAACATACATACATACATATATATATATATGTGTGTGTGAGTGTGTGCGTGCTTGTCTATGTCGATCCATACGTCTATTTATATACGTGTATATTTTTATATGCGCACACACAAACAGGTATGATCAATTGGGACAATATCTCAGCAAGTATAGTGTACTGTAATTCCCTTTGGCCAGCTGATATCTTATTAAAGTAATTATTCTTACTTCATTTAATAAAGAAGTTTAATTTTGACTACTTTGCTCAAAGTGCAGTGTTAAAGCATTAATTGCACTTTAGTGTTGCATGTTCATGAGGCATGTTTTTTTTTTTTTTTTGTAAGGCATTTCTTTATTCTCAGGCACTCTTGTGTGGTAACTTTTCTAATGCTAGCTAGAACAAGTAATATCTTCTTGTTAGGCTTAATTGGTTCAACGTTACACTAGGCATAAAGTATATTATATTAAACTAAAAGCGTCTTGAACTCGAAATGAGAAAGACAAAAGGATTGAGATATATTAATGTATTATGAACTAAATGAAGGCTATTACCAGTTATCACCATATATAATTGTAGGAATAGGTTGTAATATTCTTGTAATAAGCATAATCAGTGGGATTGACAAGAATATTTAGTAAGCATAATAAGTGGGATTGTACAGAATATTTAGTAAGCATAATCAATGGGAATTGATCATAATTATTGTAATTCAAATCCCACAATTATTGTAATTACATTTCCTTAAGAATATAAATATATGGGTGCAAAGATGTCGGCTTTAACTTTCTACAACCCTTTCTTACATTCTACTCTGTCTTGGCATTAACTGGCATTAACTTTCTACAACCCTTTCTTACATTCTACTGTCTTGTTCTCTCTTTCTGTTATCTTTCCACTCCAAACCCTAATCATCCAAAATCCTATAATTCAACTATAATATTCCATGAACTACTGAAGTTCATATATATCTTGTTGTTGGGATTTATATGCCCTGGTATAGCAAATTCAAATCTGGATTATAGTGACATATGTTCTTGACGTTTCTGAAATATTTATGCTTTATACAATTGGTGAATTCAATGTATTATGTTTTGATTCATTATAGAATTGAAAGTGTCCACTTGATTACAAGAGATATTTATATATGTATGTGATGGCGATCAATACATGATTATAAATAGTAATCATAAATTATTCATAGTCGGTAATTATGGATGGACTCATAATTAATTAAGATTTAAACTGAATCCGCGTTAGGTTGAGAAATATTGCGAGAGTCGTCGTATGCAATTGCTCCCTATTACCGTCATGGCATTTGACTCTTAAGCATGAGAAAATTTTAGACTCTTTTAATAATTAATAATTACTTTGATTTATTCGGCGGATTCTTCGGGATCCTTAGACCGACACTTTGGGTAGTTATGTAATTAATAGTTAGAGGGTTATATTTTCAATATTTGCATCATTGCTACTTGTATTTATTTTGTATTGATTATGGTTGATACAAAGTAAATTCGAAGGCCTTTGTGTGTTTTTAGACAAAATGATTAATTATATATTTATTTATTTAAATTATTATTTTTGTCAAATAAATGTTTTATTGTGATCGAGGCAGAAATAATCAAAGGTACCAAAATAAATATATTAATTAAGTAGTCGGATTGATGGCTTTATTTATCCGATAACTAATTATGCATAGAGGGGTCAAAATGCGATATTGACTTAGATGTTATTTATTATTTAATTGGAGTTCAATTAATTTATTTTAGTGGAGTAGAAATTAATTTATGAATTAAATGAATTGGGTCAATGGACCGGACCAATTATTAATTCATTGTAACCAAGAAAATAATAAGCCCAAAGGATTCTCACTCGTAGCCCAACTTGATATTGGAATCATATTAGATTTGAGACATGTGAATTAGAGATTGAGAAGGATTAGTTGTTTCCTTTTCTTTACCTTTATGTTGCCTATAAATATACATGGTCTATGTATATTTTAGGGGTGATTTTGATAAGAAGGAAAAAGGAATATATTTTCTCTCTCTAGAAAATTAGGGTTAGTGTTCTCATCTGATGGAGGCTCCCACAAGCCTAATTTTCCAAAGTCATTCATGGAGGCTTATGAGTGATTCCTAAAGGCAAAGCAATTATCAAGAAGATGAAGATCCAAGGAGAAGGCATCTTGCTAAGGGATCTACAATAAGTGAGAACATTCACTTTAGAGGAAAGATTTAAATGTTTACTCAGACCTTTGATGTAAGTATTCAATCTGTTAATTGAATGATACATCATGTTTTATTTTTGCATAAAACTTGTCTCTATGTAATGAATCAAGATCTATGAATTAAAATCCCTTGAAAAGTTTTTAAAACTAGCACGTTTCCCAACAGTGGTATCAGAGCATGGTTTGATTCATTATTAGAGATCATGATTTTATGAAAATCATCATTCATGGATCCAAAATTATATTCATATATATTTTTATTGATGTATGATTTAATATGTTGATATATATTGATACATGATGATGTATGAATAATTGTGAATGAATGATGATGTATGGTTGGGCCATGGATGAAGCTTATAGGTTAAATTAATGTAATTTTATCTTTGGATTAATGTAATTAAGGGTTTGATTTAGCCGTTTGAAAGTTCAATGATGTAATTTAATTTTTTCCATTGTATTTCAAATTGTAAATATTTTTAAAGCCATGTAATTTTCATTAAAGGATGTTATGAAGCTTCAAGAAGGTCCAAGAGGATTAAATTAGACTTCAGGAATTTTCTGGAATTTTTCAGAATTTTTCTGGAATTTTTTGGGCTTAAATTTAATTTCTGGAAATTTTTTAATTATTTTCGGCGGTTTTCCGGAGAAATTCCGGCTACCGAAGCGCTGCCGGCAGTAACAGGAACGCCGGAAAGTAGGACGCAAATCCCATGCTTCGTGGTGCACCATCATTCAGTGCAACCGCAGCAAGGGACCATCAGATCTGAATCGGTGGCTTGAGGAGATCTAGTGTGACGCGCCTTGAGTACGCTACATGCGCCAGCCAGTGAAAGGGCGCGTGAGCAGCACGCGTAGCAAAGGCCAGCGCCACATGGCTCGTGGCAGCGCATCCCACGCGCTGCTGCCTTCTACAGGCGCGTGAGCACGCATGGGATGCGTGATGAGTGTGTGTCAAGCGCGTGTACGCGCGTGACACGAGCCTCAACCTCCTCCCAGTGCGTGCAAGCGCATGGGAGCGCGTGACACGCGCTGGAAACCTCCAGGAGCTCGTGCAGGTGGTTCAAATGGGTTTTTGAGGTGTCCAATTGTGTCTGGTGGCGCGTGGGATCGAGTTACAGCCTTCTGCAGGTGTATACAAGCATATGAAGGACCCTCACGCAATAATTAGAGCACATAAATGTCAAAAGCTGATCTATTGGCCATTTTATTTGCTTTATCTGTTATTTATTTATTTAACTGATGCATGGAATAATTAATTACTGATTATTGTTGTTCATACATTGGATCCATGATATTTAATTAAATGACTTGATTTATATTAATTAAATTATGAAAATTAATTGGATTTGATTACTAATTAATTTGAGGGCACTTATTGGGAAACGAAAATTTATTTTTGTAAATTATTTTTAAAGTGTGCTTCAAATTAAATATTAATAAATCATTTAAAATCCAAATATTTTCTAAATTTAATTGGATTAAAATTAAGACGTTTTGCATGCATCATATCATGTAGATGAATAATTTCAAAACCCTAATTATGAATGATTAAAAATTGAGTGGGAGCGGGGATTTTTATACATTGCCCCATGGCTTTCGTTATTATAACCATTGTAATTAAATCTTCAAAAATAAGGCCCTACGCATGATTTGAAGAGTCTTAATATTACAAGAATGATTATCTCATAAAAATAATAATATTAAATGTTCATTGTAATTAGATCTTTAAAAATAAGGCCCTACGCATGATTTAAAGAGTCTAGATTATAATGACAAGATATTTAATGTTTTATTTTTCATTAGAGTATTAATAACATTATACACTCAATCTAAAATCAATAGTGTTAGCTCCCCAACGGAGTGGTCTACACTAGGTGATTTTAGAAAGGCTAAACATAATCGGGAATCATTTCATATATATAGACAAGGCATTGTCTTAAGAGATATGAAAATGATGGGATTTGCCCGCCAATAGTAATAATGAACTTCGCCAACCGAATAAGTTATTGGCGTATTGGTTATCCGATTTTTCATGCAGTGGTTAAGGGACCCACATATTATTATTTTAATAGAAGTGCTCACCTAATAGCAAGTGAATCCCAACAATAGTAATAATGAACTCCTCCATCAGGATAAGTTATTGACATATTGATTGTGTGATTTATGATGCTACGAAGTTGAGGGACCCGCATTAATTAAAAGAGATTGTTTCACCAATAATGATAGTGATCTTTTATTTGAGATTTATTATATTATGTGGTTAATAAACTCATTTTAATTTTAAGTATGCATGACAGTATTAATAATTCACCTTGCATATTGTATGAATGTATTTTTATTCAGATTAATTATGTCTAATCCATGTTATCTGCCTGCTAACATATTCAATGCATATGGACCTCATTTATAATGACTGGAAAGGAACTTAGATATTTTATTTACAACGTAAGGGTACAAAATGTATTTAATACTCCTAAACCTAATTCATTTACTTTAAGATACTTAATGAGATATTTTAGTGAGATTAGATAGGGCGTATGCCTATGTACTATGTCAGACTTAAACATCATCAAGATAGCCTAAGGAACTCCAGTATGAAATTGTATTTTGAAAATGATTGTTTATTATTTAAAAATTAGCTGGAGATCAATAGGATTGACTTGGATAGTAAGTTTCAAGTTGACATGATTATTGCCTTGTTACCAAACTGGTTCGGTTCTTTCAGAGTAAACTAAATAAGGAATTAGTTTGAGTTCACACTCGCTGATATTCTTATAGAATTGGTAACAGATGAAGGGATAATCAAAAGTATAGGTGTTCCTATCAATCTAACCTAGTCTATACCATCTTCTTCTAGGCCCAAGTGGAAGGCAAAGCAAAGAAGAAGGATGATAATAGGACTAAGCTAGCACAAAACATATGTATCTAAGAGGTTAAAGGGAATAAGGCAGTGTATGTTGAGGGCGAAGGAAATTGTTTCTTTTACCGCTAACTAAGACACTCAAAGACGAACTGTCTAAGCAATGACGTGGCATATGAAAGTATATATTTATTCATTGAGCTATGTTATGTGGTTGTATCTATTAATTCCTGATGGATAGATTCTGGAGCCACTAAACATGTTTGTAATTTGTTGAAAGGATTTCAGGAATCCAAAAGCTTTGATGATATGGATATATATTTATCTTTTGACCTGATGCCAAGGTTGTAGTTAAGTTAGTGGGAGTATTACATCTGAAATTAGAGAGTATGAGGATATTAGTATTAGAGAACTATCTTTATACACAGAAGTTAGATGCAATCTAATTTTTGTTTCACTTGTGATTTATAAAAACTGTGTTGTTATTTTGTAAAACTGGTTTTATAAAATTAAATAGATATGCGATTACTTCTGGTGCATTGAAAGATAGTTAATGTACTATACTCACAAACTCTTAAGATTTGCAGGATGTAGAAACTAATGTTGCATCTTCTAAATTGAATGTTAAGAGAAAAATTGTTATTCCTGACCCATTGTATTTTTAGTGTCTATTTTTTGGTTATAATCAGTCAAAATGAGATTCAAAGATTGGTCAAAGAAGGTTAATTACCTAATGAGGCAGAGGAGCCTAATCCAAACTTGTGAATCCTGTTTTGAAAGATAGATAACTTTAAGGGCTTAATCAGCCAGATGAAATAGACATAAAGGATAATTGGAGTCGGTACACACAGACACGTGTGGTCTTATGAATATCCAAGCAAGATTACTCACATTTTGGATAAATTTATCTGATGCGACACAAGTCTTAAATTTTTGGTATATTCCGAAAGTGTCAAGACTGACGTGGAGCACAGATTAGGTAAACTTATCAAAACACTTCGATCTGATCGTGGATATGAGTATTTCTTGGGATAGGGCAAAGACTATATAGTCAATGAGGGTATTGTGTACCAGTTTTCCGCAATTGACGCTCAATAGATTGAGGTGTCAAATAGGAATAACAGAATTCCACTTAACATGGTTAGTTTTATGATCAGTTATGCCACATTATCTCTTTCATTTAAGAGTTTAGCGTTAATGACATCGATGCGCATTATGAATTGCATTCCATCTTAGTCTGTCTCAAGGATATCGTTGAGCTGTGTATTTTTGACTAAATCTTAGTTTGAATCACATACACATATGGGGTAGTCTTGCACATGTGCGCTTGATATGGACAAGTAAGTTGGAAGCAGATCATAGGCATGCTAGATTTGATAGCTACTCTAAATGCACTAGGATGGATTATTTTATGATCTCAATGATAAAAGTTGATTGTTTACATTCACTGTTTATCTATAGGAGAATCATATTATGAATTACATACCTAGTAACATAGTGTTAGAGAATATGGTATGAGTACCAGATGTACCACATATGAACACACTTATTATAGAGATTAAGAATTATAGATGAATTTCCTATTGATGCATCAGGATCATCTAGTACACAGATTCCTGCATCAGTACATTGATATAATGGGAAGATTATCATCCAATCCGACAGAATCATGTTTTTAGGTGAGACCATTATGGACATCCCTGTTAAACATGAGTTGGACCTAGTAAGCTACACGGAAGCGTGAATCGATATGGATACAGATCGTTTTGGCGAGTTACTATGAAATCAGAGTTGGAATCTATGTATTCTAATAAATTCTGGGATCTTGTAGAACTTTCTAGTAGGGTGATACCTATGGAAGGCAAGTTAATCTACAAAAAGATACCAGAAGATTTCTTAGTGAATAAATCATGAGTGTACAAGGGAATGTCATTATTTTTCTGATTCTATATATATCGATGACATCCTACTCATTTAGAATGATGTGGAAGTTTTGTCATCAATGAAGAGGTAGTTGTTTAATTACTTTTAAATAAAGGATTTTCAAGATGTAAGCTATATTCCTGGGATCAAGCTTTTGCAAGATCGGGTTAAAAGGAAAATAGGCTTATCTTAATAATCCTACATTGATAAAGTTTTGACCAAGTTTGGTATGCATAACTCAAAGAATGAGTTCTTACTTTATTGATACGAATTGCTCTCTCTAGTAAGTAGTTTTCCAAGACTAGCAAAGGAGATTAAGTAAATGACACTGGAACTATATGCTTTGGCATATGGAAGTCTCATATATGCCATGGTCTATACCAAATAGGACATCCGCTACATAGTAGGGATAGTCAAAAGATATCAATCCAATCCTGGACTTGATAATTGGTCTGTTGTGAAAAATATCATTAAATACCTAAGGAGGACCAAGGATATTATACTCATTTATGGATGTGATGATATGGTCCTAGTCAGGTATGCTAGTTCTGATTTTCAATCAGAAGTAGATACTATGAGGTTCATGACTTAGTGTATGTTCACTTAATGGAAGGGAAATCAGTTGGTAGATTGTTAAGCAGATTTCAACTGCTGACTTAAACCTGCAGGTGGAATATATTGTAGCCTTAAAGGCGGCAAAGGAAGCCTATTGGTTTGATCTCACTGATTTAGAGGTTGTGGAGTATACTAGCCTGCCTATTGAGCTATGTTGTGACAATAGTGCAGAAGTAATCCAAACCAATGACCCAAGGTTCTATAGAGGAACAAGATACACTGAGAGGAAGTATTATGTTCTACATGATATTGTCTGGCAAGAAAATGTACTTGTAGCTAGAACATTGCATTGGAACACAACTTTGTTGATCCATTATCAAATGTGTCATTGATCAATAATTTTGATCATCATTTGGATAACATTGGAGTTAGGTGCAATTTGAATTGGCTATGAGGGCAAGTGGGAGCTGTTGGGATTTATATGCCCTGGCATAGCAAATTCTTATCTGGATTATAGTGACATATGTTCCTGACGTTTCTGAAATATTTATGCTTTATACAATTGGTGAATTCAATGTATTATGTTTCGATTCATTATAGAATTGAAAGTGTCTACTTGATTACAAGAGATATTTATATATGTATGTGATGGCGATCAATACATGATTATAAATAGTAATCATAAATTGTTCATAGTCGGTAATTATGGATGGACTCATAATTAATTAAGATTTAAACTGAATCCGCGTTAGGTTGAGATATATTGCGAGAGCCGTCGTATGCAATTGCTCCCTATCACCGTCATGACATTTGACTTTTAAGCATGAGAATATTATAGACTCTTTTATTAATTAATAATTACTTTGATTTGTTCGGCGAATTCTTCGGGATCCTTAGACCGACACTTTGGGTAGTTATGTAATTAATAGTTAGAGGGTTATATTTTCAATATTTGCATCATTGCTACTTGTATTTATTTTGTATTGATTATGGTTGATCACAAAGTAAATTCGAAGGACTTCGTGTGTTTTTAGACAAAATGATTAATTATATATTTATTTATTTAAATTATTATTTTTGTCAAACAAATGTTTTATTGTGATCGAGCCAGAAATAATTAAAGGTACCAAAATAAATATATTAATTAAGTAGTCGGATTAATGGCTTTATTTATCCGATAACTAATTATGCATAGAGGGGTCAAAGTGCGATATTGACTTAGAGGTTATTTATTATTTAATTGGAGTTCAATTAATTTCTTTTAGTGGAGTAGAAATTAATTTATGAATTAAATGAATTGGGTCCATGGACCGGACCAATTATTAATTCATTGTAGCCAATAAAATAATAAGCCCAAAGGATTCTCACACGTAGCCCAACTTGATATTGGAATCATATTTGATTTGAGACATGTGAATTAGAGATTGAGAAGGATTAGTTGTTTCTTTTTCTTTACCTTTATGTTGCCTATAAATATAAATGGTCTATGTATATTTTAGGGGTGATTTTGATAAGAAGGAAAAATGAATATATTTTCTCTCTCTAGAAAATTAGGTTTAGTGTTCTCATCTGATGGAGGCTCCCACAAGCCTAGTTTTCCAAGGTCATTCATGGAGGCTTATGAGTGATTCCTAAAGGCAAAATAATTACCAAGAAGATGGAGATCCAAGGAGAAGGCATCTTGCTAATGGATCTACAATAAGTGAGAACATTCACTTTAGAGGAAAGATTTAAAGGTTTACTCAGACATTTGATGTAAGTATTCAATCTGTTAATTGAATGATACATCATGTTTTATTTTTGCATAAAACTTGTCTCTATGTAATGAATCAAGATTTATGAATTAAAATCCCTCGAAAAGTTTTTAAAACTAGCACGTTTCCTAACACTTGTACGATTGAAAAAGGCACAAGTAAGAAATTTCTTCTCAACATCTATTCAGAATACTAGTGAAGAAGCTCACTTAGTTTACTTTTCTATAGTTATTTTTACTAACGGCTGAATAATCAATGAAGGAACCACGGTCGTTGTATAGACTGATCATGCGGCATTCATGCCTGAGAGGCATATATATAATGCTATTATGGTTAATTATCAGTTATATATATTGAAGGCCTCTAAGGCACCTATAAAAAAGTAATTTATATAATTTAAAGATCAATGCTATTTAACGATTGAATCAACACAAGTGATCGTTGTAAATATGTATATCTACTAAGAAACATCATTTCATAATGAAATACAAGGCCACCATATTACTTGTAAATGTAAATCTGCAGTTTATTATCTGTAATGCGTTCTCAATTTAACCTTGTCAAAGCAAGTGCGATGATGAAACAAGAAACGTAATTTAGTCCTGAACATAAAACATAATAAAATTCATCCTTTTACTATTACTGTTTATGACAAAACTTTTCTATGAAAATAGACTTCAATTAAAAAAATAAAAATAAATTAGCATCCAAAACTATTATTACTACCAAAATAGAATATTCTATTATTACTGCCAAAATAGAATATTCCTTGCAATTATATCATGTATCATTGTTCCTCATGTATAGGCCCTATAGGGGTGGCAATTTAAGCCCAAATTCATTAAACCGCTCAAACCAGCCCAAATTTAAGTGAGTGGGTCAGTAATGGGTAAAAAGTGGGTACCTATACAATTCAAGGGTCAATGGTAGGTTAAGAGTGGGTACCCATCTTAAGCAACTCAAACAAAACCCTTTTTTTTATGTGGTGTTTTCAAATTTGCACTTTTTTTTTTTTTTTTTTTTTTTTTTTTTTTTTTTTTTTGCATAAAAATATTTGCATAATTAAAAAGTGCTTCGGTTAATTTTGGCATTATTTTGAGTGTGGTGTTCTCATTGTTTTGTATAAAAATATTTGCATAATTATTAAATATATATATATCTATTATTCCTAAATAACCCATTTGATTCTAATAATGTGAAGCAAAAAAAAAAAAAAAAGAACAATCTCTATATGTATTCACTTTTGGCCCAAGCCGGGCATGAGTCTTGTGTAGAAGCAAATATAATAAAATTAATGAATTATATAAAAAATTATATGACATTAATATAAAAAATTAATGGATAATATGACATTAATATAAAAAAATTAATTAATGTCATATAAAAAATTATATGACATTAATGGATAATATAAAAATTTGTTGACTTTTGTAGCTCAATTCTGAAGTCAGCAATTACATAACCCATTTGCATCATGTCTTACATCATTAGCTTGTCTTCCAAGGTGCTTGATCAACAAGCTGTGGCGAAGTCTTTCTTATGTGCGTGGACAACAAGTTGTGTGATGGCTATAAATAGCCTATGATCTCCATGGTTCAAGGCATCCAACAATTGAATGTGTTTACTCAATATAGTATAGTGAAAGTGTGTGAGAGCTTGGGAGTATTTGGGTTTTGGGTGTGAGCCACTTAGCCTTGTATCTCTTTATTTCTATAGTGAAATATTGATTTGTCTTCTCCTCGTGGACGTAGGTACAGCTGAACCACGTAAATCTTGTCTCGTTTGTGTGTGCGCTATTTTATTTTTTCTTGTCATTTATTTTTCCCTTGTTCTCATAAACTCCTACTCGATTCTTATTTCATAACAAATTGGTATTAGAACTCGGTTCGTGTATTGTGTACAAATACTGTTCACTTGTATTGTACTGTTCACAGATACTATTCGGGTACTTTTCACAAAAATGATACTATTCACCAAGAAATATTTTGGAGAGTTTTTTGAGATGTCGACCAGATACGAAATTGAGAAATTTGATGGCAAGATTAGTTTCAGTCTTTGGCGCATTAAGATGCATGCCCTATTAACCCAGTAAAGTCTAAAGAAGGTGCTATTCGGGAAGGACAAGTTGCCAGAAACTATGTCCAATAAAGACAAGGATGAGGTCAATGAAAAGATACGCAGTGCGATTCTCCTGAATCTAGCCGATGAGGTGCTGTGTGAAGTTATTGATGTAGACACAGCGGCAAAGTTGTGGCTAAAATTGGAGAATCTGCATGTGACGAAGTCTCTCACTAACAGACTTTACCTGAAATGGAGACTCTACACCCTTTATATGAAGGAATGTATGCCTCTTAAGGAACATATTGATAATTTCAATTCTATTATTATGGATTTGAAAATACTGATATTAAAATTGATAAAGAAGATTTGTGTTCTTTGCCTCCTTCCTATGAGCATTTTGTTACCACATTACTTTATGGAAAACACATCATTAGTATGGAGGATGTTAATTCCTCACTGAACTCTCAAGAGTTGAGAAAAAAGGTGTCTGGGAATAATGGAGATGAATAGGCCGAGGGTCTGGTTGTGAGGGGAAGAAGTGAGAAAAAGGGTTCTGGTAGTAGGAGCAAATCGAGATCTAAATCTAGGTCTCATAAAGATACTGAATGTTATTATTGTCACCAAAAAGGGCACATTAAGTGGAATTGTCCAAAATTGAAAAATAAGAAGAAAGATAAAAAGGATAAAAAGGAGTCTAAGGATAAATCCACTAGTAATTCTTCTGATGTTACTGGGGTTGTTGAGGAAAGTTCCTCAGATGTTGAAAATGTTATTTCAATTTCTGTCAGTAATTGTCACTCTAGTAGTGAATGGGTTCTTGATTCTGATTGTTCCTATCATATGTGTCCTAATAGGGACTGGTTTTCTACTTACTGTTATGTTAATGGTGGTACTGTCTTAATGGGAACAACAATCCCTGTAAGACTGTTGGCATATGTATAATCTAAATTAAGATGCATGATGGTATTGTTAGAACTTTAATTAATGTTCGGCATGTTCTAGATTTGAAAAATAATTTGATTTCTCTTGGTACTCTTAACTCTAATGGTTGCAAGTTTTCAGCTGAAGGTGGAGTTTTGAGAGTTTCTAAAGGTGCTTTTATTATGCTTAAGGGAAAATAGAGAAAAAACCTCTATTTTTTGCAGGGTAGTATTGTGACAGGTACTACTTCAGTATCTTCTTTAGTTGATCAAGATTTAGAAACTACCTATCTATGGCATATGCGTTTAGGGCATATAAGTGAGAGAAGTTTGACAAAATTGAGGAAACGAGGTTTGCTAAGTGGACAGAAGGACTGGACTTTTGTGAGCATTGTGTCTTTGGCAAGCAGAAAAGATTCAAGTTGAATGTAGCTGTTCACAGGACCAAGGGCACTGTTGATTACATTCATTCAGATCTTTGGGTCCTTCTAGAGTTCACTCTCTTGGTGGTTCTCGATATATATTAACTTTCATTGATGACTTCTCTAGGAAAGTCTGGATCTATATCTTAAAGCAAAAACATGAAGTGTTCCTTAAATTTAAACAGTGGAAGGCCATGATTGAAAAACAGACCGGAAATAAGATCAAACGTCTCAGAATAGATAACGGTTTAGAATTTTACTCAGGAGAGTTTGACGATTGCTGTAGAAATGAAGGCATTGTCAAACATCATATAGTTTTAAAGACTCCATAACAAAATGGTGTAGCAGAACGCATGAATAGAACTCTCTTGGAAAGAACTTGTTGTATGCTTTTTAAAGTTGGGTTGTTTAAGGAATTTTGGGCTGAAGCAATAAACACAGCTTGCTATTTAATGAATAGGTCACTATCGACTGCTATTAAGTGCAAAAGAAGAGGTATGGTCTGGTACTCCTGTTGATTATTCTAATTTAAGAGTTTTTGGATGTCCTGCTTACGTGACCCAAGTTTTTTAACCTAGTGCGTCAGTGATGACCTGAAAGTTAACCTAATAACGGATTCAAAATGCGGAAGCAAAAGATAAAACTAAAGTCTTTTGAGATATAAATTATCTCTAAGATACCAACGTGACATTCCATGAAGCCACGAAAGTTAAAGAGAGCAAGAAAGGAATTAGGAGTCAAAACAGGCAAAATTCGTCAATCAAGGGCAAAATGGTCAATTTATAATTGAGAAGGGAAATTTGACTCTAAACAAGTCAAATAAGGTTAATGCAACCTAATCTAATCATTTCACAACATTCTAAGAGGTTCCAAGAACATTGGCCAAGAAACCTATAAATTGCCCTTTCCCAGTTTAAGCGAAAACTGACACTGTCCCACTAAAACATTAATAACTCCCATTGTGATTTGAATCTTAGAATGGCATAGGTACCATTGGAAATTTGACTCAAAATCCTTGAGTTTAGGCTCAAGAATCTCCCCATTTGGATTAGAAATGAAGAAGTTATGATCGTTTGAAGTTGGAACTTCAGTGCTGAAATCTAACTTGGAAGGTATGCGTGTGAGGGCTGTTTCGGTCCACCGAAATAGAGTTTCAGTCGACTAAAACTCATAGAAACTTTTCTAAAACCGTGTTTTTGAGGGTTGGTTGGTTTGGTAGACCGAATTGAGGCATTGGTCGACCAAAATAGGCCATCGGTCGACCAAAACACCTCGAAAAGCTACTGTAAGTCCTGTTATAAGCCTAAGGTGTAAAGATTCAACCTATGCTTTGAGTCCCATGATGATTTGGTTCAAAATTGAATATTTTAAAACTGATTTTCAATGAGATATGGATGTGTGGACATGCCAACAACCTTAATATGAATTATTTATACATAGAACAACGGCTCATGGCCTCATACACATCATTTACAAGAATCTCACATGCTAAACCTCCAAAGTTTGTTTAAATACATTCTTAAAGCAAAAAAAAAAAAAAAATGGTACCAAATGGCTACAAGTGCAAAATTAAATATGCTTAGCCCTTGGCCTTAATACATACATGTTATTTAAGCATCAAAAAGTGTACTTAGTTACACATTACATATTTCAAGACGAAAATAATATTTTACACCAAAATGATACTACATGCTAACACTTGCATGCTTTCAAAAATACAACAAAATACATCAAGACTTCAAAGCAACTTAAGGATGTGATGCATCCCAAAACAAAGTTTCTTTATCTGCAAAATAACCCAAACAACTAGGGTGAGTAATCAAGTTACTCATAGGATGTGGTGCATGCGCATACCCTATAATTTCAAGTATAATGTGAACCAAATATAGACCATCATAAGGGTGCATTCCCCCTAACGTCTATGTTTGCATGGTACTCTAAGAGATCATCTCAAGCTATACAAATGTTTGAAACGATAAGCACGTAGCATCCAAGTATAAAAGACAAGTACACTAACCACATTAAAACTAAGATTACCAAATCACAAGCTATAAGAAATCCATGATTTACAACTTGGAAAGTAATACGAAATCAAATAATGGAAGGACTAGGATATGTGGCCACAAGACCATACAAGTTATTTTTGGTAATTACGACCCACAAGGTACTACCTAGTGCGCACTATGTCTTAGGAGAATTCTTACCCTCCGCACTAGAGCCAAGCCCTAGCCATCAATATTTTATATCCTTACAAGCTTCCAAAAATCAACAAGTTCATGACATTTATATATCTCAAATGCATGAAACTACTTACCAAGCACAAGTAGGGTAAAACCACACAAACCATGCCCTAAGGTTGCATGTCTAAAGTGGCAAGCTAATGTTAATACACATTATGCCATATGAATTTAATATCAATGTAGGCCACAATTACTAATCATGCAATATAGTAATTTACCTACAAGTAATTATAAGTACTATATACAAGATTTTCATACTAGACTTTCAATGAAATCTCCATTTACTTAACAATATAAGTGAAATTTCAAGATATTCATAATAAACTCTCAATGAAATCACAAGTATTAGGTAAATTATTAAATAATAACCTACCTATATAATTTAATAGTCATATACATGCCTTAATCCACAAATCCTAAGTCAAGCATATAAAATCTCTATTTTAATGTAATTACAAGAATTTGAAAAGCATGTTATCAATATATATCAAGCTCCAATATATATAAAACCCAAAGAGGATAAACATACAACCACCCCTACCTCACAAGAGGATTGTTCCTCTTGAATCCAAGGGAAACAAAGGATTTTCAAGTTTTCCTTCTAGGATTATGAAGAGGAAGATGAGGCAAGGCTTTTGTATTCCAAGCTTAATGGTCTAAGGTGAGTGGAAGGGTATAAAAAATGAAGTTAAAGCTCTAAGTCATGCTTTGCTCCAATGGTAGCTAAGTTAGGGTTCTTGAGAGGAAAGAGATAATTGAATTGAAAGTGAAAACCCTAAGTTAAAATAGTGGGATTCTCCACTTACTAGGTGCTCCTGCGCTACCTCTTACACACATACTAATGCAAGACCAATTGTGAAGCCTACACTTGTCATGAATCTAAGTAAGCTTCCAAGATTAAATATCCAACCTACACTTGTCAATCATTCATGCCAACAAGTGCTCCAATCCTATGCCAACAAATGGGTGAATCTCCACCCTTCATGTGTCATGAGATTAAGCCTCCAAGTGGTTCCTCCACAATGTCAACAAGTGGCACCTTAGGAATGTGACACTTGTCACATTTTTCAAAAATTGCAAAAAGGTCATTTTTGAAAATATCTTTCAAATTAAATTTCAAAATGGTCCCTAAAACAAAAAATAATTACTTTATTTAACTACGCAAAACCCCTCAAGTTTAGAGTAATTACCAAAAGTTATGCATTTATGCCCTTTAAAAGAAAAGTAAACATTTAACATGCTTTTCTACAAAAGTGAAAATGTAGATATCATGGAAATGAAATATCATGGATGTATGCAAAGCCAGAATCAAATCCGAGCACAAAAAGTGAGGTTATGCAAGGAAAAATGAAAAACGAGTAAAGGACGAAATAGGGAAAAGACGAAAAAAGAAATTTACTGAAAAAAGAAAAGAATGGAAATGATCGGGTCATTACAACCTATCCTCCTTAAAAGGGATTTCGTCCCCGAAATCGAATCGTACCTGAAAGAGAGAATAAATGGGGGTACTGGGAGCGAACCTCCTGCTCGAGCTCCCAGGTAGCCTCCTCGATGCTGTGGTGTCTCCACAAGACTTTAACTAATAGAATGGTCTTGGTCCGCAAAACCTGCTCTCGTGAATCAAGAATCTGGACTGGACCTTCCTCGTAAGTCATATCCTCATCAACAACGACATCTGTCCATCGTAAAACATATGATGGATCCGGTTCGTACTTCCTTAGCATAGAAACATGAAAGACGTCGTGAACCTTATCCAGGTCTGGCGGTAAAGCCAAATGATAGGCAACTTCACCGACGCGCTCCAATATCTCAAATGGTCCAATGAATCTAGGAGACAACTTGCCAGTCTGTCGAAATCTTAGAAGTCCCTTGTGAGGAGAAATCTTAAGAAAGACATGGTCCCGTATCTCAAAAGATAAGGATCGTCTCCTCTTGTCAGCGTAACTCTTCTGTCTGCTCTGTGCGGTAGCCAACCGCTGTCGAATTAACTTAATTTTCTCTATAGTTTCAATGACAATATTGGGACCTAAGGCAACTATATCACCGACTTTGGTCTAACAAACTGGAGATCTACAAGGTCTGCCATACAACGCCTCAAAAGGTGCCATGCCAATAATGGTCTGGTAACCATTGTTGTAGGCAAACTCAACTAAAGGTAAGTAGTCCTCCCAACTACCTCCGAAATCCAAAATACATGCCCGTAGTATATCCTCCAATATCTGAATGGTGTGCTCCGACTGACCATCAGTCTGAGGATGGAATGCCGTGCTGAAGTGAAGCCCCGTATCAAGAGCCTCCTGAAAACTCTGCTAAAAATGAGACGTAAACCGCGGGTCCCTATCCGAAACAATGGATATAGGAACCCCGTGAAACCTAACAATCTGCCTCACATACAGTCCACTCAGTCTCTCTACAAAGTCTGTCATTGCCATGGGCAAGAAGTGAGCCGTCTTAGTCAACCTGTCAACTATAACCCAAATGGCATCATTCCCTGCTTGAGACCTCGGAAGTCCCGTTACGAAATCCATGGTGATATGCTCCCATTTCCACTCAGCTACTGGTAATGGTTGTAACAATCCTGCCTGTCGCTGATGTTCTGCCTTCACTTGCTGACAAGTAAGGCATCGAGCCACGAACTGTGAATCATCCTGTTTCATACCCTGCTACCAAAACTATCGTCGCAGATTGTGATACATCTTCGTACCACCAGGATGAACTGCAAGTCGAGAGTGGTGAAAATCCCAAAGAATGTCTTCACGATAAGACAAAGGAACGAACATCATCCCCTTGTACCTGAGACCACCGTCTGAATATAAGGTCCAACCCTCTACATTCTCACCACCTGAAATCCGAACATGGATGGCCTTCATCTCCCCATCCTCCAACTGTGCCTCAATAACTCTGCTAACAAGAGCCGGTTGAGCTACAAGACTAAACAAAATAGCCGGTGAGACATCCTCACAAGACTGTAAACCAAGATCTGCAAGTTCTACTAGCATTTTCCATCTGTGAATGGAAATGCTAACAAGAGTCCCCCGTGACTTCCTACTCAATGCATCAGCCACTACATTGGCCTTACCCAGATGATACTGCAACTCAAAGTCGTAGTCTTCCATGAACTCAACCCATTTGCGCTGTCTCAAGTTCAAATCCTTCTATGAGAAGAGATACTTGAGACTTTTGTGGTTAGAGAAAACCTCAAACTTCTCTCCATACAAATAGTGTCTCCACCCCTTCAGGGCAAAGATAACTGCTGCCAGCTCCAAATCATGTGTCGGATAGTTTAACTCGTGAGTCTTCAACTGTCGAGACCCACAAGCAACCACCCATTCTGTCTGCATCAAGACACAACCCAAACCTTCCCGTGAAGCATCACAAAAGATCACATAACACAAACCACATTCAGGAATAATCAACACTGGAGCTGATGTCAACCTGACCTTCAACTCTTGAAAAGCAAAGTCACAGGCCTCATTGTGATACCCCTCAGATCCGAGACACGGGTTGATCAGGCCCAGGCCCAAACCCGAGGGAAATATCAAACAATTAATATTTAATGAACACAGAATACAAAATGGATTATTAAGAAATAAATAATAAATGACTGAAAAGAATTCTAATTAAAAATCCTCAAAATATAATTGTTCAAATCCATTAATCCAAAACCTCCAATTATTTAACAACTCGGGAACCTATCTAGTGGACCCCTAATAAAAATCCCAACTGTAAAATAAAATAACTGTAATCAAAATCCAAAGCTAATAAGGAAGTAGTCCTACGTAGTCGGTGGAATGAAAGTCTGTATCTGTTCTACTTAACTAAGCTCTAACTCTGGAACTGACGAGCACCTGAAAAATAAGAGAGTGGGTCAGGCCTACATACAAGTCCTATTCTACTACGATCCATACAGAAACCCGATACGCAGATACATCCTAGATAGCTTAACAATACCTAGAGTAGTCCATATATGTAATAGTACACACTATAGGACGCTCACTGGTCCAAAAGGTCTATCACAGCCTAAGTAGAGATACCATGCAAATTGCACATAATGTGGTCATGTATACCTAGACCTACTAGGGAACAACACCTCTGTCTAGTTATCCATCCTAGGCGATATATGCACCCTAACCATGGTCCTGAGACTCAAGCTCATACCATGGCACTATATCATAAATATATAAAGTCTGTGTTCTCCTAATACAAAATATCATCCATCTGGTATAGTGGCTTGATATATGTATAACAATCCATCCCAGAAAACCAAATTATGTCATTTAGTTATTTACTGACCTGACACGAATAGGAGTCGGACTTAACCTTTATGGTTAATCCACACCTTAATCCAGATTAGGTAGGACTTAGTATTTGAACTAATCCATCCCTAGTATACCACCATCCCATATCGGTGCATACAGTCCTCCAATCCACATAATTGATAAAACAATAATAGGTATTCATCAACCATTCTCCAATATATGCATAGATAAAGTTTAATACATATATGATGATATTAGGCTTTCATTAAAAGACCTACAAATCATGTTTCAAATCCTTTAAATTGCTAAAATAAGTCTAAGCATTTAAAACCTCCAAACCATCCATAATTTGATATAATTTCCTGAAAATTAATTATCACTTTACCTCAAATCAAGCATAGTTAAATTTCCAGATAATCCACTATACTTAATAATACTGTGAACACATGAATAAATATAATTAACTCATATATCAGAGTTTTGCTAAGTTATAGTAATGAAATTAGTTAGCAAAACAGTGTGCAACGTATAGGTTTTTCTTAAACTTTATGTTGCTCCATTCCTTAATATCATACTGTACTAATGCTTCCTAATAATTTTAGAAGTCCCTAGCAATTAATTACATCAAATAATATCATTTAAACCACTTCAAAAAACTCTGCACAACCCAAACAGTCCTTAAACAACCAAACTGTGAGTTTCCGGGTGAGAGCAGGCTCTCACAAATTGAGAGCCTGCTCCAAAGCAACAAGAGCCGCCTCCCCACATGGGAGAGTAGGTTCTTTGAAGTAGGGAGCTGGTGCCATACTCCTTGGAGCCGGCTCCAACAATGAGGGAGCTGGCTCCCTCCTTCCGAGAGCCTGCTCTCTCACCCTCTGAAGCCCTTCTGCGTTTCTGCTTCATTTTCTTCACCTCCAGCGATTCCCATGGCCTTTGTAATGTTTTATGTACTAATTATAATGTTTATTTAACATCCTAGATTAATTACAGGGCATCCATATGCATCAATGATTTCAAATAAGCAAAGCTTAAACGTAAATACAGTAGGAACCAAATAACAGAACTCTAAAGATTTGCAATCCAGTTTAATTCATCGAGATTAAATATAACTCAAACATGCATAAAAGATTGTTTTAGCATTATTTAAACCCCCTGGAGTCTACCTAGGCATGCACAGAACACAGGTTTAGGAGAAAGAGTGAGAACAAAAACTTGCCTTGAGTTTCAGTTTTGAAACTCTAAACCACCGCCTCTGAATTTTCCGTCAACATCCTAGACTGCTATTCCACCTTTGTTGCTCTTGGTTTCACCTACGAGCAACCTCTCATTCCTCCTCCTCGGTCCAACCTAGCCTTCCTCTCCTATCTCTCTCTGTGTCTCTCTGTACTTCACTGTCTCTTTGTTTTACAGAATTATGCTTACGTTTTCTAAAACCCTAAACCCCCGTAATGTTTATATTTATAGGTTTATAACAATAACCCTAGTCCATGTATAATTGGAGACTAAGCTAAAATTCTAATCCTAGTCGACCCATCCGTGTAGTCTAAAATTTATCCATATCGGTTACACACACTGACTTCCTAGAGACCCTAGTTAATTAACATAATTTAAAACTCATTTAACGTATTTGACATTAAAGTTAATAATTAATAAATTACTCCAACTAAAGAAAACAAAAACCAACTAAATACAACAATTCAAATAAATACAACAGTTAAATAAAACAATAACCGACATTAATTCAATTAATTAGCAATGAATAACACAAATAAGCAAATAGCCAAATAAACATATATCAATGCACAAATTATAATAAAACCATCAAATAGACTACCGAGTCTATCTTTTTAAAATTAGGGGTATCATACTCGTTCCATACGAACTTGACCCCCTTGCAGGTAAGTCGAGTCATAGGTGCCGTTAGACGAGAGAAATCCCGAACAAATCTCCGGTAATAGCCAGCTAGGCCAAGAAAACTCCGAATCTCAAACACTATCTTCGGACGTTCCCAATCTATCACCATTCAATCTTTGACGAATCTACTGCAATTCTGCCCCCTGACACAACATGTCTAAGGAACTTCACTTCTGATAGCCAGAATTCACATTTCTCAAACTTGGCGTACAACTGATTATCCCTAAGGATGTGCAACACTGTCTTCAAATGATGCTCATGTTCCTCCACCAAAACTGTGTATACGAGAATGTCATCAATGAAAACCACAATGAACTGATCAGGATGGTCACTGAATACGCAGTTCATCAAGTTCATAAAAGCTGCTAGAGCATTTGTCAAACCAAATGGCATCACCAGAAACTCATAATGGCCTTACTGTGTACGAAAAATGGTCTTGGATATATCCTCATCCTTAACCCTCAACTGATAGTAACCTGATCTTAAATCAATCTTTGAAAAACAAGTGGCTCCCTTTAACTGATCAAACAAGTTATCAATCCTAGGCAAAGGATACCTGTTCTTGATTGTGACGTGGTTCAGCTTGCGATAATCAATGCAAAGTCTTAAAGACCCATCTTTCTTCTTTGCAAAAAGAACCGGTGCTCCCCAGGGTGAAACACTAGGACAAATAAAGCCTTTAGCTTTTAAATCATCCAATTGAGCTTTCAGCTCGTTAAACTCTGCCAGTGCAATGCGGTACGGTGCCTTAGAGATAGGAACAGTACCAGGAATGGCATCGATGGCGAAGATAACTTCCTGAAGAGGAGGAAGCTCTGTCAACTCCTCTAGAAAAACATCCAAGAACTCCACAACAACTGCTGGGTAAATACGGCCTGAACTGCTATCCTCGTCAGCTAACAGGCTAGCCAAGTAGGACCTGTGGCGACTCCAGTCACCGATACTGAAAATCATCATCGATTGGGAATCACTCCGATCTCCCACGAAGTGAAAACAATCTCCTTTGGGAGTGTAAACAGTTACCCTCCCGCGGAAGCAATCGATCGTAGCACGAAAGAAAGATAACCAATCCATTCCGAGAATGACGTCAAATCCTATCATGTCGAAAACAACAAAATCAAACTCTAAAGTCCGCCCAGCTATCTCAATAGCACAACCCTGACAAACACGGTCCAAAAACACTGGACCCCAACTGGTGTGTCAACATAAAAGAAACCGTCCCACTGCGTGACCTCTAGACCTAATGAATATGCAAATGAAGTAGATATGAATAAATGCGATGCACCTGTGTCAACAAGAACTCTAGCCCAAGAACTGAAAACTAGAAAGATACCTTGAACTGTAGAAGTCCCAGCAGAGGTATAGGCTTGTGGTAGTGCGTAAGCTCGTCCTTGAGTGCCAGACTGCTGTGAACTGCCCTGGTGGCCCGACTAATATCCAGAAGTAGTAGGCGTAGAGCCTCTGACCGGATATAAACCAACTGGCAGTGCTGTTGACTGCGGTACCTGAGGCACCTTGAAACCTGACTGCACAACAGCTGACTATGCCGGTGTGACCTGTGAACCTATGCCACTCTATGTCCCGTCTCAGACACTCTCTCTTGAAGTGACTTGGTTGCTTGCAATAATGACAAGCTCCGCGAACCCCCTTCATTGAAACTATAGGCTTACTAGCCTGTGACTGACCGGCCTATGGCTGAAGCTATGGGCAGCGAGGCTTGATATACCCCGGCTGCTAACAGTGGTGACAAATCACTCCCCGGGCTGACCTCGAAGATACTGGAATAGCAAGTACAAACCGAGCCTGCTGTGACTGTCCCTGAGTACGTGAATTGTCCCCCGCCTTAGCCTTCTTCCATTGACCCCCAATGGATACTGATGAAGCCTCTCCACGAGACTGCTTATATGAACCCTTGATCCTGAGCTGATCTCGGTCCTCTGCCTCAACCAACATAGCTTTTTGTACTACCTCCCTGTAGGTCTTCAATTCCAATAGTGAAATCCGTGGCCTAATATCAAGATGTAACCCATCCTAAAACTTTCTCGCCTTGAGCTCCTCGGTAGCTACCATCTCCGATGCATAGCGGGAAAGAGAAGTGAAGCGTGTTTTATACTCAATAACACTCATCCTGCCCTGATAGAGACCTGTGAACTACATTCTTATGTCCTGCCTCATAGCCCTCAGAAAGAAACGGTCAAAGAACAATGTCCTAAACTCCTCCCATGTCATCACCTCCACATTGTGGATATTGGTTATGGACTTCCACCAGATATCGGCATCCCCCATGAACATAGAGGCAGTCAAGGAGATCCTTAATCGGTCTGTAAGTACTGCCATGATATCAAGCTTGCGTACCATAAGATCAATCCATACCTTTGAGGTAAGCAGATCTGTACTCCCTGCAAATGGTCGATCTTAACCCACTGTAACTTCATGAAGTAGTCCAATGCCTTATTAGCAACTGGTGCCGGTGTTGGTGCCAGTACCAGAATCTGCATCCCTTCTATATGCTGACGAAACATCTGCTGAATAGACTCTAACATCCCTAGAGCCACTCCCTATGCAATATGCTTCTCATAAGTCGGCGCTCGTGGTGGATTAGGATCCATAACACGAGGTCGAGCCCTAGGCCTCCCTGGACCCCGTGCGAGCCCGGTGTCTGCAACCTACTCCTCAACTTGCTCATCCACTCCAACATAATGAGAAGACTCTCCGCGAGTCAAGACCATGGTGCTACACACATAAGGGACAAGGTCAACAACAATGCTAGTCATTAAAACCTAATGCAGCTCACGCTATGAATGCACGAAGCAAGTAACACATAATACAAGCAAGAAATGTGTGCAACATACAGTCATGCTAAATATACAAGTATATACAATATGCTAACATCCAATAAGCATATACAAAATGCTAAGGCATACAAGCATATACAACATACTAAAACATTTCAGGTAGACTCCAAAACATACTACCATATAAGCACGTAAACATGTTATTAAATCAAAACATGTTATCAAGGAACACATAAACATATCAAAGAATGTCAACAAAAGCATGATATGCACCCAAAACCCTTCATCCTAAGGTTTTCAAACCTAGGAGCTCTGATCTTACTTGTCGTGACCCAAGTTTTTTAACCCGGTGCGTCAATGATGACCTGAAAGTTAACACGATAACGGATTCAAAATGAGGAAGCAAAAGATGAAACTAAAGTCCTTTAAGATATAAATTATCTCTAAGACACCAACATGACATTCCATGAAGCCATGGAAGTTAAAGAGAGCAAGAAAGGAATTAGGAGTCAAAACGGGCAAAATTCGTCAATCAAGGGCAAAATGGTCAATTTACAATTAAGAAAGGAAATTTAACTCTAAACAAGTCAAATAAGGTTAATACAACCTAATCTAATTATTTCACAATATTCCAAGAGGTTCCAAGAATATTGGCCAAGAAACCCACAAATTGCCCTTTCCCGGTTTAAGCGAAAACTGACACTTTCCCACTAAAATATTAATAACTCCCACTATGATTTGAATCTCAGAATGGCATAGGTACCATTGGAAATATAACTCAAAATCCTTGAGTTTAGGCTCAAGAATCACCCCATTTGGATTAAAAATGAAGAAGTTATGATCATTTGAAGTTGGAACTTCGTACTGAAACCTAACTTGGAAGGTTGGCGTGTGAAGGCTGTTTTGGTCGACCAAAATAGAGTTTCAGTCGACTGAAACTCACAAAAACTTTTCTAAAACCATGTTTTTGAGGGTTGGTTGGTTCAGTAGACTGAATTGAGGCATCGGTGACCAAAATAGGCCATTGGTCGACTGAAACACCTCGAAAAGCTGCTGTAAGGCCTATTATAAGCCTAAGGTGTTAAGGTTCAACCTATGCTTTGAATCCCATGATGATTTGGTTCAAAATTTAATGTTTTAAAACTGATTTTCAATGAGATATGGATGTGTGAACATGCCAACAACCTTAATATGAATTATTTATACATAGAACAATGGTTCATGGCCTCATACACATCATTTACAAGAATCTCACATGTTAAACCACCAAAGTTTGTTTAAATATATTCTTAAAGCAAAAAAAAAAAAAAAAAAATGGTACCAAATGACTACAAGTGCAAAATTAAACATGCTTGGCCCTTGGCCTCAACAGATACATGTTATTTAAGCATCAAAAAGTGTACTTAGTTACACATTACATATTTCAAGACGAAAATAGCATTTTACACCAAAATGATACTACATGCTAACACTTGCATGTTTTCAAAAATACAACAAAATACATCAAGACTTCAAAGCAACTTAAGGATGTGATGCATCCCAAAATAAAGTTTCTTTATCTGCAAAATAACCCAAAGAACTAGGGTGAGTAATCAAGTTACTCGTAGGATGTGATCAATCATTTGAATAGGACAAAATAGGGTTCGATCGATCGAAGGTGATGTTCGATCGATCGAACTTGGAATTTCAGCAAAGGCTAAGGTTGGATCTATCGAGAAGTACTGTGATCGATCATAGATGTTCGATCGATCGAACTCTAAGTTGGATCGATCGAACTTTTCAGCTGCACAACTTGATTCCTGTTTGCTCCTTTCTTTCTCCACTTTGCTCCCTCCTTTGGTTTATCTTAGGATTGCTTCAATTAAGCTCTTATTTGGCTGAGTTAGCTAAATTTTGGGATTAGTGCCTGAAAATATAAATAAGACGTAATAAGTCTAAAACGGCAAAGTAAGATAGATAAATGCACTAGAATGCTTAAGCTTAACGGGTTTAAATGCGCACTTTTCAGTGCTCATCACACCCCCAAACTTAAATATTGCTAGTCCCTAGCAATGAACTAAGAAGTAAAGGAATGAAATAAACAACTATACAAGTATAAACTGGAAAGCAAGTAAAATGATAACACCATTTTCGTAGGGAACACGATTGCATTTAGCATATGCAACAAGCCTTTTAAACCCCTAGGTTACCCCTAGTGGACAAGTAAAGTCTCGTGAGGGTTTCCAGAAATGGTACCCACAAACATTAAGCTCATTCTTTCAAAAGAGGCACCAATATTGCAAATAAGCATTGGGAGAAAACTACCTCAAGTATGCAATTTTTCAACCGTTTCTAAGCAATCTCCCAAAATTTCAATATCAAGCAAGCAAGTATGGTCCTCCACATATCAAGAAAATGCTCATGAAAATCGAAACAAGTCTAGAATCCATGTGAGAGGTCCGGCATCAAGTGTGTTGCTATCTTAGCCAACTAGAGAAGTAATCACATCCTTACCCTCAAACTAGCACACAAATCTAGTACCGATCATCAAGATAAGAGAGTGGACCTTTTATTAAAGCTTTATTGTTCTAGGTGCGCTTATTCTTTTCACTCTTTTTCTTTTTTTATTTATTTTTTTTTTATTTTTTTATTTTTTATTGAGGATCAAAGATGGAAATATTGTGCAATGTGTTGATCTCTTAAGCTTTCTAGAAGATTCATGTAGCGAGCTTTAGGTCAATGACTCCCAAACCAGATGGCTTTAGGGCATTAGGTGTTAAGACACCCCAACGGACTTACAAACTCAAATCAACTAGGTTACAAATTAAGATAACAACCATCTAATCATTTCCCACTTCTCGTCTTTTGGGAGAAGTCCTCACTTTTATTGCTTTTGTAACTTTTTTTTTTTTTTTTTAATTAATTATTAACCTAGAGTTTGGGCCCTCCACCTTTCGACGCGAAAAGTTCACTGCTTAATGAGGCAAGAA
Source organism: Cornus florida (assembly GCF_030987335.1). Classification (NCBI taxonomy): domain Eukaryota; kingdom Viridiplantae; phylum Streptophyta; class Magnoliopsida; order Cornales; family Cornaceae; genus Cornus; species Cornus florida. The sequence continues at coordinate 84,557,692 of NW_026775575.1, forward strand.
TCCCGGCTACTCAATGAAAAGGGGTTGTTATCTACCTTTATCAAGAATGAAAGTTTTCAATGCACTACTAGCCCAATTGGGATATAACCAATTCAATAATAAACAAAGCATGTACCCCACAATTGAATGCTAGCGTACGCCGGTGCTAGTGTCGAATCCTAGAATGAATCTCAAAATAATCACAGAATTAAGATGATGTGGACCACAAGTGCAAGCATGATATTAATTTTTTTTTTTTTTTTTTTTTGAAAAATTTACTCCTAAATGGCATTCAAAAGGCATACAAGGAGTATTGGACTCTCAAGTCAAGCAATTTTTAAATTTTAAGCAATATAGTCCTCAAAAGATCAAAATCATAGCTAGAAATGGACCAAGTATAGAAATATCCCTCAAATACACAAGACATGCTCAAAATTTGAATTTTAAAGCAATACTGAAACATACACCAATACCCCTAAACTTAAACTACACATTGTCCTCAATGTGTGAAGAGAATAAAGGAAAGAGTATACCAGTGCTTTAGACATGAATGATCGGGATAGAAGTATCCAAAGTGGGTGGCATGGCCCCCCCCAAACTTGGGATAAACTGTGGTCCTGAAAAGTTTGCACTCGGATAAACTCATTAGATAACAAGATAGGATAATCAGTGCACAGTGGACATGCAAGTGTAAAATGGGATAAATAGAGAATAGAGAGAGAAGTGTAAGAGTGGTCCTGAAAAATTGGGCAGCACTCTCTCACTGAAGTCACTGTGGTGTACCTGATGGAGTCAAACATACAAATATGAGATACTAAGAGACATCCATAATCAAAAAGCAATATATAGAGAATATAAAGTGTATGTACATCAATAAAATAATAAAGCCGATAGACCGGCCACAAAGTATAATACAGTAATAGTGACAGTATAATACAGATCCAGAATAAAAGAAATGAAAGCATAGAACAACTGGAAGTGGAGTCTCAGGAGGCCTGATCGTGAAGATCTGCAGTGGCTGGAGGTGCAGGTGCGGGTGCAGGTGCAGGGAGTCGGCTGGAGAGATCGGTAAAGCAAGCCATGACATCCGCCCTGAAAGAGGTGAACTCAGCTCGGTGGGCAGTGATGTCGGCTCGCATGGCTGCTACGTCCTCCTCCAGTGTCTGCAAGCGTGCTCCGAATCCGGGAGTGGGAACTGGAGACTCAGGCAGAGATGCCTCTGAAGAAGACTCCCAAACTCGCTCCTGAGCAGTGGCTCGATCACTGGTATCATCGGCATCAGCATCATCTGTAGCATCGGCATACTCCTCCGTAGGTCGCTCTAGGTCAATGTCCATGCGATCGGCAGCTGGACCAACTGGTGTGTCATCCGCTGCGATATCTGCTGCTGCTGGAGGTGTCGGCTGTGCCTGGGCTGCCTTCTCCTCCTCTAGTTCAGCTGCTGCCTCTACAGCTGGCTCCTGAAGACTCCGAATAAGAGCATTATAGCTCTTCTTCCAGTCGCTCCTCCCATAGAAACTGGACCGTGTAAGGGGCTCTTCATCTGGGGGCACTCTGTAGCGCTGGTCAAGAAAGATCTGCGTGATGAGGTGTCCGAAGGGCAGGACCTTGGACCGCTTAGGGTCCTCCCTGGAAATGAAAGAATCATACAGCAACCTCATCACGCTCCAGATGAGGACTGGGATAGATACCCAGTAGCCGTGTAAAAAGCGTAAAGAGCTGTCAAGTAGTCATGACGCCTCTGGATCTTGTGGCCCGCCATGTAAATGTTCTGGAAGAGAACTGTGTCGATGAACCAGAGGTCGTCAGGCAAGAAGGTCCTGGTGGCGAATGTCTGACCACTGGCATGATGGCCTGTCAAGGAGACAGCCATATCAGAAAATGAAGGCCTATGCAGCCTCGGGTATGTCTCTGCAAGCTCAGGTGGACACCGGTGTGGGCACCGGCAAGCACGGGCCAGAGTGTCAACTGTGATGACAATCTCGTGGCCGTCCACTGTAGTGATCATCTCGGCGGTAGATCGTGGCGAGGGCCGGAGATGCTGAAAGAATAGCCGCACCAGTCGCGGGTATACAAGGCCGGTGACTAGGGCAAGGATGGCTGAGAGGCTCCGTTGCATGATATCCTGATAGCCAGACCGGGTCAGGATAGACTCGGAGAAGTACTCAGTATCGAAGTACGACTCCTGAGCCACGGTCATGGCTGCATATCTCGGCAGTAACTGGTCATGGCGCTGAGCCGGTAGAGGTGGCTGCGGTGATGGCATGGTGGCTGCATCTGCCTGATGGCGCGTAGGAGAAGGTGATAGTGTGAAGGCTGGAGGAGCCTGGGATGTAGATGGCACGTGGTCAGCTCCCTCCTCAGCTTCGTGGGATGGGGACTGAGGGGGAGTAGCCTGTGCGGGCTCCTCCTAAGCATGAGATGGCTCTGCAACGATCTCTATCCTGGGCCGTATATGTCTACGGGGTCGCTGTGGCCCCGAAGATCGCCTGGCTACTGTCTTGAACCGCGGAGGCATGATCTGTAAAAAGACAAGAAAAAATAAATATATAAGTCAGTGCCAGATATATAAGAATTTAAATGCATAATAGAAACATGTATGTCAAATAAGATAGACAAAATATGGATGACATGAATCTATGATAATGATGAAATGTAAGTCATGCTAACTAATGTAGGTATGAAATGCATCCAATGTGGAATATCATAGGCATTGTGCATATAAAGATAGCATGAAGACGACACAAGATTGGATCGATCGAAGGTAGTGAAATGAAGTTTACTACTTCGATCGATCGAAGCACAAGTTCAATCGATCGAACTGTGCGAATGCCGAATTTGAAAAGTCGCAGATCTGTGAGATCTAGAGTACGGGGCCCACACAAACGTGTTTGTGGGCCCATCTACACTCCATTCATACAATCAACAACACCCAAACACTCCCCAACTTCAAATCAAATCAAAAACCCCCAATTTTGGTTTGGCCGAATGCATGTGTGTATGTATAGCATGTAATCATAAAATTGAAGCTTCAACAATGAATGATTCATGCATATTAAACATGATTTAACATAAACAATCAATAACATGCATCAATTTAAGCTTGGAATCAAGAAAATTGCATTCGGTTTACCTCTAAACCGAGAGAGATGAGATGAGAGAGAAGGGGCAAAGCCGCGATGAAAATGGAGCTTATCCTTGGCGGAATTGGCTCGCCGGAGATGGAGAAGATGATTGGGATGGAGGTTGGCCGGATTGAGCTTGAGATTGAGAGAAAGGGAGACTTAGGGTTAGGGTTTGTTTCGAGGTTGGATCGATCCAAGTGTATCGATCCAACTCGGTTTTATTTTAAAAACACGATATGCTGAGTTCGATCGATCGAACATTAAGTTCGATCGATCGAACCTAGGTCTCTACTCTAATTTTTTTTTTTTTTTTTTTTTTTTTTGAATTTTGAAATTTGAAAAATCAAAGGAAATTAAATTAATGAGATGCAAATCTTGATCGATCGAAGAAAGATTTCGATCGATCGAAGAGGATAAAGAATGTACAAGTTTAAGGGCTCAAGAGTTGACACGTGTTGGAACCTTGGATCGATCGAACTTGGAATTCGATCGATCGAACATGAAAAATTTTGAAAAGTCCGGAGAGCATACATTTTTGAAAAATGGATGAGGCCTGAAAATTTTTCTAAGTGTTGGGACTCATGATCGATCGAACCATATGTTGGATCGATCGAAATGGTTTACGATCGATCGAACTTTCAAAAATTTGGAGATCCCGAGAGCATGCATTTTGGAATTTGGATGCAGGTCCAAAATTTTTCTAAGTGTTGGGTGCAAAATGAGAGCTGGATCGATCGAGTCCATAGTTGGATCGCTCGAACCAATGTTCGATCGATCGAACCAAAACTTGGATCGATCGAAATTATGCCTAAATGCTCAAAATGACTTGAATGCTCATGCAATCCCTTACTCAGTTCCTTCCAATGTATATGAACCATAAAAATAGTATCTAGACTTCGTAAGAATCAAAATGCAAGATAGAAATGAGGGAGGAATAGGGTTTTGACATCCTACGAATTTCGGTGCTAGTCTTTAACGTCTCTAGCAAGACCTAGGGTTCTTTTAACCCGGATCAAAGATCTTGCAATGCATCCCCTCCTTTTTGGGATGAAAGATGTTTCGAGTCACTCCCAACAAATGGTTCTTGGAAGAACTTGTTGGGGTAAACTCAAAAGACGTCCTGAGTTCCTTGTCAAAACTTTCCTTGGGCATCCACGCCCTTTCACAACAAGAGTTTGAAATCACTTTTCTTGCATGCAATGCTAAAGATGAAGATGAAGGCTTTGAAGCATTGTTCATACACAAAATCTCATTCATTTCACAAGCAAGATCATGATATTCCTCTACCACATTAACCTCTTCCTCATATTTGTCAAATGGATTGGGTGTGGGGTTAAAGATGTTCAACTTCACTCTCATGTGCCCAAAAGAAATCTTCATTATCCCTGTCCTACAATTTATGTTGGCATTTGAGGTTGCCAAGAAAGGATGGCCAAGGATAACCGGAATTTGGTTCTTTGGATTGGGCACTGGTTCCGTGTCAATGACGACAAAGTCAACCGGGAAGAAGAACTTATCAATCTTAATCAATACATCCTCAATTATCCCCCTAGGCTTCTTAATGGATCGGTCGGCAAGTTGTAAAACCACCAACGTCGGTTTCAATTCACTTAGGCCCAATTTGACATAAACTGAATAAGGAAGAAGGTTAACACTAGCCCCTAAGTCAAGAAGTGCCCGGTTGATGACATGTTCACCAATGATACAAGATGTTGTAGGTGCACCGGGGTCCTTAAACTTTGGCAAAGTGTTGTGTTGTAGAATGGAACTCACTTGTTCGGTTAAGGCCACTTTCTTTGATGTTTGGCTCTTGTTCTTCCGCTTTTGGGTGCATAAGTCCTTCAAGAATTTGGCATAAGCTGGAATTTGCTTAATTGCATCCAAAAGTGGAAGATCGACTTTGACTTGCCTAAACATATCCATTATCTCATTGTTCTTGGTCTTTTGCCTTTCTTTTGAAATGGACCCTTTCAAGGCGTCCGGAAATGGAGCTTTTTCAAAAACTCTTTCAGCATTTTCTTTCAAAGAATTCTCAGCATTGGACTTGTTCAATTCATTGGATTTCAAATCACTTTTCAAAGAAGAATCATGAATAACATTTTTCAAAGAACTTTTCTCAAACACATTTTTCAACACTGTTTTCAATGAATCTCTTTGGAAATCATCTTTCAACTCACAATTTGAGGGCTTCTCATTCTCAAGATCATGCACATGCAATGAAGGAGGAATAGTGTGTGGAACGGGACGGGTGACAACTTGAGGTTGTACCGGTTCACTCTCTTCATTAGGTATTCTAACTTGATTGTCTACTACCCTACCACTTCTCAAGGTTGTTACCGCATTGACATGCTCAACATTATGCCCTTCCAATGAGGATTTGGTTTTTACAACACATTGTTGTTTGATTAGGGCATTCATGTGCATCTTTCCCTTCTCTCTAGCATTAAGTGTTTCAGCTATTTACCCTACTTGGGTTTCTAGCTTGGCAATTGATTGAGAATGAGAATACAATAATTGAGTATTTGCTTCTGGAGTGCCCAAAGCATTTAAAACATTTTCCTCAAAAGCGGAACCTCTAGAATTTCTTTGAGAATATGATTGGTTAGGAAAATGAGAACTAGCAAATTGATTTTCTTGTGAGTTATATGTGAACCTTGGGATCCTTGGTTTTGAAGTGGAGGTGGAATGTATTTCCCTTGAAAACCGCCTTGGGAAGAGTTTGAGCCCTCCCCTTGGTTTTTCCAAGAAAAATTAGGATGATTCCTCCAACCGGGATTATAATGGTTACCATAAGGATTGTTCCCTTGGTTCACAAATGTTGCATTAACTTACTCAATGGGTTCATTTTGAATTTGTCCATGAGGACAATTAGAAGTAGAATGAAGAACACTAGAACAAGTCATACATGATTCATTTTGAGCTCTAGGAGAATGGTTAGGAAAGGAAGACACTTGATTCGCCAAGTTTTGATTGATCAATTGATCAAACTTTTGAGATAAAGACTTCATCTCGGCGGTTATATCATTTGAGTGGTCAACTTGATGCAAGCCAACACTCTTCCTACCTTGAGAATTTCTACCATTCCTAGATGACAATGTTCTATGCAAAGAGTTTTCACTCATGCTCTCATAAAGACGCCACACGTCTTCCTCTTGCCGGTCTATATAAGAACCTCCCATTGAAGCATCAACCATGCCTTTATAATTGTCAGATAAGCTTTCAAATAAGAATTGGACCAATTGCCATTTAGGCATGTCATGGTGAGGACACTTCCTAAGCAATTCATTGAAGTGTTCCCATGCCTCGTGGAAAGTTTCTCCCTCCCCATATGTGAATTCTCTAATGGAGGTTCTCATAGCATTGGTCTTAGAAACCGGATAGTACTTTTTCAAAAATTCTTGTTGCATTTCTGCCCAAGAAGTTATAGAAAAAGGCCTAAGGTTGTTAAACCAATACTTCGCCTTATCTTTAAGGGTGAATGGAAAAAGTTTCAGCCTTAAAACTTCTTCCGGCATGTCCGTGTATCGAACAGTAGAACAAACTTCAAGAAACTCATCCAAATGCTTGTAAGGTTCTTCACTAGGAAGTCCATGAAAGTTAGGTAGCATTTGGATAGTTTGTGCTTTAATCTCATAATGGTGTGCTCTAAATGGTGGCAATTGAATGCATGTGGGTGCATTATACTCATTAGGCACATAGTGATCTCTCAGTGCGAGTGGTGGATTAGCAACTTGAGGTGCAACATGGACACCTTGGTTATATTGAGCTTGATTAATGATGGGGGGTTGTGGTGCATACATTGGCCTTGGAATTCCCATTGGAATTTGGCCTTGTTGTTGAGGAGGTTGATGAATGTATGGCCTAGGCATGCCTAATGGAACTTGCATATTATCATTTTGCACATTAGGATAAAGGATGCCTTGTTGGTCTATGTGACTAAGGTCTTCAACATGATCATCATTGAGAGCGTCCATTGGTAGATTGGTTCTATGTGAACTTTCTCTTCCCCTTGGATTCCTAATAGTGGATTCTAAATGTAAATCAAGAAGGACAATAGTAGGTCTCAATGAACGACGACCATGCATGCACAATGCAACACGAACAAGCAACTTTCTCAACAATGCAATTAAACTTCATAACCACAATTTTCAAATGCAATGTATGTCAAATATATGCCTCCACGTGGGCCCCCAATTTAACTAAGGAGATTGAGTAAGAAGGTCTCACAATAGTCCTTTAGCACTTCAACTCCAAAATTAAAAGCTTAGCTTAGCAATTTACTTAACAATTTTTCATTTTAAGCATTTTTCCTTTGCTTTGCTCTGCTCCTTAGCTTGGAATTACTTTGCTAGCTCCTTGCTCAATGCACCTAGTTAATGGAGAACAAATTCAATAAGCAATCAAAAACAGAAAATAAAAAGAAAGTATAGACACGATCAAAATAGTACTAATCCTAATTGAATTTCACAATTCGACGTTGCCAATTTAAAATCCCCGGTAACGGCGCCAAAAACTGACTGGTCCTTTACAAGGGTCGCGATACCAAGTCAAGCTTGAAGAGTTGTGAATTTAGGAGGTGGCCAAGTTTTACATTTATAGAAAGCCACTACTACCTTTCTCTATATAAAATATAGATAGGGTGAGTAGGGATCGTCCCAAGGGATTAGATGGTGTATCAAATTGTGAAACTATGGTAATTAGGGTTAGTAGGTCGAGTGATCACACAATTGATTGGTTGGTTGATTAAGCTAAATTGAATTCAACTAAATAAAATAATATGAAGTAAACAAGAGAGAGAGAGGTCTTGGGGTGTAGAGATCACCACCAAGTAATACTTTTCTATACTACTAACAAGTGATCAATTGAGGGTAATGGATGTGTTACAATATGATAAGGGTGTGTGTGCATTAGGTTGATTCAATTGGCAAGGATGACAAATCAAGCAAGTATTGTCTAAACATCATGTGAAGAGCACAATATATCTAAACAATAGAGCATATATTGTCTAGACAACATGGGGATAGCACAATAGATCAAAACAAGTCATTAATCCTTCATTAAGCTCACAATCCACATACAACACAATATTAGAGGAATATGCCATTTGGACTCACAAGCATGGAACATCAAACATCAAGAGTAGATTGTCCTCCCATCTAACATTACACTACCATTACACTAAATCTACATTACTAGCATGAAAATAAAGCTATCTAGACTAGGGGAGAGGCACAAACCATCAAGAATAGGCATAAACCATCAAATGAACCAAAATAGCATTCATTAAGCATATCATCTTGGTAATCTCTAGATCTATAGCATCAATACACATAGACATGCATCAAAAACACTAAATCTAAGGATAAGCACATGAATATCCTACTCTAACATACACAGACATATGGATAGAATAGAATAGTCAATTGGAAGCATTAAACCATACAAACCATGAAATAATCAAGATTTATATATACATGAATATCAAGATGTATCATACAACACTAATCCCTCAATAATACACAAGATTAGAGTATAGAAAGCATGCTTGGGGCTAACTCTAGCCCTAAGAGGATGTCTAGCCACTAATGGTAGTGATGATCCAACCCTCAAGGGCTAACTCCATGGCTGCTCCTTGTTGGTGAAGATCTCCTCCAATGGTGCTCTAGTTTCCCTCCTTCCTCCTCTCCAAGAAGAACCTCTAAGATCAATTTTCAATGTGTGACAAGAGACTCCCTCAAAAAGTGTATCATATTCCTTATATAGGTAGGTCAAATACACCCCATGATGAGCTGTGGTCGTGCAAGGCATATTCTCCAATCATTGGATGAAGGACGGAATAAATGAGCTGGACTTTAACTTTTTCTCGCTGGAGGAAGTTCGATCGATCGAACCTTAACTTGGATCGATCGAAGTGGTCTGACTCTTCCGGATAATGACGAGGCTGGGATATTTTTAAGATATTTATGGGGAAAAAGACAAAAGTGGTTGGTAGGCGTACAGTTGTGGATAAGATCAATCATTTGAATAGGACAAAATAGGGTTCGATCGATCGAAGGTGATGTTCGATCGATCGAACTTGGAATTTCAGCAAAGGCCAAGGTTGGATCTATCGAGAAGTACTGTGATCGATCATAGATGTTCGATCGATCGAACTCTAAGTTGGATCGATCGAATTTTTCAGCTGCACAACTTGATTCCTTTTTGCTCCTTTCTTTCTCCACTTTGCTCCCTCCTTTGGTTTATCTCAGGATTGCTTCAATTAAGCTCTTATTTGGCTGAGTTAGCTAAATTTTGGGATTAGTGCCTGAAAATATAAATAACACGTAATAAGTCTAAAACGGCAAGGTAAGATAGATAAATGTACTAGAATGCTTAAGCTTAACGGGTTTAAATGCGTACTTTCAGTGCTCATCATGGTGCATACGCATACCCTATAGTTTCAAGTATAATGTGAACCAAACATAGACCATCACAAGGGTGCATTCCACCTAACGTCTATGTTCCATGGTACTATAAAGGATCATCTCAAGCTATACAAATGTTTGAAACGATAAGCACGTAGCATCCAAGTATACAAGACAAGTACACTAACCACATTAAAACCAAGATTACCAAATCACAAGCTACAAGAAATCCATGATTTAGAACTTGGAAAGTAATACGAAATCAAATAATGGAAAGACTATGATATGTGGCCACGAGACCATATAAGTTATTTTGGGTAATTACGACCCACAAGGTACTACCTAGTGCGCACTATGACTTAGGAGAATTTTTACCCTCTGTACTAGAGCCAAGCCCTAGCCATCAACATTTCATATCCTTACAAGCTTCCAAAAATCAACAAGTTCATGACATTTATATATCTCAAATGCATGAAACTACCTACCAAGCACAAGTAGGGTAAAACCACACAAACCATGCCCTAAGGTTGCATGTTTAAAGTGGCAAGTTAATGTTACTACACATTATGCCATATGAATTTAATATTAATGTAGGCCACAATTACTAATCATGCAAGTAATTTACCTACAAGTAATTATAAGTACAATGTACAAGATTTTCATACTAGACTCTTAATGAAATCTCCATTTACTTAACAACATAAGTGAAATTTCAAGATATTCATAATAAACTCTCAATAAAATCACAAGTATTAGGCAAATCATTAGACAATAACCTACCTGTATAATTTAATAGTCATATACATGCTTTAATCCACAAATCCTAAGTCAAGCATATAAAATCTCTATTTATATATAATTAGAAGAATTTAAAAAGCATGTAATCAATATATTTCAAACTCCAATATATATAAAACCCAAAAAAGATACCCTACCTCACAAGAGGATTGTTCCTCTTGAATCCAAGGGAAACAAAGGAATTTCAAATTTTCCTTCTAGGGTTATAAAAATGAAGATGAGGCAAGGATTTTGTATTCCAAGCTTAATGGTCTAAGGCGAGTGGATGGATATAAAAAATGAAGTCAAAGCTCTAAGTCAAGCTTTGCTCCAATGGTAGCTAAGTTTGGGTTCTTGAGAGGAAAGAGATAATTGAATTGAAAGTAAAACTTTAAGTTAAAATGGTGGGATTCTTCACTCACTAGGTGCTGTTGCACTACCTCACACACACACACACTAATGCAAGACCAATTGTGAAGCCTACATTTGTCATGAATCTAAGTAAGCTTTCAAGATTAAATATCTAACCTACACTTGTCAACCATCCATGCCAACAAGTGCTCCAATCCTATGCCAACAAATGGGTGAATCTCCACCCTCCATGTGTCATGAGGTGAAGCCTCTAAGTGGTTCATCCACAATGTCAACAAGTGGCAACTTAGGATTGTGACACTTGTCACATTTTTCAGAAATTACAAAAAGGTCCTTTTTGAAAATATCTTCCAAATTAAATTGCAAAATGGTCCCTAAGACGAAAAATAATTACTTTATTTAATAAAGCAAAAAACCCCTCAAGTTTAGAGTAATTACCAAAAGTTATGCATTTATGCCCTTTACGAAAAAAGTAAACATTTAACATGCTTTTCTACAAAAGTGAAAATGTAGATATCATGGAAATGAAATATCATGGATGTATGCAAAGTCGGAATCAAATCCGAGTACAAAAAGTGAGGTTATGCAAAGAAAAATGAAAAACGAGTAAAGGATGAAATAGAAAAAAGACGAAAAAAGAAATTTACCGAAAAAGAAAAGAAGGGAAATGACCGGGTCATTACATATGCTCATATTAATGAAGGAAAACGTGAGTTTAGAGCCAAGAAATATATTTTTATTGGTTATGCATCTGGGGTGAAGGGATACAAGTTGTGATGTCCTGATCGTAAGTCACCTAAGTTTATTACCAACAGAGATGTTGGTTTTGATGAGTTTGTTTTACTTCACCCGAGAAATGAGTCTTTTGTTACAGGTGAATCTCAGGGTGGCAAATAGTAAGTGGAGCATGACTTTGAAGAAGTTCAAGTGTTCATGATATACTACACTCTGAGATAATGAAAACAATACTCTAAGAAGTTTTGAGAGGTAGTGAGAACATTTAGGAAAGTTCGGAAGGAGATTATACATTTTGGCCATCTTGAACTAGTTCAATAGGGCTGAACTAGTTTAACTTCAAGAGATTTTTCAAGATTGGCCATCTTGAACTAGTTCAAGGGGTTGAACAGGTTCAAGAATAAAATAGGAATTTTTGAATTTTCCTCTGGTCTCTTTGAACCGGTTTAGAACCCCTTTGAACCTGTTCAAGTAATCCTGGCAGCATCGGGTTTTTAGTTTCCTTCTTCCTTAATGTTTCCTTTTTGATCTCAACTTCTTTCTAAGTCATATGCACGAAATTTTTCATATTTTCTGAGGGATTAGGACTTTCTTAACTCTATATAAACCTTGTTAGTCTTCTTGGTTTATTTACGGCTTTAGGGAAAATCAATTATATGTTTTGAGAAATCCTTTTTAGGGAGAGAAAATTCAGAAAATCAAATATGATTGTTCTGAATTTATTTATGAGAGCATACACATATATTCATGAGTGATTTAGTAGTGTTGTTCTCTATCTCATCGGAATTGAAGCTATATTGAAGATTCAGATATTTTGTATGAAAAGCATGATTTAATTCTTCTACATCAAGTTCAGATCTTGAAGAACAAAAGTAAAAACGATCACACTTTGAAAGGGGAGCATTTGAGAAGTGTTTTCTGATCTACCTGTTACTCTTCTACAAATATCAAGTATAAGCCTGAGGTTAAGTTGCTGTTGAACGGGGAGTCTCAAAGCCAGAAGATTGTCAGCAATTGGTGTTTGGTAGAACGATAGAGTGTGAGCCAGAGTCAAAGTTCAGTGTATTTTGTTTCAAACATAGTGGATCGGTTTACTTTAGACTGAATAGTCTACGAGGTTTTTCCCATGCAAATAGTTGACGTATTTTATCAACTGGGGTTTCTTCGCTAAAAATCCTGGTGTAATCTCTCTAAACCTTTACTTGCTTTACTTTTTTTTTTTTCCTAGTTAGTACTCTCACACACACATGTCTCTTCTGAGACTTGAACCCCTGACCCCCCTTTGAGAAGTAAAAAGGTTGATACTGCTAAGCCACTGGCCCGTTGGTACTTGCTTTACTTTACAATATTTATATTTATGATTGTGGATGTTTAAATTAATCATATAATTTAATCAATCATAAATTGCGCAAGTTGACCTAATAATTAAAGGAGTTAATCATAATTAAAATCAATTAACTGTTTTCGCACCCCGCGTAACTCTATTTTCACAGTTTGGTATCAGAGCGGAATACTCGATATGCAGAGTAGATCATATTTGTTAATTTATTGTTGATTTTTGCATCATGTCTGAAAATTCATCTATTGATATGTTGCCTTTAACTCCTTTTTTTGATTTTGTCACAAGCATGCAAATTGAGTGGTCCAAGTTTAAAAAGAATTTTAAAAATTTGTTAGAAAAATTGAATTTTGCGGAACTTGATAGAGATATTTATAAGTTAGAAGTTTCTGTCTCTAATAAGAATTTGGAAGAAATTAGCCATAAGAATTTGAATTTTCTTCATAAAATTGATTTTCTGGAAAAAGGAGCTTAAGAAGGTAAGTTTTAATAAATCATTGGAACTTAAAATTGGTAATTTAAGTAGTGAATTTGTTAAATCATAATAGTTTTTTTAGAAAGTTGATATTAACACTTGCAAAATTAATAAGTTGAAAGGAGTGATTGAGAATATTAGGAGTAACAAAGACTTGGCATCAACTTCAAATGATTTGTATTTACAAAATCTAAAGATGTTTTTGTGGAAGTTGAAACAAATCTTGTGCTATCTCTAGTTCTCCCAAACTTATTTTAACATGTCATTTTTGTGGTGAAAAGAGGTATATTAAGTATAAAGGTCAGAAAAGAAAAATTGAACTAGGAAAGAAATTAAAAAATATAAAGTTCAAACTTAAGGAAGAAGAAGATTAGGACTGTTGAGCCTTATAACACTTTGCCTAGAACAATAAGAAAATTATTGCATAATGAATCTAAAATTGTTTAGGTAAAGAAATAGAATTTTAAATGCCTTGCTATGCACATAGCACTTAGAGCACTTGGTCCATGTGGTTGATACTTTGATAGTGGTTGCTCTAGGTATATTCTAGAGGATAGAACATTGTTTACCACTTTTAAGGAATGGTCAGTTGGTACTGTTACTTTTAGTGATGGTAATGCTTCTACTGTAAGTGGTAAATGTAAGATCAAATTTTTAGGAATTGGGGAGTTAAAGAATGTTCTATATGTTAAAGGTTTAGCTGCTAATCTGTTGAGTATTAGTCAAATCTATGATTACGGGTTTCAAGTTAATTTTACTCAACAAAGGTGTTTTGTAACTAATGAAAAAGGTGAATACATCTTGAAATGAACTAGAACTTTTGATAATTGCTATGTTGTATTTTCAGATCCTCAACTAATGTATTTTTCTACAGTTACTGATGAGGCTGTTTTATGGCATAAAAGACTTGGGCATGTGAATTTCAATGATTTAGTGAATTTGTCTAATAATGATCTTGCTCGAGGTTTGCTTAAATTGAAAATGCCTAAGAATGAAATATGTGGTCTATGTCAATTAGGAAAATAAACTAGAGTGTCACATAAGAGACTTATTCATAAAGTCACTTCTCGACCTTTAGAATTGATTTATAAGGATTTGCTGGATCGCATAACACCTGATATTTTTGGAGGAAAATGATATATGCTTGTTGTAATACCCCTAATTTTAAAAGGATAGTCTCGATATTTATTTAATTATTTTAATTGCATTTTTATTTGATTAATTGATTATTTGGCTATTTGTTATATGTTTAATTGACTTAGTTGTTTAATTTAAATTGTGTGTACTTAAATGGAGTATTTGAATTCAATTTGCATATTGATAATGGATGATTTAATTGCTTTGAACTATTTTAGTAAGTTAAATGGAGATTATATGATTTTAATCTTATGTTAGTTGCATAATATGATTCTTTATATCGGATTATTATTATGCTTATTTCCGGATTTTTTGTTGTTGTTTTGTTTTATTTCTTTAATCAATAATTGGATTATATGGATGTAATGCACTAGTATGAGAAGGTGGCATTTTAGGAACGGATTTACCAAAGAAGTTAAGTCCTACCTATTTTCATTAGTAATGCACCAGTATGAGATAGTGGCATTTTAGGGACGGATTAACCAAAGAAGTTAAGTCCTACCTATTTCTATTATTCTAGGGACAGATTAACCAAAGAAGTTAAGTCCTAAATATTTATTTATAAAGGAATGGATTAACCATAGAGTTAAGTCCTCCTTATTCGTGTCAGACCACTGTATCAGATGGATGATATTTATTTTATACTTATATGGATCTTTATATATATGATTATGATGCCATGATACGAGCTTGAGTCTCAGGATCGTGGTTAGAGTACGCTCTCAGCCGTGCTATGCTAGCTTTAAACGCTAGTATTTTCTCCTTCTCCTTTTGGGCTTGGTCCATTAACAACCTGTTGTTCATTAACTTCAACTATCGGCCTTGGCTTGCAAATAACACTTAGCCTCAATAGTTCTTTGAATAAATTAGATAAGTCCCCGCCTGTCAGATTTTTCCACATCATCGCCTTCTCTGGCTTGCCATACTTGTCACACCCAATGAGCCTCACAGGACCCATTTCTTCCTTATATAAAACTGTATCAGCCACATGGACCCGAGCTTCGAAAGGCTTATTGTCTCCCCATATGACTTGGACTTCATCCCCATCCCAGAAAATCATGAACTAGTGGAGGGTAGAAGGGATGCAGAAATATGGGTGTAACCAATCACGCCCAATCAAAGCGTTGTATGCCGCCCTTGCGTCGACCACGAAGAATGCAGTTATAGTCTTATATTTTCCAACTGTCATTTCCAAGGTGACCACACCTTTGGTCCTAGCTCTGCCACCTGTGAAATTACTGACTGTCAAGTCTGTGGGAATCAAATCCTCTTTCATTTTTTGCAACAACCTCATAGTGTTCATTGGAAGGATATTGGCCGCAGAACCATTATCTATCAGTGCTCTTGACACGGGCATCCCTTCTAAGAAAACCCTGATGTAAAGTGGTTTCAAATGTTGAGACATTGCGGCAGAAGGTTTCTCAAAAATCACCCTGGCCGCCTAATCCCTCCCAATTACCACTGACTCATCACCATATGGTTTAGCTCTTATCACAACGACTTTCTATTTCTTATCTTAGGTGATCGACTTATATGGGTTTTCGATAATCTCTGAAACTTCTTGGCCTTCATCCTCGATCACCTCAACGTCCCCTTCCATGGGGGAGGGTTGATCAGGCTTAGCCTTAAAAATATGAGGTAAATTAAGAACCATGTTACAGTTTACAATTCCTTCAAAGGAACCAAACTTGATAACCTTTGAACCATCCTCTTGGTCATCCAGGCTGAGCTCATTATCACCGAATTCTGTTTTACTGTCAATTTCTTTCATGGATGAAGATGCACATTTCTCTTCCGTGCCTCCCTCCTATCTGCATTATCCTCCTTAGATTTTCCTTTCAGGTCATTTCTTGAACCATGCTTAGCAGGTTCTCTCCTAAGCAAAGTCAACTTCTCTAGCTGTGGAGCTGAATATTTCTCTTCTATTCTCCTTAACTCAGTTTTCATCCCTGAAAATGTCTCAACTGAGTGCTAGACATAAATGCTGGTGGAATATCCCTGCCCCTAGAGAACTTTGGATGACTCAACCTTGGCCATCGACCATCATCACTGGGTGGTGGCTTAACCATCCTTTGCCTATGGTTTGGGCGGTCAACTGATGTTTCAATTTGGTGAGCCACATCTGGGTTAGGCTCCCTAGGTTTCCAGACAGCATGAGTTGGGTTCCTTGCCCGACTGTTGGAGTTCACTTCTCACCTTCGCTTGTGATACTTATTGGTATTAGACCTCTTGTTAAGCCATGTTAATTAGCTTGTCACAGGCACCCTAGACGAGGGTGACCTAGGTCTGTTTTCATGACGTGAACTTCCAGGGCGTCCCCGAGTATCGCCATGGAACCTCTCTCAGTTTCTTCCAATGTATGTCTTACATTTAGGGCATAATCCCTGCTTGATCAATGCCAGTTGGGCTTCCCTCAACTCTTTTTCCCAGTCATCTTTAGACCATGGAGTTTCCTTAACCATTGATTTCTTTCCTTTAGCCTTGCTTTCTCTGTTAGCCGAAGTATCCTTAAAATCAATTCTTCTTCGTGGCCTACTGGCCATGGAGATCTCGACCATGTTACTGCTGACCAAGGCTGGGAATGGATCGCTGTCAACACTCATCACCTCTTTCTTCTTCTCTGAAAACTTCCATGCCCTCTTCTTGATTTGTGCCTGAATCACATTACGAAAGATAACACAATAATTAGTTGTATGATTCCAGGAGTTATGATATTTGCAATACTCTTGACCTTTGATCTCATCAGCTGAGGGTATTTTATGCACCCCAGTGACTTTGATAATTTTATCAGACAGAAGGTGGTCAAAGATTTGTTCTGCTTTACTTATATCGAAAGCATATTGTTTGCCAGCCTCAAAGATATTCCTTTGGCTGAAGATGACGAGGGTTGAACACCGCTAACAGTCTCTAAGGGCTTAACTAAAGCTTTACATAATCGACCTCTAGGTCGTCGTATACTGTGTCAACTATGTGTATTTCGTAATTAGGGTCCTTATAGTAGGTCCCCCGAGAGGAGTTTTTCCTCTCGTTTTTTTCTCGTAGGATTTTTTCATACTTGGTGACCCTGTCGGCTAATTGGAATAAATCTCCAAAATAAGTACACTCAAACTTCTTTCGAAGTTCGAAATCTAAATCGCTAAGAGCCAAGTTGACAAACTATTCTTCAGGTAAAGTAAGCTGGCACCAATTTCGTGCCTTATTAAACCTAGCCAAAAATATCTCAACATCCTCATTTGGCAACTGATGGATCCTAGATAAGTCAGACATAGAGACTTCTGGTTCTGTCTTATAGAACTGATCATGAAATACATCCTGCATTTGTTGCCGAGTATGGATGGAATTTGGTGGCAAGTTCAAATACCACTTGAAGGCAGTTTTAGTGAGAGTGTTAGAGAATAACTTCATTTTATACCAATCGTTGTTACTAAGCGGCCCACATTTTAATGTGAAACGGCCAATATGCTCAAGAGTCGATTGGTTACCCTCTTCTGAGAAGGTTGCAAAGTTCGGCACCCGAAAATTTTGGGGAAGATCCATCCGATCTATCCAATCAGGAAATGGGTGCCTGAAAGTAGGTCGAGTGGCCCTTTTCAAAGCTGGTCCATATTGTTCTTGTATGACCTCAGCTAATTGCTCCCTAGTCATGACCATAGGCGGGGCTTGGTTCTGAAAAAGAACATTGGGCCAAGGGTTATGTCATTCTTTTCCCCCCGGGTTCGTAGCTTGAGGTGGTAAGACTTGAGGTTAAAGATGGGGCGGTTGACTATTAGGTTGGTCATGATTTCTCTATCTTGGTTATTGGTGACCATTCACTCCTGGCTCTACTGGATGGACTTGTGGTGGAATTGGAGCTACTAGTCAAGGACCATTAACCATGGGAGGTGGTTGGGCACTTATTTCTAGTTGACTGACTTATTGAGGAGGAAGTTGGTCCATTTGTCTATCATTTTAGTTTTCTAACCTAGGCGATTGAGCAATAACCTGTCTATCAATATGAGTCACTAAGGCATTAATCACCTCGTTCAGCTGTTGGAGCTGAGTATTAGTTATATGGGATGAAGCCACCAGCGGCTCCATATTTTTGTTGATCTCCTAAGCGACTTGACGTTGGGAAGCCTCCACTCTACTTTCAAATAGTGTCACCATATTGCTGACACTTTCGGCCGCCACTTGGTGGCTGGCCTGATGTCCCTCCTTATGCTCAGACCCAAAATCTTGTATGATGGGAGTAGGCTGATTTTCTTCCTGATCTTCCCTTTGAAGGTTAGCTTGTCCAGCTGAAGTTTGAGTCTATGACCTAGTCTCGACGACCATTCAAGAATAAAACACTTGTCCCAACGGGCGTGCCAAAGTTGTTTCGCTCACAAAGTTGTCTGAGGTCGCTAGCCAATGAATGGCTGACCTAGAACGCGGGTGTGCCAGAGTCCTGATGGACTCGAATATTTTCTTGCCAAACTATTCCTATCGAGTCGGGTTATCGACCTAATATGATTCAGGTGAAAGTTGGAGTGTAGGAATGACCCTCTCCTTAAGGTTGCTATTGCCTTTAAGAAAGGACTTTAATGTAACGACCCAAATTCTCATGGATCAGGATCATTAGACGGGTCCTTACCCGACCCAAAATCATCCGAGGGTAAAACGGTCTTTTCATATTAAATTTAAATATCAAGGTCCAAAAAGGGCAAGATGGTAATTTGCCATATTTTAATAAATTTAGACCTAAAGGATGTAATAGTCATTTACTTGCATCACGTAACAATTAAAATAAGGTTCGGGGCAATATAGTCCTTTCGGTGGTCAAAACATAATTATTGCATTTTATTGGGTCATAAAATAATTACTTACAACATCAATGGGTGCCAAAGCGTAATTTTGGAAAATTAAAATAAAGTTTAATTAAAAGGCAGAAACCGGTCGACGTATGTACACTATACGTCGACTGGTTTTGGTTATAAACAGTGGAAAAACCCACTGCCGAGATACCGATTGACGTATGGGAAGCCATACGTCGACTAGTTTGGGACATGATACTGGTCGATGTATGGGAAAACATACATCGACTGGTTTGCAACGTGAGCCACAATGACCCACACTGTGAAGATACCGGTCGACGTATGGGAAACATCGACCGGTTCTGGGAAACTCTCACTTCTTCTTCTTCTTCTTCTTCCTTTTTTTTTTTTTTTTTTTTTTTCCTACTGTCCAATGATAACCCAAATACACAACATTGGTAATTCAACCACCCATGCCACTACACTCACGTGAAATTTTACCCATATTTTAACATCTAACAAAAACACAACAACCATTAATAACGTAAATTACCACACGTTACTTAAATACTTAAACTGATTTTGAGTGAGTAAAACTTAATTACATTTTCTCAATAGCCATGAATACAAGTTTAATTACATTCCCAAAACTATAATTATACATGTAATGGCTAATTACAAAATAGCAAAAAAAAGTCATCTTCCAACAATTGTTAAGCTTGCGGTGGATTTTCATCTGCCATTTCCGTGCCATGATCTGAAAAAATGTAATAATATAGTGGGGTGAGCAATTTGCTCAGTAGGTGACGCTCAAGACACGCCTCTTGTGTCCCTGTGAATCCAAACATAAAATAGGTCAATGGGAATGGGGATCATATAATATCGGGGTAATACAACGTTCCAACCAAACTCTAATACAAACAATACAATACCATGGAATGCAAATGCATGCCAAACAACACGATAATCATTCCTCGATCACACAATCCTAACAAACCAAAGTAACACGTCGCCAATACCACAATCATCAATCAACCTAAAAGCCTTTCAGTCACCTCATAACACCCACAACACGTAATCAACTTCATAACCTTATTTGATTCGATTCTGACCTCTTTAAAACACTCAATACAATCATTTCATGCTGAAAACCTCAAGACCAAAGTCAATCATTCCTATTATTCCTTGATGAGATCACACATTCTCCTTCTAGCTACTTAGCATTCAAATGATACCCACATTGGTCCTCAAGTCACTGCTCAATTCAAACATCAAGATATACAACTCAAACCACATCGACTAATAATCCTCAAACTACCATTCACAACACATTCTCTAGCCATCACCTATAGTACTAAACATCGAAAACACAACTCTTACTTGACAACCCGTGCCAGTCATTCCACCAGTCGGAACCACTATCAGAACAAGCACTACAAAACTTAAAGACTCCACCTCAATCTGTAGAAGTGAGTCGACCCATTCAACAAGTACCTCTACCGATGAACCCCAACAGCACAACAAATCACTCACAAGTCTGACCACCACGGACGTGCACAACCTTTTAACAAAGACAAAACTCACAACAACGACGTCCTTGCAGGACTAAAACAATGAAAAGGGCAATAAGCCCTACTCTCACAAGAGACTAATGACTCACGCTTATGTGCACCTGACCACCTATCACACACTATTCATCAATTGTCCAACCATGGACACCCAATCTCACTTAAAATGAATTGAACTCCTTATATACAAGGAGAAGGACCAACTAGGAAGCACATACAGAACTACGTCCACAACTCTAGGCGACCTCGCCACAAACGGACCGTCATACACAGTTAACATTGGAACCTTGCATACACTACCCCGCAACACCTATGCTTACCAAAACCAATCAAATAAGAGCACCAACGCTCATGTCACAGGGACACAAGGAGCAAGACTCGTGACGCCAGTCACATCAACCCACGACTCGCCAAAGAAAAAGTGCCTACCTGGTAACAACCCCCTCACTAGATCGAGAGACTAAACTGTTCCCAATTTATTTCAACTAACACACAACCCATTACCTATCTGACAACACACAACAAACGACTCACAATCCCTAGTCCGTCTTCGGATCATACCTGAAACCATCATACTCATCAGCACTAAACATCACACCATGACATCATAACACCTCCACTGTCACTCATTCCAACAACCGTTCAAACCTATTATCCCATCAAACCATCAAGTCACTACTAAAAGATATATATATATTTTTTTCCAAGCATCCTCGAGATAATATCATTGTAAACAAAGAATAAACATAACGCTCACTG
This sequence comes from Cornus florida, assembly GCF_030987335.1. Taxonomy (NCBI): domain Eukaryota; kingdom Viridiplantae; phylum Streptophyta; class Magnoliopsida; order Cornales; family Cornaceae; genus Cornus; species Cornus florida. The sequence continues at coordinate 84,579,134 of NW_026775575.1, forward strand.
CTCCCCATAACAACCACTATTTATCACCAGAAAGGATCATCCATATGTCAATGCCATGCCAACAAATCCTCAAACAAAATGAGCATAAGAATCTAAAATGCTCAACACCCAACTATCTCCTTAGAACCATAAAAAATGCAATCAATCACCACTTTCTTCCTGAATACTAGGATCACCCCTAAATTGACTTACTGTTCAAAACAAGAACCTCAAGTTTCAACACCTCATGATCATCCCTCTAAAGATAACTGTACAACTCTAATCCATTGTAAACAATAAGTTTCCACTACCAACCGCTCCTTCGGAAGTGGCGCTAACTCGACATGAAAACACACATCATTCATGATACCTGACACTATAGTCAACAACCTGTTATAAGAAAAAGAATCATACGTGGCACACTACAGAAACAGTACCTAAGAGGAAAACAAACACTACGCTAATTGGTCAATCACATAAACCATAATAGAGGACGACTACAAAACAATGGTCTCACATTGGTATCTAACTGGATACTCAAGTCATACCTACAATTGATCCATCCAACCAAACAAAAAGATATACAACTGTTATACCCCCGACACTATCATTACCCAGCCAATCGGTACAATTACTATCCAACACAATGGAATGTCCACATCGATTTCATCTGAGTTGTGTGCCCGTAGCTCGCTCAGTGTGGTAGCCTTCTGGTGCCACCTGCACACGCTCACACACACCCGCCCACAAGGCCACAATACAAATAAATCAAATAGAACAGGCCACCAAGCCCAAGAGGTCACTCCTCATCCTGACTCAACACAATCTGTGACCAATACTCTATGGTCACCAAATAACATCACACTTAGTTTCTGCCTCCTTCACTGGGAATCATAACAAAAGGTGCAACCTACTCATCCCGTCGCCAACTCAAGATTAACCTCAACTTTTACTCCCAAAACGGTAATCTAAGAGACAAATTTGCAATCTTAAACATTAATGAACTTCTAAATAAAAATCCATCCCAATAGTCTGTTCGCTACACCGAAGAAGCACAACACAAACCCTCACCCATGCAAGAAAATGAGGACTTCCGTCCAGGAAGACACCTAAGATCAAACCCTTTCACCGTTACTAGTCTCTAGGAAGAAGACTCCCAATGGAACAATGTATTCAGGTCAAACCGGACTCAGAAGATTGTGCTATTCACATCATCCTTGCTCACAATGCTGATACCCACCCCAATCATAAGTGATAACCCACAGAATTAATACAACACAGAAGTGCGTATGCTAAACAATTACCTACTAAAAATATAACACCTACACGTGGATCATTTAAATCTGTGCTACACACATATAACATATAAGCATGTGATCAAGCAAACAAATTTACACGTGGGCAATTAAACAGGTAAACAAATAAACAAGTAGACATGCTGTTTAAAAATTTAAACACTTTAGCATGTAACACATAGACAAGTAAACGATTTAGCATTCTCCTTCAAATATCTAAACACGTAACAAATAATCTCACATGCAATTACAAACAACTTCCCATGCAATCCCACATAGGCCTCCACCCGTCGTCCTAAGGTTTTCGAACCATTGCTCTGATACCATTTTGTAATGACCCAAATCCTCATGGATCAGGATCATTAAACGAGTCCTTAATCGACCCAAAGTCATCCGAGGGTAAAACGGTCTTTTCACATTAAATTTAAATATCAAGGTCCAAAAAGGGCAAGATGGTAATTTGCCATATTTCAATAAATTTAGACCTAAATGATGGAATAGTCATTTACTTGCATCACGTAACAATTAAAATAAGGTTCGGGGCAATATAGTCCTTTCGGTGGTCAAAACATAATTATTGCATTTTATTGGGTCATAAAATAATTACTTACAACATCAATGGATGCCAAAGTGTAATTTTGGGAAATTAAAATAGAGTTTAATTAAAAGGCAGAAACCGGTCGACGTATGTACACTATACGTCGACTGGTTTTGGTTATGAACAGTGGAAAAACCCACTACCGAGATACCGATCGACGTATGGGAAGCCATACGTCGACTGGTTTGGAACGTAAGTTGTAATTGATACCGGTCGACGTATGGGAAGCTATACGTCGATTGGTTTGGGACATGATACCGGTCGACGTATGGGAAGCCATACGTCGACTGGTTTGCAACGTGAGCCACAATAACCCACACTGTGAAGATACCGGTTGACGTATGGGAAGCCACACATCGACCGGTTCTGGGAAACTCTCACTTTTTTTTTTTTTCCCACTGTCCAATGATAACCCAAATACACAACATTGGTAATTCAACCACCCACGCCACTACACTCACGTGAAATTTTACCCACATTTTAACATCTAACAAAAACACAACAACCATCAATAACATAAATTACCACACGTTACTTAAATACTTCAACTGATTTTGAGTGAGTAAAACTTAATTACATTTTCTCAATAATCATGAATACAAGTTTAATTACATTCCCAAAACTATAATTATACATGTAATGGCTAATTACAAAATAGCAAAAAAAAAGTCATCTTCCAACATTTGTCAAGCTTGCGGTGGATTTTCATTCGCCATTTCCGTGCCATGACCTGAAAAAATGTAATAATATAGTGGGGTGAGCAATTTGCTCAGTAGGTGATGCTCAAGACACCCCTCTTGTGTCTCTGTGAATCCAAACATAGAATAGGTCAATGGGAATGGGGATCATACAATATCGGGGTAATACAACGTTCCAACCAAACTCTAATACAAATAATGCAATACCATGGAATGCAAATGCATGCCAATGTCGCTCCCCATTTTCTTTTCTCAAAACCATCTTTTTCAAACTGTTAATGTAACCCCCTTTGGTGACTCCGCAGCGCCGAGAGAAGGATTAGCTACTGTCCCTGACCTTTGGTGACTCCGCAATGTCATTATGGGGCCCAGATAGCTCAACTACGCTAGGGCAATCTCCCTAGTTCCCTCTAGGTTACATTAACTTACCGGCTCGTTGGTGACTCCGCAGCGACCGGGTTTTATCAAAACACTTTCATCAATATATTCTTTCCGAAAACTTCCCATTTTCTTTTCAAAATCAATTCTTCCCATTTCTTGCCCAATGTAAATGCATAGATGCATTTATGTCACACCAATGTTCATTATCTCACAATTAGCTCAAATTTAATTAGCTAACACAATTCATAAAAATATTTAAAGAAGCTACAATATGCTTTTACACAATAGAAATAGCATAATGGAATTATAAATTCAACACTTAAGCATGTCCTTCATACATCATTTATAGTATATTAGTAACACAATGAACACCAAACTCAACATATAGCATGCTTCTATATATAATTAAGTTAACACATATTCATACAAATTCACATATCCTCAATTAAGTCATTTTAAACTAAAATCAAAGCAACTAAGCATGCTAAGGCACAATTCAAGTAGATTAATTCACTAAAGCGCAAGAACTTCGTGGATTGAGAACCCCTACCTCTAGATTGCACAAAACCCTTAAAATGGTCTCCAAATTCGAATGCACAAGGAGGCACCAAAACTGAAATTGTTGGTACACACACATAGAGCTTGTCGTGCTCTCCGATTTGCCTCAAACGACACCCAAAATCTCTAAGTAATGAGAGAGGAATCCAAATTTAAAGTTTGGTACAAAAATGAAAAAGAAAAATGAAAAAGAGAAAAGAGAAAGGGAGGGTTACGGGAGAGAGAAAGTGAGAAAGCCAAAAATGGGTTTCTAGACCACTTATGTGGTTAGTGGTGGGTCCTACCAATTTTATTTTCTTTTCCCTTTTTCTTTTACTTTCATTTTACACCTCATACACATAAATGCACCTCATATAAATACCACTTAACCCATATAAATTAAAATGCACAAATGCAATTAGGCTCTACTACAATCCCTGCACACAAGACGTGAAAAGACGAAAATGCCCTTGCGGCGATAGTATCTCCGGAAATTGAAAAATGCCGAAAATCGGAAACGTTACATTTAAACATTCAAGATAAATATCAATTAGAAACAACTTAATTGAACAATAAATATACCTGAATCTGCAAACCTTTCTTCATTGAACTTGACTAATTACAATGATGAATGAATTACAAACTCTTGATTGGAACGGGAACTAAAGTATTGAATGTTGAAAGATGAACTAAGTACTGAACTGATAGTGCTAAACTGAACTTGATGAAATAAAAGCTAAGTGCTAAACTGAACTTGATGAAATAAAAGCTAAGTCTAAGTGATATGAATGCTAAAGGTTGAACTTTAGAAATGGTTTCGACCCCCTCCTTGTAAGCCCTGAGTGGGTATTTATAGAAGCCTCTATCTGGTGTTGTCCCTTTCAAACCGTTTCTCTAGAAATTAATTGATTGTAAGCTGAAAATGACTTCTCCTAACCATCTTGCTGAGCTAGTCAGGTTGACTGACTTGCACATCTCTCTATGGGTAGATACAAATGTGTCTGACATAGTATTATTGACTAAGTGGTGCATATTCTTTCATACTTGATGATTTTGGTCTTCAAGCCATTTTCAGCTCTATAGATCTGTCATGCTTGGCTTGATCTGTACATTGGCTTGGCATCATCTGATTACTGACAATTCTAACTTTTTTCATGGGATGTAGGTAAGAACCTTCCATCTGTAGTTCTGAACCTCTGGACTTTTGACATGGTCAAGTTGTCTTTTTCTATTTCAAGTTTTCTTTAGGTTTCCAGGCCTGACTTGTTTTATTCTTGAGACATTGGGATTCACAGCCGTTCTTTATTTGAATTACACCAAATATTCTTCAAGTGACTATGGCTCGAAAAGATATTATATCCATCCTAATCTAAGCTTGTCCATCACTTAGGTGTACCCTTGATCGATCACCAGTATAGACTGTTGACCATGGTTGGTCGAGAGATTTCTTAGGTCATAGTGACTGAGACTCTTGATTATGACCATAGAAAATCTTAGGTCATGATGGTTGAGAAACTTTCTTCAGCCTAATGGTCGATGGACCTCCATCAGTCTAATGGTCGATGGAACCTCCGTCAGCCATACCTCTATCAGCCTAGTGATCGATGGGACTTCCATCAGCCATACCTCCATCAGCTTAGTGATCGATGGAACCTCCATCAGCCTAGTGATCGATGGGACCTCCATCAGCCATACCTCCGTTAACCTAGTGATCGATGGAACCTCCGTCAGCCTAGTGATCGATGGAACCTCCGTCAGTCTAATAGTCAATGGACTTCCATCAGCCTAGTGATCGATGGAACCTCCGTCAGCCATACCTCCGTCAGTCTAATGGTTGATGGACCTCCATCAGCCTAGTGATTGATGGGACCTTCACCAGCCATACCTCCGTCAGTCTAATGGTCAATGGACCTCCATCAGCCTAGTGATCGATGGGACCTCCATCAGCCATACCTCCGTCAGCCTAGTGATCGATGGAACCTCCGTCATTGTTAGCCATGAGCTCAACACCTTATCTCAGTTCTAATGACCTTAAATCTCGACCTGAATTCCGACCACCATGATTAAAAATTAATTGTTCCCCTCGACGATCATGGGCTGATCCATAGTTCAGATCTCGGGTTGTTCGACCATGTGGCATGATTACTTTGGATAATATTTTAGGTGTTAACATTCACATAATGCAATTATAGTTAATTATCACTTATATATATTGAGGACATCACCTATAAACAATTCTTGGGACTTCTCATTTAACAGCCTTAGTAAACTTTCATAATAGATCGACATGGCTGCAGAGATGTGTTTACTTCATTAAAAAGCTTAAAGCTAGATTTTATTTGATGGCAATAAGGTATACGACTCTAAGAGTGAAATGATTTATGGTAAATATAACAATTCAGAATGCTCGTGATGCACATAACAAGAAGAATAGCTACTGAATGGGAGCTTCCTGATACAGTGATTCGTCCTCCAAAGAAGCCACCAGACTCCAGGAGCTAAGCTACACATAGCATTGTTGGAATCATCCTCCATGAGTCCATGAGCACCGGATTGCTGTGTTGATGCTTATGATCATACACATCTGTTTGTGGGGTTGCATGTTTTCTGAAGTTAGCATTGGGTTAACTCCTACGGACTGTACTGTACACTTTTATTATATTGAATATTAACTTTTAACTTTCCCAAAAAAAAAATTCAAAATTCAAAATGAAATATATGGCCCTTTTTTTTTTTTTTTTTTTTTTTGCATATTATTATTAATTTGTATTTATTATTTGTATAGGGATCTCAATGTTACCTTGTCGAAACAAGTGCATGTCATGATTTAGTCCTTTTAACTTACAACATAATCAAATTCGTCCTCTTACTTTCACTGTGTATGACAAACTTTTGTATGAAAGCAAACTTCAAGGATGGCCGGTATAGTGCCGCAGTGCATCCAGTATCACAACAGAACCGCAGGTATAATGGCCAATACCGGCCGGTTCCATGAGACTACATTGAATTCTCAAGCCTCTACATGTTGCTCTTCATAACTATTGCTTTTAATATTTACTTTCATACATTACTCTTCTGATGTGGGAACAAGCTCTATGCAATAACATAAAGGAATGAACAATGGAAAGAAACTAAATCAAATAATAATAAAGGAATGAACAATGGTAAATCAAATAATAATAAAGGAATGAACAATGGAAAGTAACTAAATCAAATAATAATAATAATTGAAAGCAAACTAGGCTACCATTTTCAACTCGCAACATCCTCTACTTGGGCCACTTGGATACTTTCCTGGCGGGCGTTTAGTGTGACATCAGATTAAGGAGTGGGTTTGATACCAACTATAATGAGTGTTCCATGATCTGATCCAAAAACTTAAAACTATTAGGTGGGACTAATACATAACCCATATATACTCATTTCACTTCCCATCTGGATCAGTTGTGGGACAAACCTCTAACAACTAGCCGGTACAAGTTGAGGGTGAACGTAAAATTTCTAGATGAAGCATTTTTGGTAAATCTCGACATTTTTTATGAAAAAATTACTATTGATGCAATATCGTTTTATACTAAAGTATATTTTAATAAGTTGTACACACAAATTTCGTATATGCAAAATAAAGAATTAAATATGGAGCAAATAATAATTTTATTAATTTTGTAAACCTAATGGACACAGTCCACTGTGAATATCTTTACAATAAAAAGGGTGTATCTTGTTGAGAGTCCTCTTCAAGTCTTTGTTGTTGAAGAAAACTGAAAAAAGTTTCTGATAGAGGGCCGAAAGGAATTGATCTTGAACAATTTCGTTGATGATACTTTGGATTTATCTCATTGTTGAGAAAAAGCAGCACAGTTTCAATATGTTTCTTGTTCTTCGTCTTTAGGGCATTAATTTTGAAATTCACCCAGCTAGGCCCTGGGAAACTAGTTGGACAGTCAGATTTGAGAATGTGATGTAAAATATTGAGATCAGTTTATATAAATATTCGAAAAATTAGGTCAGGATGTAGCACAGATTTGCATCAAACCAAAACTACTTTAGCCCAGATACTTTTTTGGTGCCATGGATCTAAATCAGTGAGCTATTACGCTTTCTTGATCAAAGAATGGTTGCTTAACTCCAAGCCCACCTCCTGATTGCCATCACTCGATCACTTGATGATGACTTTTTGTTTCTTTTATTTCAAAATTATGGAGTCCAGTTGAAAGTAATAATTTCTTTTATCCAAATTATTATTGCAAGACTTCAATGATTTTGTGATTTTCACTACCATTAAGTTCTTTCCTTGATTCCAAATTATTCTTGTAAGACTTCAATGATTTAGGCCATGAATAATCGGTCATCCATGGGTTTGCCACGTTACTATTACGCATGACAAAAGTACGTATTTCAGCTTCATGCAAATTCCATGTACTTATTAGTTTAGATGGTGTGATATCTTCTCTCAAAATAAGAGGTTAGGAGTTAGAATTCTACTAAGAGCAATATTATGAATGCTTACGTGTTTGCTTGAATTATTCAGGCAAGATATATGTATTATTATTATATATAAGCAAAAGTATATGTATAAAGAAAAAAAGAATACACATCCTATATAGGCCGGAGAATCCCTAAAAAATAATAATAATAATAACAATAAAATAAATAAAATAAAATAAAATAAAGGACCAGGCACTCAAAAGGCTGATCAAACACAGCCACAGAAAGGAAGACCCTTAAAACCCAAAAAGGGCGCATAAACAAGCCCATTTAGTTCAGCTGACCGTTAAACCAGTTACCGTTAGACTCAAAAACCAACTTGGACTTTGGCTCTTCAAATTGTGAATTCATTTGTTAAAAAGTTATTCGATATGACATTAAAGAGAAACACAGACAAGTGCAAAACACAAACACAAACCAGCACTCGTGATGTCCAAGTTTACACATACATATTGAAAATTCTGAAATTATTAAAGCTAGGATTCACTTAACAAAAAGTAAAAACATAGAAAACGAAAACAGCAGTAATCATCAACAATAGTCAGCAAGCTCACAATTTCAGTAAAGATAATTGGCAATGGGTCCGGAAGAGAGTAGTAATTGAGATCCATCGATCACTTGTCTTTTCAAACACCTTGCAGTGTGGGTGTGGGGGGAACTTTTGTTTTGGATTTTCGAGTAAAACACAAAAAAGTGGTTTTAAAACCACTATACCGAGGAACAACAGGTTCTATTTTCTTGACAATGTACTTAAAAGTTTGCAAGGAGGATAAATAGAGGCATGTATGAGAAAGCAAAGACAGTGACAGGAAGGAACGCAACGGCACACAAGGCGATTTTAGTCCACTGTTCCTTGTTATGTATCATAAGAGCGATGGTGGCCGCGAATGATAACATCATCATTGATACAGACATTATCAAAAATGTTAACCCTAACAATAGTTTTTGTGGAAGGGAGTTTTTGAAGTCACTCAACCGAAAAGCTGATGTGAGAATTGACAAAAATATAACTAACGAAGTTAAAGTGCATGTCAGGGAAAGGACATCAGTGATGGTAAAGATGACAAACAAAGGTTGGTTGAGAAGTATTGGAGCGCCTGTCTGATCATTTGAACCTCCGGGTACCGTGTAGGCCGCGGCAAAGGCAACAGTGGCAATGAGCACAGCAACAAGAGAGCTTTATTCTGACGTACGCTTTAACCATTCTTTGGCCTCCGAGTGAAGTTTTTCACTCTTCAGAGCAAATACCTGTTCAGCAGTTTGCCCCTTACAGTTGACATGGTTGAAGAAATGCTCTGAGCAGATTTGCTTTACTCGCTGCATTCAAACACAATTGTTTCAAGTGAGAGCATTAATAATACCATTTCCTGGCACAATAATAAAAGTTTGGACAGACAAATGTTTGTCTTGGATCTTTTTTTCTTAACATGTACACAGGTGGGAAGAATCAGCATTGTGTAATTAACTAATATATGAGTAAGTAAATAAAATGTAGAAGTTACAGAAACCCCGAAACTGCCTATTCAGTACCTAAATTTTAAGTAAAAAGGTGATATTGGAGTTGAAGGAAGTACGATGTCATATTATTTACAACAATAAATGGAACCATAGAAGTGAAAATGCATACCTCAAATAAGAGCAAATCCTCTTGCAATTGGAGAAGAAGGTTTCCCTTCGTCTCTTTAAGTGTATTATGATCTTCTTCATTGTCTCTACTGTTGGGATTTATATGCCCTGGCATAGCAAATTCCTGTTTGGATTAATTGATATATGTTCCTGACGTTTCTGAAATATTTATGTTTTATACAATTGGTGAATTCAATGTATTATGTTTCGATTCACTATGAAATTGATAGTGTCCATGTAATTACAAGAAATATTTATATATATGTATGTGATGGCAATCAATGCATGATATATAAATAGTAATTATAAATTGTTCATAGTCGGTAATTATGGATGGACTCATAATTAATTAAGACTTGAACTGGATCCGCGTTAGGTTGAGATATATTGCGAGAGCCGTCGTATGCAATTACTCCCTATCACCGTCATGGCATTTGACTCTTAAGCATGAGAAAAGTATAGACTCTTTTATTAATTAATAATTACTTTGATTTGTTCGGCGGATTCTTCGGGATCCTTAGACCGACACTTTGGGTAGTTATGTAATTAATAGTTAGAGGGTTATATTTTCAATATTTGCATCATTGCTACTTGTATTTATTTTGTATTGATTATGGTTGATCACAAAGTAAATTCGAAGGCCTTCGTGTGTTTTTAGACAAAATGATTTATTATATATTTATTTATTTAAATTATTATTTTTGTCAAACAAATGTTTTATTGTGATCGAGCCAGAAATAATCAAAGGTACCAAAATAAATATATTAATTAAGTAGTCGGATTGATGGCTATATTTATCCGATAACTAATTATGCATAGAGGGGTCAAAGTGCAATATTGACTTAGAGGTTATTTATTATTTAATTGGAGTTCAATTAATTTCTTTTAGTGGAGTAGAAATTAATTTATGAATTAATTGAATTGGGTCCATGGACCGGGCCAATTATTAATTCATTGTAGCCAATAAAATAATAGGCCCAATGGATTCTCACTCATAGCCCAACTTGATATTGGAATCATATTAGATTTGAGACATATGAATTAGAGATGGAGAAGGATTTGTTGTTTCCTTTTCTTTATTTTTATGTTGCCTATAAATATACATGGTCTATGTATATGTTAGGGGGTGATTTTTATGAGAAGGAAAAAGGAATAAATTTTCTCTCTCTAGAAAATTAGGGTTTATGGTCTCATCTAATAAAGGCTCCCACAAGCCTAGTTTTCCAAGGTAATTCATGGAGGCTTATGAGTGATTCCTAAAGGCAAAATAATTACCAAGAAGATGGAGATCCAAGGAGAAGGCATCTTGCTAAGGGATCTACAATAAGTGAGAACATTCACTTTAGAGGAAAGTTTTAAAGGTTTACTCAGACCTTTGATGTAAGTATTCAATCCATTAATTGAATGATACATCATATTTTTATTTTTGCATAAAACTTGTCTCTATGTGATGAATCAAGATTTATGAATCAAAATCTCTCGAAATTTTTTTAAAACTTGCACGTTTCCCAACATCTACAACAATTGCAGTGATTGCAATTCAAATTCTTTTCACTTTCTTCCTTGTCTCTAACCTTGCCCTGACTGGAATTCGATTTCTTTTCACTTTCTTTTATCTGTTCAATCGTGAATTCAGTCTTCTCACCAACCAAGTGCAGAATAGAATTCCCATCATTGTCGGTCTTTTGTATTAGCTTCCTAACTGAAGTTTTAATCTTTTCCACCTTATCAAAGATCTCTATTCTGCGGTACTTGATAGCTATGTGCAAAATAGTACGCCCATCACCATCTACATACTCAACTGCCTGAGGGTACAAGTTGAGTATTTCCTCGACAATGTCCACACAGCCTGATTTAGTCGCCAAAAATAATGGTGTTTCGAGATTCTTCGGCGGTTTCTGCTCATTAATCTTTATTTCTGCTCTTCCATCCTTTTGGGCCTCACCACCCTCAGCTTTTGTCTTTGGTAGATATTGGGATGACTGTTCCACAGCATTAGTTTTCTTCCATGATGTAGTATCCTTCTTAACTAAGAATTTGGCGAGTTCCTTAGCTAATTCATATGTTACCTTTTCCTTTAGAATTTCTTCCCACAAAGGCATTGTCCAACCATCTTTTAAAGAAATTAAAGTCAGTAACGTTGCCATTCAAAAAAAAAAAAAAGTCAGTAACATTGATGGGATTAATTATAAAAATATTGTACTTTCTATTCTATACGTACCTTGACGTTGTATTACACGAGCAGATTCTTTTGAAAAACCTGAAAAACAAATTTTTTTTTTTTTTTTTTTGAGTTTTTTTGGCCGTAAACCTTATAACTTAATCAGATTAATATATATTCAGCTTAATTAATTAAGCTTTTAATTCGTAAAGGTATCTCAAGAGTTCACATCTCCCTCTCACTGTGATAATACTAATAATTGATGCTCATTTTGATAATGCTATTAATAATCAAGTTGCAGCGGCTCAAATTTTAAGATTAAATGGTGAATAAAACAGTACATATATATATATATATAAATGGGATCGTGTGCTCGAATAATGCAGTCAGTCGGCCCACCACTAAGTGCTGTCTCCTTTTCTGATGGAAAGTAGACATCTGATGAAGGAAATACTGTTGAATCAAAGACTTTTTGGAAAAGTTCTTTGTCTTCTTCTGTCGGCAGGATAAGAGGAATCTTTACTTTTTGGGTGGATTCATCTTGTCCTTCAAATGTCCTGTGAGAGAGTCCCAATAGTCTGCTATTGAAATTTCGTCTTCAGAATTAAGATCTTCATTGGGATCTTGTGCATAACCTGCTAGACAAGAAAACTGATTACCGTCTTGGCTGGTCTGGCTAGAGACTGACGCCATGGATGCATCATCTCTTACTGTAGGAGTGGAGGATTCAAAGGATTTAACAAATTTATTCCTCATAAAATCCATGCATTTAACCATTAAATCAGCTTCAGTAATTAATGGTTGTTATTTTCTGATCATATCTTTAACAAGTTCAAATGGGTTAAAGATTTCGGGTTCTGGAATAGTTAACTTTGGAATTTTATCCATATATTCCATTGTTTTCTTTCTGATCTGATGGAGGAGGGCTTGAGTAGGTTCTTGAGTCATGCCTGACCACCATCTGTAATAAAAGATCCTCTGGAGGACCGGTAACTTGTCAGTGGTATAACCACATTGGAAATCCCATTTCCAAATCCAAGGGATTCCAAATTCAGTAAAGAACAATAGGGTGGATTTCCCTACAGGAATATTATCCTGTCCCCGTAATTGGGGATGAAATTGTTGCCATGGTAAATATAATTGACTGATTGATTCGGGCAACATATCCAGATCAGGGCCAAATATAGCCCACCAGGGTATAACCCAGTTTGGGAAATCAGCCTTAACTGATTGGGGGCATATCTTGAGGAACCAAGAATGCTTATGCTTCGGATTTTGATAAAAGAACGAATATGTCCAAGCTGAGATATAATCCCAATAATTGTAACTATGACCATAGGATATTTTCCTTGGCAAATTGGGATTTAATCCCCAGTCACTAGGCCGTATAAGCCTCTTAAAGATAGCTTTACTATAAGTAAGAGGACTATCTTTGGAATTCGGAAATTGCTTCGTGTGGTTGATCTCCACAGAGGAAGTTTCAGTAAGAATGGCTTCATAGATATATCTATGGCGACCATCCGGTGCAGCATATTGTTGAGTTTGGAAATATCTGGATTTTACTTCCCAAGGATCTGGCATCCATTGCTCATCTTGAGAATCCAGTACCAATACTGTTTGGATATACCTTTGATTAGGTATCCATGGAGTTTCTTGTTCAAGAACCTCTTTCATGGTTGATTTCTGATGGTTTTGCTGGGTACTGCTGCTTCCTTTAGCAGGAGTTTGGAGCAGATCAGCAACATGCTCCAAATATGGAAACTGATCATCAGTGAGTGGTATAACCACTTTGGCCTTAGCCTTGTTTTTGCCACGAGCCTTTGGAGTATTACCCCGGCCCTGCCCATGGGGGGGCTGATTCATGAACCCTGCAAAAATTCACGAGTTAGAAAATCAGGTAAAGAATTAGAACTGCCTTTAATATATTCAATAGAAAAATCAAAAGCAGATAAATCAGCTTGCCAACCAGCAAATATCTGTTTGGAAACTAAATTCTTTACATCTTTTTCCAGTACTTGTTTAGCAGCACTACAATCAATGCGTAACAAGAATTTCTGATTGATTAAATCATCTTGGAATTTATAAATGCATTTAACCAAAGAAAGAATTTCCTTTTTGATAGTTGAATAATTTAATTGTGCATTTTTCCAAGTTCCTGAAGTGAAGCGAACAAGCTCCTCTGTTCCTGTGTTCGGATTTTTCTGTTTAAGAATACCACCGTATCCGATATTGGAGGCATCTATTTCCACAATTTTGAACCATGAAGAATTAGCTAGAGCTAAGCAAGGAATTTGTTTGGCTCTGAGTTTAATCTTCTGGACTGCCTTGGTGTGTTCCAAAGTCCATGGGGAAGGAGATTTCCTTAACCTGGTATACAAAATTGCTGTGTCCTGTGCAAGATCTCTGTAGTGATTGCGAATATAATTCAAGCTACCCAGAAATCTTTGAAGTTGAGTTTTGTCCTTTATTTCATCTGGAAATTTAGAAGCAAACTCAATACTGCGATTAATAGGTCTAATTTTCCCATCACAGATTTCATGACCAAGAAAACGGACCTTAGTTAAAAACAGTTTTAGTTTAGGAGCAGATACTACTAAACCACTTCGGTAAATGACATCTTTGAAAATTTTCAAGTGTTTATAATGCTGATCGATTGATTTTGAGTATATGAGAATATCATCAATATAAACAATAGAAAATTCAGTATAAGGATTAAATATGTCATTCAAAATATGTTGAAATTCTGAAGGGGCATTTTTTAATCCAAATGGCATTACTGTCCATTCATACTGTCCGAAAGGTACGCAAAAGGCTGTTTTGTACCTGTCTTCTTCTGTAATTTGTACCTGGTAATATCCAGATTTAAGATCAAATTTAGAAAAGATCACAGCAGATTGTAACCTATCTAAAAGATCTTTGATGTTGGGAATTGGGTATCGGATCCATCTTAAAGTAAGATTAAGTGGCCGATAATCAATAACCAATCGAGGAATTCCTCGTTCTTTTTCAGCATTTTTATTGACATAAAAAGCTCTGCAACTCCAGGGGGAGTAGCTAGTAGTGACAAGCTTCTTAGCCATTAAAGAGCTGATTTCAGTTTTACATAATTCCAAGTAGTCAGCTTTCATGTGGCTGGGACTAGCTTTAGAAGGAATCATGCTATCGGTAAACCCCTTTTCATAGGGTAAAGAAACAATATGCTTCTTTCTGGCCCAAAAAGCATTAGGAATCTCACTACAGATTTCCTTTAGAAAGTGTTGCCGTAGTGACTCAATTTTCTGTTGCTCAGTGGGTTGTACCAATCTTTGATTAATTGCTAAGGAGGATACCTCCTTTTGCAAATAATTCAGTTGTTTTTCCTTAAAGATAATATTATCTCTAAGAGCATTGATATGCTTATTTACTGGTGGGGTCAAGAACTGGAAAGTAATTGACTGGCCATGTAAAGTAGAGCATATTCCATGAGAATCAATTTTCCCAATTGGCATAATCAAAGCTAGAAAGGGAGTGCCCAAAATAACTTGTTGTGCCATGTTTCGGATGAGTAAGAAAGTAGATGGTAGACAAATACCTTCTTTACAAATGAAAACATGATTAAGTTTATACTTAATCTGCATCTTACCTCCACTTGCACTGGTAAGACCTTGAGTGGTTTTCTCAAAATATTGAGTAGGAACCAATCCTTCCTGTATGCAGTTCATGTCTGCACCACTATCAACTAAGGCAATTGCATTAGTGATTGTGTACTCCTGATTAATTACCAAATTGATAGATATATACCATTTTTGGTAAGTAACTTGATTCAAGAGTTGAAGATAATTAGTACCTTCTGATTGAGGAACTTCATCATTGGATGATGAAGATGGAATTGCAGATTTTGCTTTTAAAAGAGTAATTTCTAAATCCATCGTAGTCTGACGAGACTTTAATTGACGAATTTCTTCTTTTAAAAGATTAATCTCCATTCTAAGATCAGGGAGATTAGCAGGACGAGAATTTTGTCCTTGGTGTTCTAATCTGCTTAGAACTTCTTTCATGCTGTAATGATTTTCTGCTCGCAGAAAATTTGGATTATCCGTATCCTCATTAGATCTTGCCAGAGCAGAACCTATTTCAAAGACTTTCATCTTGATTTGAGGATCCTGGATATGATCTATAAGATCCAATAAGGATTGTTGAGTTGAAGTTAAAACATTTAAGCTTAACCCATTCATCTCAACAATTGCCTTATAATAATCATCATGCGAAGGATTACAGGAACATCTAGGGTTTTCAATCTCTGTTTCAGAGGAAGAAGAAGACTGTAATTCCATGACAACATCTCCGTAATCACTTGATGATTCTGGTTCAGAAGAACTAGTATTAAGTAACAATTTACTTAATTGAAGTCTCAGTTCCTCTTCTATGTGAAGACTACTGAGTTTCTCCTTAGTTCTACATTTGTTTGCATAGTGGCCAATACGTCCACATTTGAAACATTTAGCCTTAGCTTTGGGCTTTCCTTTACCCTTTGCTTTAGGAGTATATTTCCTTTTAGGCTTAGTATACTGTCTAGAATTATCCTTTTCCTTTGAATAATTCTTTCGTTTGGAATACTTCCTTTTATAAGGTTTTTCAACCTTATTTCTTTTCCTAGGTTTAGGATAAGATAAGGGAGTCTGGTAGGCAAATTGATCACAAAATTCACCTACTTCCTTTCGACCAGTTAATCTTTGGGATTTTAACTGGGATTGTAACTTCAGGTCATTACAGAGAGCTAGACCTTCCTGGATTACAATGTTGACTAATCCACCATAGGTATAGTTGCTGTAAGGGATAGAGATACCATTATTCATATCTCTAAGCTTTTTCCTGATTCTTTCAGCAAAGAAGGTTGGTAAACCATCTACAAATTTGGCTTTCCAGTGCTCATGATTTGCATCATTGAGCTGGAGAACCTTTGCCAAGAATACATCTTTATACCATCGGAAATGAGTTAAAGATGGACATCTTAGATTTTGTAGAAGTTCACGACTTCGTTCACTATTAGCACCTTCAGGGCCAACAAAATGTTGGATAATAGTGGTAATGAGTGTGTAAACCGCATCAGGAGCAGGGCCTGATTGTTGAGTAGCTTCATCTTTAACAATCTTGGTAGCAGAAAAGATTTCAGCTTTCTGAATGTCAGTGAGAACATTATCCCACCATCCTTTAAGGATTCCTGTAAAACCAGCAACGACAAACTTAGCAATGGTTGGGTCAGTATTGTTGTTGATTTTACAAACTTGGCTATACATCAATATTTGATGAATAACCTCGTAAATCTGATAATCAGATTTGCCATCTATGTTCCACTCATAAATGGTCTTGCCATGAAAAGATTTCTGTGTATGAAAATAATCTTCTTCATACAAGATATCTTGAGGTGTGGGTCTAGGATAATAATATCGACTCGGAGCAGGAGCGGTATTAGAGTGGATATTCTTATCATAGACAATTCTGTTGAACTCAGGCATCTGAGTAAAATCATTTTGGAATACCTCAATATGAGGTAACACATTTTCAGAATCAGAACCAATTTCAGATTCATCATGGGATAAAGTCTGAATTTTGAGTCCTTGAATTTTCTGAGTAAGAAGAGTAAGAAATTCTTCATTCTTCTTAGGATGTGTCAGATTGAAGCCTTGAACTTCAATTGCAGGTTTCACCAATGCTTTGGATAAGGAAACTTCTGGAGGAGAAGTTTTCACAGAAATACACTTAGTATTAATTGTATTTAATACCGTGTCTATTCCCGTTTCAATTCTCCCAAGCTGGGACCCTATCGTTTGTAAGCAAACATTAGTATAATTGTTCTGCCTGTAAACATGAGTAATGTCTTTTCTAGTAGCATTACAGGATGGATCAATTATTCTAGGTTGGCTATAAGCCTTGGTTTCCACTTTAGAACCACTGTCAGGGTCAATTCTTTTCAGAATTAAATGTTCAGGGGGAGGATGGACAGAGTGGAAAACCTTATCTTCAGATGTGGTCCATGGTTTGAGAAAATCATCCAATATGTTGATATTAACAAGAGAATGATTGGTCATGTAGAACCAAGAAACAAAAGGTATAACCATTTTGCGTTCTTGTAGAAAGTCATAAAATTGGGTTTTAAAAAGTTGTAATTGATTTTGGTCAAAACTTTTGAAATACCAATTTCTGAATCCTTTATATTGATCCTGTTGAAATTCAGTATTAATGGCAATTCTATCAGGGACAAAATCCATTAAAACTAATATTCATGAGGGTCATTGATGTCTGTGGGATCTTCAAACTGATCCTTGACAGATTCATTTCCGATTCCCATTTCAGATGGAGTTGGGCTGAATTCAATTCCAAATTGGCGACGAGACATACCTATTGGTGCTTTCTCGTATACTCCTCTTGGAATTTGATTCGGAGATTGTTGTATTCCTTTCAGCTTGAGCTTGGAATCAACTGCTTCAGGGAGTCCTTCCTTACGGTAATCTGACGAGATCGAATGTCGAGAAGGAGGACAAGAAACATGGTAAGGAAGATGACTTCCTTTAGATGATGTAGATCTGGATAGATCTATGGATTTTCTGAAATTCAGAAAAACATCACCATCTTGGTCCTGAATAACACAGTCTAAGCTATGATTAGCGATTGGCTGTGCTGGGACGGCATTAGAAATCGTCCAGTGTTCAGGAAATGTTATCTCACTCCAAGGAATCATCCTTTTTGTGGCAACATTTGATGTGTACATGTTGGTATCACATAACGCTGTTACTCCTTTAGAGTCTTTGCGTATGGCATTGGGACACATAGTATCAAGTACTTTGTAATGGATGCGATAAATAACACTTATCACTTCTGATCCAGGTAAGTAATCATATCCATAAGTCTGAACCCTAAGACTAACCGCCTCATGGATATTTTTATCTGTTAAAGATAAATTCAGACTAGGATAGACATTAAAATAAACCGGTCCATGACATAGACTGGTTTCCAGTGCACCCATCAAGGAAGGGTGAAATTTCAGACATCGAGCATCCCTAAGGGTTGCTTGAATGCAGGCATCCATCCCTAACAAGGTTAAAGGTTTAAAAGCAATTTGAATTAAACCTATATGGATGTACTTATATTTATGCATGTGCCTCTGAAGGTCACGGGAAGACAATAACTTAATTATTGTATCCTTAGTGCTTAATTGCATGGTCTGTTCCATGGTCTTAATAGTCCATAGATCAGCTAAATTAAGCATTCCGATTTTGTAAATGCTTTTTGCACTTACTGGAGGGATAGTCCATCTGTTCAATTTATTTTGAACATTGGTCCATTCCACTACTTCAGTATTTTTTACCAGTTCTGAATCCTGGTTGTCCTGTAGTCCTGAAGAGGAGGACGAAGATGGTTGTAACATGTCTGTTAATTATTGTTAATGCTTTAAGGTCTGCAGAGTATAAATATTATAATATTATATAGTGAACAGTAAGTTACTATTCTGTCGTCGTTCTGCTTAAGAGAGATTCTATTACTCGTCTGTCAACGATTTACTGGAAACAATACCCTGTGTAGCAATTTAATGCAAAAATGGGTTAAACATTCCAACGCGACTTTTGGACGACCCATAATTGAATCTGGGATAAACATAATTCAGACAGAATAATATTCATATTGTTCAGTACATAATTACGATAAACTATTATTTTGAATGAAAAATTAATGTATCTCACATTTGTAGATAAGACGCTTCAAGTGTCCTGCATTCCTGCCTTGAAATGCCGATGAATTACGTGAAAGGTGTTGAAGAGCAGTCATCCCAACTTCGTCTCTTTCAGCAACTAAACATTCATACTTTTTTGCAATTTTAAGGGCCAATTCTGTCCATATTTTTTTATAAAATATGTTGGTCATAAAAAAAGGAAAAATTAAAAAAAAGAAGCAGCAACTACTCTCAAGTTGATAACAAAACCAGGTAACTTAATTAATTTATAAAGTCAATCAGGCAATTCAATAGCTTGATTGTGCCAAAAAAAAAAAAGCATCATATTTACCAAATCCAAAATGCAGGATCCAAACTCAAACATAGAGCCAGAGTAGATTAAAGGTTATGAAATTAGCTAGAACTTAGGAACTCACTAAAATGCCCTGAGATAACCGCAGTGTGAAGTATTGTGCTATTGTTCGGCTTCTGATAATATGTAGTCCTGAGCTCTTCTTCACTTTGGCCACGTCCATGAACTTCCCTATCAAGAAATGCAAACATCTGATTTCTTCCAAATTTGGCTGCACGGAAAAGAGCCGTCTCTTCAAATTCGTTGCGCATACTTAACAACTGGGGTGCCATTTCTAGCATTTTCTTGGCAGCTGGGACTAATTTGTTGAAGGCAGCTGCCTCATGGAGGATTGTGTTGTTAACAGCATTTGGACGGGTCAGTTTTTGGTATTCATACTCAGGCAACATCTCTAGTAAATGAATTACTAATTGATCTTGTACCGTGTATGCGGCCATATGAAGGACCGTGTCATTGTGTATGGTTAGGACATGCAACGGACCATCTGGATACTTATCACGTCTTCGACAGAGCTCAAGCACCTCGTTAGCCTTTTCATTCTTTAGAGAATTGTAAAGCTTTGCATTGTCTTCATCACTAACAATGGCAGACTGAGAATGCTCCATTTGCCGGATGTACTTGTTATACTGGGACTATGAAAACACACATATATTTGCTTGTCTATGTCATTATGTCTATATGTCAATTTATATACGTGACATATAGACACACACACAGAGGTATAATCAATTGGGACATCTCAGCAAGTGCACTCTGCTGTAATTCCACTTTGGTCTGCTGGTATCAAAATATAGTAATTATTCCTATTTCCTTTAATAATAAATCAGTTTTATTCCGACTACTTCACTAGCTCTAATGTGAACCAATTTTATTTAATGTTACATTGTTTATGAGGGAATTAATTCTTTATTCTCAGGCCCTCTTGTATGGGTACTTTTTAATGCTAGAATCAAGAAATATCATCTGGTTATGCTAATCTTTTAATATCACTTCAGTAACAAATTAACTTCCACGAAAAGATTAGCATCCAATAGTATGATTACTCGCAAAACAGAGTATTCCTTTAAATCATGTCATTTATCATTGCTGTTCTTTTAAGCTATGTGATGCACACTTCACATTATAAGAATAACTTCTCAACCATATTTGATTCTTTTGCAATCCTTATTGATTGAGCTTGTAAATTTTTATTTTTCTTTTGTTAAGACTTAAGGGGTTGTAAATTAATCGTAAGCCATTGTTCCCATATTTCAGTAATAAATTTCAGAAGACACGTACACTGTACTTTTGAAATTAATGAGCATTTACTAATTACTACACTGGGAGGAAAAGTTTGGACACACGTTTAAACTCTTGTGTTGTTTTTAATCAAAGTTACTAATCTTAAAATTAATTCAGATCCTCAAAGGTCATTTCCAGTGATAAATAAATTGCGTACATATAAAGGAATAAAAATAGAGAGTAACTATGTTAAAAGAATGGTCGAAAAGAATGTTGCCCATTTCAAGTCGAGGTTAAAAGCAAACTCTAGATAAGGCATTTATGGTATTTAAGTATATTAGATATAAGTAGAATTCAAAATCTCAAAAAAAAATAAAAAATGCAGAAATACCATTCTACTTCAACAACAAGAAAGCAGCCATCATCAAGCCTTATTAATGCAGTTTCAATTTCACTTCTCAACTTGTCAGTAGTCTAGCGGTACCGGACCCCTACTCTATAAAGGAATGTCAGGGTTCAAGTCTCAGTCGAGACATGTGTGTGTGAGTAACTAAGAAGAAAAATAAAAAGAAGAAAAGAATTTCACTTGAGAAGAGCATGGAGTGAAAAATCTTGATTAATTTGTTCTTCATTGTGTTATTGAAGTACATAGGTAACCTGTCTTTTTCTAGAATTGGCTTTCAAGTACATATATTTTATTTTTTGAGATGTTATCTAATAAATGGTTTAATCATTTTTTGTGGAACATCCAAATAATTCTAAGACTCTTATTTTGTACTATGTTGAAATGAGGAAAATTATGAAACATGTGAAGGCATTATCGCCTAAGATGAAAATTAAGTAACACCAAATCTTTAGGGCAAAAATGAATTTAAAAAAAAAAAAAAAGGAGTAAAATTTCTTGCTACTTTCCATTTGATTTCTCGACACTTAAATTACAATTTTGATGCTTCACTTTTCATACAACAATAACAATCAAGCCTTTTCTTACGTAATTACTTAGGGTCAGCTACGTGAATCTTATATTTTTATTCAACTCTATAATTCTTGCTTATTAATTGGTTAGAATATAAACTGACTTAATAATCAAAGTGTGAATGCTTTTATGATGATCAGAGTTTGAATATTTCTGTAGGCTGGTAATTAAGGCATTTCTTTGTACATTGGCCCTCAGGGGTATAGCAGTGTTGCAAGGACCAAGAAGATAAGCCCTTCTTGCTTTTTCTCCTGACTGGAATGATGCGTATGTTGTAAGGCCAATACACGTTCTCTAAAACTCTAAAGGATATCAAAATGTCAAACCCAAATCAGTGGCGAATTTTTGGGTTTTTGAAACTTGGAAGTTGTGATACCCCTCGATTCTAGAGCCACGGGTGATCAAGTTCGAGCACAGAATACAAGGGATATCATACAATTAATATTTAAACAAACATTTGAATACAAAAAGAATAATAAAGAATAAATAAATAATAAGCTGAAAGGAAAACTAAATAATAAATTCTTATTTAAAAAAATCCTCAAATAAAAAAATGATTAAAAACCCATAATAAAATCCTCCAATCTTCTGATACCAGTAATTAATTAAACTACAACTCAGGAATCCATACTGTGGACCCCTAATAATATCCTAACTGAAATAACTGAATCGAAATAAAAATAATAAGTTACTAATGAAGAAGAGTCCTACGTAGAGTCGGAAGAATGAATGGCTGTCTCTGCTCGGTACGAACAATCTCTAAGACTGGAACTGACGAACACCTGAAAAATAATGGTGGGTCAGGCCCACATACAAGTTCTAATCTACTACATCCCAAACAGAGACCCGATACACATACACATCCTAATTAATTCAACAATACCTAAATAGTTCATATATAGATATATATACACACTAAAGGAACCTCACTAGACTATAGAGTTGTCTCAACCTGAATAGTAGGCAACATGCAAAATGCACATATAGTGGGCATGAGTACCTAGACCTACCAGGGTACACAACCACACTATATCTAGCTACACATCCCTGGCAATATACGCACCCTAACCACTGATCCTGAGACTCAAGCTCATATCATGGCATATAATTCTATATGTAAAATCCATCATATCCAACCATCCAAATAAACTATCCAATTATTATTTCAATAATATGTCATCCAACTATTCCGTTGACCTGACACGAATAAGTAGGACTTAACACTGTGGTTAATCCGTTCCATTATTAAAAATAGGTAGGACTTAACTCTTAAGTTAATCCGTCCCTAATATGCCCCCATCCCATAATGGTGCATTAATCCATATCACAACCAAATAAAAGTTTCCAATTCAAGGATAATGTAAATAATATTTACATTTAATAATCCAAATAAATATGATATAAATCTTATATACATCCTTTGCATTTACTTAAGCAAAAATATCAATTCTAATTAGCATGCATTTAATTTACATCACAACAAATTAACATGCATCTCGACTAAATTGTACATCTCCATGTTCTGATTAAATTAATTTAAATCTAAACAATCGATTAAAATAATTTAATCCAACAATATTTAATTAATTTATTCTTTTAAAATAATTAAAACCCACACTTAGCCTATACTTTAAATTGTGCTTTTAAAATCCTTCATACACAAAATCATATAAATACTATTTCAATTGTTTTAAACAATTAAAATAAACCACTCATTCCTTAAATATCCTGGCAGTAAATTGTAACTTCATAATAACCCAAGTTTCTATCATGTTATATTAGGCATGCCAACCCATAACGGATTTAATTTAGCCAATTTAAAATATTTAAAACTGGTCCCAAAATATCAAACAGTGTAAGAAACCCATAAAATTCCTCTCACGGGCTAAATCGCCCCTTATGGATTGATGCATCAAATTCCCAAAACATGCTAGAATTTTACAAACCCAGATACAATACCTATACATACCAGAATTTTCGATTTTAATATACAAATAGGTTCATTTAATTTAATTAGCTCATCCTGGAATTAATTAAAGTATGTATAGAATACAAGTCAAAGGAGAAGAGTAAGAAAAGAAACTTGCCTTAAAGATTTTCATATTGAAAACCCAATTATTTTCTCTACTTTCTCCCCTAAATCCGGCGACACCCAATTCTCTTCCTTCTCTCTCTTTTTCTCTTTCTTTTCTTCTATTTTCTCCCTTTTTCTCTCGACTTTCTCACTGGCGCCGCTCTCTGTTATTATCTCTCTGTTTCGTGACTTCTTCTCTCCCCAGACTTATATCACTTTACATATATACATATAAATAATATATAATCCTAACCCTAGTCAACATAATAACAAACCCAGCCCAACCTAACGACCCGTCAATTACAAGTCACAGACATGCCAAACTAATGATACAAAAGTTTTCATATAATAATAATAAAAACAAACATCCTAATTCTATTATAAGACATGGCCTCCGTACAGACCTAAAGCATCTAATACTAAAGGACAAATTTGATTCCTAAATTGGATTCCTAAAAGTTATTAATATAACACTTGAATAAACAAAAATATAAACTATAATAATAAAGATATAATAACTAACTGTGTATTATATACCTTAATTAGTATTTCATGATTTCATCCTTGAATACATCCATGTATATAAATATACATATATATAAACTATACTAATAAAACTTACGAAATAAAATACCCGTAAATATATACATATATATCCGTATATATATGTACACAATCCATGGGTAATTATCCGTACCCATTACTCCTCCTATCCAAGTAATCCATGGGGCCTAATTGGTAAACCCATTACTACTATCCAAGTTCAACTCCTTTAAACATAAAACATAAAATAAATATTTAAATCCTAACAATTAAACTACATATCATCAGATAACAATTTAATTTAAACAAATAAGTCAATTAATACATTTAAACGAATAATTAAATCCATTAAACAAGTAAACAATTAGCCAAGAAATCAACTAAATAATTAAATGCAATTAAAATAATTTTTAAAAAATACCGAGACTATCATTTTAAAATAAGGGGTATTACAGAAGTAACTAACAAGTCTTCAATTTCTGAGATGCCTATGGGCCCTAATTAGCAACAGCTCAAAATAGGATTTGGATAAAGTGGTAAAAAAACATACCTGATCTGAGGGTGAGAAGTCAAAATAGCCCAGAACGTCCATGGAAATTGGATTTGGTCATGCGAGTCACTGTCCACCTCCAAGGCCTCCGGATTGTTACTCTTCTCAGGGAACGAGGACGAAATTTGAATTTGGGGAAGTTTGTTAATTGGCAATGTTAGAGTTTCATTCATATAAGAGTGGGCCCAAGAAGTGGGCTGTTTATTTGACTACGCTATATTTGAAATGGGCTTGTTTTGCTTTGTTAATAAAATTAGAATCTTAATTACTAAATTAAAAAATAAGTCCATAATACCCCCGTCCAACATCATTTTGGCAATGTTTGAGTTTCATTCATATAAGATTGGGCCGAAGAAGTGAGCTGTTTATTTGACTAGGCTATATTTGAAATGGGCTTTTTTTGCTTTGCTAATAAAATAAGAATCTTAATTGCTAAATTAAAAAATAAGTCCATAATACCCTCGTCCAACATCATTTCTATAAATTAATAAAAAGAGGGGTAAAATGCAAAAAACCCCCTTGAAGTATTGGCCATGTGGCAGAAAACCCCTCTGATCTACTAATTTAGCATGTAACCCCCCTGAACTAATCAATTTGGTGCAATTAACCCAGTCCGATTGTAAAGGCGCACATGATGGGTCACGTGACAACTCAGATTTCTTTAAATGACCATACAACCCTTTATCTTTACACCCAAAACCACTTAAAACACCTAAACACGCCCTTATGCTAAATACATACTGTTCATCATCAATAAAACAGATGAATACCATCACCACTGTCCGGTCTGTCCCCACAACTACACCTTTGACAGGGACTTTGCCCAGTGACTCTAATCAGGTCATTCGTGAATGAAATTATGGTATCTCCTTTGTCGTCATCCTCCTGAAATGCGTCGAGCTAAGCCCGATTGTCTACGCCGTGGTGAGTCCGGAGAGAGTGGGCGAATTCCAGTTTGGGGACCCGGGTCATTGTGTTGATCTCGGCAGCGGCGAGCTCGGAACCGGGGAGGTCGGTGGATGAGGCGAAGCTCGGCGATGACTTGCGGCGGTGCTCAGAACACGGACACCATCACCGCACGATACCCAACACACCAACCCTGCTAACAGATCCAAGAACCTTCTTACCGTCCTTCGCCGTAAATCTCTAGCCACAACACATGAACCCAAGCTAATAGCCTTCACCGCCTCCAAATTGCTTCTTTCTCAAGAAAACTGAAACGAAGAGAGTAGAGGAAGTGTTGTTACATTTTTAATTTGCAGAGCAAAATTGGCGAAATTGAGTTCGTACGGGGCATCGAATCTTCCGTTACAATCGCAACAAACACATTTGTGCAATCACAATTTTACAGATCGATTCCTGAATTTGTTCAAATTACGATGAAATTTAGTCTTTGAAGATTTGGGTTTTTGTTATTTCTATCCCTTTTCTCTCTCATCTTGGTGTGGTAGTAGCGGTGTTGATGGTGGTGGTTCATTGTGTTTCAGGTGTTGTGTATGGACTAAAAGCCCTTATTTTGTAGCATCTTTTTCACAATGTTCTCTAATGCTCCAAATCTTCCTCTTGAGTTCTCTCCCTTGCCGCCCCCTCCACCTAAAGCAGCTGCGACTGTGATGGGTTTCATTGCATGTTTACACAGATTACTGGCTTTAAGAAGTGTTGCTCACATGTGATGTCTTTGTTAGGAAACGTGCTAGTTTTAAAAACTTTTCGAGGAATTTTCATTCACTGATCTTGATTCATCACATAGAGACAAGTTTTATGCAAAAATAAAATATAATGTATCATTCAATTAACAGATTAAATACTTACATCAAAGGTCTAAGTAAACCTTTAAATCTTTCCTCTAAAGTGAATGTTCCCACTTATTGTAGATCCCTTAACAAGATGCCTTCTCCTTAGATCTCCATCTTCTTGGTAATTGTTTTGCCTTTAGGAATCACTCATAAGCCTCCATGAATGACCTTGGAAAACTAGGCTTATGGGAGCTTCCATTAGATGAGAACATTAACCCTAATTTTCTAGAGAGAGAAAATGTAACAACCCAAATCCACTGGATCCGAATCATTAAATGGGTCCTTGCCCAACCCAAAATTATCCAAGGGTAATATGGTCTTTTCACATTAAATTTGTATATTAAAGTCCAATAAGGATAAGATGGTCATTTATCACAATTCAAATGGTCTGAGACTCAAAGGGCAAAATAGTCATTTATTTGTATCACATAATAAATAAGATAAAGTCCGGGGCAATATAGTCATTCCCATGGCTAAAATATAATTATTGTATTTTACTGGACCTTATAATGTGTAACAATACACTTGAGTGAGTGGTCAAGGGTAAAATAGGAAAATAAGTCACAAATGTTTACTACACAGGAACCAGTTGATGTATGGGGAATCACATGTCAACTGGTTTGGGACGTGTACAGTGGAAAAGCCCACTGCCAGGATACCAGTCGACGTATGGAAGGTTACACATCGACTGGTTCAAGACTTGTACAATGAATATACTCACTACTAAGATACCGGTCGACGTGTGGGAAATTCATGTCGACTGGTTTAGGTCATCCGATCGACGTATGTGATTTTACGTCGACTGGTTGGGTTATCCTCACCCAAAGTGCAACTGTCTGGAGGTACACCAACTTTGATACCCAAACATCCACACCACTACACTCACGTACATGTTTTAATACATTTCAACACCTAATACAATAACAACAACACATTGTTAACATAATTTGCCACACGTTTCTTAAAATACACTAAAGGATTTAGTGTGATTAAAACTTAATTACATTTCCCCAATGGCCATAGACCAAAATGAAATGAATTTAAATACATCTCATGTTGCAAAATAATACATTTTGAGTCAACATTATACAAATTTAAACCCAAATACAAAAAAAATAGCAATAAGAGACATTTTCCTACTCTAAGCTAAGGACGGGGTGGATTGTCGTCCGCTACTTCTTTTCCGTATCCTGAAAAATGTTAAATAATAAAGGGGTGAGCATAAGCTCAATAGGAAGTGTCTAAGACACACTTCTTATGACCCCGTGAGTCCACGTATAGAATAGGAAATAAGAGAACGGGATCATATTACACCAGGAATGTATACCATAACCACAACATCTGATATAAACACATATATCACCCAAGTCACAATCATGCCATGTATGCCAATGAAGTGCAATGTCATGCTCATGTTGCTCCTCATTTTTCCGAAACATTTTCGTTTCAACTTCCAAACCGTTAGTGTAATCCGACCCAAGGCACCTCCAAGGCATCACGAATGGAGGGTTGACTACCTATTTACGACCATAAGGCACCTCCAAGGAGACGCATCCGGCCTAGTTTGCTCAACCTTACTCCCTTCTAAACTACACTAATAACACGGATCACTAGGCGCCTCCTAGGCGTCCAGTTTTCACAACACTTTTCAAAAACAATTTTCCCAAAATCCTTTTTCTTACTTTTAAAACATTTTTCCCTTTTTCCTTTCCCAATGGATGCATGAATGCCTCATGCTTCTAATTGTTAATCCCACTATAGAACATCACACATGCTTGCAAGTTAAATTTCTAAAACAAGTACCTTATGCTTTCATTCAACATTAATTTAGCGCATTAATCTTATAAAGAGAAATTTTCATTTCACAAGTGCATGCTATTACACAAATTGACAACTAGCACATAACCCCATATTTCTTATGTACAAAACATAAGTAACTTGCAAGAATTCAAGCTAGTTAGGTATACAAGATACAATTTTCATTACACATAGGCATGCTCATACACATTATATCAACTTTCACATACACACACCTTCCAAACATAATCTTTAAACAATTTGCAAGAATTTAAATTAAATAAGCATGCAATTAAAGAATTAACTCACAAGAAGCATAGGAAATCATTTATTAGAACACCCCTATCTCAAATGAGAAAAAAACCCCAATTTTTTGCCCAATTCCTATCCCTAATTTGAAATCCAAAGGTGCACCAAAACCTCATTTCCTTCGATCAAATTGAAGGTCTCGATGCGCTTTTCAATTTGCCACAAACGGCATCAAAAATCTCTCAAAGATGAGAGAGAAATCAAGTTTCAATTGTGTGGAAAAAAAAAAAGGTTAAGAGAAGAGAGATATTTTGTGAGGGAGAGAGAGAGTGAGAGAAATGGATGCTTGGTATGGCCTTTAGGCCATTAAAATGAAAAGATGTGGGCCCCGTTTTAAAAAAAAACCTTTTAAATCTTTAATTTCCCACCACACATCTATATACCTACACATATACACACAAATCATATAACAACTACATGAAACACAATAATTAAAAATGGGAAAGATGCAAATGGACCCAAATGAAACTCCCGTATGCAACAATTCCGGTTGCGGGTCCCACACGGGACTGTCCGGCTCGAAAAACGAAAGAATGTGGAAATGGAAACCCTTGCATTCCTAAGAGTTCTAAACTCAAAGAAATACCCCATCAACTCTCGGACACACCCCGCACACTCCAAGGTGTCCAGCACGCAAAACGAAAAAGGACGAAAATACCTTTAAAAAATAAAAAAATGCCGAAAAATGAAAAATGATGAAAATTGAAAACATTATATTCTACCCTCCTTAAAAGATTTCGTCCTCGAAATCTACCCTCCTTAAATAAGGAGGCTCATAGCCACACACACTTTCCGAGAACACCTCACAAACCCCGAGACTAAGAACTCGACAACCATATTGCCTTTGGCACCCGGCGCCATTAGGCAATCACACACTGCCTTCGGAAGAACCCAATGATTAGCACCCTATAAGGGTACCCATCACTCACAACACCATACACAAAGCCCACTGGATTCCATACTCGACGTAAAACCAACACTGGTCCCCTCTACACTGTTGCACAAGACTTCGGAGCCTAAAAGAAGAACAGTCACAAGACCCCTAAACACGACAACATCCTATCTCAACTCATTTTTTTAAAGGACACACAAAATCCCAGACAAGGAACCCCATCCATCACACAGCCAAGCTCAAACTCAAATCCACACATCTCTGTCAAACCAGTGCTCACCATCTAACACACAGTTACATCACCACACCATACAACAATCATCATACTAGACAACTTCAAGAAAACAAAACTATAGATCTCCCAGCAACTACATAATCGAAAGTCTTCAGAACAATAAAACAAATCATCTTGTACCCAAGTCACAAATCCCCAAAACAAGTTCTTCAATAGTCAATGGTTGTACCACAACCCATTATCAAACGCTTAGTACCATTTAACACCCATTGTCACCCAAGATAAGTCATCTGAATTCAACACTGCCACAACAACACAACGCGCATAATCGTGCTTTCACCGTTACTAACAAACTAAAAGAATCATGGACCTTTGACCCGACATTGTGCTAAAAATGGACTGACTCAGGAAAAATGGTTAGCCAGGCCATTCTCATCATCGATCTGGTCTCAACACAGACGTCGTTCCAGTCCTCAGATCCAAACCTCAAACACAGTCTCACACAATCCACAAAACAACCATGAATCCACTCACCATTCATACATCGCTATGCGTAACCTCAATGACTATACAGTTATCAACTAGCTTTAAGGATCTCAATAATTCCTCAATCATATAACTCGTAACAAGCTAAAATGACATAGAACTAAACGTCACACTTATCAACCAACACAAAAGATCTCTAATTTCCTCATAACACCCGTACCAGGTAAACAACTCATAACATTGTTCTATTCATTTTTTTTT
The DNA here is from genome assembly GCF_030987335.1 of Cornus florida. Classification (NCBI taxonomy): domain Eukaryota; kingdom Viridiplantae; phylum Streptophyta; class Magnoliopsida; order Cornales; family Cornaceae; genus Cornus; species Cornus florida. The sequence continues at coordinate 84,610,097 of NW_026775575.1, forward strand.
TTCCTCAAAACACACAATATGATCATCTCATGCCTGAACCCTCAAAACCAAAGTCAATCATCCTTATTATTCTTTAATGGAATCTTACATTCATTCTCTAGCTGCACAACATTCAGACAATAATAACACATGTTCTCAAAACACTACTCAAATCAAACATCAATAAGAACACCCGAGTGCATGTCTCACATCACATCATCTATTCATCCTCAAGCTTACAATTCACGACACACCCCCAGTCATCACCAATAATACCAGACACCAGAAACACAATCTCTATTCAGTAACTTATACCTCCCATTCCACCGGTTGAAACCACTCTCAGAACAAGCACTACAAAAACCAAAGACTCCACTTTCCTCTATAGGAGTGAGTCGATTTATCCAACCAAACCTTATCAGTGAACTCTAACAACATAACAAACTACACACGATCAACCCATCCGCAGACTCGCACAACTCCTAGATAGAGAACAAGACTCCTAACCAACAACGTCCTTGCCAAAACCAGAACAAACAGAAAAGGGTAACGAACCCCTCTCTCACTAGAAACTGACAACTCCTACCTGAGTGCACCAAACACCCTATCACACTCTGCTCATCAATCGTCCCAAACTCACCTAAGATGAAACCAACTCCTAACATATAAGGAGAAGAACCAACTGGACACCCGTACGGAACTACAAACCCAAACCTAGGCGACCTCGCCACAAACGAACCATCAAACACTATTACACAGAAACCTCGCACACGATACACCATGACACCCATGCTAACCAAAACCAATCAGGCAAGAGCACTTACGCTCACATCACACTAACAAGAGAAACAATCACAGCCCTTCGGACACCGCGTCCCGTTCTACATAGAATCAGTCACTCCCAAATAACAACCTCTAAGCCATAAAACGACACTTTACCACCCATTCCATCTCTACCTTCCCAAGTGACACTGTCTCAATCACTGAGCACGCAAGACCCATGACCTCAGTCACGACAACCCACTGACTCTTCAAAAGAAAAAGATGCTCATATAGTAACACCAATCTCACTGGCTCTAAAGACTAAGCTGCCCACTATTACCTCGACTGATGCACAACCCCATCTCTTACCTGACAACACACAACACACAACAAACAACTCACAATCTCAAATCAATCCTCAGTTCATACTTGAAACTATTAAGCTCATCAGTATTAAACACCACACCGTAACGCCTCAACCACCATTCTTTCCAAACAACAATTCAAACCATCGTCCCATCGAACCATCAAGCCACTGTTAAGCGATTCATCCTCAAACATCCTTAAGCTAATACCATCACTACAGAAAAATAAGCATTACTCTTAATATTCCCTATAACGACCACTTTTTACCACTAGAAAAGAATCTCCATACAGCAATACCATGCCGACAAATCTTCAAAACAAAAATGAGCACAAAACCCAAAATACTCAACACCTAACTATCTCTTTGAAACCACCAATGATGCAATCAATCACTAACGCCTAACTGATTACTTAAACCACTCTTTCTAAGCGATCCACGCACCTAAACAAGAAAACCTCATAACTTAGGTTCAACATCACTGCTTCTCTTTTTCATCGTTTCCCCATAACACCTTTGGCCCTGACAAAAGTCAAATGGGGCTACCTACTAGACCTACAAGATCAACCTCGTCCCAATTATTCTTTTCGTTAGTCTACCTTTTCGGATCCTCCAACACCAAGCACTATCTCCTCATACTCCATAAGCAGTTGAAATACAACCCCAATACACAGCTTTCAAACTTTAAAACACAGTCCATTTGATAACACAGTACCCACCAGTTATCACTTCATCCGTAAACAAACAAGCACCTCAATAACCTCACACAACCTGCCCTACAGTGCAATCCTACCCTACACAACTAAGACTGACCACTATACCTCACCTTGAAACTCTCTCGACAACCGTGCCAATCCATAATCCTATTCATCAACCAAGCTATCTAATCAACTCACCGAGAGTCAATTACTAGCAACATGCCTTGCAACTCTCCAAAATGGGGATCACCCCTCAACAAACCAATCTCCAAAACAGACTCTCACAACCTACGGACCAAATCTCATCAACAATCGATCTCCCAACGCTAGCATGACTCCAATTAATGCCTACGTCATCCTAGACCTACAGAGTCCAACAAGTCCCCACAACAGCCAGAACCAACACGCCTCATCGGATCATACCAGAACACCCGCAATCACACATCTACAACCCATAAACTATACTCATTACTCAAGAAACCCCTATCATGCCTCCCACGACCGGTTCGAAATGAACCTCCGCACTAAATCGTGACCCAAGTCACAAACACTAACCTTCTAACATCATACCTTTCTCCCACGAAACCATTACTCGTACACCTGACCTCCACGGTTACCAAAACCATCACACCAATGCATAAAACTCACACACAACACAGCTACCATGCTATGATACATGAACCCGTTCCAAAGTCGTGCTCTACGCACCACACAAAATGCACCATGAAAATTAAAATAACTAAACGCCAAATAGCTCAGCCCACGAGCTAAAAGACCAAGTCATATGTTCGATAAGAACTGGCATCCAAACAACCCTAGAGCAACCGAGCTCCTCGTCAACTCAGGTCAAAACTCACACAACCATTCCAATGCTTAGCCACATACATGCACATAAGTACATAGGTATATATATATATACAAAATATACATATATATATCTATACATATATATATATATACATATATACATAATAACAGGAACATAAACCTTGACACTACCGTGTCCTAACACATAAGTTTAAACAATGGATCCATTAAATTATTATGCAAAATTAAACATCTTGTTCATCTTTATCATCATTTTATATAATACAAACTTGCACAGCCCGTGCTCAACTATCCGTCACATTACCATGTGCCACTTACATACTATAACCCATACTCACAGCTTGCCATTATTTCACGTATAACATGCTTTCAATCGTTATTACATCAACATTCTAACCATGTAACACGTATTTTAACATTTAAACACATAAGCATGTCAACACTTAGCACGTAACTACATAAACAGGTAAATACGCAAACAAGTAGGCATGCTTTCAAAAGTGTAAACATATAAGCAAGTAACAAGTAAACATGCTTCTTAAAACAATAACACTTTAACATGCAATACTTCGAAATCAATCTAAGTCCCGCTTAGGTCAACCCTACCCATCGTCTTTAGGTATTCGAACCTAACGCTCTGATACCAAATTTGTAACGACCCAAATCCACTGGATCCGGATCATTAAATGGGTCCTTACCCAAACCAAAATTATCCAAAGGTAATATGGTATTTTCCTGTTAAATTTGTATATTAAAATCCAATAAGGACAAGATAGTCATTTATCACAATTCTAATGGTTTGAGACTCAAAGGGCAAAATAGTCATTTACTTGTATCACATAATAAATAAGATAAAGTCCGGGGCAATATAGTCATTCCTATGGCTAAAATATAATTATTGTATTTTATTGGACCTTATAATATGTAACAATACACTTGAGTAAGTGGTCAAGGGCAAAATAAGAAAATAAGTCACAAATGTTTATTACACAGGAACCGGTCGATGTATGGGGAATCACACGTCAACTGGTCTGGGACGTGTACAGTGGAAAAGCCCACTGCCAGGATACCAGTCGACATATGGAAGGCTACACGTCGACTGGTTCAAGACTTATACAGTGAATATGTTCACTGCCAAGATACCGGTTGACGTATGGGATTTTACGTCGACTGGTTGAGTTATCCTCACCCAAAGTGCCACTGTCAGAAGGAAACCGAGGTACACCAACTTTGACACTACACTCACGTACATGTTAAAATACATTTCAACACCTAATACAATAACAATAACACATTGTTAACATAATTTGCCACACGTTACTTAAAATACTGTAAACGATTTAGTGTGATTAAAACTTAATTACATTTCCCCAATGACCATACACCGAAATGAATTTAAATACATCTCATGTTGCAAAATAATACATTTTAAGTCAACATTATACAAATTTAAGCCCAAATACAAAAAAATAGCAATAAGAGACATTTTCCTACTCCAAGCTAAGGCCGGGGTGGATTGTAGTCCGCTACTTCTTTTCCGTATCTTGAAAAATGTTAAATAATAAAGGGGTGAGCATAAGCTCAGTAGGAAGTGTCTAAGACACACTTCTTATGACACCGTGAGTCCACGTATAGAATAGGAAATAAGAGAACGGGATCATATTACACCGGGAATGTATACCATAACCACAACATCTGATATAAACACATATACCACCCAAGTCACAATCATGCCATGTATGCCAATGAAGTGCAATGTCATGCTCATTTCGCTCTTCATTTTTCCGAAACATTTCCGTTTCAACTTCCAAACCATTAGTGTAATCCGACTCAAGGCACCTCCAAGGCGTCACGAATGGATGGTTGACTAACTATCCACGACCACAAGGCACCTCCAAGGCGTCGCATCCGGCCTAGTTAGCTCAACCTTACTCCCTTCTAGACTACACTAAGAATACGGACCACTAGGCGTCTCCTAGGCGTCCGGTTTTCGCAACACTTTTCAAAAACAATTTTCCCAAAATCCTTTCTCTTACTTTTAAAACATTTTTCCCTTTTTCCTTTCCCAATGGATGCATGAATGCCTCATGCTTCTAATTGTTAATCCCACTATAGAATATCACACATGCTTGCAAGTTAAATTTCTAAAACAAGTACCTTATGCTTTCATTCAACATTAATTTAGCGCATTAATCTTATAAAGAGAAATTTACATTTCACAAGTGCATGCTATTACACAAATTGACAACTAGCACATAACCCCATATTTTTTATGTACGAAACATAAGTAACTTGCAAGAATTCAAGCTAATTAAGTATACAAGATACAATTTTCATTACACATAGGCATGCTCATACACATTATATCAACTTTCACATACACACACCTTCCAAACACAATATTTAAACAATTTCCAAGAATTTAAATTAAATAAGCATGCAATTAAAGAATTAACTCACAAGAAGCATAGGAAATCATGTATTAGAACACCCTTACCTCAAATGAGAAAAAACCCCAATTTTTTGCCCAATTCCTAGCCCTAATTTGAAATCCAAAGGTGCACCAGAACCACTTTTGCTCCGATCAAATCGAAGGTCTCAACGCGCTCTTCAATTTACCGCAAACGGCATCAAAAATCTCTCAAAGATGAGAGAGAAATCGAGTTTTAATTGTGTGGAAGAAAAAATAAAAAAATAAAAATAAAAAAAAGAAAAATTTAAGATAAGAGAGATATTTCGTGAGGGAGGGAGAGAGTGAGAGAAATTGATGCTTGGTATGGCCTTTATGCCATTAAAATGAAAAGATGTGGGCCCCGTTTTTAAAAAATCATTTTAAATCTTTAATTTCCCACCACACATCTATATACCTACACATATACACACAAATCATATAACAACTACATGAAACACAATAATTAAAAATGGGTGAGATGCAAATGGACCCAAATGAAACTCCCGTATGCAACAATTCTGATAACGGGTCCCATACGGGAATGTCAAGCTCGAAAAACGAAAGAATGTCGAAATGGCAACCCTTGCATTCCCAACAGTTCTAAACTCAAAGAAATACCCCATCAATTCTCGGACACACCCGACACACTTCAAAGTGTCTAGCACGCAAAACGAGAAAAGACGAAAATACCTTAAAAAATCAAAAAATGCCGGAAAGTAAAAAATAACGAAAATTAAAAACATTACAAAAAAATATATTCATTTTTCCTTCTTCCAAAAATCACCCTAAAATATACATAGACCATGTATATATATAGGCAACATAAAGATAAAGAAAATGAAACAATAAATTCTTCTCAATCCCTAATTGACATGTCTCAAATCTAATAGGATTCCAATATCAAGTTGGGCTATGAGTGAGAATCCTTTGGGCTTATTATTTTATTGGCTACAATGAATTAATAATTGACCCGATCCATGGACTCAATTCAATTAATTCATAAATTAATTTCTACTCCATTAAAAGAAATTAATTGAACTCCAATTAAATAATAAATAACCTCTAAGTCAATGTTGCACTTTGACACCTCTATGTATAATTAGTTATCGGATAAATTAAGTCATTAATCCGACTACTAAATTAATATATTTATTTTGGTACTATTGATTATTTCTAGCTCGATCACAACAAAACAATTGTTTGACAAAAATAATAATTTAAATAAATAAATATATAATAAATCATTTTGTCTAAAACCACACGAAGACTTTCGAATTTACTTTGTGATCAACCATAATCAATACAAAATAAATACAAGTAGCAATGATGCAAATATTGAAAATATAACCCTTTAACTATTAATTACATAATTACCCAAAGTGCCGGTCTAAAGATTCCGAAGATTCCGCCGAACAAGTCAAAGTAATTACTAATTAATAGAAGAGTCTATACTTCTCTCATGCTTAAGAGCCAAATGTCATGAAGGTGATAGGGAGCAATTGCATACGACGACTCTCTCAATATATCCCAACCTAACGCGGATCCAGTTCAAGTCTTAATTAATTATGAGTTCATCCATAATTACCGACTATTAACAATTTATGATTACTATTTATATTCATGTATTGATTGCCATCACATACATATATGAATATCTCTTGTAATCAAATGGACACTATCAATTCTATAATGAATTGAAACATAATACATTGAATTCACCAATTGTATAAAGTATAAATATTTCAAATACATCGGGAACATATGTCACTTTAATCCAAACAGGAATTTGCTATGTCAGGGAATATAAATCCCAACAGTTCCCACTTGCCCTCACAGTCAATTCGAATTGCATCTAACTCCAATGTTATCCAGGTGACGATCAAAACTATTGATCATAACACCTTTGTTAATGGATCAACAAAGTTGTGTTCCAACGCAATATTATAGCCACGAGTACATTTTCTTGCTGGACAATATCATGTAAGACATGATACTTTCCTCTTACTGTACCTTGTTCCTCTATGGAACCTTAGGACATTGGTTTGGACTACTTCTGTACTATAGTCATAATATAGCTCGATAGGCACGCTAATAAGCTCCACAACCTCTAAATCAGTGAGATCAAACTAAAAGGCTTCCATTGCCACCTTTAAGGCTGCAATGTACTCCACCTTTATGTTTGAATCAACAGTTGAAATCTACTTAACATTCTACTAACTGATTTCCCTTCCATTGAGTGAACATACACTAAGTCATGAATCTCATAGTGTCTATTTCTGATTGAAAATCAGAACTAGCAAACCTAACTAGGACCATAATATCACATCCATAAACGAGTATGAGATCATTGGTTCTTTTAAGGTACTTTATGATATTTTTCATAACAGACCAGTTATTAAGTCCGAGTTCGGACTGATATCTACTGACTATCCCTACCATGTAACGGATGTCCTGTTTGGTATAGACCATGGCATATATGAGACTTCCATATGCCGAAGCATATTGTTCCAGTCTCATTTGCTCAATCTCCTCTGATAGTCTTGGAAAACTACTTACTAGAGAGAGCAATTCATGTCAATAACGCAAGAACTCATTCTTTAAGTTTTGCATACTGTACACACAAATTTTGTAAGTCTGCAATAGAAACAAAATATAGAGCAAATAGAATTTTATTAATTTATGAATGTGGAGTACAGTCCTTTGTAATATCTTTTACAAAAAAAGAATGGTCCTCTGATTCGATCTCCTTGTTTTTGGTTGGTTGGATCCAAGGGCTGCACGAGCTTGTTCTTGAATCACTGTGGAATTTGATGAAAAACGGCACGTTGTTGGATGTGCTTGATGTTCTTCGCTTTTGGGTTTCGATTCTGAATTTGTGTCTGAATTCTGAGTCTCTGGATTTCTGAGTCTCTGAACTTCTGAATTCTAAATTTGTGTCTGAATTTGTAGACTTCTGAATTCTGAATCCTCTCCCCTTTTTCTTCCCCAAGTCTCTATTTATAGGCTTCTTGGATTAATAGGATGATGACACGTGTCATCTCCTGATAAGGAAAAAACTATAATTGGGCCGGGCCGGATATATTATGATAATTATCCTTAAAAATAATTTTCCAAATATATTTTATTAGGAATAATTATTCTTTTTATTTGACCATCTAGACTCTAGACTGGGCTTAATTAAATAATTTAAGTGGACCATACTTGGGCTAATTAAATAACTTAATTAAACATTGGACCCATATTTAATGTCCATTTGTCCAAATTAAAGTCCACTAAAATTTTAGTGTCTACAAATTGCTCCCACTTCGAGTTCTACGCTTAACAGGACTTGTCTCCTTTTTCAAGTGGGATTTGAAGTATCCAACTTTTTTTTATTGGATTTTTACTTTCCAATTTATACAAATCCCTTGCCTATATATACCACCCAAGTCATAGGGTTTGACATCAATTTCAATCAGTTCTGAAGAACTTGTAAGATTGCGGCCTCTGAAGATTGTGTTGGATTGCGGCATCTACTTGAACACATAGGTATGAATGTTCTTTTTTTTTTTTTTTTTTTTCCTCCTCCACGTTTCCTGGAGGATTGAGATTTGAAATTTATTTATTTCTTTTATTATTTTTTTTTTTCACACTTGTTGGAGAAACACAAATTTTTTTTTCTTTCTTCCTTTTTTTTTTTTTTTTTTTTTTTCACGCCTTGGAGGAATCAAAAATTTTTTTTTTTAAATTCCTTTTCTTTTCTTTCCATTTTTTTTCTTTCCTCCTTTTTTTTTTTTTTTTTTTTTTTTTTCACGCTGTTTTTTTTTTTTTGTTGTTGTTTTTTTTTTCCTTTTTTTTTTTTTTAAATTCCTTTTCTTTTCTTTCCTTTTTTTTCACGGTTTTTTTTTTTATTATTTTTTTTTTTCCTCCTTTTCTTTTTCACGCTATATATTTTTTTTCTTTCCTTTTTTTTTTTTTTTTTTTCCTGTTCTTTTCTTTCCTTTTTTTTTTCTTTCCTCCTTTTTTTTCACGGTTTTTTATTTTTATTTTTCACGCTATATTTTTTTCTTTCCTTGTTTTTTTTTTTTTTTTTTACGACTTTTTTTTCCTTTCCTTTTTTTTTTCACGCTAGATTTCTTTTTTTTTTTTTTTTTTTTTTCACACTTCACTATAGGATTTTTTTTTCACGCTTTCTAACTTTTTTTTTTTTTTTTTTTTTTTACGCTTTCTAACTTCTGATTTTTTTTCACTATAGATTTTTTTTCACGCTTTTTAACTTCTTCTTCTTCTTCTTTTTTTTTTTCTCTTTTTTTTTTTTTTTTTTTTTTTTTTTTTTTTTGAAGGACTTGAGAAGGTATAGCAAATTGGTTTTGTCAGCCATAACAGAAATTGAAATCCTCTTTCTAAACAACATCGATCGAGCTTTGATATCCATCATGGTGGTGTTCAAGTGTTTCGCAAAGCAAAAGCTGACTATCTTAGAGAGCAAAAATAGTCAACGAGTCCAAGGAACGACATTAAGTGTATATGACTCACTTTTTTGTCGCAATGCTATTCAAGTGCCTGATTCTAACAATAAACATTGTTCATCTCATTGGACATGCACGGCCACATGCGAACTCACCGACTTTGGTCCTGATCAGATTAATAAAGAATCTATTGTTTCTAAAGCCTTGATACTAAATTCTTCACTTCATGAGAGAGTTGTTGAAGAAAACCAGTTTTCACTATTGGGTCTTAATGTTCAAGCGAAGGAAATATCATGGAGTATTCCCTATAAACTTCCTGCTGAATTGCTATACACCGAACTATATTGGGAGTGGTTAGAAGATGTCTTGGTGCGTTTCCATGACTTTCTATCAAAACAACAACTATATGGTGCTTTATTCGCCTCCCTATTTTCCTATGATCATTATGAAGATGTATTCAAAGCATTCCTTGAATGTTGGTGCCCAGCCACTAATACACTTCATTGTTCTATTGGCGAGCTATCAATTTCTCTTCGAGATCTATATATGCTAGGTGGTCTCCCTCAGCAAGGAACAATTTATGATAAAGTTATTCCTTGTGCAGATGAACTATCAAGAGCTGGCAATAACAAAAATTCTATCCCTTTGAGTTGTCAACACCTATTTTTGGCCTTCCACAGACTTTCCAAGAAGTATAAAGGAGATCAGAATGTGAAGATATCTGACTGGATTAATTTCTGGTTTAAAGGTGCCTCAAGTCATGCCAAACCTTCAAAGAAATCAACAAAAAATAAAGTTCACCGCCCTATGAGGACTCAAAATCCGTCTGGTGTGATCCCTCCTGTCCGGTCGATGTCCACCAAAGAGAAAGAAGTATTTATCAACCTTGGTGTAGATGAAACATCGAGAGACACCACTTATCTAGCTGCTTTTTTAGCCTGTTGGCTCTGCAAATTTGCCTTACCTGCACACCCTGGCAACATAATTCGTCCTGGGACTTTCAAAGTCGCAAGCATGTTAGCAGATGGCTGTAACATTTGTCTTTCCATCTCGGTTTTGGCCAGTATTTACAGAGGCTTGAACGAGATTGTTTCCTCACCAGATCCTGGAAGCTGCTCTGCGATATTTCCTATTCACTATGTATTCGGATGGTTGAGTGAATATTTCAGAACTAATTTCACCATTCTTAATACCAACTATTGGCCTAGAATGACATTATATGCAGGCGAAGGAGGAGCAAGATACTTTGACCATTTTGAAGCCCAAAATTTATTCAGATCATGTAAAGGAATAAACTTAACTCGAATGGCTAAAAGATCTTCAAAAGAGCGACTTATTGTAGATAATGGCGAGATGAAAAAGGCTGACTTTGACACCCTAATCAATCTTCGATCATGTTATTTGACATTGCACCAAAATGACCGTTTTATCATTGAGCCGTATAGTCCACACAGATTTAGCCGACAATTTGGGTACCATCAAGATATTCCTGGAAAATTAAAAAATAACTTTCGTACTTGCACCTTAGAGGAATTTTTAAAGCATTGGAACTCATCCGTTCATTATTCTTCTGGTTGTGATGCGTTGCTTTCTTCAACCTTCAGCCACCAAAAATCCTCAGTTACCAGAGCATATGCCAAATGGTGGTCCAGCGTATATATTGATCCATTTACACAGAAAGAAACTACCTCAAAGCAATCTAAACGCATGATTTCCCCACCAGAGAAACCAACTAAAATCAGGAAGGTTTTAATTAAGGGGCTGAAGTCAAATCTCCCATCTAAGCCAGTGCCAAAGTTAACCATCAAATCTCATAATGATTGTGACGTTGTTGGAGGATCTAGTAGCCATCACCAAACAGCAGAAGATGTCCCACCACTAATCAATAACCGTCGCCGTCGTCAGTTGTCAATGGAGTTAGATGAGGATGTGAAAGCTTATGATGAGGATCGTAACTGGAAGCATGTCACCGACAAAGTGAGACTTGATTCAGTACAGGAATGTGTTGCCACTTCTCTTGATCAATTTTTTACTGGGGTACCTAGCAGTTCACAACCTATACAGGTAACTGTTATTTTATATATATATATATATATATATATATATATATATATATATATATATATATATATATATATATATTTTGTACTGCAAATTACCATTATTTATTATTTATTTTTTAATAGATAAAAGACAGCAAGGGATTTCTTGGGGAAGATGTCGTCATTGTTGCTAACCCAACATGTAGTGAAGAATCTATTTATGGACTGTCTGCCTTAGAGTTGGCCACTGCGATAGGAAAAGGAATAGAGATTTCACTACAAAGAAGCAGAGTTAGTCAACACTCGGATGTTTTGGGGGTTGCTGAAGTGACTAGTCAAGCTATGGAGGCGGTTGAAAATATTGGTAAAGATCATGTAGTTATCCCTTCTTTGATTTTAAGAGAACAGGGTCCACCCTTGCATCGTGTTGCCCCTTTTGAAATGTCAATTTTCAATGCGGAAGAGATCGTTCTTGATGTTCATCGTCGTGCTGCTTTATTCTTTATTGATTTCATAAAGAATATCATACGCGATACTCATACCGATAAAATACCGTCTCGAGCACCTAAACTTCAAACACTTTATGAAGGACTCGCAAAACTCCCTGGAGACCATTCAGCTTTGAAGAAGCAAATTGACTCATATACCAATAATGCGGCCAATTATATTGTTACATCTTCTTCATATGCCTGTATGATGACTTCAGACTCTCAATCCCAACGATTGGCCAGTATTGATGCACAGCTCACCAATGCTAGGTCTATAAAAGATGATGGTGCTAAGCGTATAAAATCACTTCAATCTAGTTTGAGTGAAGCTGAATTTAAAGAAGCTAGATTAGTGAAAGAATTGCAAGAAGCCAGGGAAGAGACTCAAGGGCATAAAGTCCTCATATCGACAACGGATGCACAGTTATCTCAGAAGAAGGAAGCCATCACCAAACTTTGGGAAGATCGAAAATCAATAGAAGAAGCTAACGTCATCTCGAATCGCAATCTTGAAGTAGTGAAGCAACTGGAAGAGATATTATGGCAAGAACGTGACGAAATTATTGCTATGGAATTTTAGTATCGATCATCATTTTTTTTTTTTCAAAAACAAAGTTGTAACTTTGAATTTTAGCAATAAAACAAATGATTTATTATCTCCATTTTATTTACAAAGATGTTATCATTATTTATTTGTTTCACCGTTCATAGTTTATACTCTTGCGGGCCAGGAGTTTATAAAGATTTTTTTTTTTTTTTTTTTTTTTTTTTTTTTTTTTTTTTTTGCAATCACAGTTTTAACTCATGTAGGCTAGGAGCATAGTGCAGTTTAAGCTCGTACGATCAGGAGCATTGCCTTCATGGGTAGTAGCGCTTCAGGAATTTGCCATTAATGGGCCCCACTCTTACTCCGTCTTCATCAATAATGAGATATGCGCCGTTAGTATAAACTTCGCGAACAACATACGGTCCATCCCATTTGGATACAAATTTATTTCCCTTGCGATTTATGACAATCGGTCTACGAACAGCTAATACTAAGTCTCGAACTTGAAATGACCAAGGTCGAACTCTCTTATTGAACGCTTTAGAAAGTCGAGCTTGATAACACTCTAGCTGTTGTTGAGTTTCTAATCTCTTTCCATCCAATGCTTCCAGTTCTTGAAGACGTAAGATATCATTTTCTTCACTTGTAAAACCTTCTTGTATGGCTATCCTTAATGATGGGATTTGTTGTTCCAATGGAAGAACTGCTTCTACGCCATAAACCAGAGAATATGGAGTTGCTTGAGTAGGTGTCCGATGCGTAGTGCGGTATGCCCATAATGCTTTTTCCATTCGCTCATGCCAATCTCGCTTTGTTTAGTTGACTACTTTCTTCAATAGCTCACATAGAGTCTTATTGAATGCTTCTGCGAGACCATTTGCAGGGGCATTGTACATGGAGGATTTACGTTGTTTGAATCCAAATTTCTCACAAAGGTCAGTTACCCAACTGTTTTTAAAATTCGTCCCGTTATCAGTGATGATGTATCGAGGGACACCATATCGATAAATAATGTTGGACTTGATGAAGTCAACCACTGTTTCCTTTTTCACATGTTTATAGGGTGCAGCTTCCGCCCATTTTGAAAAATAATCAGTTGCAGCCAAGATATACAAGTGGCCTTTTGAAGACTTTTCTAAAGGACCAACTACATCTAATCCCCATGCATCGAACGGCCATGACGTCACAATAGGGTGTAATGGTTCCGGTGGTTGGTGTATGAAATTGGTATAGAATTGACAGGCTTGACACCTTTTTGCATACTCCAAGCAATCTTTGACCATAGTGGGCCAATAATAACCCATTCTTTTGACGCGAAAATACAGCTTTGGACCAGATTGATGAGCTCCACAAATCCTAGAATGTGCCTCCTTTATTGCATGCGTTGCTTCATCATTTCCAAGGCAGCGAAGGAAAAGGCCCTCATAGGAACGCCTATACAATGTATCGTTGTAATAGATGAAACGAGGTGCTCGCCTTCGTATTTCAGTCTTATGGCGTAGGTCTTCGGGAAGCTTTCCATGTTCCAGATAATCAATGATAGGGATTCTCCAGTCTTCTTCCTCTTGTGTCCAACGAAAACCACATTACTTTCTTCAAATTTATCCTCTAAGACTTGTGGCAAGACCCATCTTTGACATACAGGAACATCAACCAGGTCTTCATCAGTTAACGCCAATGTTGTAGCCAAATTTGCTAAAGCATCAGCTATCCGATTTTCTTTTCTTGGAATGTGCTCTAGTATGACGCTATCAAACCGTTCCAACAAATGAGAGGCGTAACGATGGTACGGTACTAGATCATCTTTCTTAACCTCATATTCTTTAAGAAGTTGGTTGATCACCAACTTAGAGTCTCCATATATTTCGAGGTCCGTGATGTTCATCTCATTCGCCATTTGAAGGCCGATAATCAAGGCTTAATACTCAGCTACATTATTTGAGCAGTTTTCAGCAAGTGCAAAAGAGTATGGAATGACATGTCTCTTTGGAGAAACAAAAACTACACCTGCTCCAGCCCCATCTGATCGTGCTGCCCCATTGAAAAACATCATCCATGGAGGGAGGATGTCCACAAGGAAGACTTCTTCATCAGGAAAATCTTCAGAAATTTCCCAATCGGCTGGAATAGGATGGTCAGCTAAGAAATCAGCTAAGACTTGTCCTTTTACTGCTTTTCGTGGCACATAAATAATTTCAAATTCGTTGCACAAAATTGACCACTTCGCCAATCGTCCGGAAAGGACCGGCTTAGACATGACATATTTGAGAGGATCTGCCTTTGCAACAAGATGTATCGTATGAGCCAAGAAATAATGCCTCAATTTCTTAGAAGCGAAGACAAGTGCGAGGCATGTTTTTTCAATTGGAGGATAATTTCGCTCCGTCGAGGTGAGTCTGCGACTTAAATAATACAATGCCTTCTCTTTATGTTCTTCATTATTCTGAGCAAGTAAGGCACCCAGCGATTCTTCTTACGCCGCAATGTAAAGTATGAGTGGCTTTCCAGGTACCGGTGCTCCCAATACCGGAGAATTGAGAAGGTACTTTTTGATGCTATCAAAAGCATTTTGGCATGATTGGTCCGAATTAAATGGAACATCTTTTTTTAGGAGTCGGTTAAAAGGCTGACAACAACCCGCTAAATTTGAGATGAACCGACGAATGAACGCAAGTTGACCTTGTAAACTTCTAAGTTCACGTAAATTCTTTGGTGGCGGCATCTTTTGAATGGCCTCAATTTTATTAGGATCAATCTCAATACCACGATGACGTACGACGTATCCCAGGAATTTCCCTGAAGTCACACCAAATGCACATTTAAGGGGATTCATCTTAAGTTGATATTTTCGAAGGCGATTAAAGACAGTACGTAAATCCTGTAAATGATTTCTTCATTCTTTTGTCTTAACCACCAAGTCATTAACATAACATTCAACAATCTTGTGGAGTATGTCATCGAAGATCCTTTGCATAGCGCGCTGGTATGTTGCTCCCGCATTTTTTAGTCCAAAAGGCATAACTTTGTAACAATATATGCCTTTAGGAGTGCGAAAAACAGTTAACTCCTCGTCCCTCGGAGTCATTCTTATCTGATTGTACCCAGAGTAACAATCCATAAAAGAGAGAGCTTCATGTCCAGTGGTTGCATCTACAGTAAGCTCAGGGATGGGAAGAGGAAAATCATCTTTTGGGCATGCCTCATTCAAATCACGAAAGTCCACACAGATTCGAATCTGTCCATTTTTCTTCTTCACTGGAACAATGCTCGAAATCCATGTTGGATATTTGACCTCACGGATAAACCCTACTTCAATCAATTTGTTGAGTTCTTCCTCTATCCTTGGAATTAGCTCTGGACGGAAGAAACGTTGAGACTGCTTAATCGGACGTGTCCCACGTTTGACAGCGAGATTGTGCACTGCAATTTTAGGATCAAGACCAGGCATCTCTTTGTATGTCCAAGCAAAGACATCCTTGTACTCAGACAATAATTGAAAGTAATCATTTTCTTCTGAGGGGTTTAGGAATGCACTAACAAAAACTGGTTTGGGTTGATCGTCAGTTCCTAAGTTGATTTCTTTGAGTTGATGAACAGTAGCCTGCCCCCCATCTTCTAGTGTTGATGGAGCTTTCTCGATATCATCTGGTTGTTCACAGTCAGGTTCCTCTTCAACAGTGATGTGGTATGAAGTAACACAAGACGATTCGCCAGTGCCTTCTATTCTATCCACTTCTGCTGATTGATTAGTAAATACAATGGTTCGCCTTCGAACTTTCAATGTAACATCATTGGTGACATCTATCTCTGTCTTACGTTTCATTCGCGAAGGCACTAGGCTCTGAACCTCACTATTATTCACCACGTCGATGTTAGCTTCTTCTGACTTCATAATCTTGCTGTTTTTTAGTGGTGCATCATGGATAGTACCAATTCGAGAAAATACTGACTTTCAAGATTGAGGTTGTGCAGATTTTCTTCCTTGGTCATGAAAGTTCATTCTGTTAAAAACAAAGTTACGAGGCAAATTGTTGATATGAGAACTTGAAACATTTAATTCTCGGCTTGACAACCTGTTGAATACAGATGTTCGATTGCATGGAGCTCTTATACGGTCAAAGACTGATTTTTGATGCCCAATCTGCTGATCTTGTTCATCCTCAACTTCTTCAAACCCAATGTATGAGGTGCTTGACTTCTTATCCCTCTTTGTGATTTGAATTCGAATTGGCTCAAAAGCTACGAAACCGAGACCAGACTTAGGTGAAATGATTTTATGCCCTTGATCTTTCAACTTCTTCTGTATCTCATTGAGGCCGTGCACCTTCTCACCGGTGACCTCAGCATTAAGTTTTCCAAGG
Source organism: Cornus florida (assembly GCF_030987335.1). Classification (NCBI taxonomy): domain Eukaryota; kingdom Viridiplantae; phylum Streptophyta; class Magnoliopsida; order Cornales; family Cornaceae; genus Cornus; species Cornus florida. The sequence goes on from NW_026775575.1 coordinate 84,627,066, forward strand.
CTTGCAGGATTTGTAAAATCATACCCCGACTTAGCCAAGAGTTGGTATGCTTTAGGATCGAATCATTCGTCGGTCCTTTGTTTTGGAAGTAATAAACGATCAACCATAGATTAAGAAGGCCGCACGAACCCTTTTAACGGAGACTTGGAAGGCGAAGACTTCTGAATCTTAGGGAGAGGAAGAGTTAACTCTCCTTTAAGCTTTTGCATATCTTCTTTTTCCTTGGTTTGTGACATCTTTAATTTAAATTCCTTAGTTTCAATTATCTCGATAACAGGTGCCTGCCCTTCTTGTCGCTGAGATTTGGGAACATACTTTAAAATAGGTTTCGTCCGATGTGCTTTTATCGAGACCCCTCGCGTTTTAGCTACCTTTACAATGTCTGTCACTGAAACGTCTAGTGGATCACTTAATGCTTCTTTTGCTTTTGTAGATTGAATCTCTTGTGTAAACGGAAGGCTTGGGATGGGCACTTCCGAAGGTGTATCATAATCGATATAGAACTTGGCATCGGCAAAATGAGATTCTGCCTCTGTAAATGGCTTATGATCCGCTACAACCGTTTGTACGCCATTTTTGTAGAATTTGAAGCACTGATGAAGAGTCGATGGAATGACGCCATTACTATGTATCCAAGGCCTTCCCAACAATAAATTGTAGGACGTCTTTGTATCAATCACATGGAATAAGGTTTCTGCTTGGAGCTCGCCAATAGTTAGCTTTGCCCGAATCATGCCGATAGCTCTCTGTCCTCCTTGGTTAAAACCTTGAATAATAAGACGGCTACGCGATAACTCGTCAATTGTGATGCCAAGATTTTTCATCGTAAATTTTGGCATTAGATTCACCGCCGAGCCACCATCAACAAGAATACGAGTAACTCTTCGTTCTTTTATGTAACCGGAGACGAAGAGAGGACAATTGTGCGGCTTCGAACCCAACTGAAGATCCTCGTCCGTGAAAACAATTGGTGCACAACATGACTCAAACGTACCTCTGACCACTTCATCATCATCAGATTTTTCAATGATGGCTGTATTATGGTTCTCTACAGTCTGGACTTCATCTTGATCCTCGTTCTTCTCATCATTAAGGCTTGTTTTCTTAGTTGAAACCATGTAAGTTGTTACAACTTCGTCATTTAGGTATCCTTTTGGAAAGAACTCTTGCAAAGTAATAGGCTTCTGACTCTTTTTGCTTATAGAGGTATGTTTAGTTGACTGTGTCTTCTTGACCCATTTTTTGTTATGGCCAGACTGTTTATGGTGATATTGGGGTTTCTTCTTCCTTTGCCCTCTGTCAAAATAATTAGTCTGAAAAATATCAGCTTGTTGTTTCCGTAGTTTCTTTTTTGTCACTAGAGTCCATCCTTCTTCATCATCCTGAGGAAAAACCCTTCCAAATGTTAAAATGTCACGTACACTCCCTTGGCCAATATAGATTGGGATTGGTTCCAATGAACCAAACTGGATAGTTATGCAAGATACCTCCGAAGTTAAAGGTTGAGAACAAGCACTCCCCACGACAGAGGTTGTCAAAGTAGCAGTAGTATGATTTGAAGTTACAACTTCGTCTGTATCCAACAAGATTTTTCCTTGTTTTGCCAGATTCATTACCACCTCCTTGAAGATAAAACACTTCTCAATTGGATAACTGATAATGCGATGATATTTGCAGTATTTTGGATCGTTGATACGTCCCATCTCTGGAGAACGTTTGCATTCAGGGAGTTCTATAACTTTACTTTCAAGTAAACATTCCAAGATGCCAGGAACATCGGAATCGGGGAAGGGGTATTCTTTCTTCTCTAACTCCTTTAGCGTAGGACGCTGTTTCTCCCTTTCTTGAAACTGGCGAGGCTTTTTATCATCCTTCTTGTTATCTTTAACAAATATCTTGATTGGGGTGGTTGAGATAGCCAATGAATCTTTAGCCGCATTTTTTGATGACTTGTCGCCCTTCTTCCAGTCCTTCTTATCTTTGCGTGGTTCTATAGTCACGGGACTTTTGCCGTCATGGGATTTCATACTAATCTCCATGTCATGGGCACGCATAGCCAATTCCTCAAATGTGCGAGGTTTTATGCCTTGCAGAATGTAGAGCAGGCCCCAATGCATTCCCTGTATACACATCTCCACAGCAGATACTTCTGACAAACGGTCCTTACAGTCAAGACTGAGGGCTCTCCACCGATTAATGTAGTCGATTACAGGCTCATCCTTCTATTGCTTCGTGTTAGTCAACTCTATCATACTAACATTACGACGAGTGCTATAGAACCTGTTTAAGAATTCTCGTTCCATCTGGTCCCAATTATCAATTGATTCTGACTTTAGGTCAGTGTACCACTCGAACGCGTTTCCTTTAAGGGACCGGACAAACTGTTTGACTAGTAAGTCCCCCTCTGTTCCGGCATTGTTACAAGTCTCGATAAAATGGGCAATGTGTTGCTTGGGGTTACCTTTTCCGTCAAATTGCTGAATCCTCGGAGATTGGTATCCTACATGCATTCTCATATTGTCGATTCTCTTTGTATAGGGCTTTGAGTACATGAGAGTGCTCTGTGAGACACCACCATATTGAGCTCGGATTGTATTTGTTATCATATCTTGCAATTATTCGACAGATAATGAAGAGACTGAAGAAGAGGTATGATTGGTTTGACCAGTCGCCTGTTCTATCCCCGGCGTCTGATTTTGACTGGTCGCTTGTTCTGTCACCGGCGTCTGTTTGGGATTCTCCCTGTGAGTACCTTGTGCTGTAGAATTAGGATTCTCCGTTAGTATTGCTGTGGAAGATGTAGGTTTCCCAGACGGTGGTGGTGTGAAAGTTGCACGATTCCCGGATGGCATTGGTGTTTCACCGAAGGTCTAAACTTCCAATTTATTCATTAGTGTAGCGATTTGCAAGTCCTTTTCTTCAATAGTCTTTGTGAGGTTCTCAATGGAATAAGCCATAGTTGCTAGTTGTTCCTCCACCATAGCAGCTCCAGTCATCATAGCAGCAACCACATCTGAGTATGATAGGCCTTGAGAATCCACGTTCCTTAAAGTGATTGATTGCTCCGAAGTCTGACGTGGTGACTCTGGGGGTTAACCGACACTAGAGTGAGCATCATAGAAAGAACGAAGTGAATCTGGTGGTGGACCCTCATTTGGAACAATGTCAAGGTTTTTAACATGTTGAGTTTTCACGTTCGCTGGTGTTGCAGGATTAGTTTTCACCACATCTTGCTGAAGTTTGAATGACGCCATCGCCTGAGACTTGCTACGTGTCACAGGGCCCGTCAAGGTACTTCCATCGCTTAATTTGGTCTTCGTGCCACTTTTCATGGTGGCTTTAGCGTCAACCTTTGTAATAACGATGTTCTTTTGGGCTTTCTTGTCTGTCTGAATCTTAGGGGGAGCCATAGAATCTAATAGAGAAGAAACTTGATGGTAGGAGAAAGAGATGAGAGGCAAAGGTGGTCCCAAGTCTGCAATAGAAACAAAATATGGAGCAAATATAATTTTATTAATTTATGAATGTGGAGTACAGTCCTTTGTAATATCTTTTACAAAAAAAGAATGGTCCTCTGATTCGATCTCCTTGTTTTTGGTTGGTTGGATCCAAGGGCTGCACGAGCTTGTTCTTGAATCACTGTGGAATTTGATGAAGAACGGCACGTTGTTGGATGTGCTTGATGTTCTTCGCTTTTGGGTTTCGATTATGAATTTGTGTCTGAATTCTGAGTCTCTGGATTTCTGAGTCTCTGAACTTCTGAATTCTGAATTTGTGTCTGAATTTGTAGACTTCTGAATTCTGAATCCTCTCACCTTTTTCTTCCTCCAAGCCTCTATTTATAGGCTTCTTGGATTAATAGGATGATGACACGTGTCATCTCCTGATAAGGAAAAAACTATAATTGGGCCGGGCCAGATATATTATGATAATTATCCTTAAAAATAATTATTCCAAATATATTTTATTAGGAATAATTATTCTTTTTATTTGACCATCTAGACTCTAGACTGGGCTTAATTAAATAATTTAAGTGGACCATACTTGGGCCAATTAAATAACTTAATTAAACATTGGACCCATATTTAATGGGTCCATTTGTCCAAATTAAAGTCCACTAAAATTTTAGTGTCTACACATACCAAACTTGGTCTAAACTTTACCAATGTAGGATTATTAAGATAAGCCTATTTTCCTTTTAGCCTGATCTTGCAAAAGCTTGATCCTAGGAATATAGCTTACATCTTAAAGATCCTTCATTTCAAAGTAATTGAACAACTACCTTTTTAATGATGACAAAGCTTCCATGACATTCTAAATGAGTAGGATGTCATCAATAAATATAGAATTAGAAAAATAATGACATTCCCTTATACACTCATGATTTAATCATCAAGAAATCTTCTGGTATCCTTTTGTAGATTAACTTGTCTTCCATATGTATCACCATACTAGAAAGTTCTACAAGATCCCAGATTTTATTAGAATACATAGATTCCAACTCTGATTTCACAGTAACTCGCCAAAACGATCTATATCCATATCAGTTCATGCTTCCGTGTAACTTACTGGGTCCAACTCATGTTTGACAGGGATGTCTATAAAGGTGTCACCTAAAAACATGATTCTATCGGATTGGATGATAATCCTTCCACTACATCAATGTACCGATACAGGAATCTGTGTACTAGATAATGCTGACACATCAATAGGGAATTCATCTATAATTCTTAATCTCTATAATAAGTGTGTTCATCTTGTGGTACAACTGGTATTAATACCACACTCTCAAACATTATGCTACTAGGTATATGATTCATAATATGATCCTCCTATAGATAAATAGTTAGTGTAAACAATCAACTTTTATCATTGTGATCATAAAATAATCCATCCTAGTGCCTTTAGAGTAGCTATCAAATCTATCATGCATATGATCTGCTTCCAACTTACTTGTCCATATCAAGCGCACATGTGCAAGACTACCCCATATGTGTATGTGATTCAAACTAAGATTTAGTCAAAAACACAGCTCAAAAGATATCCTTGAGATAGACTAAGATGGAATGCAGTTCATAATGTGCATCGATATCATTATAGCTAAACTCTAAAATGAAAGAGATAATGTAGCATAACTGATCATAAATCTAACCATGTTAAGTGGAATTATGTTATTCCTATTTGACACCTAAATACATTTAGTGTCAATTGCGGAAAACTGGTACACTACACCCTCATTGACCATATAGTCTTTGCACTATCCCAAGAAATACTCATATCCATGATCATATCGAAGTGTTTTGATAAGTTTACCTAATCTGTGCTCCACATCAGTCTTGACTTTTTCGGAATATACCAAAAGTTTAAGACTTGTGTCGCATCAGGTAAATTTATCAAAAATGTGAGTAAACTTGCTTGGATGTTTATAAGACCACACGTGTCTGTGTGTACCGACTCCAATTGTTCTTTATGTCTATTTCATTTGGCTGATTAAAGCCCTTAGGGTTATCTATCATTCAAAACAGGATTCACAAGTTGGTTTAGGCTCCTCTGCCTCACTAGGTTATAGACCTTCTTTGATCAATCTTTGAATCTCATTTTAACTGGTTATAACCCAAAAATAGACACTAAAAATCAATGAGTCAGGAATAACAAATTTTCTCTTAGCATTCAATCTAGAAGACGCAACATTAGTTTCTACATTCTACAAATATTAATGAGCTTGTGGTTATAGTATATTAACCATTTTTCAATGCACCAGAAATAATCGCACGTCTATTCAATTTGATGAAACTAGTTTTACAAAATAATAACACAATTTTTATAAACCAAAAGTGAAACAAGAATTAGATTGCGTCTAATATCTGTGCATAAAGATAGTTCTCTAATACTCATATCCTCATACTCTCTAATTTCAGATGTAATACTCCCACTGACTTAGCTACAACCTTGGCATCAGGTCAAAAGACAAATATATATCCATATCATCAAGGCTTCTGGTATCCTGAAATCCTTGCAACGAATTACAAACATGTTTAGTGGCTCCAGAATCTATCCATCAGGAATTCATAGATACAACCACATAATATGACTCAATGATTAAATATATATTTTCTTATACTACGTCATTACTTAAAAAGTTCGTTCTTTAGTGTCTTAGTTAGCGGCAAAAGAAACAATTTTTTTCGCCCTCAACATACACTGTCTTAATCCCTTTAACCTTTTGGATACCCATGCTTTGTGTTAGCCTAGTCCTATTATCATCCTTCTTCTTTCCTTTGCCCTTCCACTTGGGCTTAGAAGAAAATGGTATAGACTAAGTTAGATTGATAGGAACGCCTATACTTTTGATTATCCCTTCATAAGTTACCAATTCTATAAGAATATCAGTAAGTGTGAACTCAAACTGATTCCTAATTTAGTTCACTCTGAAAAAGCCGAACGAGTTTGGTAACAAGGCAATAATCATATCGATTTCAAACTTACCACCTAAGTCAGCCCTATTGACCTCCAGTTCAATTTTTAAATAATAAATAATCATTTTCCAAAATTCAATCTTTTACTAGAGATCCTTAGGCTATCTTGATGGTATTTAAATTTGGCATAGTACTTAGGCATAAACTCTATGTAATCTCACCAAAACATCTTATTGATTTTTAACATGATACTTGAAGAAAATAAAATAATTTAAATGTTAGTTTTGGAGCGTATTTGAGATAAACTCTAGAATATTGCACCAAGTCCTATCATTTGTCTTATTTCACTTATTAAAAGCATTAATATTCTATTGGGTATCTTAAAGTAAAAGAACTAGGTTTAGGAGTAGTAAATATATATTTTGTACCACTACGTTGTGAATAAAATATCTAAATTCATTTTTCAGTCAAAATAAATGAGGTCCCAATATATTGAATATGTAAGCAAGCTAGAAAAAATGGATTAGACATAATATCTGAATATAAATGCATTCATACAATGTACAAGGTGAATTATTAATTCTATCATACATATTTAAAATTAAAATAAGTTTGTCAACCACATAGTATAATAAATCTCAATAGTATAAGATTTCATTATCACTATTGGTGAACAATCTCTTTTAGTTAATGTGAGTCCCTCAATTCAATATCATAATAAATCACACAATTAATACGTCAATAATTTATTCGGTTGGCGAAGTTAATTATTGCTATTGGCAGGATTCATTTGCTATTAAGCGAGCACTTCCATTAAAATATATCTGTGGGTCCCTTAACCACTGCATGAAAAATCGAATAACCAATACGCCAATAACTTATTTGGTTGGTGAAATTCATTATTGCTATTGGTGAGCAAATTCCATCATTTCCATATCTCTTAAGACAATGCCTTGTCTATTTATATGAAATGATTTCCGATTATGTTTAGTCTTTCTAAAATCACCTAGTGTAGACCACTCCGTTGGGGAGCTAACACTATTGATTTTAGATTGAGTGTATAACGTTATTAATGCTCCAATGAAAAATAAAACATTAAATATCTTGTCAGTATAATCTAGACTATTTTAATCATGCGTAGGGCCTTATTTTTAAAGATCTAATTATAATGAACATTTAATATTTTTATTTTCATAAGGCAACCATTCTTGTAATTTTTAGACTCTTCAAATCATGCGTGGGGCCTTATTTTTGAAGATCTAATTATAATGGTTATAATAACGAAGGCTATAGGGTAATGTATAAAAATCTCTGCTCCCACTCAATTTTTTAATCATTCATAATTAGGGTTTTCATTTTAGTCATTTACATGATATAATGCATGCAAAACGCCTTAATCTTAATCCAATTAAATTTAGAAAATATTTGAACTTCTAAATGATTCACTAATATTTAATTTGAAGCACACTTTAAAAATAATTTACAAAAATAATTTTTCGTTTCCCAATAAGTGCCCTTAAATTAATTAGTAATCAAATCCAATTAATTTTCATAATTTAATTAATATAAATCAAGTCATTTAATTAAATATCATGGATCCAATGCATGAATAATAATTAATAAACAATTATCTATTCCATGCATCACATACATCAATAACTGACAGATAAAAATGGCCAATGGAATCAGTTTTTAACATTTAAATATTATTCTTGCTGTACGGGCGTCCACCAATGGTTTGAAAACATCTATAGGAAGCTGGTACGGGCTAAGAGAAGCAAAACGATGCTTGGAACACGCCCGGAGGGCCCCGCACGCGCTTGAAGGAGCTGCAGTACATGCGCTGCCACGCACTGGTGCAAGCAACAGGCGCGTTGCACGCGCTTTCACGCGCTGCCATGCGCGTGTGGGAGTGAGATATTGCTGGCGCGTGGTGTGTTCCTCACGTGCTAGCTGGATTAAGCGCACCAACGCTGCGCCGCATGGGATAATTTCCCATCCCATATGCTTAATCCAATGGTTTAGGATCCAAGTGCACGATAGGCTGGTGTACCGTGCCACACCAGATCCTCCTTCATTCTTCCGACGCCACCATTGCCGCCGGCGATGCTCCGGTCGCCTGAAAATCGCCGAAAATAATATTAAATTCCAAAAAAAATAAACTTCATCCATAAAAAATCCAGAAAAATTTTGAAAAATTTCTAAAAAATTCCAGAAAATTCCTGAAGCCTAATTTAACCCTCTTAGACCTTCTTGAAGCTTCATAGCACCGTTTGATAAAGATTGCATGGCTTTAATAAATATTTACAACTTGAAATACAATGGAAAAAATTAAATTACATCATTGAACTTTCAAACGGCTAAATCAAAGCCTTAATTACATTCATTCAAAGATAAAATTACATTCAATTAACCTATAAGCTTCATCCATAACCCAAACACACATCATCATCCATTCACAATTATACATACATCATCATGTATCAATATATATCAATATATTAATTCATACATCAGCATATATCAATAAATAAATATATGCATATCAAAATTGGATCCATGAATGATGAATTTTGATAAAAACATGATCTCTAGTAATGAATCAAACCTGGCTCTGATACTACTGTTGGGAAACGTGCTAGTTTTAAAAACTTTTCGAGTGATTTTCATTCACAGATCTTGATTCATCACATAGAGACAAGTTTTATACAAAAATAAAATATGATGTATCATTCAATTAACAAATTCAATTCTTACATTAAAGGTCTGTGTAAACCTTTAAATCTTTCCTCTAAAGTGAATGTTCTCACTTATTGTAGATCCCTTAGCAAGATGCCTTCTCCTTGGATCTCCATCTTCTTGGTAATTGTCTTGCCTTTAGGAATCACTCATAAGCCTCCATGAATGACTTTGGAAAACTAGGCTTATGGGAGCCTCCATTAGATGAGAACATTAACCCTAATTTTCTAGAAAGAAAAAATATATTCCTTTTTCCTTCTTCCAAAAATCATCCTAAAATATATATAGACCATATATATATATATATGCAACATAAAGATAAAGAAAAGGAAATAATAAATCATTCTCAATTTCTAATTCACATGTCTCAAATCTAATAGGATTCCAATATCAAGTTGGGCTATGAGTGAGAATTCTTTGGGCTTATTATCTTATTGGCTACAATGAATTAATAATTGGCTCGGTCCATGGACCCAATTCAATTAATTCATAAATTAATTTCTACTCCACTAAAAGAAATTAATTGAACTCCAATTAAATAATAAATAACCTCTAAGTCAATGTTGCACTTTGACCCCTCTATGCATAATTAGTTATCGGATAAATTAAGTCATCAATCCGACTACTTAATTAATATATTTATTTTGGTATCATTGATTATTTCTGACTCAATCACAATAAAATAATTGTTTGACAAAAATAATAATTTAAATAAATAAATATATAATAAATTATTTTGTCTAAAACCACACGAAGGTCTTCGAATTTACTTTGTGATCAACCATAATCAATACAAAATAAATACAAGTAACAATTATGCAAATATTGAAAATATAACCCTCAATTATTAATTACATAATTACCCAAAGTGCCAGTCTAAGGATTCTGAAGATTCCGCCGAACAAATCAAAGTAATTACTAATTAATAAAAGAGTCTATACTTCTCTCATGCTTAAGAGCCAAATGCCATGACGGTGATAGGGAGCAATTGTATACGACGGCTTTCGCAATATATCTCAACCTAATGCGGATCCAGTTCAAGTCTTAATTAATTATGAGTTCATCCAGAATTACCGACTATGAACAATTTATGATTATTATTTATATTCATGTATTGATTGCCATCATATAAATATATAAATATCTCTTGTAATCAAATAAACACTATCAATTCCATAATGAATTGAAACATCATACATTGAATTCACCAATTGTATAAAGTATAAATATTTCAGATACATCAGGAACATATGTCACTTTAATCCAAATAGGAATTTGCTATGTCAGGACATATAAATCTCAACATTCATTTCTTGCCGCTCTGGGGTTTACTTATTGGCGGTGGTCCTGGAGATGATATATAAGAAAAAAAAAAATCTCTTCTTTCTTTCTCCCCTGAATCTCTATTTCAGAGTAAACTCATTAAAGATCAAAGCTTAATTGGTTGTGAACAAAAGAGAACATATGTTTTAGAGAGAGAAAAGTGACCGGAAAATCTAACGTAGTTTTATATAAGGGGTAAAATTATCTTTTAGTATTTCCGTTTACACCAATTGGCCGGAAATGTCACATTGGGGGTTAATTGCACCAAATTCAATAGTTCAAGGGGGCAAATTGTAGTTCAGATGGATTAATTACACATGGTCAATAGTTGAAAGGAGTTTTTTTTGCACTTTACCCTAAAAAAGACCTAATAAATTTTGTTTACAGGAGTAGTGCCCTCTTCATGCTTCGTAGTCGTGCGCAGTAGTGTAACAATTTTTACAAATTATGTGTCCCTGTGCCTTCATTTCTGTAACTCTTGAAAAGGCTTTATACTGAAATCTCATTTTTTAAGTAAATTGAAATTGGGTGGGGAACTCGTACTCAGCCAGAAATTAATTGAGTCAGAGGAGGCATGAACAACGATAAAATAAAATTTTGATTTACCCAAATAAATAAATAAATAAAGATAAAACAGTACTGGTAATCAATAACAAGTGCAAAGCACATAATACAAACCAGTACTTTTATGATATCGACGATCTAAGTGTACACAGTGGAAATTCTGAAATCATACAACCCATGAATCACTCAAAAACTGAAATTAAAACAAAGTATTTGCGACAATACTCAAAATCTTGAAAAATAGAACAGTACTAGTAATCACTCCAGCAATAATAATAAAACAAGCTCAGAATTTCTGTATAGATGGTTCGCACTGTGTCGGAAGAATAGTACTAAATGAGATCATCTTCACTCGGCTTTTCAAACACTTTTCAAAGTGGGTGGAGGGGGTGGGGGAACTTTTGTTTTGGGTTTAAAAATAAAATTCCAAAAACCAGTGTACCGAGGAAAAGCCGGTTCAATTATCTTGATGATGTTTTTGAAAGTTTTCAGGGAGGATAGATAGAGAGGCAAGTATGATACAACAAAGACAGTGACGGGAAGGAACGCAACGGTGTACAAGGAAATTTTTGTCCACTGTTCCTTGTTACGTATCATAAGGGCGATGGTGGCTGCAAATGACAACATCATCATTGATACCGACAGCAGCAAAAATGTGAATCCTAACATCAGTTTCTGTGGAAGAGAGTTTTTAAAGTCTCTTAAACGAAAAGTGGAGGTGAGGATTGACAAAAATAAAACCAATGAAGTTAAAGTGCACGTAAGGGAAAGGACGTCAGTGACGGTAAAGATGACGAACAAAGGATTGTTGAGAAGAATTGGAACGCCTGTTTGATCATTTGAACCTCCCGGTACTGTGTAGGCTGCGGCAAAGGCAACAGTGGCAATGAGCACAGCAACAATGGAACTATTTTCTGATGTACGCTTTAACCATTCTGTGGCGTCCGTGAGAAGTTTTTCACTCTTGAGAGCAAATAGTTGTTCAGCAGTTTGCCCTTTATCATTGACATTGGTGTAGAAATGCTCCAAGCAGTGTTTCTCTACTCTCTGCATCCAAATACAATTGCATTGGGGATCAAGGTGATCACTTAATCGCTGCAACTTGGGCTGGTCCAGTCCAGTCCCAACCCAACTTTAACCCAAAGCGGGTTGGGTTGGGCCAGCCCAAATTATACTTAACTAGGGTTATGGTCACAATCCGAACCAAATATTTTCAGGCGAGTTGAGTCGAATTGATGGGTTGAGTTTTTTTTTTTTTTTTTTTTCGAAAATTTAAATATATTATATAGGGCAAATCATTTCAGCCTCCCCTATGGCCTCCATCTCTATTCTCTCTAAACTTGCCTCTCTCTCTCTCTCCAACTACAAACTACAAAATCTACAAGAATCAGAAGTTCAAAACCCATATATTTCAGTTATATCTATCTATCTGCAAGAATCAAAAGTTCAAAACCCAGATCGGCATATCATTTAAAAAAAATCAAAACCCAGATCTTTCAAATCTGGATTGTTCAAAAAATCAAAACCCAGATTAGCACATCATTTCGGCATATCTTTCAATTTTCAAAAAGTCAAAACCCAGATCTTTCAGTTTCGACAAATTACAAGTTGCAAAAAGTGAGAATATTTGTGTTGACGGAATTGGTGATAAAAAGGAGGAGAAATATAGATTCTCGAGGGAGAAACATATACATATATCTATTCATATACATATATTTAGAGAGAGAGAGAGTGTTTGGAATTTGAAAGGCACCTTTTCAATCACGCTTGGGGTTGGGTTCGGGTTGAGCCCGAGCCTAACCCAATATGTCTGGGTTTTGACAAAATCCAACCTGAACATGAACCCGATTTGTGAATTTAAAGCCCAATTTTCAAAATTTTGGGTTGGACTGAGTTATCCCGCCCAAATTACAGCCCTATCACTGGTTGTGGTAGGTGTGCACACCAGATCTTAGTAATTAAGTTGAAGGAGATACACTGTGATATCATGTAAAAATGCATACCTCAAATAAGAGCAAATCCTCTTGCAATTGGAGAACAAGGTTTTGCTTGGTCTCTTTAGTTGTATGATCTTCTTTATTATCTCCAACCTTGCCCCCATTGGAATCCGAATTCTTGGCACTTTCTTGATTTCCTTTCATCATCTGTTCAATCCTGTATTCGGTCTTCTCTCCAACCATGTGCAGAATGGAATTCGAATGGTTGTCCGTCTTTTGTGTCAGCTTCTTAATTAGAGTTCCCATTTCTTCCACAATTTTAAAGATCTCTAATTGGCGGTACTTGATGGCTACATGTAAAATGGTGCACCCACTATCATCAATATGCTCAACTGCCTGAGGGTGCAAGTTGAGTATTTCCTTAACAATGTCCACACAACCTGCCTTAGTTGCCAAAAACAAAGGTGTTTCTGATTGTTTTCTGGACGCCGCACTCATCTTTATTTCTTTGACGTTGGAAGCTGGTGATGCCACTCTTCCATCGGGGTTTTGGGTTCCACCTTCCTGAACCCCAGTTATCACTATTTCATCGACCTCCGAAGAAGATGCCTCTGTTCCATCCTTTTGGGTCTCACCCTCCTGAAATTTATAATAGAACGACTCTTCCACAGATTTGGTTTTCTTCCATGATTCAGTATCTTTCTTAACTAAGAATTTGGCTAGTTGCTTAGCAAAATGATATGTTAGCTTTTCGTTCTGAATTTTTTCCCACAAAGGCAATCTCCAACCGCTGTCCTCTTTTAAAGAAATCAAAGTCAGTAGCTGTTAGAAATAAAACCCCAAGATTAACACACAAAATATATGCAACGGCAACAAATTAAGAAAATAACCTTTCAAAAAAAATAATAATAAGTGAACACCCGTGGGATACCTGCTACTCTCAATCGTAGTTCCATAACAGTTCTAAAACTAAAAATAAATAAATAAATAATCGGACGATCCTCACCCTACCCAACACAATACATTACTCCTGTATATATAAGCAAGTTTAATTGTGGAGTTATGATGGTTCACTGCATTCTAAAACTAGAAATAGTAGGACAATCCTCATCCTACCCAACACAATATATTACCCTGCATAAACAAGCTTAATTGTGGAGTTATGATAGCTTTATTGCCATCATGGCTTCAAAACATATTGCGTTAACACTTCACCTTCACCTTCACCTTCACCTTCCTCAGTTGATGTGGGATCATGACACCCGTAGCACGCCAGTGTGGTACCTTGTCTTGTGTATCACAATTGCCCACATAACTTCACAGTTAAGCCTGCTTATGCATGAGTGGTACCAAAATGGGTGACTTCCTGGGAAGTCTAGTCTAGGGGAAACAAAAACAGACAAGATTGCAGGTAGGATGAGGACGGTTACAAATGGTATCAAAACTTGACCCAACCGGAAGTGTGGCCAAAGATAATGTTGGGCCCTAAATGGGTGATTGTGGTGGCTTATGTAGGTGGGTGTGCTGTGGGCGGGTGCCAGAGGCACTGACATGCTATCACACTGAGTGAGTTACATGTGCACAATCTCGCATCGCTTGGATGTGGAAATGGAAAGTAGAAAGATTTGTACACTTCAATTTATACGATGCTTTTTACAACAAAATCAAAAAATAAAACAGTGAGAGCTCAGGTTCAAAACAGACAATGTCATATCAATGTGTTATGACACCAATTTGAAAATTGGAGGTTTTAAACTTTATACATTTTTGGCTCTCATTTTCTTATTCCTCTCTTTTTAAATTTAGTTTATGTAGGGAAAAAAAAAAATCATCAACTTTTGGATGCCAACAAAACTTTAGCCATTGCCCAGTGACCACCATAAAAACTTTAGCCATTGCCCAATGACCACCGTATGAATCAATCAGTCTTCTCACTTTTCAACTGACCCACCATTCATATATATGCGGAACTGTTTTTGGACAACATAGCCCTTTCATCATCATACAATGTCATACTTTTCAACTCTGATCAAACCCATCACTGTAAAAATCCTTACAAGATATGGCATTAATTATCACCACTTTAGAAGATTTTAAATTTTACAAGCCCATTTTATGTTGGGTTGCAGCAACGATTGTGTTACGCATCACCTTCACATCTTTGGTTTCCAGGATTGTCCTCAACTTATTTTATACTTATCCATTACGTACCTTTTCCTTCTTGTTCTATAGGAACTTTTGTTTCCGAGACACCTGAAAAGCACAATTTTTTTTTTTGGGGGGGTTAGTTTTGGCCATAGCATGTAATAGTTAGATAAATATATAATGAGCTTAATTAATTAAGTTTTTAATTTGTAAGGTCCTGAGTTCACGTCTTCCTCTCACTCAGATATATATAATAGTAAAAATTGATAGAACATTTCGGTTATCTCTGATAATAATACTTGATTCACATTTTGGCACATATACTTACAATTATCAATAATCAAATTTTGTGGTCTTAACGTTTAAGAATAGATAGGAAATGAAATGGTAAAAAGATATAAGAAAAAGCTAAATCAAATAAGGAGTTTCATTTTTTAAAAGGAAAAATGTATCTCACATTTGTATAGAAGATGCTTGAGGTGTCCTGCTTTCCTCCCTTGAAATGCCCGCGAATGACGTGCAAGATGTTGAAGAGGAGTCATTTCATTTTCGTCTCTTTCATCAATTAAATATTGACGTCTTCTTGCAATTTTAAGGGCCAATTCTGTTCATCATTCATGGTAAAAAAGTTGCAATGTTAGTTGTAAAAAAGAAAATTTAAGGAAAAAAAAAAAAAAACACTTAACAGAAGCTAGGCAGCAACATAAGACTATCGAATTAATTAAAAAAAAAAAAAAAAAAAAAAAAAACCAGGTAATTTAATATATAATAGCTTAATTGTGCTAAAAAAAGCATATACTAATTAAACACAAAATGCAAGTTCCAAACTCAAACACCGACACGCATATAGGGATGGCCACGCATTAGATTATGTATCAATCCTAATCTGATTCACTCTCAACGGATTAAAAAAATTTTAATCTGTCACTAAACCGTGAGATAACTGATCAGATCAGATCAGATCTGTGTAATGACGGATCGGATCAGATTGGATTCATGGTTGGGATTTTTCCTAAATAGTTTAATATAATTTATTTTTTAACCACAACCTAATAGATAAAATTTCAATTTATTAACATTAGTTCATATACTTAAATGATCATTAACTAATACATCATTAGAATCTATTAAATGATCATTAACTAATTAAATTAACTAATATATTTTTTGAGTATATATATAAATCTCACTAATCACGGATCGGATATGATTTTAACCGTCCAATCCGTGAGTTAGGGATTCAATATTTTTGAATTCGGTACCAATCCGTGGGTGTAGCAATCCGATCTAATCTGTATTGATTGTATTGAATCGACTCGGATTCGTGAATTCACGAATTATTTGCCCACCCTTTAAATATATATATATATATACATATATATAATGAAATTAGGTAGGAGCTAGGAGGAACTCACTAAAATGGCCCGAGATGACCGCAGTGTGAAGTATAGTGCTCCTTTTGTTATGCAGATAACTAAATGCTTTGTACTCTTCTTCACCTAGGGTGTGCACGTCGAACTGCTTGAAAAGTGTCCTTTCAAGAAGTGTGAACATGTCAAATTTTCCATAACGAGCTGCACGGAAAAGAGCGGTCTCTCCGGATTTGTTGGGCATACGTAACAACTGGGGTGCCATTTCTAGCATTTTTTTGGCAGCCTCTACTAATTTGTTGAAGGCGGCTGCCTCATGGAGGATTGTGTTTCCGATAGCATTTTGACGGATCAAATTGCGGTGATCATTCTCAGTCACCAAGTGTAGCAATTTAATTACTAATTGAGGCTGCACTGTGTATGCGGCCATATGAAGGACTGTGTCCTTGTGTATGGTTAGAACGTGCAATGGACCATCAGGATACTTTTCACGATCTCTGCGTAATGTAACCACATCACCAGTCTTCTCTTCCTTTAGAGCATAGTAAAGCCTAGCATTACGCCCCTCTTCTGTGTCGTCATACCCTTCTTCTTCAGAACTGACAGATTGAGATTGCCCCATTAATTTGCAGGAGATCGAGACTATGAAAACATGCATGCATGCATATACGTGCTGCTTATAGCTAGACACATAAAGAAACAGGAGTACTATAATCAATCAATCAATTGGGACAGCTCAGCAAGTGCACCTTAGGTACTGTCACAACACTTTGGCCTGTAGGTATCTTATTAAAGTAATTATTCTTACTGCATTTAATAATAAAGAAGTTTAATTTTGACTACTTTGCTCAAATTAATGCGAAAGCATGCACTGCTCTTTAATGTTGCATTGTTCATAAGGCAATTCTTTATTCTCGGGCCCTCTTGTATATATGGTAACTTTTGGTAGAAGCTAGCCTAGAACAAAGTTGAGGAATGGGTCTTGCATGAGAAAGCAAAGTATATCATCTTAATCGATTCAAAGTTACACGGGAATAAAGTATATATGTACGATAATGCGCACTTTTAATTTTTAATTAAGTTTCTGTCCTGTTTATGGTATTATTTGTCATAGATGCATAATCTTGAACTTTAAAGAACTAGAAAATAAAAATAATAATAATAATTGAGAATTAAATGAAGGCTGTTATCAGATATCACCATATATAATATTTATCCCAAGAACTACCTCTGAAGTTCAGATGTCTTGTAATTAGTAAGAAATTTCTTATCAACATATCTAATGGACAAGTGAAAATGCTCACTTAATCTACTTTCTCTTTACATATTTGAACTAATTAATGCCTCACTATCAATCAATATGATCCTTAATTATGTAGACTGATTCAGAAACAAGATAAGATTGGTATGCTTAAGAAGCTGATATTGACTATGATACATTTGCCCCTGTTGCAAGAATGAAATCCATCATAATGTTCCGATCTTTTATTTGTCACAAACAAATCAAAGTTTACTGTGAGGTATATATATAATGATATTATGGTTAATTCTCAGTGTTATATATATATATTGAAGGCATCAAATTAAAGGCACTTATAAATAATTATTGGGAATTCCTATTTAACAGCTTTAAACTTCCGTAATAGACATGGCTGCAGAGACGCAATTGCTTCATCATCTATGTTATTTTTGAAACGTAATCATCATCTATGTTAAAAAGCTAGATTTATTCGTTTTCTTTAATATATATAATTTACCCGGAATGAATGATTAATGCTTTTTAACCTATAATTGAGATTGAAAATCACAAGTGATCATTGTAAATATGCTATATATATCTTCTAAAAAACATTATAACAATGAACCAAATGACCAATTGAACCAGCGGTATCATCCTTTCTTTTCCTAAGGGGAGGTTGTTGCTTTAACTTCAAAAAAAAAAAAAAAAAAAAAAAAAAAAAAAAAAAAAAAAAGAAAAAGAAGTAGGTAAAGCAATTTTTTTAAATGAGTAAAAAGTCAAATCAATTATTTAAGAGACTTAAATTAAAAAATATGAAAGCTCGTAACTCTTCTTAGGAGAGATACACTTGAGAATAGGGGTGTCAATTTTTACCACCCCGTCGGAGCTCCGGCACGTCCCGCCCCGTTAATAACGGATATGAAAACACCTTTTATATCGTTGGGGCAAGCATGAATACAAATTTTGTACCTGTTGGGAGTCACGGGGCGGGTAAGAGTTCAGTATACATATCCGCGGGGCCCCGCCCAGCCCCGCCCCGCTAAGCATACAACTAGATTTAAGATATATATATATATATATATATAATATTAATAACTTATTTGGAATGTAAACTTGGTATTAAATTTACTTTTATTTTGGTTATGGTGGAAGTTGAATCTTAGAACTTTTTGTGATTTGGTTATATTAAACTCTTATTTTTGTTAATTATGTTCTCTGAATTATATTATATGTGCATGTTATTTTTTTTATTTTTATTTTTGTTGGGATTCATAATTTCATTTATGTTGTGCCATTCCCAATCTTTTCACATTTAAATAGCAGTGTTTAAGTCCCAAAAAGTGGAGGAAAAAAATTTGTTAGCGGGGTGGGCATGGGACACAATATTTTCCAACGGGACGGGATTGGACATAAAAATTCAACCCGTCGTGGGTCACGGGACGGACATAGACTTGACAAAAATTAAATGAGGCGGGGCGGGATTTAGGGATACCCGCTCCAAACCCGTCCCGTTGCCATCCCTACTTGAGAAGCGTTGTGATGCACACATCACATTGTGAGATTTGTATTCTTTTGCCATAATCATTGGGACTGTAACTTTTCTTTCATTTATTTATTTATTAATTTTTTTGAGAGGTTATAATTTCTAAGAAATTATTATTACAATGATTCTACCGACTCTGGTACAACTAATCAACATAAAAATTCCATTAAATTAAATGATTCACAATATATGGTTTAATAAATAGTGATGAATCCGACTATTTTATTTTAATAAAGTATATGTATTTTTTTTTTTTTTTTTTGAAAAAGCAAAGTATTTGTATTAATTGATTGTACTAATAACTTAGTACAACAACGTTGTTATAATAATTTTTTAATATTTCTATAGCCATTTTATAGTCACCCAATTTCTAGTGATGAATGTCAAAGAAAGGCTCGTATTTCTTGAAATTAACACCTTCAAATTCTGGTGTTATTTATTTTTTATTAGGTTTGGCAATAAAATATGATAAATATCATAAACGTTTTCGTAAATTACGTACATTTTATAAATTACGTTTATGGATTGTCTTAGGGATGGCAATTCGTATTCGCGGGTCGTAATCGTATCGTGTCAATTTAAGGATATTATACTAAACAGCTCAACCCGAACACGACCAGTTTAATAATCGTGTCAAGAACTCTCAACACTAACTCGACCTATTTATTAAACGGGTTACACTTGTAATCTGTTTAATGACCTATTTAAAATATATATATATATATTATTAATAATACTCAATAAAATAGTAAATACTAAAAAAAATATAAGTTTTAATCAACCAAATTAGTAGATAGTTCCTAGTTTACAAAAGATTAAATTATAAGACACAAGTTTATATAGTAATTTTAAAACTTAAATAGGAATTTATTTACGACATATATAGTTAAACGTGTATAAACGGGTTATACAAGTTGACTAAACGGGTTAATTGTGTCGACCCGTTTATGACCCAAACCCGTTTATGATCAATCCAAACTCATTTAACTCGTGTTGTATTCGAATCGTGTTGACGGGTTGTGTCAACTTTTGTCACTCCTAAATTGCCCACATTTGCCGGATGTGGTAGGTTGGGACTATAAAAACATACATATATGTATGTGTATGCCTATATCTATTTATATGCAGACAAACAAGTATAATTAATTGGGACATGTATTGCGATTGAACTTTTTATTAAAGTAATTATTCTGACTACTTTGCTCATTAAATGTGAAGCATTGCTCTTTCTAATGTTACATGTGGTCCATGAGACGTATCTTTGTTCCCGTAGGTCCTCCTTATTTTAACTTTCCTAATGCTTGCTAGAGAATAAAGTAATATCATCTTGTTATGCATAACTCATTCAAAGTTTCATGGTAATAAAGGATGTACAATAATGTGACATAGGGTACTTTTTTATTTGACCAAGAAAGCATAGATCTTGTAACTTGAAACAAAAAAAAAAAAAAGAAGATATATATATATATATTATAGGAACAAAATGAAGGCTCAGGCTGTTATCACCATAATAGTCCATGAACAACTTCTGAAGTTCACATAAAACTATTATATATAGTTAATTATAAACTTCCGGAACAGATGTTTATGATCGATGACAATTATGTAAATGATTTACTGAGAATAAAATAATTTATGCTCTTTAACGGATACAAAAAAAAAATTGAATGAGCAAAGTGATCATTGTAAATATGTTATCTCCACTAATAAACATGGTGATGCACATGCTGACATACATAATGTTTCAGAATGAAATACAAGGCTACTGCTTTTACTTGTGCTGGAAATTTCAACACCAAGTTTATTATCTGTAATGTAACTTTGTTAAAGCAAGTGTTACGATGAAACAAGGAATATAATTCAGTCCTTTATTTACATAATCCAATTCGTCCCTTTAGTACGATCACTGTTTATAATAAACTTATGAAAACAGTCTTCAACGAAAAGATTAGCATCCAAAACTATGGTTAGTCATAAAAGAGAGTGTTCCTTACACATATCAGTTTTCATTGCCCCTCATGTACGAAAGATAAAGCAGTGAAAACATGAGAAGCGCATATTTGATTCATTTGCAATCATTATTGAAGTTGTAATTTGTTCTTTTTCTTTTTCTTCTTCTCCTTTTTAGTTTTATTATTATTTTTTATTTTTTATTTTTGAGGGGTTGAAATTTATAAGCCATTGTGTATATAAACAATAACCCAATTTTTAGTAATGAATGAATTTCATACTTCTTGAGTAGTTTACCTGGACGATAAGTAGGGATGGCAAGTTCCTCATCCCGGTGGGTCCGTGCCCACTCCTGCCTAATTTAGGGAAGGTTTGGGACCCCTTTTATGCAAATGGGGATGGGGATGGGGATCGATGGGGGTAATTTTTGAAAACTCGACAGGGACGGAGATAGGGTAAACCCATCCCACCCAGCCCCGTTTAGGGTGTACATTTATTAAAATACCCTTATATATTATCATATATTACTAAATTATAGTAAGTATATATAAACATATTTCTGAAAATAAGAAAAATTATTTGTTAAAAAAATTATAGTGTATATTAAACGGGAATGGGGGCGGGGATGGGGATGAAAAAAATTATCGGGGATGGGGATGGGGAATGAGATCCCCACCCCGCCCCATTGCCATCCCTAGGTCCATAAGTTAATTTTATTATTTATTATTGTATTATTATTTATATATATATATATTTTGGTAAGTTGTATTATTATTATTATTAGGGTAAATTGCATTGGCATCCCTGATGTTTCGGTCAATGCCACTCAAATGAGGGTCAATGGCTTTTTTTAATAATGACACACATGTAGTTTCAAATGTCATATTTGCCCCTGATTATTTATTTTAATTAATTTACAAAATATAAGCCAAGTTAATTGACAAAACTACCCTCATCTTTTTTTTCCTAGTTGATACTCACACACACATGCTTCCACTGAGGCTCAAACCCCTAACTTCTCTTTGGGAAGAAGGGGCCTAGTGTAACGACCCAAACTCAGGAGTCTGAATCGCTAACCAGATCCTTACCCAAACCTAAAGTCATGCAAAGGTACTATGGTCATTTCCCATTAAATTAATATTTTAAGGCCCAACAAGAACCAATGGTCATTTTTTTTTTTTTTTTTTTTTTTTTTTTGATAAGTGAAAATGTATGTTTAAATATAATTATGATGGTTTAAAACCTAAAAGGGTAAAACGGTTATTTACTAAGGTCATCCAATGATTATGATAAAAGTCCGAGGTAATACGGTAATTCCCTTTGTAATGTTTCTATTTTTCACCATTTTTCATTTTTTGGAATTTTCTATTTTCGCAAGGGCATTTTTGTCTTTTCTCGTTTTGCATACCAGACACCGTGGGGTGTGCCGGGTGTGTCCAAGAGTTGGTTGAGGCATTTCTTTGAGTTCGAAACTCTTTTAAATGCAAGGGTTGCCATTTCGGCATTTTTTCCGTTTCTCGGACCGGACAGTCCAAGTATGACCCACTACCAGAATTGTCGCATACGGAGATTTTGTTCGAGTCCAATTGTATACCATACATAATTATTTTGTGCATAATTATGTTGTTTAAATGTTTGTGTATAGTTGTGATTTAAATGGATTATGTGTGTGTGTGTATATATATACACACACACACATAGATTAATTAAAAGGTGGGATTTTTTTGGTGTTAGTGGAGGGACCCACCACTATCATATGTGTTCCAATAGGGACTGATTTTCTGCTGTTATGTTAATGGTGGTACTGTCTTAATGGGAACGACAATCCCTGTAAGACTGTTGGTATAGGTATAATCCAAATTAAGATGTATGATGGTATTGTTAGAACCTTAACTGATGTTCGGCATGTTCTAGATTTGAAAAATAGTTTGATTTCTCTTGGTACTCTTAACTTTAATGGTTGCAAGTTTTCAGCTGAAGGTGGAGTTTTGACAGTTTCTAAAGGTGCTCTTATTATGTTTAAGGGAAAACAAAGAAAAAACCTTTATTTTTTGCAGGGTAGTATTGTGACAGGTACTGCTTCAGTATCTTCTTCAGTTGATCAAGATTTAGAAA
Organism: Cornus florida; assembly: GCF_030987335.1. NCBI lineage: Eukaryota > Viridiplantae > Streptophyta > Magnoliopsida > Cornales > Cornaceae > Cornus > Cornus florida. The sequence goes on from NW_026775575.1 coordinate 84,650,408, forward strand.
TTACCCATCTTTGGCATATACGTTTAGGGCATATATGAGTGAGAGGGGTTTGACAGAATTGAGCAAACGAGGTTTGCTAGGTGGACAGAAGACAGAAAAACTGGACTTTTGCGAGTATTGTGTCTTTGGCAAGTAGAAAAGACTCAAGTTCAGTACAGCTGTTCACAGGACCAAGGGCACTATTGATTACATTCATTCAGATCTTTGGGTCCTTTTAGAGTTCCCTCTCTTGGTGGTTCTCAATATATGTTAACTTTCATTAATGACTTCTCCAAGAAAGTCTGGATCTATATCTTAAAGCAAAAACATGAAGTGTTCCTTAAATTTAAACAGTGGAAGGCCATGATTGAAAAGCAGACTGGAAAGAAGATCAAACGTCTTAGAATAGATAATGGTTTAGAATTTTGCTCAGGAGAGTTTGACGATTTCTGCAAAAATGAAGGCATTATCAGACACTATACAGTTTAAAAGACTCCACAACAAAATGGTGTAGCAGAACGCATGAATAGAACTCTCTTGGAAAGAACTCATTGTGTGTTTTTCAAAACTGGGTTGTCTAAGGAATTTTTGGAAGCAGTCAACACAGCTTGCTATTTAGTGAACAGGTCACCATCGACTGCTATTGAGTGCAAAACACCTGAAGAGGTACGGTCTGGTACTCCTGTTGATTATTCTAATTTAAGAGTTTTTGGATGTCTTGTTTATGCTCATGTTAATGAAGGAAAACTTGAGCCTAGAGCCAAGAAATGTATTTTTATTGGCTATACATCCGAGGTGAAGAGATACAGGTTGTGATGTCCTGATCCTAAGTCACCTAAGTTTATTACCAATAGAGATGTTACTTTTAATGAGTTTGTTTTATTTCACCCGAGAAAGGAGTCTTTTGTTACAAGTGAATCTTAGGGTGTTAAACAGCAGGTGGAGCATGACTTTGAAGAAGTTCAAGTGTTCATGATATACTATACTCTGAGATGATGAGAACAAGTTTAACTTCAACAGATTTTTCAAGACTGGCCATCTTGAACTGGTTCAAGAATAAAAGAGGAATTTTTTAATTTTCCTCTGGCCTCCTTGAACCGGTTTAGAGCCCCTCTGAACCTGTTCAAGTAATCCTGGCAGCATCAGGTTTTTAGTTTCCTTCTTTCTGAATGTTTTCTTTTTGATCCCAACTTCTTTCTAAGTCTTCTAGGTTTATTTACGGCTTTAGGGAAAATCAATTATATATTTTAAGAAAGCCTTTTTAGAGAGAGAAAATTCAGAAAATCAAATATGATTGTTCTAAATTAATTTATGAGAGCATACACATATATTCATGAGTGATTTAGTAGTGTTGTTCTCTATCTCATCAGAATTGGAGCTATATTGAAGATTCAAATATTCCGTATGAAAAGCATGATTTAATTCTTCTACATCGAGTTTAGATCTTGAATAACAGAAGTAAAAGTGATCACACTTTGAAAGGGTTGGAGCATTCGAGGAATGTTGTCTGATCTACCTGCTACTCTTCTACAAATATCAAGCATAAGCCTGAGGTCAAATTGTTGTTGGACGGGGAGTCGCAAAGCTAGAGGATTGTCAGTAATTGGTGTTTGGTAGAACGATAAAGTATGAGCCAGAGTCAAAGTTTGGTGTATTTTGTTTCAAACATAGTGGATCAGTTTACTTTTGACTGAATAGTCCACGAGGTTTTTCCTATGCAAACAGTTGACATATTTTATAAACTGGGTTTTTCTCGCTAAAAATCCTGGTGTAATCTATCTATACCTTTACTTGCTTTACTTTTTTTTTTTTTTTTTCCTAGTTGGTACTCACACACACACATATCTTTTCTGAGACTTGAACACTTGACCTTCCTTTAGGAAGTAAAAAGGCTGATACCGCTAAGTCATTAGCCCGTTGGTACTTACTTTACTTTACAATATTTATATTTGTGATTGTGAATGTTTAAATTGATCATATAATTTAATCAATCATAAATTGAGGAAGTTAAACTAATAATTAAAGGAGTTAATCACAAGTAAAATTAACTAACTGTTTCCGCACCCCACGTAACTCTATTTTCACAATTTGGTATCAGAGCAGAATACTCGATATGCAGAGTAGATCATATTTATTGATTTATTGTTGATTTTTGCATCATGTCTAAAAATTCATCTGTTGATATGTTGCCTTTAACTCCTGTTTTTTGATTCTGTCACAAGCATGTAAATTGAGTGGTCCAAGTTTAAAAAGAATTTTAAAAATTTGTTAGAGAAATTGAATTTTACGGAACTTGATAGAGATATTTATAAGTTAGAAGTTTCTGTCTCTAATAAGAATTTGGAATAAATTGGCCATAAGAATTTGAATCTTCTTCATAAAATTGATTTTTTAGAAAAGGAGTTTAAGAAGGTAAATTTGTTTAATAAATCACTGGAACTTAAAATTTGTAATTTAAGTAGTGAATTTGTTAAATCAAAATAGTCTTTTCATAAAGTTGATATTGACAATTGCAAAATTGATAAATTGAAAGGAGTGGTTAAGAATATTAGGAGTATCAACTTCAAAGGATTTGTATTTACAAAATCTAAAGATATTTTTGTGGAAGTTGAAACCAAATCTTGTGTTATCTCTAGTTCTCCCAAACTTATTTCAACATGTCATTTTTGTGATGAAAATGGGTATATTAAGTATAAATGTCAGAAAAGAAAAATTGAACTAAGAAAGAAATTGAAAAATCTAAAGTTCAAACTTAAAGAAGAAGAGGATTAGGACTATTGAGCCTTGTGACACTTTGCCTAGAACAATAAGGAAATCATTACATAATTGGTGGTGGTTGTCGCTGTCAAGCACCAAAGCTTGCAAAGTAGATGTTGGAGTAAGATGAGTGTGGCCAAGTTTTATATTTATAATTTGTCACTACTACCTTTAACTAAAAATATAGTTAGGGCGAGTAGGGATCGTCCCAAGGGATTGGTGGGTCATATTAGGTTGTGGAATCGAGATTAGGGTTAGTAGGTCAAGTGATCAAAAGATTGGTTGGTGATTGAATTATACTAAAAATGCAATTTAAACTAAAGTAAACAATTAAATGCAATAGAGAGAAAATAAGAGAGAGAGATCTTGGGGTTTAGAGATCACCACTAAGCATAGCTTTTCTACACCCTTAATGAATGATTGATGAGGGGGAAAACATGTATTACAACAATAGTGTGTGTGTGTGTGGTTGTTTTAACAAGCATGGATGACTAATTAAGTATATATTGTCTAAGTAACATGGTGGATAGCACAATATATCAAACTAAGCCATTAATCCTTTCTTTAAGCTCACAATCCAAACACATCACAAGGTTACAGACATATGCTACTTGTTTTCATAAGTATGGAACATCAAATAACAAGTATGGATTATCCTCCCATTTAACATCTAAACTACAATTACACTACAATTAAGCTAATGACATGAAATTAAACTAATTAAACTAAGGGAGAAGAACAAACCATCAAGAAACGAGTATGAACCATCAAATAAATGTGATACCCTCGAATTTCTGGATGCAGGTTGGCCAGGCCCACGCCCGATAACCCGAGGATATCAAATCAATTAGCAATAATCGAACACAGAATACAAATAAATAAATAAAATAAGAATAAATAAATTGCTGAAAAGAAACTAGAATAATAATCCAAAAACCTCAGAATAAAATTTAATTAACAAAGAATGATTCTGATACATTCTACTTTTCCATTCCTATTACAACTCGGGAATCCATCTAGTGGACCCCTAAAATATCTCACTAAACTCAAAAGATTGGAAATGAATCCCAAGTCTAAAATATGAAATAAAACCCTGGTCATCGGTGGAGTGAATAACTGTATCTGCTCAGCAAGATCCAGCTCTAAGTCTGGAACTAACGAACACCTATAAAAATAAGAGTGGGTCAGGCCCACATGCAAATTCTACTCTAACTACAATCCAAACAATGACTCGATACGCAGATACACCTTAGATATCTCAACAATAGCTATCTAGTCCATACATATAGATATATCCACACTAAGGGACATTCACTGAACTACAGTAGGGGTCTCAACCTGAATAGAAGGCAAAATGCGAAAACGCACCCAAAGGTGGGCATGAGTACCTAGACCTAACGTGGTACACCTCAACCTACTATAGCCAGCTACGCATCCACTGCATATACGCACCCTAACCAACGAGTCTGAGACTCAAGCTCATCTCGTGGTACCATAAACATATATTTAAAATCCATTCATATCCATCCATAGGAAATCCAATAAGTCGTTCAGCTTATTCAGCTGCACAGACTTAAATATAAGGAGCATTATGTTTTTATAATTCGAACCCTTAATCCAAAATAGGTAGGACTGAGTTATTTTAAATCAGTTTGTCCCTAGTATGCCAGCGTCCCATACCGGTGCATACAATCCACAAAATCCATATAATTGATTAAACAGATAAAACTGTTCACCAATTAAAATCCATAAGGTATGAATTAACGTTTTGAGCTAAACCATACCTAATATGTCACCGTCCCATACCGGTGCATACAATCCTCCATATCAATGTAAATTACAACATATAAATAATCAGCAAGTAATTTACAGTCCAAAACCAAATATCCAAATAACTGTAGAATAGTATATGTGATACTACAATATGTACAATTCAAACCAATAATCCAATTAATTGTAGAATAATATATAAGAGTCCACAATTAACATCCAAACCATGTAAATTACAACATATAATTAATAGTTTAGCAATTTACAATACAAAACCCTCCTAAATAATTGTAGAAGAGTATTTAGTATTTTAACAATTTAAATCAAAAAGTTAAACCATAAAGTTGCAGGAAACAATTAATAATTTGGCAACTACCATCCAGAGCATACATAGATCAAATCTAATATATGAATGACTCTATCAAGCATTAAAATAAATTCTATAATCATATTATAGTCCAATAAATCGCTACATTAATTTAAGTAATTTAATTCCTTCCATCCGGTAATAGCGTACTAAGTTGTATACTTGTATTCTGTCTTATCTTTTAGCACAGAGGCATACCCTATGCCCCAAGTCCAATTTATTAATTTAAAAGACTTTAGAATCATTATATAGCACCCTAAGTTGTCAAATTAAAACTAGACAACAAATCTCTTTCCAGCCATTAACCGTACGCACAATTGTTAAATTAGCGCACTGTTAATTTTATTCACTTAGAGGTCAACCTTACTCAATTTAAGGACTTAATAACACTCAAAGCCAACCTTCTAATCCCTCTATAAAACCCCAGAGTCAACAGAAACGTTCTCATGCTCCAACAGTATCCAAACAGTTCGTAGAAAAAAAATTCAGAAAACTACTATTTGAAAGAGCCTGCTCTAAATTCCAAGAGCAGGCTCTTTTTTGAGCCTGGAGCCGGCTCTAAGAATGTAGAGCCAGCTCAATTAGTATGGGAGCCGGTTCCCACATCCATGGAGCCGGCTCTCTCCTCCTTTGAGAGCCTCTGTCCCCGTTCTGCTCCGTTCTGACTTTCTGCTTCTTCTCCGGCATGTTTCTGCCCTTCAGTTGGTTTCAAAAACTGATCCTAAGGGTCTTATTAATATCCACTAGCATCCCAAAGGTTTGATTTTAACCATTTAAATCAATTACATAGATCAAATTTGCTACCGAACTAGACATGCTTTAGGGACAACACTGAAACTATTTTGCAACCACAGCTCCATTCCAACCCCTCTGTTCCTCAATAATACTGAACCTAAGGTCTTCTATCACCCCATTAATATCCCCATGGTTTGTTTACAGAAGATGGAAGCAAGTACAGTAACAAACATTACAACAGAACTTAATATGCTTTTAAGAACAAAACTTGGAGCGGTTAATACATGAACTGTAAACAGATTTGAATTTATGGCAAACAGATCATTCATATAACATATATTAAACATATAACTTCCAGTTATTGATTGATTTAACCCTAGAGATTATCTAGGTGCACAGAACACGAGCCAAAGAGAAGGAGAAAGAGAAGAACTTGCCTGTGATTTTAGTTAAGAAATCCCTGCGTCGTCTCTAAGTTTTCGGCAACTACTAACTTCCTTCAAGCCTCCTATGGGTGTGATCTAATCCACCACAACCCTCCTTTGACCCTCTATGTTCTTGTCCTTGGTAGCTCTTACCATTGCCTCTGTTCTCTCAACTCTTTCTCTATTACGTTCTATTTTTACTGTGCCATGAATAGGGTTCTTCCAAAACCCTTAGTAAAACTCATACACGTATATATATAAACCTTTAGAAAACCCTAATTAAACTATATATATATAGGCCTTTAGAAAACCCTAATTAAACTAGAGCTAAGGCAGAACCCTAATTAAACTAGAGTCGGCCCATAAACTTAAGTCACATACACGTTAAATACATGTATGACGGCTCCAAGAAACCCTAACTGAAAACTGTTAATTTAACTTCTACTTAAGCACTTATTAAAGACAATTCAATAATTAACCAAATAAGGCATTTAAAATACAATTTAAAATAAAACAAACAATACAACAACTCAGATAACTAAACAAACCATAATTCAAATAAAGAAAATAATTAACCAAATAAGGAAATACAAATACACGAGTAACAATTTACAAATAATTAAATAAAACAAACAAAATACAACAATTACAAAATCAATAGACAAAAATGCACATAGAATGAAATTTAAATTCCAATTTTATCCTTTTTAATTTTAAGGGTATTACAATAAACCGCAAGAGCATTCTATTAAATATTATGTCTTGACAATCTCTAGATCTATAGCATCAATACACATAGACATGCATCAATAACACAAAATCTAGAGACAAACACATGAACATCTATTCTAGCATACATAGACATATTGATAGAATGAAATGATCAATTGGAAGCATTAAACCACACAAATCATTGAATAAACAAGATCTATGTATATAAAAATGTCAAAACATATATTACAATACAAATCCCCTCAAAAATACATAAATCAAGATATAGAAAGCATGTTTAGGGTTAACTTTAGCCCCGAGAGGATGTCTAGCCACTCATGGATGGTGTCCTCCAACCCTCAAGGGCTAACTCCATGGTAAAAATTGTTCCTCTTCTTGGTTGATGGAAGAACTCCAAGCTTGTGTCTCTAGCCTCCTCTCTTCTTTTCTTCCTTACTAAGAATATGGTATGGAAATTGTGTCAGAAGTCTCTCTAGTGTATATATATATGTATGCTCTCAAGAATGGCTCATATTCCTTATATAAGTAGGTTAAATGTCACCCCCAATGACATGGGCTCGTACACCAATATTCCCCCCAATGATTGGATATGAGACAACTTTTAATGAGTTGGAAATTGAATTTTCTCGCACTTGGGGAAGTTCGATCGATTGAACATTCTCTGAGATCGATCGAACATGGCTGAGATCTATCGAACTTAAGCTGGATCGATCCTCTATGGCGGTGCTTATAAAGACAAATCTGAGATATTTTGGTATTTTTAGGAAAGTGTGATACCTCTCGGATCCAAGACACGGGTTGATCAGGCCTAGGCCCAAACCCGAGGGATGTTAAACAATTAATATGTAACCGAACACAGAATACAAGATAAATTAAGAAATAAAAATAATAAGCTGAAAGAATCTAGAAATACAATCCTTTATAATTAAATACTTAAAACCTGATAATCCAAAACTCCATAAGTTTACAACTCGGGAATCCATCCATTGGACCCCTTATTAAAATTCTCCAAAAGATACTGAAATAATAAAAATAAAATCCAAAGCTAACATAGAGAAGATTCCTACATAATCGGAGGAATGAATAGTTGTATCTGCTCTGCACATCTAAACTCTAACCCTAGAAATGATGAGCACCTGAAAAATAAAGAAGTGGGTTAGACCCACATGCAAGTCTTGATCTACTACAATCCAAATAGTAATCCGATACGCAGATACATCCTAGGAAGACTCAACAATATCTAGAGTAGTCCATATATGTATATAGTACACACTATAGGACGCTCACTAGTCCAGTAGGTTTGTCTCAGCCTGAATAGAAGGCAACATGCGAATACGCACCCTAGGGTGGGCATGAGTACCTAGACCTACCAGGGAACAACACCTATGTCCAGTTATCCATCCTAGGCGATATACGCGCCCTAACCATGGTCATGAGACTCAAGCTCATTCCACGGCACCGTATAGTATATATATAAAGTCCGAACTCCTCCTAATACAATATACCATCCATCTGTGTAGTGGTCTGATATATGTATAACCAATCCATCCTGAAACTATAGTAGGTCATTCAATTCACAATTGATATGACACGTGTAGGTGATGGACTTAACCTTTATGATTAATCCATACCTTTATCCAAATTTAGGTAGGCTTAGTGTCTGAACTAATCCGTACCTAGTATGACACCGTCCCATACCGGTGCATACCATCCTCCAGTTTACATAGTTAATAACACAGTATATCTATTTATCAACCATATCCCAGACTAAGCATAACTATAGTTTAGCATGTACACAACCAATTTATGCCTCCAATATAACATTTAGATATCCCATTGCAGTTCTTTATAAAAATAAAAGACTGAACACTTAGCTCCTCCAGTTAGCGTAGTTGACGAAAACAGTATCAGATACTAATCAACCATACTCCAAAATTTGCATAAATATAGTTTAACAAGTGTATAGCTAAATTGTGCATCCAATAACAATTTTAGAATCCCAGTTCCAATCCTTTAAATTGACAAATCAAGATTATACAATTTATTTCTCTATATAATACTATAACTGATGCGTTGTATATTAGTTTGTAAACATCAGTTAATTCCAGCTAAGAACACATATATTTTAACAGTCATATGCTCTTAACACAACTAACAATACGATTCATAATTTAAGATCATGCAATAAAACCAATTGCTAAAACAGTAAGCAGTGTAATGTAAATAGTTAACCATTCTCCTACGAGCCCTCTATTTGATCTTAAATTAATTCCTATCCTCAATAACTGAATGTGAACTTACTTCTTAACATTATTATAAGTCTCAAAAACATATTTACAACATTCAGTAGCTTCAAACAATTCCAGAAAATTTAATTTCAGCCAAACGAACCACAAAAAAACAGTTTCTGGACCTTTTAAGAGAGAGCAGGCTCTAGAAATTAAAAAAGCCTGCTCTTCTTTTCTTCAGAGCCAGCTCTAGGCTCATGAGAGCCGGCTCCACAACATCCTAGAGCCGACTCTACCTTCTAGGAGCTGGCTCTAAGGGGTTATAAGAGCCTGCTCCCCTTTCCCCTTAGCAGCTTCGTCCGCTTCGTCATCTTCTCTATTTTCTGTGAGTACCAGTTCTTGTAGAAATTTTTTAGTGCATGTTTTAAGGCCTAATTCAGTTCTAGATTGATTGTAAAACAATGATATATCATCAACCTAGAATTGAAAACAAAATACTACACAACGAAGCCAAATTACAGAATTACAGTTTATTTACTATCTTTCTGAAACAACGAAGAACAGGTTCAATTCCATGAATATAAACATTGATTAAATATGCATAAAAGTTGTAATTAAGCCTTAGTTTAATCCCTAGAGTCTTCCTAACCATGCACTAAACACAGATTAGAGAGATAGAGAAGAACAAGACTTGCCTTACGTTTCAGACTTTGAAACTCTAATTCCACAGTTTCTGTAGTCTTCCTTGAAATGCTCTGCCAATTCCCCAAGTTCACGCTCTATTTCTTAGCAGCCCTTGGTGATACAGACGTAACTTTATGTTTTCTAAAACCCTAAACCCCAGTATGCACATGTATATATAGGCTTCAATTTACCAAATCCTATTCCAACTCTGACTATAAGTCGGCCAACGATAAATCCTAAAACCCTAAATTTAGATAAATAAAATAATTACATCGTGAAAAACTTAAACATTTAAATTAAACCAATTAAGTTAAATAAATTAAATTAAGTCAATTTAAAACAACCCATTAACATAAAAATGAAAATACTCAATTAATCAATTCAAACAAAACCAAAACTAATTAAAATAACAATTAAATAAAATCACAATTAATTCAAACATTCCAGCAAGCAAATAATCAATTAAATAAAATAAAATGCAATTAAACAAATAAATAAATACCAGAACTATCCTTTAAAAATTAGGGGTATTACAGAAAGAGACAAAAATGGTAGGTGTGGTGGTACAACTGGATAAGATGGAATCTTTTCGATCGATCTGAGAATTGTTGGATCATCGAGCTTTATGGGATCTTTGGATAAGGACAAAATAGCTTGGATCCATCTTGAAATGTCTATATCGATAAACTTTTGATCGATTGAATATTTCCTGAGATCGATCGAACTTGCTGGATTTCCACCATTTGCTTCCATTTGTTCCCACTTTGTTCCTTTCTTTGGTTCATCTCAAGATTGCTTTAATTATACTCTTATTTAGCTGAGTTAGCTTATTTTGGGGATAAGTACCTGAAAATAGAAATAATACAAAATCAGTCTAAAACGGGAAAGTAAGATAGATAAAGGTCCTAAAATACCTAAGCTTAAGGGGTTTAAATGCGCACTTTTCAGCGCTCATCACACCCACAAACTTAAATATTGTTAGTCCCTAGCAATGAACTACAAAGTAAGGGAATGAAATGAACAACTATACAACTATGAACTAGAAAGCAATAAATGGATAACGCCACTTTCGTAGAGAACACGATTACATTTAGCGTATACAACAAGCCTTTTAAACCCCTAGTGGATAAGTGAAGTCTCGTGAGGGTTTCCAGAAATGATACCCACAAACATTAAGCTCAATATCACAAAAGAGGTACCAATATTGCAAACAAGCATTGGGAGAAAACTATCTCAAGTATGCAATTTTTCAACCATTTCCAAGCAATTTCCCAAAATTTTAACATCAATCAAACAAGTATGGTCCTCCACACATCAAGAAAATGATCATGCATATCAAAACAACATTAGAATCCTTTTGAGTGAACCGACATCAAGTATGTTGTTATCTTAGTCAACTAAAGAAATGATCACATTCTTACCCTCAAACTAGCACACAAATCTAGTACCGATCATCAAGACAAAGAGTGGACCTTTTATTAAAGATTTATTGTTCTAGGTGCGCTTATTATTTTCACTCGATTTTTTTTTTTATATCCCTAAGGATCAAAGATGGAAGCATGGTGCAATGTATTGATCTATTAAGCTTTCTAGCGATCCATGAGGTCGAGTGTTAGGTCAATGACTCCCAAACTGGACGGCTTTAGGGTTCTAGGTGTTCAAACACCCCTAAGGACTTACAAGCTCAAATCAACTAGGTTACAAATCAAAATAACCTCCATCTAATCATTTCCTACTTCTCACCTTTTAGGAGAAGTCCTCACTTCTTTTTTTTTTTTTTTTTGAATAAACAAGTTATTAACCTAGAGTTTGGGCCCTCCACCTTTCGGCGCGAGAAATTTAGTGCTTGATGAGGCTAGAATCCCGGCTACTTAGTGAAAAGGGGTTGTTATCCACCTTTATCAAGAATGAAAGTTTTCAATGCACTACTAGCTCAATTGGGATATAACCAATTCAATAATCAACAAAGCATATACCCCACAAATGAATGCTAGTGTGCGCCTGTGCTAGTGTAGAATCCTAGAGTGAATCTCAAAACAATCACAAAATCAGGATGATGTGGACCACAAGTGCAAGCATAATATCAATCTTTCAAAAAATTTACTCCTAAATGGCATCCACAAGGCATACAAGGAGTATTGGACTCTCAAGTCAAGCAATTTTTAAATTTTAAGTAATATAGTCCTCAAAAGATTAAAATCATAGCTAGTTATGGACCAATCATAGAAAATTCCTCAAATACACAAGTTATACTCAAAAATTTGAAGTTAAAGCAAATACTATAATTAACACCATTACCCTCCCCCCCCCCCCCCCCCCAAAAAAAAAAAAAAAAAAACTTAAATGGCACAATGTCCTCAATGTGCAAAGAGAACAAAGGGAAAAAGTATACCAGTGCAACTAGCAAGAATAACCGGGACAGAAGTATCCAAAGTAGGTGGCATAGCCCCCCAAACTTGGGGTTAACTGTGGTCCTGAAAAGATGGCACTAGATAAAAATTTATTAGACAACAAAGGGGATAATAATAGGTGCATAGTGGACATGCAAGTGTAAGTGGGATAAGAAATTAGAGTAGGGAGAGAGGAGAAAGGTGGTCCTGAAAGATTTGTAGCACTCTCTCACTGAAATCACTGGAATGCACCTGATGGAGTCAGACAGATAGATATATCAAAAGACAATATAACATCCAAAAACAAAGCATGTATAAAATAAGAACAATATATAGTACATCGCAGTAATAGAGCCAACAGACTGGCCTCAAAAATAACAGTATCAGAAATATAACAGTCAAATCACAGATATAAAATGAGAAGGAGATATAAAAATCATGAAGAGGAAGTAGGACGGGCAGGGCGTGCTCCGCGGATGTCTCTGGATAGATCTCGCAATGTGACTATGACGTCTGAGCGGAGAGAAGCAATATCAGTCCAGATGGAAACTATGCCATCTTCCAGAGTCTAAAGACGCTCTCCGAAGCTAAGGTATCTGAATTGGAGCCTCAGGTGCTGCTGGAGCGGGAGAATGATGATCCTGAGCCTGCTCCTCATCATGAACGGGCGACCCAACCAAAGAGTGATGCTCTGGGTCCTCTGCGGGCTGCTTTGAATCAATGTCCATATGCATGGCAGCTGGATCAACTGGTACATTGTCCGCCGCCTGCTCTGCTGCTGCTACCTGCTCCATCTCCTCTCTCTCAAGCTCTTCAGCTGCCTCTACAGCATCCTCCTGTAGACTCTTGATAAAAGCCTTGTAGCTCTTATCCCAGTCCTTCTTCTTGAACGAGCAGGCCCCAGCCTCAGTACGCTCTCGATGCCGGAATGGACAGCATTGGTCCCACAATATATATGTAATGAGATGGCCAAATGGGGATACTTAGCCCATTTGGGCTTGGCCTTGTTGATGTGATCAACATATAATTTCATCATAACGCTCTAGGTGAGTGTAGGAATGGATAGCCAATGCTCTGTATAGAAGGCGTATAAAAATTGTCAGATAGTCGCCGCGCCTCTGTATCTTGTGGCTGGCCATGAATACGTTTCGGAATAAAACCGAATCGAAAAACCACAGGTCGTCTGGCAGATAAATGCGCGTGGCAAAAGTCTCGCCAGCTGCATAGTGACCTGTGAGTGCCACTGCCATGTCGACATAGGAAGGCCTCCATAGAGTAGGATATGTAGCCTCGAGATCAAGAGGGCAGATATGTGGACATCGGCAAGATCTGGATAGAGTGTCCACAGTGATACTGATAGGGTGGCCGTCAATGGTAGTCCTCAGCTCCCTCAGGTTACTCGGGGCAAGTCGAAGGTTCTGGAAGAACATCCAAACCAACCTCGGGTACACTGGATAAGTAACAGGGGCTAATATGGCTTAAATACCCCTCCGGTCTATGTTATCATATGCTGCTCTGGTAAGAATAGACCGGGAGAAGAAGTCTATATCGAAGATCGACTCATGCGTCACCTGAAGGCGTGAGTATCTCGGTAATGGTCGGTCTAAGTCGTGGGCTGGCTGAACTGGTAATGGTGATAAAGATGGTATGTGCTCAGCCTCAGCATCAGCCTGTGAAGAAGATGCCTCAGCCGAAAATTGTAGTCTACTGTCAGCGGATGGAGACTAAGGTGGAGTAGGCTCTGCTGGCTCCTCCTGAATATGAGAGGGCTCTGGCTCAGGAATGGGGTCCTAGACGTGACATGGACCTGCCTAGTCATCTAATCTCCGCCTAACTCTGCGATGATAATGTCCATGGGCAATAGTCTTGACCCTAGCCATGGCCTGTAAAAGAAAAGGAAAACTTGCAGAACAAGTCAGTGCCGGTATTTAGAATTAAAGCACAATTTATAAAATCATATATGTCAAATAAGATAAACAAAACAGATAAGGAACATGAATCTATGCAAGTGACAAGGAATAAGTGACATGATGTGAAGCTTGCTAAATAGTACAAGTATGGAATGCATCCAATGTAGAAAACACAGGCATTGGGCATGTATGAGATAGCATGAAACACAAGAAATGGTGTGTGAAGTGTGTGATGTAATTCTATGAAGTTCAATCGATCACAAAAATGTGAGATCGATGTAAGTTCGATCGATCTTGGATAAATGAGATTGATCTGAGAAAAAGTTCGATCGATCGAACGGTGGAGTGAAATTCGGAAAGTCACAGATCTGTGATGTGGATGGCACGGGGGCCTCACAAACAAGCTCGTGGGCCCCTCTACACAACAAATCAACAATTTTGGTCACTTTCCTTGGCCCGTGACCCCCAAAATCAAAATTTAAATAAAAAAATATAAAACCATATATATACATATATATACACATATATACATAGCTTCAAAGCTTCAAAAATGGCAAAAACATCATCATAACATCTTAGATCTAACATGGAAAGTATGGATTCATGAAGATAAAGCTTGAATCAAAAGATAGAGTTCAAATCTTACCTAAACCGAGAGATGAGATGAGAGGGAGATGGAATCTGAGATCTGAGATGAGGGAGAGAGATTCGGGATGTGATGAAGTCACCAGAGCACTCACCGGAGATGGAAGGGATGGGTCTTAGATCGATCTCTTTGAAATCGATCGAATGACCCTAGGGTCGATTTTTAAAAACATTCCCTTTCCAGTTCGATCGATCGAACTAGTATCGATCTTTCCTCACTAAAAGACAAAATTGTTTTTGAAGCTTTTGAATTTTTGAAAATTAAAAATCAAAAATTAAAAATGAAAAATATTTTTTATTTTTGGATTTTTGAAAAATAAAACTAAATAAAATAAAAATAAACTAAGTAAAATAAAAGAAAACAAAAAAAAAAATTTATTTTTTTGGAATTTTTGAAATATTAAGTAAAAGAAAAGAAAAGAAAATATTTTTGGGATTTTTGAAAAATAATAGACAAAAATAAAATAAAATAAAATAATAAAAAATACAAGAAATAAAAGTATTTTTGAAAACTATGGAAACCCCCCCCTCCCCCCTTTTTCTTTTTTTCTTTTTTTAGCATTCAAAATATTTTTGGATTTTGTAAATTTTTGAAATAAAGTGAAAATAATATCTTTTTGGAATTTTTGAAAATAAAATTTAAAATATTTTTGTAAGTTTTATGAATTTAAAATTCAAAGTCAAAGTTAAAAGAGCATAGGTCGATCAAACCAAGATCGATCTCAAATAGGCTTCGATCGATCGAACATGCAAAAATCTGCAGACATGTTCGATCGATGGGACAGAGAGGCCTTTTGCAGAGGGTGGATGCAGGTTCAAAATTTTTCTAAGTGTTGAGACTGCAGATCAATCCAAGATGAAGTTGGATCGATAAAAGAACTAAAGATCGATCTAGGAACAAGTTTGAATGATGGGACAGAGAGCCGAAATATGCAGGTTTTCTTCAAACGATTGGACAGAGAGGTGATTGGATACAGGTTGGATGCAGGTATGGAGTTTGATCGATCGAACTTCTTTAGAGATCGATCGAACAGATGCAAAATGCTCATTTTCAACATGAAAGTGCATGCAATCCTAATCACAGTTCCTAGTAATGTATATGAACCTAAAGCAGTTATCTAGACTTTGCAAGAAATGAAATTTAAAATATAAATGAGGGAGGAATAGGGTTGTGACACCCTGCGAAATGTACTAGTTTTTAATGTCTCTAGCAAGACGTTGGGCTCTTTTAGCCTGGATCAAACATCTTGTAGTGCATCCCCTCCTTAATGGGGTGATAAGTACTTTGAACTCCACCCAACAAATGGTTCCCTAGAGAACTTGTTGGATTAGGCTCAAAAGAAATTTTTGATCCTTGGTTAACATGATCTTCTACAACATTCACTTCTTCATACTTGTCAAATGAATTGGGGGTTGGATTGAAGATATTCAACTTCACCTTTATGTAGCCAAATGAAATCTTCATTATCTCCGTCCTACAATTAATGTTGGCATTCGTGGTTGCCAAGAAAGGACGGCCAAGGAGAACGGGAATTTGGCTCTTAGGATTCGAGACTGGTTCCGTATCAATGACAACAAAATCAACGGGAAAGAAGAATTTATCAATTTTGATCAATACGTCCTCAATGATACCTCTAGGCTTTTTGATTGATCGGTTGGCAAGTTGCAAAACCACCAACGTCGGTTTCAAGTCTCCTAAGCCTAATTTGACATATACCGAATATGGAAGAAGGATAACACTTGCTCTTAAGTCTAAGAGAGCCCGATTAATGACATGGTCACCAATGATTCATGAAGTAGTAGGTGAACCGGGGTCCTTAAACTTTGGAAGAGTGTTATGATGCAAAATAGAGCTTATTTTCTCTGTTAAGACCACTTTCCTAGGTGCTTGGATTTTGTTCTTCCTCTTTTGGGTGCATAAGTCTTTTAAAAACTTGGCATAAGCCGGAATTTACTTGATTGCATCCAAAAGTGGAAGGTTAACCTTCACTTGCCTAAACATATCCATAATTTCATTTGTTTGGCCTTTTGTTTGTCATTTGAAATGGATCCTTTTAAGGCATCCGAAAATGGAGCTTTTGGTTCAAGAACCTTTTCAGAAATTTTCTTTTAAGTCTCTTCAACACAAGAAGTTTTGAAATCATTTTGCAAATCACTTTTCATCAAATCAATTTTCAAATCGCTTTTAAAATCATTCTTCAACATTTTCTCATTCAAATGGTCATGCATATGCAATAAAGGAGGAATCAAATGTGAAACGGGACGGATGTCAACTTTGGGTTGCACCGGTTCACTATCTTCATTGGATACACCTACTTGGTTGTCAATGATTCTCCCACTTCTCAAGGTTGTCACCGCATTGACATGCTCTATTATAGGACTTTCCGATGAGGAATGAGTCTCTACAACACATTGTTGCTTTGGTAGGGCATTCAAAAGCATTTTTCCTTTTTCTCTAGCATTTAAAGTACTAGCTATTTACCCTAGTTGGGTTTCTAGCTTAGTAATGGATTGAGAATGAGAATGAAGCAATTGAGTGTTCGCCTCTAGAGTGCCTAGAGCAGTCAAAACTTTCTCTTCAAAAACGGAACTCCTAGAATTTCCTTGAGAATATGATAGTTGATTAGGAAAATGAGAATTAGAAAATTGATTTCCTTGTGATTGATATGGTTTATATCCTTGGGAACCTTGGCTTTGCATCGGAGGCAGAACATACTTCCCTTGGAAACCACCTTGGGAAGGGTTTGAGCCTTCCCTTTGGTTTCTCCAAGAGAAATTCGGATGATTCCTCCAACTAGGATTATAGTGATTGCCATAAGGATTGTTCCCTTGATTAACAAAAGTTGCATTGACTTTTTCATGATGCTCACTTTACACATGTCCATGGGGACAATTGGAAGTAGAATGTAAAACACTTGAACAAGTCATACATGATTCATTGGATGCATGATGGGAATGGTTAGGGAGGGAAGATACTTGATTTGCCGAGTTTTGGTTGATCAAGAATTGATCAAACCTTTGAGATAAGGATTTCATCTCGGCGGCTATTTCATTGGAATGGTCAACTTGATGTAAGCCAACACTCTTCCTTCCACTTGAATTCCTACCATTCTTAAAAGATAAAGTTCAATGCAAAGAATTTTCACTCATGCTCTCATAAAGACGTCACACGTCATCCTCATGCCTATCAATGTAAGAGCCACCCATGGAAGCATCAACCATGCCCTTGTAATTATCAGATAAACTCTCAAAGAAATATTGAACTAATTTCCATTTGGGCATGTCATGATGTGGACACTTCCTAAGCAAATTCATTGAATCTTTCCCATGCCTCATGGAATGTTTCCCCATCCCTATATGAAAACTCTCGAATTGAGGTTCTCATGGCATTGGTCTTAGAAACTGGATAGTATCTCTTCAAGAACTCTTGTTGCATTTCTGCCAAAGAGCTATTGAAAAAGGCCTAAGATTGTTAAACCAATATTTTGCCTTGTCTTTAAGGGTGAATGGAAAAAGTTTAAGCCTTAAGACTTCTTCCGGCATGTCCATGTATCTCACGGTGGAACATACTTCAAGAAACTCATCTAAATGCTTGTAAGGTTCTTCACTTGGAAGTCCATGATAATTAGGAAGCATTTGAATGGTTTGTGGTTTGATTTCATAATGGTGTGCTCTAAATGGTGGCAATTAAATGCATGTGGGTGCATTATATTCATTAGGCACATTGTGATCTCTTAAAGTAAGGGGAGGATTAGCAATTGGAAGTGCAACATGGGCACCTTGACTGCCTTGAACTATGGGAGGTTGTGGAGCATACATTGCCCTTGGCATTTCCAATGGAACTTGGCCTTGTTGTTGTGGTGGGTGAATGAATGGCCTCGGCATGCCTAATGGTACTTGCATGTTATCATGATGCACATTGGGGTGGAGGATACCTTGTTGGTCTATGTGACCAAGGTCCTCCACATGGTCCTCATTATGTACTTCCATTGATGAAATGGATTGACTTGAACTTCCTCTTCCCCTAGGGTTTCGAACAAAGGATTCAAGATGAAAATCAAGAGGGACAAGAGTAGGTTTCAATGATCTACGACCATGCATGTACAAGAAAACACAACAAGCAACAAGCAATGAACAATTATTTCACCTTCACAACAAATCAATTATCAAACTTCCTCCACATACAATGATCCCATACTCCCATGCTATCAACAATATGCAAAGAATAATAAAATTGCCTCCACGTGGGCTCACGATTTATCTAAGAATTGAAATACAAGCCTCCACGCGGGCCGACGATTTAACTAGAGATTGAGTTAAAAAAGAGCTCACAAAGGGTCCTTTAGCACTTCAATTCAATTTTAGCCTTGCAAATTTTTAGATTTTAGCTTTTTCCTTACTTTTGCTTAGGCTCCTTGCTTAAAATGATCCTTTGCTCACCTTCTAGCTCAATGCACCTTCAAACAAAAACCAATACAATAAGTAACCAAAATGAAAATAAAAATAAAATAAAGACACGATCAAAAGAGTACTAATTCCTAATTGATTCCACAAATACGACGTTGTCTTCAATCAGTCCCCGGCAACAGCGCCAAAAACTTGGTGGTGGTTGTCGCCGCCAAGCACCAAAGCTTACAAAGTAGATGTTGGACTAAGATGAGTGTGGCCAAGTTTTACATTTCTAATTTTCCGTTACTACCATTCACTAAAAATATAGTTAGGGCGAGTAGGGATCGTCCCAAGGGATTGGTGGGTCGTATTAGGTTGTGGAATCGAGATTAGGCTTAGTAGGTCGAGTGATCAAAAGATTAGTTGGTGATTGAATTATACTAAGATACAATTTAAACTAAAGTAAACAATTAAATGCAATAGAGAGAAAATAAGAGAGAGAGATCTTGGGGTTTAGAGATCACCACTAAGCATAGCTTTTCTACACCCTTAATGAATGATTAATGAGGGGGAAAACATGTATTGCAACAATAGTGTGTGTGTGTGTGTGTGATTGTTTCAACAAGCATGGATGACTAATTAAGTATATATTGCCTAAGTAACATGGTGGATAGCACAATATATCAAACTAAGCCATTAATCCTTTCTTTAAGCTCACAATCCAAGCACATCACAAGGTTAGAGACATATGCTACTTGTTTTCATAAGTATGGAACATCAAACAACAAGCATGGATTGTCATCCCATTTAACATCTAAACTACAACTACACTACAATTAAGCTAATGACATGAAATTAAACTAATTAAACTAAGGGAGAGACACAAACTATCAAGAAATGAGTATGAACCATCAAATAAACCACAAGAGCATTCTATTAAGCACTATGTCTTGACAATCTCTAGATCTATAGCATCAATACACATAGACATGCATCAATAACACAAAATATAGAGACAAACACATGAACATCTATTCTAGCATACATAGACATATGGATAGAATAAAATGATCAATTGGAAGCATTAAACCACACAAATTATTGAATAAACAAGATCTATGTATATAAAAATGTCAAAACATATATCACAGTACAAATCCCCTCAAAAATACATAAATTAAGATGTAAAAAGCATGCTTAGGGCTAACTCTAGCCCCAAGAGGATGTCTAGCCACTCATGGATGGTGTCCTCCAACCCTCAAGGGCTAACTCCATGGTAAAAATTGCTCCTCTTCTTGGTTGATGGAAGAACTCCAAGCTTGTGTCTCTAACCTCCTCTCTTCTTTTCTTCCTCACTAAGAATATGGTATGGAAATTGTGTCAAAAGTCTCTCTAGTGTATGTATATATGTATGCTCTCAAGAATGGCTCATATTCCTTATATTGGTAGGTTAAATATCACCCCCAGTAACCTGGGCTCGTACACTAATATTCCCCCCAATGATTGGATTTGAGACAACTTTTAATGAGCTGGAAATTGAATTTTCTCGCACTTGGGGAAGTTTGATCGATCGAACATTCTCTGAGATCGATCGAACATGGCTGAGATCTATCGAACTTAAGCTGGATCGATCTTCTATGGCGGCGCCTATAAAGACAAATTTGAGATATTTTGGTATTTTTGGGAAAGAGACAAAAGTGGTAGGTGTGGTGGTACAACTGGATAAGATTGAATCTTTTCGATCGATCTGAGAATTGTTGGATCGATCGAGCTTTGTGGGATCTTTGGATAAGGAAAAAATAGCTTGGATCCATCTTGAAATGTCTAGATCGATGGACTTTCGATCGATCGAATATTTCCTGAGATCGATCGAACTTGCTGAATTTCCACCACTTGCTTCCTTTTGCTCCCACTTTGCTCCTTTCTTTGATTCATCTCAAGATTGCTTCAATTATGCTCTTATTTAGCTGAGTTAGCTTATTTTGGGGATAAGTACCTGAAAATAGAAATAATACAAAATCAGTTTAAAACGGGAAAGTAAGATAGATAAAGGTCCGAAAATACCTAAGCTTAAAGGGTTTAAATGTGCACTTTTCAGCGTTCATCAATAATGAATCTTAAATTGTTTGGGTAAAGAAAGAGAATTTTAAATGCCTTGTTATGCATATACTGTAATACCCCTAATTTTATAAAGGATAGTCCTGGTATTTCATTAATTGTTTAATTGAAATTTTAATGGTTTAATTGTTTAATTTCTTGTTTGTGTGACTATTTGCTTAGCTGGAAATTCTTGAGTGTTTTAGTTAATTGTTTGACTTAATTGGTTAGTATATGTGTTTAATTATTTCATATGTGTTTACTTATTTAAATATGTGTTTACTTGTTTCATTAATTGATTTTTGGTTTCTGTAATTGAATTGTAATATGTAATTGTCTTTTGTAATTACCTTGGTGATTATTATTTTGTTAGTGTGTAAATTAGGTTAATTACATATGCTATGGGATTAATTTGGGTAATTAGTATTGGATTAAATTAGCAACAATGATAAAGTATTAAATCAACTAAATTTGATTAATTAAACAATAAGGTTTAGGGTTCTCTAAGAAGGTTTGTATATGTAGCCGACGTATGTTACAACTGGGGTTGCTTCATGGGCTGACTAGGATTGGGAGGTAGGGCTCTGTCTCAAATTATACATGGTTAGGGCTATTGTTATAAACCTATAAATACAAACATTATGGTGATTTAGGGTTTAGAAAATTAAGAGGAATTCTGTAAAACAGAGAGACAGAGAGGTACTGAGAGAAACAGAGGAAGATAAAGAGAGGAGGGCTAGGATTTGGTCTAGACCAAGGTTGGACCAAGAAGGAGGAAGGAGAGGTTATTCGTAGGTGAAACCATGAGCAACAGAGATGAAACAATAGTCGGGAATCTCGTCGGAAAATTCAGAGACGACAGTTTAGAGTTTCAAACTGAAACTCAAAGGCAAGTCTCTGTTCTTCTCTTTCCTATGAATCTGTGTTCTGTGCATGTTAGGTGGACTCTAGGGATTAAACTAAGGCTTAAATACATCTTTTATGCATGTTTAATCAGTCTTTAAATTCATGAAATTAATCTGTTCTTTGTTACTTTAAAAATTCAACCTGTAAACTTGCTGCCGTTGCAGAACAACTTGTGTTTCAATTCAAGTTTTGATTGTATATTATTGTCTTATGACCAATCTAGAACTGGGATGGACCTTAAAACATATAATAAAAATTACTGCAGAGGACTGGTACTCACAGGAATCAGAGAAGACGAAGATTAAACGGACAACGGCTGCTAAGGGAGGGAGAGCAGGCTCCCAAAGAGTTGGAGCCGGCTCTAAGTGATTTAGAGTAGGCTCCCAAAGAGTTGGAGCCGGCTATAAGTGATTTAGAGCAGGCTCTAAGTGAATTAGAGCAGGCTCTAAATTTTGATAGTGCCTGCTCTCTCCTTACATGTTACAGAATTGATTTTTAGGGGCTATTTGGGCTATAATGGGTGTCTGCACTTCATTTAAATTGCTTTAAGTGATGTATGGGACTGTATAAGATTGGTATTATGATGAAAAAATATAAATTCATAATTGGATTGAAGAATAGAGCAAGAAAAACCTAAGAGAAAATTGGTAGTTTGTACACTGTCTTGCTAGTTTTACTTACTGGAACTTGGCAAAGTTTTTATATATATTCTAATTACATATAATCATATATTTTTACAGTGTTATAAGTATGGTGAATTAATTATATTTAACTATACTTAGTTTGGATTTAATTGATACTGAAATTGTTATAATTGTATCGATTTATCGGCTGTGTAGGGGTATTACAGTGGAGGATTGAAACGCTATGATTTATTTTAGCAGTTTAAATAATTGGAGCTTGATTTTTAGGTTCTGTAGTGAATACCTAATGCCATTATATATGTATTAAACTATACTGATGCATATTTTGGAGAACTATTGATAAATTAATTAAATGTTATTTTTATCAATTATGTGGATTGGAGTACTGTATGCACCGGTATGGGACGGGGGCATACTAGGGATAGATTAGTTCAGACACTAAGCCTACATAATCTAGATTGAGGTTCGGATTAACAATAAAAGTTAAGTCCGACTTCTATTAGTGTCAGGTCAGTAAATAACTGAATGATATAATTGGATTTCTGGGATGAATTGTTATACAAATATCAAGCCACTATATTAGATGGATGATATTTTGTATTAGGAAGACATGGACTTTAAATATTTATGTTATGATGCCATGGTATAAGCTTGAGTCTCATGACCATGGTTAGGGTGCATATATCGCCTAGAATGGATAGTTGGACAGAGGTGTTGTTCCCTGGTAGGTCTAAGTACACATGACCACGTAATGTGCGATTTGCATGGTATCTCTACCCAGGCTAAGACAGAACTATTGGACTAGTGAGCGTCCTATAGTGTGTAATATATACATATATGGACTACTCTAGATATTGTTATGTCTATCTAAGATGTATCTGCGTATCGGATTCCTGTTTGGATCGTAGTAGAATAGGACTTGCATGTGGGCCTGACCCATTCTCTTATTTTTCAGGTACTCGTTAGTTCCAGGGTTAGAGCGTGGTTGTGCAGAGCAGATACAGACTTCCAGTCCACCGACTACGTAAGACTGCTTACTTATTAGCCTTGGATCGTACTTCAGTTATTTCATTTTACAGTTGGGATTTTTATTAGGGGTTCACCAGATGGATTCCCGAGTTGTAAATTAATTGGAGGTTTTGGAGTTTAGATTTTAATAATTATATTTTTAGGATTTTTTTCCATTAGAATTCATTTCAGCTATTTTTATTTATTTCTTATTCTTTAAATTTGTATTCTGTATTTGTTTTAAAATATTAATTGTTTGATATTTCTCTCGAGTTTGGGCCTGGGCCTGATCAACCCGTGTCTTGGATCCAAGTGGTTGCTCTAGGTATATGACAGGGGATAGAACATTGTTTACCACGTTTAAGGAATGTTCAGTTGGTACTGTTACTTTTGGTGATGGTAATGGTTCTACTGTAAGTGGTAAAGGTAAGATCAAATTTTCAGGAATTGGGGAGTTAAAGAATGTTCTATGTGTTAAATGTTTAGCTGCTAATCTATCGAGTATTAGTCAAATCTGTGATTAGGAGTTTCAAGTCAATTTTACTCAACAATGGTGTTTTGTAACTAATGAAAAAGGTGAATGCATCTTGAAATGAACTAGAACTTCTGATAATTGCTATGTTGTGTTTTCAGATCCTCGACTAATATGTTTTTCTACAGTTACTGATGAGGCTGTTTTATGGCATAAAAGACTTGGGCATGTGAATTTTAATGATTTAGTGAATTTGTCTAATAATGATCTTGCTCGAGGTTTGCCTAAATTGAAAATGCCTAAGAATGAAATATGTAATCTATGTCAATTAAGAAAACAAACTAGAGTGTCACATAAGAGACTTATTGATAAAGTCACTTCTCGACCTTTAGAATTGATTCATATGGATTTGATGGATCGCATAACACCTGATAACATTGGAGGAAAAAGATATATGCTTGTTGTAATACCCCTAATTTTAAAAGGATAGTCTCGGTATTTATTTAATTGCATTTTTATTTGATTAATTGATTATTTGGCTATTTGTTATATGTTTAATTGACTTAGTTGTTTAATTTAAATTGTGTGTGCTTAAATGGATTATTTGAATTAAATTTGTATATTGATAATGGATGATTTAATTACTTTGAACTATTTCAGTAAGTTAAATAAAGATTATATGATTTTAATCTTGGGTTGGTTGCATAATATGATTATTATTATGCTTATTTTCGGATTTTTTTTGTTGTTTTGTTTATTTCTTTCATCAATAATTGGATTGTGTGGATGTAATGCACCAGTATGGGATGGTGGCATTTTATGGCCACTAAAGATCAAGCTCCTTTTGGGTTGCTGCATTGTCCTTTGATCTTCACTTTCTTTCTCTTCACCTTCTTCCTTCTCAGGTGAACCACAATTTCATTCTCTTGTTACCCAGTTAAATTTCATCACACTTCGCTGACAAAAAACGCAAAATTAAGCTCTAATTGATTCACACACTACCTTGTGATTTTTTTTTTTTTAGTGGGTGTCTTTTGAAATTCATGCAATTATGTGGAATTTTTTAGCATTAAAATTGAAGTTTGGGCATGATTTAATTTTGGGTTTCCTCCAGTTGATTCAATTTGGTTTTTGATTAGTGAATTCAGTGAATAATATACTAGAAGGATTTTGCACTTGACACCAGGGGCGGAGCTAGAGGAGACCGGCAGGGGCGATGGCCCCCCAAAATTTTTGGAATTTTTTTTTTATAAATGGAAATTTTTTTATTACCTTTTAATTGTTAATTAATTTGTAAATTTTGCTTCTAAATCTATTAAAATTTTAATTGGCCCCCCTAATATTTTTAACAATATATTATTGACAAGCCAATTTTTTTGAAAATTCTATTAATAGTCCCTAAATATTAATTAATTTATAAATTTTGTCCCTAAAATTAATAAAAAAAAATTCAATTGTCCCCCAATCTTTTTTAAAACACATATATTGACCCAAAATAAAGAGTTTGAAAATAAATTTAATTTGTGTCTCCTTGAAATTTAAATAT
Source organism: Cornus florida (assembly GCF_030987335.1). NCBI lineage: Eukaryota > Viridiplantae > Streptophyta > Magnoliopsida > Cornales > Cornaceae > Cornus > Cornus florida. Next base: position 84,676,092 of record NW_026775575.1, read on the forward strand.
TTTTCAACTTGCACTCTTTTAACTATACTTTTAAAAGCTCAAATATTATGAAACAAAAATTTAAGTTCATTATTATTATAGTCATTTTTTTTGGATAAATAATTATTATAGTTGATATCTCAATACATTGTCTCACCAGTAGGAAGAAAGAGAGAGAGACTGAATATGGCCTATTTCGTCGAAATGTATGTATGTGTGTGTGTATATATATATAACATTTTCTCTCTTAACTGTCATAAGAGATAGTTAAGGGAGTTAAGTGTCTTTTAGTTAGTTCAGGGAGATTTTTTTTTTTTTTTGGGAAAGAGAAGTTAAGAGGGATTTAGTACACTTTACCTAATTTTATTTATATATCATGATACAATTGATTGATAACATAAACAAAAAATTATTAAAGAAGCCTTTTCTCGTATTTTAGGAATTAGGATCCCTAAATAAAGACTTCCTTAATTTTTGGGTTAGGCATAATGATGTTATCATGTTGTGTTATATAAGTAGTACTCATGGATATCCGTCCCAAAAATTTTGTCTATGTTTTTCTATCATATATATATATATATATCACACTCGCACAGAGATACCGTCCTTTCCCCTCCCTCACCAAACTCTAATTCATACACAAAATTAATACATTCACATACCCAGATATACACTATATATCTATATCTATACATACACAGTGGAATTAACAATCCTAGAACCCAAGGCATCAACAAGAACTTAACAGATCCACAGCATCAAAGCCTTGGAATTTTCGCTGGTGGTTGTGTTCACGTTTTTCTCGAGAAAAGGGGTTTCTGCAGCATTCACAAAACCCATTGGATTGAGAGAGAGGAGTCTAAAAGCAAGACCCACCAATAGAATCTAAACCCCCAATTTCACAAGCCAGTGGTTGTGTTTCTTCAATAAATTTTTTACTATTATTGCGCTTTTTTTTTTTTTTTTTTCACAGGGATCTGCCGGGAAAAATGGCGGTTTGATGGGTTTTGGGTTTTTTCGGTGACCTCATCTCACAGCCAACATAGAGAGAGAAAAAAAACCACAACCACCGGATTTGCCGTCAAACGCCACACCACCACCAACCACCATGTACGCACCAATCAAATATAAATCACTACTTCAACGACCCTTGTATATAGTGATCTTTCGAGATCCTCACTGCAGTTGGTGGCGTGTGTTGTGAACCTACATGCACATACTTGTTTGATTAATGGGTTTTAGACTAATTTATTAATAATGGACTCGTCTCTACCAGAGCTTACCTATTCCTTATTCATGCACTACATGTAAGTAAATGGAATTATGGAAATATCACTGCCACTGCCGGCACAAAGCGATATATCACTTTCCAACTACCTTCAATTAGACAATTACACTTTATCATTTTATCAGATTTAAATATAATTAATAATTTTAATTTTAATAATCAATTTATCTTAGTTAATGAATACATTTATTCAATCTCTCTACTCCTTAATCTCTTCCATTAATCTCTCTACTCCTTAATCTCTTTCATCTTCCTTACAATCTCAACTACTACCGTCATATCCACACCATCACAGCTACCATCTTTACCGCTACAGCCACAATATAACTACCATATTCATTCTCTAAAATCGAGCTCCAAGAAGACTCATCAAGGATAAAAAAGGAGTCTAATCATATGTTATATGACTTTAAGGAGTTGAAGTTCTTGATTATGTGAATGCACTGTCTTTCAATCAATTGACAATTTATTTTTTATTTATTTTTTGGTAGGTAAATTTGATTTTTAATTTAGAGAGCTAACTATTCGTATAATAAAATTTTAATTTACCATAAGACAATGAAAAGAAGTTGATCGTACCTGGATGTCATCACTCATATAGAGTAGCACCAAAACTAAGCCACCCAACAGTAAATGAAAGAGGTAAAAAGATTGATTCTTAAAATTTTATTTCTTTTATTCAGACTGGCAAAGAATCTTAATCTGTGTATATATGGTAACAAAGTATTTTTATATTATTGAAATTTAGCGTTGGAATCCGATTTTGGAAAATGAATATGGTAGTTGTGTTGTGGCTCTAGGGGTGAAGATGGTAGTTGTGATGGTGTAGATATGGCGGTAGTAGTTGAGATTGCAAAGAAGATGGAAAAAATTAATTAAGAAGGAGAGAAATTGAATAAAAATATTGACTAATTATGGTAAATTGACTATTAAAGTTAACATTATTAAATATGGTTAAGTCTGATAAAGTAATAAAGTTTAATTGACTAATTGAGTTTTGGTCCGTTAAAACGTCTGTTGTTTTGGACAGCATGAGAGTCTTCTTTTGTGTGTGTGTATATATATATATATATATTTATATACTGGTACATATCTAAATAGAGACTATAAAGAATGTTTTGGATGTGTGGATATTTCTATCATTTAAATTTATAGATTTTTCGTATTAAATTGTAGGGTTATGTGCAAGAAACACCCCTCTTAAATTCAAAAGGTGCAAAAAAAACCCTATTATTTTTTTTGGTGCACAAAACTCCCTAATGTTTGTTTTGGTGCAATTTGCCCCTTAGTTAGCCATTTTGACCATTTTTTATTTTTTTATATTAAAATCCCAAAATGACTTCCCTCCGGTGAAAACCATAGTTAGAAAACTCCAATTCCGGCCAAGCTTCGTTCATCCCAAAAATTTCGTCCAACCACTCCATAGTCGACAAGATTTGCCTCACTTCTTCCACCAAACTTTAGAAGATGAACGGCGACAGACGGTGACGAAGCCACGAGCACTACAGTGAGCAAAGATGAAAATGTCTCGACTAAAATCAGGAGCAGTTTCTAGAATTGCAGAGATAGAGGTCTGTTATTAAACCCCCTGAAGAAACAGAAAGATGAACATCGAAGAGACCAATTCTTTCTTCCCAGTTGTACTTGTACCTGAAATTCTGAACCTAATAAACCTGTTGATGAAAAATTATTGAGGATGATGAATATAGAAGCACCTAAATGGTTTCCAGTATTTTAAAAATTGACTATTTCGAAATTCTGCTATGTAAAACGTCACCATCAGTAATCATGTGCACGAATTATTTACAAGAGCCAATTTAAACTGGTTAATGATATATATATACATAACCTTTTTTTCCATTCTTTGACAAGATGAATCAAATGAATTTCATTATAACAATTACAGGCATGTTGTTAATCTCAAACAATTACAGGCATGATCAAATTTGTTATTCGTCGAGTAGTTCACCAAAATGGGTTTTTTTTTTTTTTTACAAAGCTATCTTCGGCGACGGAGTGTTGAGGGATGAAGGAGGGGCTGTAATATTTTTCGTTATTTTTCATTTTATGGGGTTTTCTATTTTCGTAAGGGCATTTTTGTCTTTTCTCGTTTTGCGTACCGAATACCGTGTAGTGTGTCAGTTGTGCCCAAGAATTGGTTTGGGTGTTTCATTAAGTTTAGGACTCTTTGAAATGTAAAAGTTGTCATTTTAGTATTTTTTTTCTATTTTTCCGGCCAAACGGTCCCGTGTGGGACCCGCCACCAGAACTGTCGCGTACGGAGGTATTGGTTGGTTCCATTTGCATTTTATTTATTTTATTTAAAGTGTTTATGTGGTATTTGTATAGTTTATATGTATATGTGTGTGTGTGTGGTGGAAAAAGAAAAGAAAAGTTAAAAAAAAATAGAATTTTTCGAGGTGGGACACACCACTAGTACACTTAAAGGCCAATAGACCACATTTTGGTCACACTTTTCTCTCTCCCCGGCTGAAGCTTCCTCTCCCTCTTTTCTCTTTATTTTTCTTTTCTTTTCCCACAAAACTTCCATCTTTGATTACTCTCCAACCATTTAGAATTTTTGGGTGCCGTTTGCGGCAAATCGAAGAGTTCGGCGAGATCTACGTGTGAGTACAAGCAATTCATCATTTGATGCACTATAGGGATTTTGAAATTTTGAACCCATTTGGGGGTTTTTGCATCTAAGGGATGTAGGGGTTCGTAATTCATGTTGTCTTGCGCCTTTGTGAATTAATTCCTATAATTTATTGCCTAGCATGCTACTTGTGTTGATTTTCCTCTAAGTGTTTAAATGGTTGTAAATAAAATATGTGATTATGTGTTCTATTTGACGCTACTTGAAATCGCATACTTGAATGAGTTAAATTCATGTTTTATATGCCTACCATGCTAGATTATGATTTAATGAAAGCATGTTGTAATTTCTTTGAAATTTCTTGTAAAGCATGCTATATAGTTTAAGTTTGAATTAGTTGTAAAATGATGATTATTGACATGGCATGATGCATTCATGCACAAGCATGGGGAAAGAAATGGTAAGTAGATTTTTGAAGAAATGAAAAGAAAAACAAAAAAAAGGGGCTTTGGGAAAAAGTTTTGATAAGTGGTTTTGTGAAAAAAAAAACCCGGACATGGAGGGGCTACCGAGGGTCCATGGCGTTAATATAACCCGGAGGGAACTAGGGAAATTACCTTAGTGTAGTTGAGCTATCTGGGCTTCAAATGACGTTGCGGGGTTACCAAATGTCAGGAATAGTAGCCAATCATTCTCTCTTGTCGCTAGGGAGTCACCTTGGGACTGGTTATGTTAACGGTTTGAAAAGTGGATAATGGAAGTGATTTTTAAAATGGGGAACGACATAGCACGGCATAGCATTCCATAGCATCACATTGTCTATTTTGGTCTTGTAATTTGTTGTAATTTTCTTCCGGTATAACATGATCCCGTTCCCTATATTTCTATTCATTATTTAGATTCACGGGGTCACAAGAGCTGTGTATTAGGCACCACCTACTGAGCAATTTGTTCACCCCTTATATTTAACATTTTCAGGTCACGAAAAAGAAGTAGCAGATGACGTTCCACCATAGGCCTAGTATGGATTAGAAGATCATTTTGTTGTTTTTGTATCTAAGTCTCACTATTTTTTGTAAAACTTAGCATATTATATTCAATCTGTACTGAGACTTATGGACTCTTGTTATTGTAATTATATTCATGAGCTGTAACTTTAATATAAGTTGTCTAATGTTGTAAGACATGGACTTTTGATCTTAGCCATATTTTTGGGACTATAATTATGATATTTGGATTAAATGGTATATGGTTGTTCCACCATGAGATGAACTATGTTGAGGCATAATGAATGGATGAAAGGAATGTTGGAATGTATTATTTACATTGTGTGTTGGGACAGGTTAGATAAGTTTTGAAGGTCTAAGAGAGACCATTGCATTTTTATGCATTTAAGCAGGTTGTTATAGGATCCTTTTTAGCAAAGGTCATGTCGATTTTTTTTTTTTTTTTTTTTTTAATAATTGGTATCATTTTAGGGTCATTACAAATTTGGTATCAGAGCGATGATTCGAAAACCCTTAAGACGACAGGTAGAGGCCTGCATAGGGTTGTGTTGGAAGTTATTTGTATATTTATATGGCTATTTGCTAAAGTATTTTGTTATTTGAAAAGCATGCTTAACTGTTTACTTGCTTACGTGCTTATGTGTTTATGCTTCTGCTAATGTGTTTATTGCATAGCCTTGCATGCTAAGTGTTAGTATAGTATCATTTTGTATTGAGTCGTTCTCGGTGGGACTTTAGTGTCATTTTTGTTGAATCGTTTTTTTTTTTTGTTTTTTTTATTTTTTATAACACAATGCCATCGCGAAAGGAACCAAAGGGAGTTAGCCCTAAGCCGATAAGGGGTGATGTTGGTGAAAGCTCTAGCTCTAATCCCATGGAGCCAGTTCATGAGGATACACTTCTTAGGGACTTGATTCCCCCAAGAGGTGTATTTACTAGAAGGGACAATGTTGAGATACCCATTGAAGAGGGTAAAGGTTCGACTGATCTGGCACTGAACCGTTTGTTACAGATAGCCTTAAGGGCTACAATTGCTTCTCTTCCACAGCCGGTATCACAACTGGTAGTTCAGGTAGTGGAGACAGCAGCACAGAAACGTCTTAAGTTGATTACTGGATTTTCAAATTTGATGCCAATGATGATCGAGGGTGGTGCAGATCTAATGGTAGCAGACGATTACATGGACCAAGTGGAAAACCACTTGACTTCGATAGATGTGATGGATGATCACTTGAGGATCATTTTGGCCACTTACAAGTTTTCTAAGGATGCTAAACTTTGGTAGAAGTCGGTCACTAATCAGCATAAGGTAGAGGACATAAGTTGGGACATGTTCAAGGAGTTGTTCTACAAGAAGTACTTTCCGGTAACCAAGAGATGGGAACTAAGGAAACAGTTTGATGATCTCATACAAGGTAATATGTCAATGATGGAATACGAAAACAAATTCACCTCTCTTTCTAGCTTTGCTCTAGAGATAGTGAGGAATAAAGTTGATAAGACAAGGAAGTTTGTTTCTGGTCTTCACTACCAAATAAGGCCGTTGATAATGGCATAGTACTTTAAGGTTTATTCGGAGGTAGTGGAAAGAGCGTTGATGCTAGAGGCAGAAGCTAAAGATAGAAATGCAGGAAGGGAACAGTGGAAGCAAAAGATGAATGCAGGACCATCTTCAGAGGGGCACTCATAGAAGAGGAACAGGGGTAGTTTGTCTCAGTTTCAGGGGCAGTAGTCTGCACGATCCGTTCCTCCTACTATTATGCTAGCTGGGTCTGATAAGAGTGGAGTTGCTTGTTTTCAGTGTCAGCAGCCTGGACATTACAAGTCCAATTGTCCTATGAAATCGTTTGTAATTTCTGTAGTATCGAGAGCTTGTTATGGGTGTGGCCAGCAAGGCCATTTGATTCGGGATTGTTCTAATTGGGGAGCAGGCACTGGTAGTGGCAGAGGGTTACAACAGAAGCCGTCACAGTCGGCTACAGCTCAGTGAGGTTTCAGACCACCGCTACTACCACAACCTACTATGTCTTCTCATGGTTCACGGCCAACTAGGAGGGATACTCCTACTATGTCAGGGTAGCAGTCAGGTGTTCAGGTTAGCAGTTCTCAGGCACAGGCACTACAGGGTCGTGTCTTTGTACTTACACAGGCTGATGTATCTTTTAGTCCATCAGTTCTTCAAGGTATCTTTCCAGTATTTGGTTTTTGGGCCTGTGTTTTGTTTGACTCTGGTGCATCTCATTCCTTCATATCATTATCATTTACACTTGCATCGGGGTTAGAGGTCAATTTTATGGATTGGGCGTTATGTGTTGATACGCCAGTTGGGGTTTTAGTGTCCTTAAGCCGAGTTGTGAAGGATTGTTCCATTGTGATAGCCGGGCAAACTTTTGTGCTTGGCCTCATCCTCTCGGAGATAACTAGTTTTGATGTCATTCTTTGGATAGATTGGTTAACTTCATTTCATGCTACGATTGATTATTTCAGAGGAAGAGTCACAATTTGCACTCCCGAGGGAGATTGTTTCTTTTTCGTGGGAGATCGGAGTGATTCCTACATTTCATCGTTTTATAGAATTCGTGGAAGAGGTCGTGGTGATTACTTCTTGGCTATTCCTTTAGCCGAAGAAGATGATGTTGTGGAAGAGGCCTATCCGGCAGTTGTTTGTGACTTTTTGGATATCTTTCCGAAAGATTTGACGGAGTTACCTCTGCACCGAAAAATTGAGTTTGCTATTGATTTGATGACCGGTATAAGAAATTGGCACCGTATCGTAAGGCATCGATAGAATTGGAAGAATTAAAGAAGTAGCTTAATGATTTGATGATGAAAGGCTTCATCCGACCAAGTGTGTCACCGTGGGGCGCACCTATCTTGTTTGTCAAGAAGAAAGATGGTTCTTTGAGGTTGTGCATTGATTACCGGAAGTTGAATCATGCCACCATCAAGAACAAGTATCTTTTGCCAAGGATAGATGATTTATTTGATTAGTTGAGGTAAGCTAGTTATTTTTTGAAGATCGACTTGAGGTCAGGCTACTATCAGTTGCAGGTTAGGGATAAAGATATCCTAAAGACAGCGTTCCATACACGGTATGGACATTATGAGTTTCTTGTCATGCCCTTTAGTCTGACTAATGCCCCAGCGATATTCATGGACTTAATGAACCGTGTCTTTCACGATTACTTAGACCAGTATAACGACCCGAACCCGTAGGTCAGAACCGTTAGCCGGGTCCTTAACCGAACCCGAGGTTAACTAGGGACAACACCATTCTTTCTAATGTCAATACATATTATACGTGTCATTCCGGATTTATAAAAAAAATAAGTAATAATAAATAAATAAATAATGATAATACAATAAGATTATAGCTACAAAGTATGTCAAAACGGTCTACTAACCCATCGAACCCTGTGGAGGAGCGTCGTCCGCCACTTGCCATCCGTGTCCTGAAAAATGTTAATTATAATGGGGTGAGCAAATTGCTCAGTAGGTAGTGCCTAAGACCTACCTCTTATAGCCTCGTGAATCCAAACAATGAATAAGACAATAGGGAACGGGGTCATACAAAGTCGGGAAAAAATACAATATACATTTTCAAGTCCAAAACAAAATAATGCCGTGCCATGAATGCAATGTCATGCATGTCACTCCCCATTTTTTAGAAAACTTCCATCATTTCACAAACTGTTAATATAACCCGCCCTTTGGTGACTACGTAGCGACACGAGAGAATGATTGGCTACTGTCCCTGACCTTTGGTACCTCCGCAGCGTCATTTGGGGCCAGATAGCTCAACCACGCTAGGTCAATCTCCCTAATTCCCTCTAGACTAAATTAACACATCGGCCCTTTGGTGACTCTGCGGCGACCGGGTTTTCTTAAAACCATTTTACAAAATTTCTTCCCAAAATCCCCTTTTCAATTTCATTTCAAAACACTTTCCCTTTTCTTTCATGCCCAATTCTTGTATGCATATCACATGTCTTTTTAATACTATGGAAATTCAAAGAATTATTATCACACAATTAACATGTTTCTATATAAAATTTCTGACAAATTATTAAGCATCATGGGTATAGAAAATTAACACATTAAGCATACTTTCTAAGTAAATCAATAAATACACATAATTACATGGTTCATAAAAAATTTCTAACAAATTATTAAGCATCTAGGCATAGAAAATTAACACATTAAGCATACTTTCCAAGTAAATCAATAAATACACATACTTGCATGGTTCATATACTCAATTAAATCATCTAAGAAACAATCAATTCAATTTAATCATACTTGATAACAATTAAAGTAGAAAAACTCACAAAGGAACAAGAATTTGAGTATTAGAGACCCCTACCTCAATCTAAGTCAAAAGCCTCAATTTGTGCCCTAGATCCAAAACCTCCTAGAGTGCACTAAATACAAAATTGCTCCGATCAACTTATAGATCTCATCGTGGGCTTCAATTTGCCGTAAACGGCACTTAAAAATACTAAGTATTGAAAGAGAGATCTAAGTTTAAAGATTGAAGTAAAAAGAAAAAGAAAAAAAGAAATGAGAGGGTGAGAGAGAGATACTAGCGGGAGAGAGAATAGAGAGAAGAGAAAATGAGGCAAAATTTGCCTCTTGCTTCCTTTTTAACATAGGTGTGGGTCCCACCACTTTTCAATTTCTTTTCTCTTTTTCTCTTATTCTTATTTTACACCACATATATATTTACATATACATATTTAATTTCACAATCATCTAAATCACATTAAATAAAATAAACATGACGCAATTGAACCCAACTAAAATCCCCGTATACAATAATTTCGGTAGCGGGTTCCACACGGGACCATCTGGTTGCTAAAATGATCACCCTTGTATTTCGAAGAGTCCTGAACTCAATGAAATGCTCTAAACAACTCTCTGACACAACCAACACAATCCACAGTGTCCGGTTTGCAAAACGGCAAAAGACGAAAATGTCATTGCAACAACAAAAATTCCGGAAAAATGAAAAATGGTGAAATTCAGAAAAATCACAATATACCCTCCTTAAAGAGATTTCGTCCTCGAAATCTACCCTCCTTAAGAAGAAGGTCCACAGCCACACACTTTCTTGAGAAACCTCACAAAACCCAAGACCATGAATTCACCAACTTTATTGCTTTTAACACCAGACATCACCCGGCAATCACTTACCACTGCCATTAAAACCAAATGCGGTGCCCATCTCTCACCTCATTATGACATGAGACCAACTAGGTTGTACACCTGACTCAAAACAAACATCAGTTTACTCTACACAGTCACGAAAGGTTACAAAATCCAATAAATGAATGGTCGCCGGACCACCGGACATAACAACGTCCAACCCAACTCATCCTCTAAGGGACACACTAAACCCCAAACAAGAAATCCCATCCATCTCTCAATCCATCTCAATTCTAATGTACACGTCCCTGATAGACAAAACACTTGCTATCTAGTACGTAGCTACACCACCACATAACCGTACCAATAACTACTAATTGCACTATATGACAATCACTATACTTATCAACCTCAAGATGACCAAACAATAATTCTCCTAACAACTGCATAAACATTTGTCACCTAATCAGTAAAGCGCACTATCCTGTACCCAAGACACAAATCCTTGAAACAAGATCCTTAGTAATCAAATGGATTGGACACTTGGTCCCACCTAACACACCTCGTCACCGAAACAAACCAACTGAATCCACACTATCACACCGACACAATCCGCAATTTCGTGCTCTCACTGTTTTTGACAAACTAAAACAATCATGAACCTTTGACCCGACATCATGCTAAAGATGGATTAACTCAGGAGAAATGGTTGGCCAGGCCATTCTCATCATCGTTCCAATCTCAACACAGACGTCGTTCCTGTCCTCAGGTTTAAACCTCAAACACAAACCCACACAGTCCGCAAAATAACAATGAGATCCACTCACCAACAATCCATCCCTCTACGTAACGTCAACAACCATACAGTCATATAGCTATTCTTAGAATCCTAACCATGCCTTAATCACACAATCATAACAAGCTAAAAGCAACATGGCACCAAACGTCACAATCATCAACTCGTACAAAAGATCTCTAATTTTCTCATAACACCCACACCAGATAAACGACTTCACAGCATTATTCTATTCAATTTTTACCTCTTTAGAACACATAATACCCGTCTCATGCCTGAACCTCAAAACTAAAGTCAATCATTCCTATTATTCATCAGTGAAACCACATATTCTCTCTCTCTAGCTATTTAACACTCAAACAATACCAACACTTGTCCTCAAGATACTGTTTAATTTAGACATCAATAAAAACACCAGAACACATGACTCACATCACATCACCGAATCATCCTCAATTATTGTTCACGACACATCTCTAGCCATCACCGATAGTATCATACACCCGAAACAAAATCCTTATTTGCAACCCATGCCTCTCATTCCACCAGTCAAAACCATTCTCAGAACAAACACTACAAAACTCATGACTCCACCTCCCTCCGTGGGAGTGAGTCGACCTATACAACCAAACCTTACCGGTGAACTCTAACAATATAACTAACCACACACATGTCCATTCACCCACGGACGGGCACAACTCATAAACGAAGAACAAGACTCACGACAAACGACGTCCTTGCCAGGACTAGAACAACGGAAAAGATAAAAAACTCTACTCTCACAAAAGACTGACAACTCGTACCCGAATGCATCCGACACCCCATCACACGCTATTCACCAATGATCCAACCGTGGACACCCAACCTCATCTGAGATAGAATAAGTTTCCTACACTCAAGGAAAAAAACCAACTGGAAACATATAGGATACCACGAACACCAACCTAATAGACCTCGCCACTGACGGGCCGTCCTACATAATCAATACAGAACCCTTACACACACTTCTCCACAACACTATGCTAACCGAAACCAATCAAATAAAGGCACGAACGCCCACACGTACTAACACTAGGAACAATCATTGTACGTTGGACACTATGTTCCATTCTACCTAATAATCTCCCAATGTGAAACTCTATGAAATACAATGACACATGATCACCCGTTCCACCTCTACCCTTTAAAGGCGGCACTGCCTCAAACACTATGCACACTAAACCCGTGACCTTCGTCACAACAACCCACTGACTCTTCAAAAGAAAAAGGATGCCTACTTGGCAACACCGCTCTCACTGGCCCTAAAGACTAAACTGTCCACAATCACCTCAATTGACGCACAATCCCATCACCTACCTGACAACATACAACAAACAACTCACAATCTTTACGTCATATTCGAATCACACCTTAAATCGTTCTACTCCTCAACACTAATCATCACACCATAACACCTTCACTGCCACTCATTTAAGATAACGGTTCAAACCTATCATCCCATCAAACCATCTAACCACTACTAAGCGATTCTTCTTTCAATATCCTTAAGATAACACCATCACAACAATCGAATGAGCACCATTCTCAGTACTTCCCACAACGACCACTACTCACCACTTGAAAAGAACATCCATACGGCAATGCCATGCCGACAAATCCTCAAAATAAAAATGAGCATAAAAATCCAAAATGCTCAATACCCAACTATTTCCTTAAAACCATCAACGATGCAATCAATCACTACTTTCTTCCCGAATACTGAGGTCACCCCAAAACTGACTTACTCTCCAATACAGAAACCTCAAGTACTAATACTCCCAGGTCATCCTTCCCAAAACAACTACACAACTTTAATCCCCTGGAAACAATGAGCCTCCATTAATCAATCACTTATTCAAAAGTGATACCAACCTAACACGAAACACACACATTACTCATGATACTCGACACTATAGTCAACAATCCATTACAAGAAAATAAGAATCCTACGCGGTAATGTTACAGAAACAATTCCTAAAAGGGATAACACACACCACACCAAACGATCAACCACGCAAACTACACTCTACGACAACTACAAAACATTGGTCTTTCATTGGTATCTAACTGGACACTAAAGTCATACCTATAACTGAACTACCCTACCAAACAAAAGGGTATACAACTCCTACGCTTTTAACACTATCATCTCCCAACAAATCGTCGTGACTACCATCTAACACAATAGAATGTCCACATCAATTTCATCTGAGTTGTGTGCTCGCAGCTCGCCCAGTGTGGTAGCTTTCTAGTGCCACCTGCACACACTCACGCACACCCACCCACAGGGCTATAAAACAAAGAAATCAAATAGAACATGCCACCAAGCCAAAGAGGTCACTCCTCATCCTGGCTCAACACAATCTGTGACTAACACTTTATGGTCACTAAACAACACCACACCAAGCTTCTGCCTTCCTCACTGGAAATCAAAACAAAAGGTACAACCTACTTATCTCGTCACCTACTCATAGTCAACCTCAACTCTTTCTCCCAAAACGGCAATTAAAAGACAAACTCTCAACCTTAACATCAGTGAACTTCTAAATAAAAATCCAAATACAAACTTTGCTCAACTCGTACAACACCTGAACCTTACAAGCCATACACTACATACCACCTCGCATCCTATGACATCTAATCAACTTTGCTTACACAAAAGGGTCCCATGACTCATACACCATACCTTACTAACCCATCATCCCAAGAGTCTACTCACTGCACCGGGAAAAAACAACACAAACTCTCGCTCATGCAAGAAAATAAGAACTTCCGTCCGGGAAAACACCTAAGATCAAACCTTTCCACCGTTACCAGTCTCTAGGGAAAAGACTCCTAATGGAACAACGCGTCCAGATCAAACCGGACTCAAAAGATCGTGCTATTCACATCACCCATGCTCACAACACCGATACCTTTCCCAGTCGTAGGTGACAACTCGTAGAACTAATACAACATAAAAATGTGCCTGTTAAACAATTACACACTGAAAACATAGCATCTACTCATAAATCATTTAAGTCAGTGATACACATATATAACATATAAACATGTGATCACGTAAGTAAATAAACAAGTAAGTAAGTATGTTTCACAAACATTTACACACTTTAACACGTAACACATAATCATGCAATTCAACTTCCCCATGCAAACCTAAGTAGGCCTCTACCCGTCGTCCTAAAGATTTTTGAACTATTGATTTGATACCAAATTTGTAACGACCCGAACCCGTATGTCCGAACTTAGCTGGATCCTTAACCGAACTCGAGGTCAACTAGGGACAACACCATTCTTTCCTACATCAATACATATTATACGTGTCACTCCGGGTTTATAAAAAAAAAAAAAATAGTAATAATAATAAATAAATAATGATAATAAAATAAGATTATAGCTACAAAGTATGTCAAAACGGTCTACTAACCCACCGAACCTTGTGGAGGAGCGTCGTCCGCCACTTGCCGTCCGTGTCCTAAAAAATGTTAAATGTAATGGGGTGAGCAAATTGCTCAGTAGGTAGTGCCTAAGACCCACCTCTTATAGCCCCGTGAATCCAAACAATGAATAGGACAATAGGGAACGGGGTCATACAAAGCCAGGAAAAAATACAATATACATTTTCAAGTCCAAAACAAAATAATGCCGTGCTATGAAAGCAATGTCGATAAGCGCCGAATATTGCATATTCAAGTGCCTTTATTTGCATTAGTTAAGTTCATTAGTTGATTATACTGCATATTTTAGTTTTATTTGTATATTTTTGTCTATTTTCAAATTGGTTCCCTAAAGAAAGTTAAAAGTGACACTTTGATGAGTTTTTGAAGATCAAAGTACGCCATTGCCGGGAACCTTCGTTTTGGCCAAGCCAGTAACTCAACGAACTCATGGTTATCCCTACAAAGTGCTAAGAAAGATGGCTGCTCCAGAGGACCGAGCAAAGAGGGGCTGTTGAAGCAAACTGGTACAAAACCCTGAAGCGGGGCTGGCGCTCGCCCAGATCCCGCGAGTGCTCGCCCGTATGTCTAGTAAGAAGACCCGTCGATGGGCGGCCGCCTGCCTCCCGCGGGCGCCCGTTGGCACGCATCTCCCCACCACTTGACAAGCGGCGGGCGCCCGCCAAAATGACCAGTGACTTCAGAAATGAGTGGGCACCCGCCAATCTGTAAACAGCTCTTGCGTGGTCTGCATTGTTTGGTTCAAAGTTGTCCCCTTGACCCATTGTGTGGTCCTGATTTCTCCTAGGGTTGTTGAGCCACGAAAATGAGGATATTTTTGGCTAGTTAAGGGCTTGGAGGCTTGTAATCTATCTATCTCATATTTTTGGAAGGCTAGAGAGAAATATTGTAAAGTTAGGAGGTTTGTGTGTTCTTGACCTTTAAGGTGTGAAAATGGAAGTCCTCATCCTTTCTTCTCCTTCCTCCATTGCTCCTATAGGTAACTAACTCGCTATCTAGGGAGGTGATAAAGGCCTACTTTGTAAGCATGCCTTAGTTTTGGTTTAATTTTGGGGTAATGATGTATATATGTGGTTTTTCCATGACCCAGAGCACTTTATATGTTGTAATGAACTTCAATGTCTATAAACGATCATTTTGACTTACTTATCTTGTCTTAGATTGTTTCCTTTTATGATTATATTGCTTTCATTTTCGTAGTGACAATGACAATGAGATTGTGGAAGTGTTTTTATTGGCATGTTTTATAAGAACTTGTTAGTCCATAGCTTAGGGCCTCCCTTTGATGGATTAATCTTGAATCTTGATTCATGTGCTTTTATCATTTAATTAAGGGCTTGATAATCTCTAGCTTAGTGAATATGTCTAAGGCTACACCCTAGTTTAGGTAGTTCAAGCATGTGAAACTTTGATAGGTTATTCTTACATTTTGATTTCATGAATCTCTTGAAGATAATGTAGCAATTTTGTGTTGTTGCATTCCATGGTCATATATATATGTTGTTTCTCCAAATAAATCAAGTTCTAACATGTTTATAGGTAGGTAGTGGATTCACTTCCCTAGTCCTCCCTACCTATATTTCTTTCCTCTTAATTTCCTTGCAATTATTGTTTTATGCACTCTCTAATCCCTAGTTCTAAGTGACAAACCAATCAAAACTCTATACCACTTTCATCAAACTAAAAGTGAATTTAAAAGCCTTGGTTGCCATAAACTAGCAGTCCTAGTGGTTCGACTTACCCGTCCAATAGCCCTATTTTATAATGATTTGTGCTATTACAAAGGGTTAATTATTATTGATAGTCGACGAGACCCGATCAATGTCATGCATGTCACTCCCCATTTTTCAGAAACTTCCATCATTTCACAAACTGTTAATATAACCCGCCCTTTGGTGACTTTGCAGCGACACGAGAGAAAGATTGGCTACTATCCCTAACCTTTGGTACCTCTGCAGCGTCATTTGGGGCCCAGATAGCTCAACCACGCTAGGGCAATCTCTCCAGTTCCCTCTAGGCTGTATTAATATACCGACTCTTTAGTGACTCCACGGCGACCAGGTTTTCTCCAAACCATTTTATCAAATTTCTCCCCAAAATTCCCTTTTCAATTTCATTTCAAAATACTTTCCCTTTTCTTTCATGCCCAATGCTTGTACGCATATCACATGTCTTTTAATACTATGGAAATTGAGAGAATTATTATCACACAATTAATATGCTTTCATATAAAATTTCTAACAAATTATTAAGCATCATAGGCATAGAAAATTAACACATTAAGCATACTTTCTAAGTAAATCAATAAATACACATAATTACATGGTTCATATAAAATTTCTAACAAATTATTAAGCATCATAGGCATAGAAAATTAACATATTAAGCATACTTTCCAAGTAAATCAACAAATACACATAATTACATGGTTCATATACTCAATTAAATCATCTAAGGAACAATCAATTCAATTTAATCATGCTTGACAACAATTAAAGTAGAAAAACTCACAAAGGAACAAGAATTTAAGTATTAGAGACCCCTACCTCAATCTAAGTCAAAAGCCCCAATTTGTGCCCTAGATCCTAAACCTCCTAGAGTGCACCAAACACAAAATTGCTCCGATCAACTTATAGATCTTGTCGTGGGCTTCAATTTGCCGCAAACGGCACTTAAAAATACTAAGTATTGAAAGAGAGATCTAAGTTTAAAGATTGAAGTAAAAAGAAAAAGAAAAAAAGAAATGAGAGGGTGAGAGAGAGATACCAGCAGGAGAGAGAATAGAGAGAAGAGAAAATAAGGCAAAATTTGCCTCTTGCTTCCTTTTTAACATAGGTGTGGGTCCACCACTTTTTAATTTCTTTTCTCTTTTTCTCTTATTCTTATTTTACACCACATATATATGTACATATACACATTTAATTTCACAATCATCTAAATCACATTAAATAATATAAACATGACGTAATTGAACCCAACTAAAATCCTCGTATACAACAATTCCAATAGTGGGTTCTACACAGGACGTTCGTAAAACGGTAAAAGACGAAAATGTCCTTACAATAACAAAAATTCTGAAAAAATGAAAAATGGTGAAATTCAGAAACATCACAACCAGTTTGTGGTATTTTCGTGGACGACATTCTTGTGTATTCACGGACTCGGGAGAAGCATGAGATCCATTTGAGTATTGTATTGCAGATTTTGCGAGAGCACCGTTTGTATGCCAAAAATGAGAAGTGTGAGTTTTGGCTACAAGAGGTGAAATTTTTGGGGCATGTTGTCTCAGAAAGTGGAGTGTCAGTGGATCCATCGATGATAGAAGCGGTTTTGAATTGGGAGCAACCCAAGAATGTTTTTGAGATCTGAAGTTTTCTTGGCTTAGTGGGTTATTTTTGTAGATTTATGAAAGATTTTTTCCATTTGGCAGCACCTATGACTCGCTTGACCCGGAAAGGGATCAAGTTTACATGGAATGAAGCCTGCAAGTCTTCCTTTCAAGAGTTGAAGACAAGGTTGACTATAACTCCAGTGTTGGTGATACCCGAGCGTGGCTTGGGTTATGTGATTTATTGTGACGCTTCACGTGATGGTTTGGGTTGTGTATTGATGCAGGATGGTAGAGTAGTGGCTTATGGGTCTCGACAGTTGAAAACTCACGAGCTTAGCGACCTTACTCATGACTTGGAGTTAGCGGCAGTTGTATTTGCCTTGAAGTGTTAGAAACATTATTTGTATAGCGAGAAATTCAAGGTGTTCTCGGATCAAAAGAGTCTTAAGTACCTTTTCTCCCAAAAGGACTTGAACAACAGACAAAGACAATAGGTTAAATTTTTGGAAGATTATAATTTTGATTTGCAGTATCATCTGGGCAAGGCTAATGTTGTAGTTTGTAATACCCCTAATATTTAAAGGACAGTCCTGGAATTTTATTAATTAGTTAAATTGTGTTTTTATTTGATTAATTGATTAATTGCAGTTAATTTAATTATTTGTGTGCATTTTTTTTTAATTAATTGATTAATTTGTTTTATTTAAATTATTGTAGTTGTTTAAAAAAATTAAATAGGTTAATTGGTTTTAATTAGGTTTGTATTTTCCTGTATGTTCACGTTGTAGCCGACTTAGGGTTGGTGCAGAATTAGACTTAGGGTTTTAATGACACCCTATATATATTGCATTATACGTATGTTTAGGTTACAAACAAAACCCTATTCACGTATACAGTGAGATAGAGAGACACAGAGAAGCAGAGAGTGGAAACTTGAGAGTTTGCAGAGAGGTTCAAGAAGGTTGTAACGGAGTGCTTCTGGGTTGAACCAAGAGCGCCGGAGGTGTAGAACAATAGTCAACAACGTTGACAGAAAACTTAGAGACGACAGTTTCAGTTTTCTAATCGGAAATTAGAGGCAAGTCTCTGTTCTTCTCTTTCCCTTTAATTCGTGTTCTGTGCATGCCTTGTTAGACTCCAGGGATTAATTAAAGGCTAAAAACGGATTAAACAGATATTATATCAAGTCTTGTATGCATATATGAATTATATAAATCTCGTTGAAATAAGTGATTTGCATAATCCTTGATGTTTTTGTTATTTTGTTCTTCTCGGTGGTTGCGTTTAAGCTTTGATTAAAATAGAGATCATGGTTATGTATTGATGACTTGTAATTAATCTGGGTCTAAGATTGAACCCTGAATCAAGTATTAAAAATAGTATTCAACTTCACTGAATAAATCTGTTTTGAATCGCTTAAGTTTTTAACTGAGAATTTGTAGTCGTTGCTTCAGAAGGTTGTGTTCAATACATGTTATGGTGGGATGTCAGTGGTTTAAGATGTACCTAGGACTGAGTTTAAACCTCGAACAAGGATTTTAAAATACCACAGAGGCTCTGTTAATCATCTGAGTTGGAGAAGAAGACACAGAAACGGACGACGGCATCTAAGGGAGGAAGAGCAGGCTCTTCCTACTCTTAAAGCTGGCTCCCAAAGGGTGGGGAGCCGGCTCTTACAGCCTTAGAGCCGGCTCTTGGAGCCTAGAGCCGGCTCTCACTTTAAATAGAGCAGGCTCTCAAATTTTGGAGCTTGCTCTTGCCCAGTTTTATATACAGTATGTTGTTTTGGGCGTGGGTTAGGACTATACAGTGTATTGACATGGTTTTTAAACTGTTTTAAATGTGGTTTGAGACTGTAATATACCTATAATACTTTGGAAAACATTAATTCTCAACTGGACTAAGAAAAGAATTAGGATGAACCTATGGAAAATTCAAAGGTTGCGCACGGTTTTGAATACTTAAATTTATTTCTGGAACTTGGATTTTCTATGGGATATAATTTATTTCTGTTTAAATATATTTAAATAGATTTATAAATATGGTAGGTTCTTGAAATCATTTGTGCTTGATTTAAAATAAATTGATATATACATTCTGTTAATTTTATTAATTTATGGATTTCATAAGAATTTAAATGCTATGACTGATTCTAGCTATTTAAATTTATTGGAGCATGATATTTAGGTTCTGTTGTGATTACCTTACATTGTTATGTATGTATGTATATATATTGATGCATACTTTGGAGGATGGATATTGATTATATAGTGTGGTTTTATTAACTACGCAGTTCGGAGGAGTTAAATGATCAATTATTCTTGATCAGTTTAAAGGGTTGGTTTAGGACTTCTAAACCTTATATTGAGTGCATAATTTGATCCTACACCTGTTAGATTGTTATGTATGCTTATACTGGAGTATGGTTGGTTTACATGTAATACTGTTTTGTCAACTATGTTAACTGGAGGATTGTATGTACCGGTATAGGACGGTGACATACTAGGTATGGATTAGTTCAAGCACTAAATCCTACCTAATTTGGAATGAGTTGGATTAACTATAAAAAGGTTAAGTCCTACTTATATGGATATATATGAACTGGTATGGGACGGTGTCATACTAGGGATGGCTTAGTTCAAAACACTAAGACCTACCTATATTGGGAATGGATTAGTTCAAAACGCTAAGTCCTACCTAATTTGGATTAAGGTATGGATTAACCATAAAGGTTAAGTCCATCTCCTGCTTGTGTCATGTCAATAAAATAATTGAATGACCTACTATGGTTTCAGAATGGAGTGTTATACATATATCAGACCACTATACAGATGGTTGATATCTTGTATTAGGAGTTCGGACTTTATATACATGTTATATGGTGCCATAGTATGAGCTTGAGTCTCATGACCATGGTTATGGCGCGTATATTGCCTAGGATGGATAACTGGACATAGGTGTTGTTCCTTGGTAGGTCTAGGTACTCATGCCCACCTTAGGGTGCGTATTTGCATGTTACCTTCTATTCAGGCTGAGACAGACCTACTGGACTAGCGAGCGTCCTATAGTGTGTACTATATACATATATGGACTACTCTAGATATTGTTGAGTCTTCCCATGATGTATCTGCGTATCAGATTACTATTTGGATTGTAGTAGATCAGGACTTGCATGTGGGCCTGACCCACTCCTTTATTTTTCAGGTGCTCAGCAGTTCCAGAATTAGAGGTTGATCGTGCAGAGCAGATACAGACTTCCATTCCACCAACTACGTAGGACCACTCTCTATGTTTAGCTTTATGTTTCATTTCCAGTTCGAGACTTTTTGTTAGGAGTCCTCTAGAGGGATTCCCGAGTTGTATGGATTTTTGGTTTGGATTATCGGATTTAAAATATTTATAATCCAAGGTTTATTAATTTAGTTTCTTCCAGCTATTTAATTTTATTTCTTATTTCACTTTGTATTCTGTGTTCGATTTAAAATACTTTAATTGTTTGGTATCCCTCGGGTTTGGGCCTGGGCCTGATCAACCTATGTCTTAGATCTGAGGGGTATCACATAGTTGATGCCTTAAGCCGGAAATCTCGAGGGACTTTGGCCAGTTTAGCCATTCGGAAGTGGAAGATGCTTGAAGACTTAGTATAAATGGGATTGTGTTGCTTTGATGAGGATGTTTGTAGTGAGTCGGCATTCTTGTTTAGCCTTATGGCTCAGCCTATTTTTATCGAACGAGTGATTGAGTCACAGAGATAGGATCCAGATTTGGATGCCATTTACACTTTGATTTCCAGTGGTGAGACAGTGAAAGATTGGAACTTGCATGCAGATGGAGGTCTCTGGTTCAAAGGTTTGTTGGTCGTTCCCATAGTTTGTCGTGAGGACGTTCTACGAGAGTTTCACACTTCCCACTTTATAGTTCATCCTGGTAGGACCAAAATGTATCATAATTTGATAAGACATTATTAGTGGAATGGAATGAAAAAGGATGTTACACAGTTTGTGGCCAGATGTCTTACCTGTCAACACATGAAGGCTGAGCATCAGAGACCCGCTAGTTTGTTGCAACCATTGCCTGTAGCGCAGTGGAAATAGGAGCAGATTGATATAAATTTTGTGACAGGTCTTCCTAGGTCATGAAGGGAAAATGAAGCCGTATGGGTCATTATTGGTAGATTAACCAAGAAGGTTCACTTTTTGCCTATTAAGGCAACAGATGATGCAGAGGCACTTGGTGTTTTTTATGTGAAAAAGATTGTGAGGTTGCATAGAGTTTCAATGGCTATTGTTTTAGATAGGGATGCCAAGTTCACTTCGAGGTTCTGGAAAGGACTTCAGGCAACGTTTGATTCATCGTTGCACCTTAGTACGGCATTCCATCCACAGATGGATGGCCAGTCGGAGCGTACCATCTAGGTCATAGAGGATATGCTTCGGGCATGTGCACTACAACAACAGTTATCAGGTGAGTATTCAGATGGCTCCATTTGAGGCGTTGTATGGTAGACCTTATAGGTCTCTTGTTTGTTGGACTGAGGTAAGCGAGATAGCCGCCTTAGGACCCAATATTTTACTCGAGACTACTGAGAAGATTAAGCTGGTTAGATAGAGGTTGCTAACAGCTCAGAGCTGACAGAAGAGTTATACGGATTAACAGAGACGACCGCTATCCTTTGAGGTGGGAGACCACGTTTTTCTTCGAGTTTCTCCACGGAAGGGGTTGATAAGGTTCGGGAAGAGTGGCAAGTTATCGTCACGATTCATTGGACCTTTTGAGATCTTGGACCGGGTATGAGAGGTTGCCTACAGACTTACTTTGCCATCGCAGATGGACAAAGTCCACAATGTCTTTCATATATCGATGCTACGGAGGTATGAACCAGATCCATCTCACGTTTGGGATTGGATTGATGTGACTATTGATGAGGATGTTTCCTACGAAGAGGGACCAGTTCAGATTCTTGACATACAGCAGAAGGTATTAAGGGATAAGACGATACCACTAGTGAAGGTTCTTTAGAGGGACCACGGAGTTGAGGAGGCTACTTGGGAGCTTGAACAGGAGGTTCATTCTAAGTATCCAGGGTTATTTTCTCCCTCAAGTATGGCTTGATTTCGGGGACGAAATCCTTTAAAGTTGGGGAGATTGTAATGTTTTCATTTTTCGCCATTTTTCATTTTATGAGGTTTTCTGTTTTTGCAAGCACATTTCCGTCTTTTCTCATTTTGCGTACCGGACACCGTAGAGTGTGCCAGTTGTGTCTGAGAGTTGGTTTGGGCATTTCATTGAGTTTAGGACTCTTTAAAATGTAAGGGTTGCCATTTCAGCATTTTTTTCCATTTTTCGAGCCGGATGGTCCCGTGTGGGACCTGCCACCCGAATTGTCGTGTACAGGGGTATCAGTTGGTTCCATTTGCATTTCATTTATTTTATTTAAAGTATTTTATGTGGTATGTGTATAGTTTATATGTATATGTGTGTGTGGTGGTGGAAAAAGAAAAGAAAAGTTAAAAAAAATAGGATTTTTAGTGGTAGGACCCACCACTAATACACATAAAGGCCAAGAGACCACATTTTGGTCTCACTTTTCTCTCTCCCCGACTGAAGCTTCCTCTCCCTCTTTTCTCTTTATTTTTCTTTTCTTTTCTCACAAAACTTCCATCTTTGATTACTCTTCAACCATTTGGAATTTTTGGGGGCTGTTTGCGGCAAATCGAAGAGCCTGTCGAGATCTACGTGTGAGTACAAATAATTCATCACTTGGTGCACTCTAGGGATTTCAAAATTTTGAACCCATTTGGGGGTTTTTGCATCTAAGGAAGGTAGGGGTTCCTAATTCATGTAGTCTTACACCTTTGTGAATTAATTCCAATAATATGTTGCCTAGCATGCTACTTGTGTTAAATTTTCCTCTAAGTGTTTAGTTGTACATAAAATGTGTGATTATGTGTTCTATTTGATGCTATTTGAAATCGCATACTTGTATGAGTTAAAATTCATGTTTTATATACCTACCATGCTAGATTATGATTGAATGAAAGCATGTTGTAATTTCTTTGGAATTTCTTGTAAAGCATGCTATGTGGTTTAAGTTTGAATTAGTTGTACAATGATGATTATTGACATAGCATGATGCATTTATGCATAGGCATAGAGAAAGAAATGGGAAGTAGATTTAAAAAAAAAAAAAAAAAAAAAAAAAAAAAAAAAAAGGACTTTGGGAAAAAGTTTTGATAAGTGGTTTTATGAAAAAACCAAGATGCCGAGGGGGTACTGAGGGTCCGTGGCGTTAATATAACCTAGAGGGAATTAGGGAAATTTTGAGCTATCTGGGCCCCAAATGACGTCGCGGGGTTACCAAGGGTCAGGGACAGTAGCCAATCCTTCTCTCGTGTAGCGAGGGAGTTACCTTGGAACGGGTTATGTTAACGGTTTAAAAAGCAGAGAATGAAAGTGATTTTGAAAACGGGGAGCGACATAGCACGGCATATCATTCCATAACATCACATTGTCCATTTTGGTCTTGTAATTTGTTGTAATTTCTCCCGGTATAGCATGATCTCATTCCCTATATCTTTATTTATTATTTAGATTCACGGGGTCACAAGAGGTGTGTCTTAGGCACCACCTACTAAATAATTTGCTCACCCCTTATATTTAACATTTTCAGGTCACGGAAAAGAAGTGGCGGATAACGTTCCACCATAGGCCTAGTATAGATTAGAAGATCATTTTGTTGTTTTTGTATCTAAGTCTCACTATTTTTTGTAAAACTTAACATATTGTATTCTGTACTGAGATTTACAGACTCTTGTTATTGTAATTACATTCATGGGTTGTAACTTTAATATAAGTTGTCTAAACGTTGTAAGATATGGACTTTTGATCTTAGCCATATTTTTGGGACTGTAATTATGATATTTGGATTGAATGGTATGTGATTGTTCCACCATGAGTTGAACTATGTTGAGTCATAATGAATGGATGAAAGGAATGTTGAAATGTATTATTTGCATTGTGTGTTAGGACATGTTAGATAAGTTTTGAAGGTCTAAGAGAGGCCATTGCATTTTTATGCATTGAAGCAGGTTGTTATAGAATCCTTTTTAGCAAAGGTCTTGCCAAATTTTTTTTTTTAATAATTGGTATCATTTTAGGGTCGTTACAGGGGCGACGAAGGAGGAGGGCAACGTTTGGTGGAAGAAGCGGGGCAAATATTGCCGACTATGGAGTGGTTGGACGGAGTTTTTGGGATGACCGAAGCTTGGCCAGAAATGGAGTTTGCCAACTTCGGCTTTCATCAGAGGGATGGTATTTTGGGATTTATATATATATATATATATATATATATATATATATATATATAAAATAAAAATAAATAAATAAAAAAATTGGTAAAAATGGGTAATTAGGAGGCAAATTGCACCAAAACAAAGAGTAGGAAAAAAAGGGGGGGGGGGGGGGGGGGGGGGTCGGTTCTTTGCAGGGGTGTTTCTTGTACTTAACCCTAAATTGTATTAAAAAAAATTGGAGGTAAATGGATTACTTCGCAAGTGTTAGAGTCCAAAAAAAAAAAATTAGGAGTGTCAGTGTAATTTATCCTAAGTCATTGCATTCTGAACTAATCATTCCATTATGATATGTAATTAAGACAAGATATTTTACAAAATGTATTGCATAAAGAAAAAACTATATAAATAAGAGGTGGATACAAGAATTAAAATTCTGGTTAATTAACTTATGTTTGAGAAGTAATTTAAGGATTGTCCAATTTAATTTATGTGACCCCACCCAACACCCCACTCACATAAATTAAATTCAGTAACTTTTGAATTAGGTACTTAAACCAATATTCCTTCTTTCAATAATTAAGAGATTAAAACTTTTTCATCTCAAGTCTTAACTACTTACCTTGCCTCTTAAAAATTAATCTTTTTCCATGGTGGTTACAAGACTTGGAATATTTTTCTTTCCCAAGTAAACTTCATTAATATCAAACAAAACTTGCAGAGACTGTTGAAGGAGCTAGGTTCACTACTTTATACCCAGCATAGCTAGGCTCCAAATACCTAAGGTTTGGGCCTATGTTTTTGTAATAGATTGGGCCTAAATTATGAGCATCTTTTGCATCTTACTTTACATTGCTATAATCTCTGGATCGGGCTTGTTACATTATCAAATTCCATTTTTTTAGAGGCTACCGTGAAAGATTTGATTCCTGTTCCACAAAAAATGCTTTGATCCCTTGCCCCATTGTGGTCAAATTGTTGTTGGCACAACGGTCGTAGGGCTAGGTATTGGTGGGCTGTCGTGTTCTTTTTATTTCGCCTTGGGGCGTGTTGGGAAAATTTTGATTTCAAAGTGTAGGTACATATGGAAATTCTGAAATCGTATAAGTTTGGATCACTCAACATTATTAACGGACGGAGTTTCTTGTAGGCTAACCTCGGCTATAACCCAGGTCCAAAAAATAAAAATTAAAAATTAGTATTATTATTTTTTATTAATCATAGCCCAGCTTAAGTTGCCAAATTTGTAATAAAACATAAATAATAAATGATACAGTCTAAAAAATAAGCCAATAAAAAAATTAGAATTTAAAATTTGAAAAAGCCTTGAGAACTGTTTGGCATGATGTGATGTTTTTATCTTCTTGAATTTTTTTTTTTCCAATAAATTCTCTACTTGAATATTTTTTTTTTTTTCCTCGTATTTTCAAATCCAGGCTCGCCCTGATTATTGTAATGAAAAGAAACTATTTGTTACATTAGTTAGAAAGCGGGTAGCCCGCATCATCTCTCTCCCATCTCTAGAATGTATAGAAGCCACGATCAATCTGGAGTTCGTGGTGGAGGTATGAGGACAGCGTTAGGGAGGTCCCATTCACAAGCAATATGTCTGCTGATTGGAGAGTAATCAATAAGTGAACAGGACATGTCTGCAATTTCAATTGAATTGTGTCAAGAATACGATTGAGTAGGGAGTTTGCTGAAAGACATTTCTTTTTGAAAACTCTTCGATTGTGATACGGACGCTATGTAATTTGCTTCCTCACCTTTGCAGGGTTGGGCTCCCAAGCCACCAAATTGTTCCGTGAGGATGGTAGAACATGAAACGCACAACGTGTTTGGATAAATGTCCAAGTGGGAGCAGAGAATGAGGATTGAAAAAAGAGGTGATTGTGTGATCTAGGGACAAGGCTGCATAGAGGACAAATGTTTGGTGTGCTAAAAAAGGAGGTGCATTCACGATCAAGAGTGGAAAAAACTAGACTGGACAGTTAGCCATAGGATAAAGGAGTGGTTAGGTATATATGGATTGGACTTAAATGGTACGTGCTGCGAGTAGTACTCTAAGGGGTGAGCAATGGAAAAATCACTCGATGGGGCAGGGGTCCAATGAAGCTTATCAGGTCCGTGGGGTTGGGAATTGGTAGGAGAGTAGTAAATGTGAGCGTTGGAATGACGATAGTAAATGTGAGCGTTGTAATACTGGGAGGAAATGTCCATGAATCGACAGAGATGAAGGTGCTTAATTAATGTAGTTTTGCTGTCCAATGAAGAGTTGGTGAGCTGCTGACTTGAAATTCTGAGATGAAGAGGACCAGGGTGTGACCAGCTGTCAAACCAGAAATTGGAGGTTGATTCATTGCCAATTTCAAGTTTGTCAAGAGACTGAACATCAGGTCTGAGTTGCAGCAACTTCCTCCAGTTCCATGAGCATTGTCCAGGTATGTTGACCTCCCGTAGACTCCTTCCTTTTAAGAGATTAGTGTTGACTCATCTGATCAAAAGCATCCGTTCTTTATCTGTGAGTAAATTCCATTTGAAATATACTTAACTTTTCTTTTATTTTTTTTGAGATTTGTAAATTTTATTCCATTGTGTATGAACTGTCACCCAACTTTCATTAATGAACTTCAAAAGAAACACTTGTACGTCTTGAAATTATTGAGCAGTTTTATGATATCAAAGCACATAACAAAACCAGTACTTTTATAATATCAAAGTGTACATAATAGAAATCCTGAAATCTTAGGAATCAGTCAGAACTGTAATTAAAACAAATTATTTGCGACAATTCTTAAAAAAAAAAATAGAAAAAGAAAACAGTACTAATAATCACTCCAACAATAATAATCACACAAGCTCACAATTTCTGAAAAAAATGGTTGGCAAGGTGTTGAGAAGATCGAGAGTACTAAACCTAATGAGGTCATCTTCACTCGGCTTTTCAAACACGAGAAAGGTGGTGGGGAACTTCTGTTTTGGATTTACCAATAAAACTCAAAAATTTGGTTTTGGATTTACCAATAAAACCAGTGTACCGAGGGAAAGCAGGTTCTATCATCTTGATGATGTACTTGAAAGTTTTCAAGGAGGATAGATAGAGAGGCAAGTATGATAAAACAAAGACAGTGACAGGAAGGAATGCGACGGTGTACAAGGAAATTTTTGTCCACTGTTCCTTGTTACGTATCATAAGGGCGATGGTGGCTGCAAATGACAACATCATCATTGATACCGATAGGAGCAAAAATGTGAATCCTAACATTAGTTTCTGTGGAAGAGAGTGCTTAAAGTCTCTTAAACGAAAAGTCGAAGTGAGGATTGACAAAAATATAACTAATGAAGTTAAAGTGCATGTAAGGGAAAGGACATCAGTGATGGTAAAGATAACAAACAAAGGTTTGCTGAGAAGTATTGGAACGCCTGTTGTACCATTTGAACCTCCGGGTACTGTGTATGCCGCGGCAAAGGCAACAGTGGCAATGAGCACAGCAACAATGGAACTATTTTCTGATGTACGCTTTAACCATTCTTTGGCCTCTGTGTGAAGTTTTTCAGTCTTGAGAGCAAATAATTGTTCTGCAGTTTGCCCTTTAGAGTTGACATTGTTGAAGAAATGCTCTGAGCAGTGTTTCTTTACTCGCTGCATCCAAGCACAATTGCATCAAGATCACTGATTTTATGGTAACACATGCCAAAATCCACAATATATACATATCAATTAATTATATATCTAGTAAAAATACAAACCTCAAATAAGAGCAAATCCTCTTGCAATTGGAGAACAAGGTTTTGATTTGTTTCTTTGAGTGTATGATCTTCTTTATCATCTCCGGCCTTGCCCTGATTGGAATCCAAATTCTTGCTACTTTCTTGTGTTAGTTTGATCTGTTCAACCGTGTATTCAGTCTTCTCTCCAACCATGTGTAGAATGGAATTCGAATCGTTGTCTGTCTTTTGTACCAGCTTCTTAATTAGAGTTCCCATTTTCTCCACCATATTAAAGATCTCTAATTGGCGGTACTTGATGGCTATATGTAAAATGGTGCACCCACTGTCATCAATATGCTCAACTGCTTGAGGGTACCAGTGGAGTATATCCTCAACAATGTCCACACAGCCTGCCTTGGTTGCCAAAAACAATGGTGTTTCGGGAATTCTTTTCGGTTCTTCTTTCTGCACAATAATCTTTGTTTCTTCGACCTTGGGAGCTGATGATGCCCCCTTTCCATCACTTTGGGTCTTATCATCCTGGACTTTATATCGGGATGACACTTCCACTGGTTTAGTATTCTTCCATGATGTGGTATCTTTCATAACTAAGAATTTAGCAAGTTTCATAGCCATATGATATTTCAGCTTTTCGTTCTTAATATTTTCCCACAAAGGCACTCTCCAACCCGTTGCATCTTTTGAAAAAATCGAAGTCAGTAACTATTTGGAATAAACTTCCCAAGATTACATGCAACAAATATGTAATGACAACAAAGAAAGTAAGATAGAAATAACACACAACAAAGAACAAACTAACGTTATCATTTTATTGTGTACTTTTCTATTAAATACCTTTGCCTTCTTGTATTATAGGAGTAGCATCTTCTGAGACACCTGAAAGCACATTTAATTTCTTTGGGTTATTTTTGGCCATAGCATGTAATAGAAACCTTATGAATTAATCAGATAAATATGTAATTAGCTTAATTAATTAAGATTTTAATTTGTAAGGTTCTGAGTTGACATCTTTATCTCATTCAATCTCCTTGACAATAATAATAATTGATTCACATTCAACTACTAATGATCAAGTTTCAGTATGTCACCTTCTTAACCTTTAAGAATAGATGGTGAATAAAATAGTATATGAATATAAGAAAAAGCTTAAATCAATTATTATTTTCTTATGAAAATGTATCTCACATTTGTAGATAAGACGTTTGAAATATCCTGCATTCCTGCCCTGAAATGCTGATGAATGACGTGCAAGATGGTGAAGAGGAGTCATCCCATCTTCGTCTCTTTCACCGACTAAATATTCATACGTTCTTGCAATTTTAAGGGCCAATTCTGTTCACATTTGATAGTAAAAAAGTTACGATGTTAGTTGTAGACAGTAAAAATTACGAAAAAGAAGCAACAATGTCTCTCGAGTTAGTTAATAACAAAACCAGGTCACTTAATATATGAAACATCATATAGACCAAATCCAAGATGCAAGATGCATGCAAACTGAAACATATATAAAACCCAAGTAGATTGAATATGATGAAATTAGGTAGGAGCTAGGAACTCACTAAAATGCCCCGAGACAATCGCAGTGTGAAGGACAGTGTTATTGTTGGTCGGCTTCTGATAAAATGCCTTGCGCTCTTCTTCACTTAGGCAACTTCGACGAACTTCCCTATCAAGAAATAGGAACATCTCAAATTTTCCATAGCGAGCTGCACGAAAAAGAGCCGTCTCTCCAAATTGGTTGGTGATAATCAACAACCCGGGCGCCATTTCTAGCATTTTCTGTGCAGCCGGGACTAATTTGTTGAAAGCGGTTGCCTCATGGAGGATTGTGTTTCCAACAGCATTTTGACGGGTCAAATTGCCGTGATCAGTTGCAGTCAACAACCCTAGCAATTTAATTACTAAGTCGGCTTGCACAGTGTATACAGCCATATGAAGGACTGTGTCATGGTGTATGGTTAGGACGTGCAATGGACCATCTGGATACATTTTACGGTCTCGACAGAGTTTAACCACATCGCTAGTCTTTTCCTTCTTTAGAGCATCGTAAA